>NC_142013.1:55088269-56288269 GCF_049901735.1 Notechis scutatus | reverse complement strand
GTCTCGATATGTCTTAGTAAGAATAGTTCCATTTTTATCTGAGTGTTAATTTTTAAAACTCTCTGCATCACCATACATATTTGTATCCAGTATATTTTCACTTTTTCACACGTCCACAATGCATGATAAAATGTCCCGTCATGTTTTTCATATTTTCAACAGTGATTAGAAGTGCCTTTATGCATCTTAGGCAGTTTTACATCATTTTTAAAAAGTTTACTTTTAAATTATAAGACACTGAATTTCAGATCGTTTAACCACATTCCCAATGATCAATTTGAATATTATAACCAACATTTTTGGCTCATTTTACCATACATTCTTTAACTTGCTTTTCCTCTGGTATTTATGTATTTTAATTTCACCTTGTAAGTTAATATATCTTCACCATGACTTTGCTTGCCCCCTTCACTTTTTCACTATGTGAACTTGTTGACCGGATACCATGTTTTCTGCATGGCTGTGCTTTGCAGAATGTTTAACTGGAATTTTGCAGTGAACCACACATTCCAATTGACCTGAATGAGAAAGAATTACTTTATGCGTAATTTGAAGAATGAGTGAACATTAAGTTCTAAGATAGATTGTTTACTTCTTCATGACAAATCAGGAAAATCAAAATTAGGCTATATGCTAAAATTTAGGGCATCCCATTTCTCCTTATTTTTGCTCTTATGAATTTAATAGGACAGGTTTTCCAAACTTTGAGAATGAAGAAAGTTCCACCTGTTGAATTTCTGTTTGTCCATACAGCTGTTAAGAACATAGGAACCTTGCCAGAAAGAAACTGGTGGCCCCTGGATATCCAGAATGAAGGAATCCTAAACAGATGGAAACATACAGCTGTTCAAATAGAAAACACTGTATTCTTATTTTGACACCAACATGTCAATCATTCACCATAACACCATGAAAAAAAAATCAATAAGAAATATGGGTACTTACACAACAGCTGCAGAAACTGACTTATTTTTTAATCTACAAATAGTGATCTTTGTGTTTCTTGCTAACATGAGGCTCAATTGTACTAAGAATTTTGGACCTTTTTTTAATGTAGGAGGAATTCCCTGTGCAGTGTCTAAGAAGTTCCAGATGTTTGTTATAAATGCACTTTACAAGCTGAGTGTAATTAATTTCAATTTAGCAGCCTAGAGAGTACCCTAACTCTGCATACATGTTCTTTTCTGGGCATAATTGGGTTGAATGGGTGAATAAGAGCTGTGCTGCATGGAACTTCTGTGAAAAATGAGGGCAAAGCATGTAGAGACTAAGAGAGATTTTAAGATAGTTTTGTTAGGTCTTTATTAAGTATTTGGAGTGGGATTCTTACATACAGTATATGTGAAAAGGTCTCCATATTATTTCCAACCCTGCAATATTTTATATTTTAATCAAATGTGCAAGATTGGCTAGTTGTTAATGTTTCTGAATAAAGCAGCTTAGCCAAAATAAAAACATTTCTGAACTAAGATCCAAGTGATAATTCCAAATCACCAATTTTATACTATCTGAAAATTGAGACCCAGATATGAGATGTACAGATAGTTTCAACTTAAAACAATTCATTTAGTGACTTAGTTCTAAGTTACAACTGCACTGAAAAAAGTAACTTATGACTGTTTTTCACACTTACAATAGTTTCAGCATCCCCATGGTCACATGCTCAAAATTCAGACACTTGGCAATTGATTCATATTTATGATAGTTGTAGTATCCAAGAATCATGTGGTCACCTTTTGCAACCTTCTGACAAGCAAAGTTAATGAGGAAGTCAGTTTCACTTAACAACCCTATTACTAACTTAACAACTATAGTGATTCACTTAACGGTAGCAAGAAGGTCATAAAATGGGGCAAAATTCACTTAACTGTCTCACTTAGCAACAGAAATTTGGGCTCAATTGTCATAAATCAAGGACTATCTGTACAAAATTACAGAAAGATTCTATATGGTTTGTGCTAAATGCAAATTATTCACATCAAATTCTTCTGATATCCTGTGATCATTTCTGAATAGAGATAGATTTGGATATCAACAATTTAATGCTATGATTAAACATTGGATAGATTGCAATACGTGTTTTCTCCCAGTTAAATGAAATGAGAATTGTGTTGCACCAGTTATGGCAAGCAAGCTGAACATTGCAACCATTTAAATAAGCGGGGGGGAAAGCTGTACAAAAGAGAAGAAAACTGGAGAAAAGCATGCTTATTTATTGTCATCACTACCCAAAAAGTAGGTTCAACAATAGTGTTAATATTAGATTGTGTCAGTCCTCCCTGGTAAATCAGACAGGAACTAGGACTAGATGAACTAATTCTACTTTATTGTCAGACTAAATTAACAGAATCTTGCAAGTTTGAAAGTACAAATTTCCTGCCCACCCCTTTTAACTACCTGGTTCATTAGGGCAGATCCTTTCTCAATTTCTTTCTGTGACTGTTAAGCAACTGTAGGCTTCTGCCCTTCCTGTCTGATTGTTTCCTAGGCAACCTGTCTCTTCCTCTTTCCTCAAGGCCACTAATGCATTCCATTGCAGAACCCAAATCAGATTTTCCCCAACCTGTATTCAGAATATATCAAACTGCTTCACTTCTCAAAGAACTAAAGAAGCTGCAGAGGATTTACTAAGCAGTTGCCAAGGCGTGATGTTAACTGCCCTTATTATATGTCAACCAGTGGTGAAATGCTACCGCTTTGGCCCGGTTCACCCGAACCAGTAGCAAAAATTGTAGTATCAGCAGTAAAAAAAAAAAGCTCTGACGATCAGCTGAGAGGAGAAAGAAGAGAAAAACGCAGGGTTGGCCCTCCCACCTGCCCTTACGCTTTTCTGTTTTTTATTGTCTCAGCGGATTGGCGCAGCAGAACCTTAGCTAGTGTTTGGAAAGCTGCGTGCGTGCGTTAGGTGCGTGCATACACAAAATGCGTGATCACCGAACCGGTAGGGAAACTGGTAGAGTCCCACCACTGATGTCAACGTGACCTATGATCACCCAGAGCTTCAATATCCATATCACCCAAAATATACCCATATTTTTTACCCATGTCCCATTTTTTGCAGAAGTGAGAATAATTCTGAATACAGATCTCAAAAGAAAATGACTGATCATAACCAGTGGTGGGATTTAAATAATTTAACAACTGGTTCTTTGCCCTAATGACCAGCTGGGTGGCTGTGGCTGTGTGGGCATGGCCAGGGTGTGGGCGAGGCCAGCGGGACTTGACAGCACTCACCTCCTGCAGCACTTTGCCAGCCAAAATGGGGTGCAGGGGTTAATTACAAAATGTGGGCTTTGCTTTGTGACATCCAGATCCAGCGAGCAAGGGGTGTGAACTGCACGGAAAATAAACTTTTCTTTGGTTATGAAGAAATATCCCAAAAGTCAGCTGTAGACTAAATGTAAACTGACACACCTCCTCAGCAAACAGCAAATTTTGAAGCTCCAGGTAAAAAGAGGACTTGTTTTAGGATGAGTAACCACAGTTTGCATGTTGGAGGTTCCTAAACTCTATTTTAAAGAACATTTGAGGGATGGGTGCAGAATAGCCCTTCTCTTCCTGAGGATGTAGAGTCCCGGCACCAATCAAAACACTTTTTGTGAAGCAACTGATCAACACTATAGTTAGTATATTAAAATAAGAGCAAACTCCACTCCCTTCTAATATTGATGAGGTTATACCTAGCTTGGTAACAAAACATCTGCAAGACAACCATCAAGCTCAGACAGCACCAAGGAACCCAGAGTTCAAGCCTGAGCTACAAATATTCTTTTCTATCAAACGCTTTTTAGTTAGAAGGGCTCAGAGCCTGCGTTATATGAGACGACTCCCAATGGATTTCATTCTAAAATTTGATATGATTTCTGTAAATAAGGAATGTAGAATTATAATCGCTGAGTATTTGATCCTTCATGCATCAAAAAAATACAAAGGGATAAACAAATAAAAAACAGATTTGAAAAAAGAAAAGGCTCTGGGGAAAAAAAGTGAAAGGGTAAGAAAGAAAGAGGAAAAGAAGGAAAACTGAAAAAGAATGACTTCCAACTTTCTTTAGTACAGATAAAAGTAAAAAAATATATCAAACTCTTACTCTAAGATTAACATTTGTCTACATTATTTCCATAATCCCTTATTTAATAATCAAAGTCCAGATCAATTTTTAATTTCAGTTTCTCACAAAAAGTCCAGTAATGGTTCATATCACTTTAATCACTATTTGTTGACAAAACCATAACTGATTTATTTAATTGCACCAAACTTTAAATAAAGCAGAAATGGAAAATCCTAAACTCTAGTGTAGACCCATGATTCTAATCTTTGACAACTTTAAGGTGCATGGAGTTCAATTCCCAGAATTCCCTAGGCAGCATGAAGATCTCCCATCTTAAACTTGCCAAGACTGAAAAATGCTGATCTACAGATAGGGATTTTTCCATTCCTCTTTTACTAGGTCCTACTTACTTATGAGCAATCATAATACAAAATCCCCATTCCCAACTCACCCCACAGTAATGATCATGCAAAATCCCCCTTCCCAACTCATCCTAGAGCAGGGGTTTGGGGCCTGGAAGATCTGCACCATCCTGGAAGCCAAACGGGCATGGGGGGACCACATGACACCCCCGTGCTCCATTTTGGATCTGGATGGCCTCCTGCACCAATCTGGAAGACAAAATGGGGCACGCAGGGGAAGTCCTAGGAGTGGCGTGGTGGGGTGAGTGGGCCAGCCAGAGGTGGGATTGCAACAGGGAGAAAGCAGAACTACATCTGTCTTTACACAAAGGGAAAAAACAGTCCAACCTATCAAAAACAGCACCACAAAAAACAGAATAGGAAGTTACAAGTTAAAATAGGGAAGAAAATGGTAAGTGAACACCTGTCTACCATAGACGAGTTCAAATCACCAGGACTGGATGGATTACACCCCAAGGTTCTGAAGGAACTGGCAGATGAGAACCCAGAACCACTGAATTATATCTTTCAAAGATCCTGCAGCACTGGGGAACTGCCAGAGGACTGGAAAAGAGCTGATATACTTCCCATCTTCAAAAAAGGGGGAAAAATTAGATCCAGGAAACTACAGACCTAACAGCCTGACCTCAATACCAGGGAAGATTCTGGAAAAGATAATCAAGCAACGAATCAGTGAACACCTAGAAGCAAACAAAGTAATAACCAAAAGCCAACATAGGTTTGTTAAAAACAGGTCATGCCAGACTAATCTTATTGCATTCTTTGACAAAGTGACAAAATTAGTTGACCAGAGGAATGCTGTTGATATAATTTATTTGGACTTCAGTAAGGCATTTGATAAAGTAGAGCATAACCTACTACTAGATAAAGTAGAAAAATGTGAGTTACAGCATCACCACTAGATGGATTTGTAACTGGCTGACCAACTCAATGTGTAGTCCTCAATGGAACTGCATCTACATGGAGGGAAGTATGCAGTGGAGTACTCCAAGGCTCTGTTTTAGGCCCAGTACTCTTCAACATCTTCATCAATGACTTGGACAAGGGGATAGATGGGGAACTCATAAAATTTGCAGACGACACCAAGCTGGCAGGAATAGCCAACACTCCAGAAGATAGGCTTAGGATACAGAAGGATCTTGACAGACTTAATATTGAGCACTATCTAACAAAATGAAATTCAATGGTGAAAAAGTAAGGTTCTACATTTAGGCAAGAAAAATCAAATGCACAGGTACAGTGTATATGGTCCCTTGCTCAATAGTAGTAAATGTGAGAGGGATCTCGGAGTGCTAGTGGACAACCATTTAAATATGAGTCAGCAGTGTGCAGCAGCTGCCAAAAAAGCCAACACAGTTCTAGGCAGCATAAACAGAGGGATAGACTCAAGATCACATGAAGTGTTAATATCACTTTATAATGCATTCAGTTTTGGTCCCCACGTTGTAAAAAAGATGCTGAGACTCTAGAAAGAGTGCAGACAACAACAAAGATGATTAGGGGACTGGAGGCTAAAACCAGGGGGGAGGGATTCTACTGGTTCGGGCTGGTTCAGGAGAACCGGATGTTAATTGTACATCCAGTTTGGCCTACGGTAGTTCCGAAGCCCAGCTGGCCCCGCCCACCCCTCCCCTCCCAAAAGTCACCATGCGCCTGGTTCTGGCTCCCAGGTAAGTGTAGGGAGGCTTGCAAACGCAAAAATGGGGTGGGGGTGGACATGGGGGGGCACCCCCGTGCCCTCCCCCCATGCGCCATTTTGGGTCTCCTGAGGCTCCAGGGAGGCTTGCTATGCTAAAAACGGCCTTTTTTTGCTTGGGGGGTGGGTGCAGGAGGAGTGCTGCCTGTCACACACCCCAGGCCACGCCCATCCAGCCGGTGATTAGGGCAGAGAACAGGCTGCTCGATTAGGTGATTAGTTTGCCTCTCTCACCCGAGGGCTGCCTGCTCTCCCTCCCACTGGCTGGAATGTAAGGGCTTCATTCAGTTTGTTCCTGCCCTCACAGTAAAGGTTCTCCGGCAGCTGGGCTTGCAATTGGCTTGAAACAACTGAGTTCCAGGTCCTTCCTCCTCCTGCTCCTTTTGCTATGCCTGCTTCTGCCGTCTCCTCCTCTTCCTCCTCCTGCTTCCTGTGTCTCCTGCTACCTCTTCTTCATTCCTCTGCTTCTTCCCCACTTTTCTCCTCTCCTTCTCCCAGCATTGCAACTGGGTATGGATTCCCTTCCTGCACCTTTCCAAGTTTGCAAGACAAACATGCAACAGCCCAACTTGCAACCAAGTGCTTTCCCAAAACCTTTTTGGACGGAAACAAGGTATGTGTGTATGTGTGTGTGTGTGTGGGGGGGGTAATGTCACCTTAAGTGCTGGGTCTCCAAGGGAAACTCTCTCGTTTGCACCAAGACTGCTGACCCGTGTCTCTGCCTCTCCCCCTCCTTTTCTCTTTTGAATGGCTTTGTCAGCACTTCATCAACGTGCTGGATCTTCAGTTTGTTTTGCTGGAAGGGTGAGTAAGAATTGTCTCTTCTCCTCCCCCCTTTCTTCCCACTTTCTTAGAAGAAAGTTACAGGTCTAATCTGGAAGAGAATCACTGTGCTGAATCACTGAAAAGTGCAGGTGGTGGTCATTTACCCTCTTCCTGCTTTCCTGGGTCTTTGGGGGTTTCCTCTGGAGCAAAAGCAGAGAGCCTCTTCCAGTGAAGATTTCTTTGTGTCTTCTAATTTTCTTCCAGAGCAGAACAAAAAAGCTTCTTCCTGTGAAAGCTTTTCCTGTTCTTTATTCTGATTTTCTCCAGGAGCAAAATAAAGCCCTTTCTAGTGAAGTCTTCCCTGTGTGTTTATTATGATTTCCCCCTGGACTGGAACAAAATTATCTGGTGGCAGGCTTTAAGTAACAACCCCACACTTATTTTACTCCATGCATGGCCCACCCACTATTTAATTTACCACTTCTGTTTGTGCTTCTTTCCCAAACTGTATACTTTACTCCCTCCCCCTCCTCTCTCTCTCTCTCTCTCTCACACACACACACACACATATGTCCATGGTAAAATTGTCTTCCATGAAACCAGTCCCTGGTGCCAGAAAGATTGGGGACCTCTGAATTAGACCATGCAGGAGAGCCCTTTTAAGGGATTATGTATTAATAGAAAAGTAATTAACTTAGCTCTGATCCTAAACCTGGCTGAGGATTTCTGGGAGTTGAAGTCCACAAGTCATAAAATTGCCAAGTTTGAAGACCTCTGTCCTAAATGCTAACGCTGTTGCATATAAAAAAACAGAGGAGCTCTGATCAAGTATCACAACCACATTTTGGATCTGAGTGGAGGTCCTGGGAAAGGTGTCAGAATAACATTTAGAAGGGACTTTGGGGTGGGGCACCTATACCATTTCAGATAAATGGCTGTCCAGTCTTTTCTTAAAATCCTCCAGTGTTGGAGCACCCAGAACTTCTGGAGACAAGCAGGTCCACTGGTTAATTGTTCTCACTGTCAAGAAATTTCTCCTTAGTTTTAGGTTGCTTCTCTCTTTGTTCAGTTTCCATCCATTGCTTCTTGTTTTGCCTTCTGCTTCTATGGAAAATACATTGCCCCCCACCACTTCTTTGAGGCAGCCCCTTAAAAGCCTGTTGCCTATCACACTCTTGGGCAAAGCATGTGAGCCATTTCCTCCTTTCAGTGGTCCATGAAAGTACATCTGTAGTATGTAGATAATAAAGTCCAAAAAGGGTGAACAACATTTTTACAAAACTATAGATAAGTTGAAGCTGGGTGTGACAAGGAATGGCTGGAAGAGGAGGGGCCAGGTGAGGCACCCTTTGACGTGAGTGACATTGAGTTGGTCATGCCCAGCCAGTCACATGACCAAGCCACACCCATAAATTAAGCCACGCCTACAGAACTGGTTATTAAGAAATTTGAATCCCACCCCTGGCTAAAACATATGAAGAACAGCTGCAGGAACTGGGTATGTCTAGTCTAATGAAAGAAGGACTAGGGGAGACATGATAGCAGTCTTCCAATATCTCAGGGGCTGCCACAAAGAAGAGGGAGTCAAGCTATTCTCCAAAGCACCTGAGGGCAGGACAAGAAGCAATGGATGGAAACTAATCAAGGAGAGACAGTTAGAACAATTAATCAGTGGAACAACTTGCCTCCAGAAGTTGTGAATGCTCCAACACTGGAAGTTTTTAAAAAGATGTTGATAACCATTTGTCTGAAGTGGTGTAGGGTTTCCTGCCTAGGCAGAGGGTTGGACTAGAAGACCTCCAAGGTTCCTTCTGTTAAGGTCTTGGGATTTAAGAGCCGAACAGCAGTGAAGCTTACCAGATGTGGCTGATGCAATAAGAATGAATCGGCATAGCATGGGTATTTCCCTTTAAGACTGGGGATGGGTTCTATATAAGGCAGCCATTATTGAGGGCATGTTCTCTCTCCTTGTGTCTAGTATTCTTTGTAAGAGGTTCTCTGAGCAGAGTTAAGAAGAAAGATTGCTTGTAAAGGTATTTTGCCTATCACATATATTTCGGTATACAACTGTTGTAGATAAACCACCACTGTTTAATGTTTAAGTCTCTGTGCGCTGTGTTTTGCTCCTGGGTTGTCTCATAATAGCAGTCACTGCAAATGCTCTGACACTTTCCAACTCTGTTATTCTATAAGCCCTACTACTTATTTTGAGGCCTAAAAGAAAATAAGACCCAGTCAGGGAAACAGGTACTTAATTAATTTAATTAACACTTTAAAATGATACATTAGTCTGCTCACTATACATTTGTTTGTAGGTAGGTAAAAGACTTCGGAGGGGGGCATCATATGCCATATCTGGAGTTCCAAAATGCAGGAATCTGCTTATCCAAAATTTATCATCTTCCCTGCTTATAAATAAAAAAAAACTAGGCAGTTGTATTAGCTTTGTTCCACTTTCCAAACCATGCAATTCTAGAAAAATGTAGGCTTCTACATCTTCTTTACTATCTGCCAAGCCAGTGGAGGATATAAGAGGAAAACTGGCTGATAATGCTTGTTGTAATAAGTCTCCATATAGTTGGCGCCTTCTAAATCTCTGGGTCTTTACATCATTATTCAATGCCTTAGGTCCAGGCTAGCTGGTAACCCAGTGGCCATCATAATGAATCATTCTGTGGAGGTGGAAGAGAAGGGTGAACGCATCATTTCAAAATATGCAAAGTGAAAATTTGCCCCTTGGTATTTCTGGGTATACAAGAGCAGTGCACATTTATTTTTAGACTTTTGTCTTTTTCTGCAAATGTTGCTGTCCATTAGGAGAGTTCACCCTGAAAGCTATATATTAATGTTCATTTCTTTACATGAATTACAAACACAGATATTTCTAAACTTTATTTCTTTTAATTCTTTTTTAAGATGGACAATGCATGTAAAAATAAAACCTAGTTTGGGAAGAGTTTTATCAAATTATCTTTATTGAGAACTTGATTCTATGATTTCTTTTGGTGCCCACTTCCATTTGGAATCCATATGAATTGGCATCTTTTAATAAACTGAGTCTTGAAGAACAAACAAAGTTTGAATTTCAAATACTTTTGCTAAAAAGTGGATGATTTGCAGATTAAGAATTGTCAATGAAAATGAACTGGATCAAACCAAATTAGGTTTGATGTCACTATAATGGGAAAAGTTGTGAACAAGTGAATCATGCATCTACTTTAAGCTGCTTAGTCCCTTCTCTGTTGATGAGTGGCTTCAAACTTCTCTTTATTTTACATAGTTTTTGGTCTTTCACTCATTACCCTTCAGGTAGAAGATATAGCTCTTCAAAGAGGATAAACTAGAGATAAGTGGTCATCCCACCAATGGAACACTCTTTCTATGTTGGCTGGAGAATCCTGGGAATTAGAAGTTCTCACATCTTAAAGTTGCTGAGGTTGAAAGTGTTGTAACAGATGATTTTAAAGACGAAAGGCCGATTTGTCCTCTAGGCCTATTTGAGTTCTCAGTTCATTTTTTTAATATGCACATCCTATGGGGATGTTTGGCACTTTTTCAGATCAAGCTTAAATTGGCTTCCTTGCATCTAATTAATAGTATTAGCACATCATTCTCGTATTGTTTGTTTTAGGCAAATACTAGAATCACTTTTCTTTATGTTACAGGTAGTCTTTGCTTGATGACTAGTCATTTGTTACAATGGAACTTTCGACAGACTCCCCAAATGATATTTACAATCTAGTTCTGGAGTTGTGACCACTATAACCTCCCCACCCAATCACATGACTGCATTTTGGTCACTTGGCAATCAAATCATCTTTAGGCTAGTTGCCGCATTCTGCATTGATATCACTGTGATTTACAACTTTTTTTTGCCAATTTCTGGCTTTTTTTTGCCTATTTCCAGCCTTTTTGGCCAGTTTCTGGCAAAATGCAGCTATAGAAATACAAGGATTTGTTTAATGACAGTATTTGTTTACCAATCACCATTTTTTTTTTGTCAAAACAGGTCAGCCACATGAGTGCCTTGACCTATGACTTAATGATGGAAATTCCGGGCTGCATTATGGTCATAAGTGAGATTTAAGTGTAAATGACATGACTGGGTAAGGAACTGTGAATACTGTTGAGTGCTAAGCTGCTATGTAGTTCCCACATGACTTTAACAAATTAACAGAGTTGGAAGGGACCTTGGAGTCATCTAGTCCAACCCCCTGCCTGTTCTGACCAAGGCTTCCTGAGACCATAATTAAGCACATGATTAGTCCAAACAACTCTTGTTTTATTTCAACACTGGAAATTATGTTAATTTGAGTCCCAAACAGTCTCTCGAGATAAGCACCCACCTTTATCTCCTTTGAACTAAAGTGCCAAATTAACTGTAAAAAGCCAAACGAAGTACAAAGTCCACACAGAGCTTCAAGGTTTAATCCAAACAGAGTGAACATTGCTTCCTGCAAAGGTTCCTGTCGCTTTGCACTTCCTTTATATGTTATGGGAGGGGCAATCACCTCCAAGCCTTACTCCCGAGTCACACCTTTTGTCTTAGCTGCTCTTGCCTTCTGGCAGCTCTGCGCACACGCACACTGGGCCCAGGCTCCTCTTATTCCTCTGCCTCGCTGTTGTCAGATTCTGGAGGCTCCGGAGTCAGCACATAACTCCCCAGATGGCCCTGGCCCCATCTCTATATCCGATGCAGGATTCTTGTCTGAGTCCTTCCGAGACTCCCAGACTGGCCCATGTTCTACCCCACTGTCCGATTTTGCTGTCGTCTCTGCAGGCTGACGGCGGACCACAACACTGCCCAAGTAGGAGACCCTATACCAGGGGTATCAAACTCAAGACCTGGGGCTGGATCTGGCCCTTTGGGTGCGCTAGATATGGCCCATGGGGCTGCTCTGGAAATAGTGAAGGACAGGCCTGTGGTGCCTCTGCCAGTGAAAATGGAACTCTTGTGGGCCACACATGGCTCTCCCAAGCTCAGTTTTTGCTGGTAGAAGGTTGCAGGAGGCCTTCCCAGCTGAAAACGGAATTTGGGAGCCCATTTTCGCTGGCAGAGCACTTGGGCCACCACAAGTACCCCCCAACACAAGTGACGTTACCCTGGCTATGCCCACTCTGGCCCCACAAGGTCAGACACAAACCTGATGCAGTCCTCAGTGAAATTGAGTTTGACATCCCTGCCCTACACCATTTCTGACAGAGGGCACTTATTGTGGCTTCAGTCATAGATCAACTAATGTGCTAAGGAGCAGCATAAAAGTTTTAAAATCTCTATCCCACTGCAATTGCTTCATACTGTTTATAGAGAGAAGCTGAAACATGATCTCCAGTTTTAACTGTTGTGATTTTGATTCTGCTTTGATTTGTTTCATGTTAGAATGGCATTGTTATTCTAATTATTTTGTTTGCCGTGATATGGGAATGGAATATTTTGTTAATTTTCCTTCTTTCTCAGCATTTTTTAGCATTTGATGAGGAGAAGATGATGAAAGCTTATTCAACATATCTAGAGGGCATCACTATTGTTCTAGATTATGCTTGCACAACATGATTTGAAAAACAAAACACAATCACATTGGGCAATACTATTTGCACACTGAAAACTTTTCATTATATGCTTATGAAATATATTAATTTTGCAAAACTAACAGCAGAGCTAGATGCTACATTTGATAATGTGCCCAGATGTGGTTTGATAGTACGTCACTGGATGGTAATTGTCTGTGAGCAGATCTAATCCAGATTGAGTCTGTAGTCTTGCGGAAAAGAGTTTTGTTCTTTAATTTTTAGTCTCTTTCATAATTGAAATTGGCTCTACAATACTGTAGAGGATTTGAAAGACTCATGCATTTAAATCTATAAGGTTCTTGCATATCACTTCCAATGCAGTTGCATCTTGAGGCAGTTTACAGTGAAACTAGTAAAAATGAATGTTGCTTTGATAGAATATAACAAAACAATATAAAATAGATGAATGTAAATGGTGGGGTGTGAAAGCCAAATTTGACTCTAGGTTCTGCCTCAGTTTACCTTTCCAATAAGCAACTGAGTTGGGAGATCATTTAAAAGCAGTTTATTAGGGTACCCTGATAAAGTGGGTCTCTCTATGAAAAAGGAGGAGAGAATCTTGAGCCCCATGTTTTCCTTCTGTTTATAGTTAACACCAACAAAGAAAATGCAAGAGGAAAGTTGATTGGACGGAATAAAAGTAGCCTCCCCTTTCCATAGGAAATCAGTTACATGTAATCAAACATGTTACATATTTGTATCCCATAATATCACACCATATTCATTAAAATGAGATCTGACATCAGAAAGGGCGTAGTTGTTAGGAAAAAGCTTGTTTATCAGTTTAGGAATGTTAATAGCTAATAAATCTGAACATCATTTTAAAAGAGAGAAAATAAATCAAATTAAAATACAAGGTAACTATGCTAGTTAACAAATAACAAAACCCATGTTATTTGCCCCTCAGGTCAGAAATGAAAAAAATAAAGTGAAGCAACTCATCCAGAACACTTATATAAGGAAGATGGGAATGAAGATAATGTACCTTCTCAGATATTAAATAAGATGTATTCATGGGTACCTGAGAGATTTCATGGAAAATTCTAGATGGCTGGGGAGATTGTGAGGAATCACAAAATTAAACAGTTGTATGGCAAATGCAACAGAATCTCTGTTAACTAAGTGATCAGTCAGGTTTATAATAGGAAAGGTGTAGGTCAAAAACAGACAAACAAAAAACAATCTTGATAGTAAATTTGCAGCCAATAATCAGTTGCTAGTGTGTGACATGGTCATGTGTCTCCTTTAACAATCACTGTGACCTGCACTAGTTGTGGCTTCCAGACCAAATGCAAGATTAATTTCACATAAAGCACATTATAGCAGTTGTAATCTGTGGGGAACCACTGTAGTTAGATTGTTCTTGTCCAACAAAATTAATGTGACAACTCTGCTGGCAACAAACTACCCTAAGCAGAGAGGCTATTTAGGTTTCAATGCTAGTGATAACACTCGGAGCATTCCCTGACTACATATTTGTTCTTTCTGAGAGAAGTTTCATTTAGAACAGATAGACTACCCAATTTCCAAATTCAGAAAACACCTACCAACAAGGGATGTGATTCAGTCTGTTTATTGGTCCTTTTCTACACCATTACTACATCCGGACACTGTAGATTGTCTTTTTAGTCTTAAAATTATTGAGAAATAGAGCTGAGCATCATAAGCATCTTGATGTAGGGCTGTGATGGCGAACCTATGGCACATATGCCAGAAGTGGCACGCAGAGCCACTTCTGCCAGATGCAAGAGGTAGCCGGGAAGAGCCCCACTGTACATGTGCACGCGCCACCGCCAGCCAGCTGATTGTCAGGTATCTGCTGCACATGCGTGGGGGGAGATGTGTGCATGGGAGACACGCGTGCATGTGCAGAGGCATGCAGCATGCGGGGGGGTGTTGTGTGCGCAGGCACAGAGGTGTGCAGTGGGGGAGCGCATGCGCAGGGGGCAGGGGGAGTCGCGTGCACATTGCATCATGGGTGCAGGCATGCGAGCGCACTTTGGGCATGCAATGCGGAAAAAGTTAGCCATCACTGATGTAGGGGATAATTAACACACAGGATGACAATAAATAGTGGTTTATGGCAGCCCATAACATTTGTACTAAGGAGCAGTCGAACATTCTGTCTTAATTCCTAGTCTATCCCAGATTGCTATTTATGCCGCAACATAATACTGAAGTTTGTTGTTCTATTTGCTCTGGAAGCTGTTTTGTAGAACAAACCAGAAGCAGAAACTACTGTTTGATTTTCTTTCAGTGAGTCATAATAACCATAGTTTGTCAAATACATTTTGATCACTAAGCCTCAAACCAAAGAAGTCAAGGTCACAGACCTTTCATTCAATAATTGTTCACAATTCTAAATATTATTGAAGAATATTTAATTTAATAAATGCAGGTCCTAATAAAATATGTTTGCTAGTTGTGGCTAATGAATATAGAAGTAAAAGTCTTGAGTTTTTAATGATATTTATGAATTGTATGAATCGGATATATGTGCTGATTCCACAATTCCTGCTCTCGGCGGAGTGTGGCTCAATAATAGCTGAACAGAAAACTAATTTAGGATTAGCTGACAATGAGAAGCTGCTTATCAATAGTCAATCCTATCTAAATGAGTAGTTTGTTGGATTTGTTGTGGAAATGCCTATCTTGCATATTGGATTATATTTAATAGCACTGAAATATATGCTTCAAAATCAAATAGGTAACTCGCCTGATAAACAAAGAAGTGTTCTAGTATAATTAAAATATATAATCAGTCCTATGTGAGAGCACGAGGTATGTTGGAAAAAACATAAAAACAAAAATAGTTAAGCTGTGGTCCTCCTGTCATTGAGCTCTTCATACATTTTACTTAACAATTCCCAAGTTGTTTCTCTGGGGACTATAAAATTATGCTTTTGAGAGTATTTGCTATCTGTTCATCAGTATTATTTCAGGTCTGTTTAGTGTCCTAGATTGTGTTTGTTAGCTTGTTTTTTCAGAGAGGAAACTATGGGAAGTGAGGACCAAACCTAGAAGAGAAAGCAACAGGGAACTGAAAGTAAAAAGAGATTATGGTGTAGATATCTTAATAAATCCTTGGTGTTTGCAGCAGTTAGAAGGGTCCGCAGAATTTTAGAGTTTCTAGTTTGAGTCATGGCTGATTGAAGATGTTTCCTTGAACAAGCAGAGATGACAACAACTGTGAAACAGACTGATAAGCTCCAGCCCCACATTTCTTCCCACAGAAGGGGCATTTGGGAGATCACCCACTTTGAATGGCAGCAGTTCACAAGAAGACCATACATCAGTGATGTCAGAGGAATTTGAGCATAAAGAGCTGAGGGAAATCACACCTTTGCTCTCAGGAGTAGCAGAACCTTTCATAAGGACATGAAGTCAGTAAATTCACTTTCTAATCACATTTGGAAATGTTCCACTTGATAGATATTAGAGATTTTCAAAATGGTGAGCTCAGTGTGACAACTGGTGAATGTTACCTTTTCAGAGTTAAAAAAAATGTAAACAGACTTAATTTAAAGTAATTGGCAAAAAGCATTAATTTTTGATTTGGGCTTTTGATTTAAGAGAGTGTTAAATAGTGTTAAGCAGATTGGGAAACCAGAGAGATTGGTTAATATTGCTATAGATTGTAAAATAAATATATAATCAAATAATATACTCATAGGAAAGGAATGAAGCAGAACCCATATTAGCAATTTAGACTTGATGAAGGTTCCAAATGGACACTAGAGGGAACTAAAAGACCAGGCAGAAAAGAGTTAAATGACTAAGCTAAGCTTTCTTATTTTAAAGAGCTTTTTGAAACTAAACCTGGACTGAAATATTAATAACAAATGATTCAGAAAGGATACAAATTTAAATTAACAAAATTTTAGAGGATGATGTGAAAAAACTTTAAAACTATTTTAACTGGCATACATATTATAGAGTTTGAAGGCAACAAAATTGAAATTAGAAAAATGGTAATATACAAAGGATTCATCAAGAAAAGAATTTAGACATGGAACAGCTGCAACAAGAAATTCTGAATGATGTCTCTTTATAGGATTTACAAAGTAGGTTGGTGAAAGCTTTGAAAACTCCTTTTAAATGCCAGAGAATGATGAAAGATCAAATCCTGTGATGCTATAAGAACGATTCAAAGGCCAAGCCAAGCAAAAATAATATAAAATTGGACTATTTGACCAGGGATAAACTGTTTGATATGGATGGGAATTCCTTTTTTAAAATAAATTTTATTACGTTTTCAAATTTTAAAAACATAAAACTTTATATATTGTTATCAACATCAAGACATCTTTTGCATCTCCTCACATTTTTCAGTATATATATTTATTTATTCTTTTACCATTGCATCTTACTCTTGCTATAAATCAATATCTTTTATCCTTACATATCAATCTTCTCCATGGTATATTTACATATTGATGGGAATTCCTAATGAACTTTTGACTGAATTAGGATTTTAAGGATTATGATTTCTGGATTGCATATAGATGAAAAGACAAGACTATTGGGAGAAGAGCTTTTTGATTTGTAACTTTAAAAGATGGTTAGTATAAGTATATTAGCTTATGTTCAATATGATGAAGACTGGAAGCCATTTCTTTATTATTGTCTTAGTTGCCTTTATCTTTCCATTTTTCTTTTCTTTTGTTTTTTAGTCTTGATCTTTTTTTGTAATTTCTAAACTTTTACCTTTCTTTTTTCTTCTAGTTTAGTTTGCATTAGTATCTATGTTTATTAAAGACTTCAACAACATTATTAACTAAAAAGGGTCCGAGTAGCAATTCGGAAACAATAGCATAATTTCCTATCCATTAATGTTGCACAAAATAAAAGTATATTTCCATATACTTCTTGGAAAGATTTCAACATTTCCTACTTGGGGAATACAAAGAATAAGGCATTTGCAGTTTACGGGAAGTCAAGGGTTTTTGTTTCCTGCCAAATGGAAGAAAAAGAAGTGGCAGCGGGGAGAGGGGGGGAGGGGGAAGAAGAGCAAAAGCAAACCAAAGGAACAAATTTTTCCAAATGCTGGCTCCATATGCATGCACTTTTTTTTTGGCATCCCACAGAATGGGAATCTTCCATATCCCCAAATTATTTGTTTGTTTTGCTACTTATATAGTTGGTCATAAAGAAATATGTGCAATATGCAAGCTGAAGCTATCAATCACGTCCCATTCCCTAGGGATTGCACCACTTTCTTTTAGCTCACATCTTTCATGCACCAGGGCTCCATAATCAGAAAAAGCAAGTACATTCATTCTGAGAGCAAATGTGATTTGTCATAAAAACCTGGGATAAGCATCCGAATATAGAATGCAGGTGAGCTGGCTTCTCTTCCATTCCATCCCTTTTATATTTGCTTATCTAGGTAAGAAATTTTAATGAATTTAGTTCAGTGGTGGGATTCAATTTTTTTTACTACCGGTTCTGTGGGCATGGCTTGGTGGATGTGGCAGGGGAAGGATACTGTAAAATCTCCAGTCAGAGATGGTATTTGCTGGTTCTCCGAACTACTCAAAATTTCCGCTACCAGTTCTCCAGAACTGGTCAGAACCTGCTGAATACCACCTCTGGTTTAGTTCTGTTGCGGTAGAAATAGTGCATTTATGGAGAGAAAAGGGAGGTACTATTATCAAACTCGGGATACTGCCTCCATTTTTAATTGCTTTAATTGAGAAAACAGTTGCCTGTTGACTTGCAACATCTCCCTTGCCCAACAATGTTAGTGTAGTCTATAGTGGAATCACAAAGGCACAGAATTCATATGAGAACAAGGCAAAAGCAACTGAGCTGCCCTAAATTTTAAAACATTAATCCTTCAAAAGCCAGATGGCATCATCCGGGCCCAGGTGAGATATCAGTATTTGGCACATCTGGGTGATAGGCATCCCAAATTTTGTAAAAGTAGAGAAAACATTCAGGAAAAAACTCAGAAAGAGTACCTTTCAAACACACTTGAAAAGGATTGTAGCTCTACTGAATGGACAGGAGTCATTTCTCAGCAATTTCATTCACACTGTTCCATTTTAGCAGTGTTTCCAAACTTGTAACATCAGTGTAAACATGCAATAGAAAAACCCTTGGGCAGAATAAATTCTCAGGAAAAGCATACTTCATTCTGCAGTTCCTTACACAGCATTTGGCTTTCTACACATAAATATATGCAACTACTCAATCCCAAAGTGCCTCTCTTGTTTGTACCATGTGGCTGTGGGAAACAATGCATTAAAATAATGTTGGAACTATATTTAAAATTTTATAATTATAATTTAATTTCAAAATTACAGTGTCTTATATTTTGTTTTTGCTATCATGCGATCACTGGAAGTGGCCTTTGAGACCATAAAATCCAATTCTCTGCTAAGTGCAAGAATTCAAACTTAGGAGAATCCCGTAGATGCTGTCTGGAGCAGTGTTTCTCAGCCTTAGCCACTTGAAAGATGTGCAGACTTGAACTCCCAGAATTCCCCAGCCAGCTAAAATTCTGAGAGTTAAATGTCCATACATCTTCAAGTGGTCAAAGTTGAGAAAGATTGCTCTAGAGCAGGGGTCTCCAAACTTTAAGACTTGTGGATTTCAACTCCCATGCTGGCTGTGGCATTCTGGGAGCTGAAGTCCACAAGTCTAAAAGTTGCCAAGTTTGGAGACCCCTGGATGTGAGGATGCTTTTTACTAATCTTTAATCAGAATCTGCCTTCCTATAACTTATAACTATCTGCATGGATCAAAGTAAGACTTGAATTCATGAGATGGTAAATTAATATTAGGTACATAAAACAACACACATTAATTTGTGCACTGAATATAGTTCTGGTAAATATATCAGACAGGCTTCTGCACATAACAAGTATGATAGCGTTGGTCACATGTTTTGGCTACATGTAGATCTACTTACAAAATGAGTTATAGAAATAATTTTGACTCCTCAGCTATGTTATACCACTACAGTTCCTTGCAGTTGTCACTTCCATAAATCATTCTGTAATAATTAAAATTACTTGGTTATTGCTCTTACTGTTTTCTTAACCTTGTCTGAGCTGTATTCTAGTTCTTTAGCCAAGCTTTGCTATTCTGAAAGATGGTTATTCTCATAAGAATGATATATTGTAAGACTGCTTCCTAATGGTAAAACACAGAACATCACACCTATACTTTCATTGCATTATGCATATTAGAGCCAATCAATTACAGATTTTCTAGGTTTATTAAAATTACATATGAAACAGCATGGCAAGTGGAACATACGGAAATACATTGAATTGAATTATCTGAACATTTCTTAGCCAAGTGCATTTTGTTTCCACGTGGCTTAGCAGCCTATCCAATATATTGTGTAGTTTTCTGTCAAATAACTATACATATTTAATGTATACATATATTTATAATACATCATTTCCAGATATTAAGGCACAAATAAGCACATACACCAGGTTGGGGACATCAGGGGAACCGGGCTACACAGGCTTGCTCTAGTGAAGGGTCAGTGCATACATGCGCAGCGCAACTTGCGCAAGCGGCGGACTGGTGTGTGCACAAATGCACCAGCCTTCCACTTGCGCAGGTCAGTTCCCCTCTCTCCTCCCCCAGGCCACCAAGCTGTAAAGGTTGGGGACCACTGATACAACCAATTGATCATTTTATATCTGTATATTATCTATCTTCTAATTTGTATCTAAACTGGAAGTATGATTTAACATTTTTATAGAAAACATGTAAAATTGACCTGTGACTGTCCACTTCTCCAGTTCCTGTTCCCTATTGACAGATCTAAGTACTAGATTCCAACTTATTCCTAATCTACCTTGTGTCAATTCATAAAATATTTCTATGGTCTTTTAGAGTTGCCAACAGAAAGGCAGGGGGAGAGCAGTGCGGCAGCTGCATTCCATAAATGTTTTCAAAGATAGTAACTAGGTGATCGAAGTTTCTACTGCGCAAAATTCTAACTGGAGAGCATGGTTGGGCTATGGATGTGTCCCATTGGAGAATATGAATTATGATACACCCATGGGGTGGGGGAAAACTAGGGTCAAGGGTGACAATGAATGATGTGTCTCAGAGTCGGCTACACCCAGGCAATGCCAGACCGTTTAACTCCCAACAAATCCTTTTGAAGTTTTGGAAGTTTGGCTTGAGACTCATGATTTAAATGGGGTTAAGTGTCAGGATCCTGACAACTAGCCGACTCTCATAATTCATCATCATTACCAGGACAACTGACGCCCGGCCTCTTCCATTGCTTCCTGACATCTGGAATGTGTGGAGAGAAAGTCAGGCAGCCACGGCAGAAGGGGGCAGTGTCAGAGGAGGATTTGCTCCAAACTACCCAAATGCAAACAGAAGCTGATGATGTAACTACAGCCGAAGTGGAGAAACCTGATCCAGTGAAGGCAAGAAAAACAGATAAGTACTAATGGGAAACAAAACTCCCTAAAATTTCGGAAGTTGAGCTCCCCTATCCCAAAAAGGGAGGAAGGCCCCTGAGCGAGTTGGGAAGAGTGGAATGGATGTGGGACTGGGAACAAGCCACAGCCCCAAAGCTTCTGACAGGATCCCTGGGGAGATCCATAGAGCAATTGAGAGAGGAATTTGACTGGGCTACCATTAGAGATGATGGCCCATCATGCTGCCCAAAACAGAGACGAGTTTCCACAGAGCCTTCTGAAGTGAGGAGAAGCCGGTGAGATCACAGCCTCCCTCTTCTACCCAGGAAAAGAAAAAAGAGCCCACAACAGCAACCAGTGCCTCACCCATGCAGCAGGCAGCCCCCTCCTCTTGTGCGAACTAGAGCCGGGGAGGAAGGTCAGCCACCTCAAGCACAGATTTACAGAGGGCGACAGGAAGAGGGCAGAGCAGAGCTCTACAAACTGCCCTGATTCAGGGGAAAATTTGATGGGGACCCAGACCAGCTAGCTCTATTCCTTGACTAAGCTGAGATCCACCTAGAAAGCTATCCACCTAGAAAGCTCTACACCTCCCCTAGAGCCATGGTGAATGCCATTTCTGAGGGGTTGGAGGGAGAAGCAAGAGGATAGCTAGTAACCTTCCACAAGAGAAGGGCTACCCCTTATCAGAGGCATTTTGGGTAAAGAGTAGGAACGTCCAAGCCAATCACCTTGTGACAAGGTTCCATACAGAAAACCCAAACAAGCTTGAGGGTGGTTTGCAACCCTAAGTCCGACCTGCAATAAATTTGTTTTCTTTTTGTGTTGTACAGGTCACCTTCAAGAAGTGAGGGGAGCTGAATGTCAACTCATAAAATATTTCTATGGTCTTTTAGAGTTGCTAACAGAAAGAGGGGGAGAGCAGTGCAGCATCTGCATTCCATAAATGTTTTCAAAGATAGTAACAAGGTGACCAAAGTTTCTGCCATGCAAAATTCTAACTGGAGAACATGATTGATGACTCTTGGCTATGGATGTGTCCCATTGGAGCATATGAATTACGATACACCCATGGGGTGGGGGAAAACCAGGGTCAAGGGTGACAATGAATGATGTGTCTCAGAGTCGGCTACACCCAGGCAATGCCAGACTTTTTAACTCCTAATAAATCTTTTTGAAGTTTTGGAAGTTTGGCTTGAGACTCATGATTTAAATGGGGTTAAGTGCCGGGATCCTGACACCTTGCATATGTTATATGAATGCCTGATATCCTAAGTAGAATATTTCCTTGCTTACAGAATGATAGTTTAAAAGGCATTATTATAGGATCCAAATTTGAGCCAAAAGATTATTAGAAGACACTATATAATAATTATATCACAAGGAATAATTTGTGTTAATAGGAGATATGAGGGAGATGATGCAGTTCAATCACCATCATGTTCAGAAAACAGGACCCAACTGTAGTTCAGTAGTACTAGTATTGTTTGGAATAAGTAAATAAATTTGGGCAGAATATTCATTTTTATAGTGGCAATCCTCCCTAATGAGATTTGCAATTTAACCCATATCTCTAAATCTTTTTTAACTTGTTGTAATAATTTATTATAATTATTTTCCATTAGAGTTCTGCATTGAGCCGTCAACCAAATTCCTAGGTATTTAACTTTTTTTACTATTTGTAATCCCATTATCCTTTCCAATTTTAGTTTTTGTTTTTCTGTTAAATTTTTAGTTATTAATTTCGTTTTTTCCCTATTAATTTTAAGCCCTGCAACTTCCCCAAATTGATCTAACTCTTTCAGTAATTCTTGACCTGTTTCAATTGGTGCCTCTATGAAAAATACCATATCATCCGCAAATGACTGGAGTTTATATTCTTCTTTTTTAATTTTTAGTCCTTTTATTCCTGGGTTCTGTCTAATTCGTGTAAGCAATGTTTCCAAAGATAATATGAAGAGCAGGGGGGATAATGGACATCCCTGCCTGACTCCTTTCTCTATTTTTATTGAGCGCGTGTACTCTCCATTAATTATAATATTCGCCTTTTGTGAATCATAAATTGTAGTCATGATGTTTTCAAACTTAGTGCCTAGATTCATATTGTAAATTTGTTGAATTAGGAATTGCCAATTTAAATTGTCAAAGGCCTTCTGTGCATCCAAGAATACAAGGGCTAAAAATGTTAAATATATAATACTGCATATTCTTACCACAGCCAGAATAACCTTTGCACAGTGTTGGAAAAAAGCAGATATTCCAACAGAGGAGATGGTTATACAGAAGATAACAGCCTGTGCAGAGATGGACAAGTTAACCTTAGCACTTAAGGAAAAAGAAACATCAGAATATTATAGAAGCTGGGAATGCTGGTATGATTGGATAGAACAAAAACAGAAAATATATTAGTAAATAACGTAAAATGTAAATCATAATTATATATTCGCAATAAGATGTATTTGTAAATGTATCACCAATATTGATAACAAACAAGGAACCATAGACTGTCGATAGTAGAATTGTTAGTTTTTTAATCATTTTCTTTTTTTTATTTATTTTCTTCTTCTGTGTGTTGTGTTTGTTTGATATTTTGGTTTTGTAATCAAAGTTTTTTTTTTTTTTAAAGAAATTTGAACTATTTGAGCTATTAGAATTAGAAAAACTGAAATTAGATTTGATCTGTCTCCAAGAGGTACATATTAAAAAACAATATAGTAAACTATTAGAGTATCCCAAAATTGGGAAACTATATTTTTTATTAGCACACGAAAAGAAAAGGGAGGTGGTTCTATATATTAAAGAAACAATAAAGGCTAGACAAATTTTTGCAGATGAAGATGGGAGAATATTGATGATGGAGGTAACAATGAACCAAAAACATATATTGTTAATAGTAATATACACAAGATGAGTTGTATGGAAAACTTTATAAGAAAACTATAGAATTGGAATATGAAAATATTTGTGTGGTAGGAGACGTCAATGCAATTGTAGGTACAGATCTTGACTATAAGAGTAGTAATCCTGGTCTAGAATAAATATGATATGGATGACCTCAGATTTGAAAATGTGTACAAGAGAGAGAAACAGAACCTAATGTATGGGCAGATCACAATCCAATAAAAGTTGTATGGAAGGGACAAAAAAGAAAACAGGTAGACATTGAATCAAGTGATATTGAAAGATAAAGAATTTATACAAAATATGGAAAAAGAATTGGACTTTTTCTTCAAAGAGAACAGGAAAGGAGAGACTTCACTGCAAACTGTATGGATACTGTTAGAGCGTATATCTGGGGATTAGCTATAACTTACACGGGGAAGAAAAATAAGAAGAAACAAAATAAGAAAATGCTAGAGGAAGAATATAAAAGAGTAGAAACGGAATTATCGAAAGAACCACAAAAAAGAAATTATAAAATCAAATGGATTTAATAAAACACAGCATGAGTCTGTTAGAAAAAGTTAAACTGGCACAAAAAATTAAAAATGCAAAACAAAACTTTTTGAAAATGAGAACAAACCAAGAAGATGATTGGCATCCTGGAAAAAGGAAAGGGGGAAAATGATACATTGGTTAATAGATGAGAAAGGGATTTTTTATTATCAGAATGAGGATAAAAATAATAATAATAGAAGAGTATTATGGGAGACTGTATGATCAGGAGAAAGTTCCAAAAAATAAAATACAACAATATTTGGAACAATCTGGACTCCCTAAAGTACCTGAAACAGTTAAAGTCATGTTGAATGAAAGAATAAATATAATGGAATTTACAGAAGCGATTAAGAGACAAAAGAGCAATAAAACACCAAGGCCTGGGACTTCTGGTGTTGACAGTGCAGTGGAGCAGAGCAAAGAGCATTTTTATCCGATTTTTCATGACTGGGAGCCCATTAGGGCATCGTGGATCCTGGAGAGAAGCGCGAACTAGAGGGGAAGCCTCGAGGGTAGCGAGGAGGAAAGCAACCTCCTGCTACGGCGAAAGGAAACCCCTTGAAACTGGCATGTTAGAAACCCGGCGATTAGGGGGGGTCCAAAGCTGTGACAGCAGCTGTGATTGGGAAGCAGGAGAGTGAGGATCAATGTGAAGACATCGGAGGAGAAACAGCGGACTTCAACAGCTTGGAGAGGTAAGAGAAGAGAGTCCTGAGAAGCATGTCTAACAGAAAGCCTCCAGGGAAAATAGACTGTGGCGTCACCGAATTGGTGTGAGAGCAGAGTGGAGATTGACAAAGCATGTATTTTGGCAGTTGGAGAGAGGTGGAGGCTTGGAAGAACAGAAGAAGATTGAACTCTATAATTTGAAAATCTTGAACAAATATTAAATAGACACTAATACACAGAGAAACACCAGATAAGAGTTCTTCTGAGGGGAGGAAACAGACAAGAGGAACCATTTTGAAGGAGGCCAGTGGCTGTGTAAATTGATAGAGAAAGAGACTAAACAGTTAAATAAAGTGATGAAGCAGAAGAAGTGCGGAGAGTAGTTTGACGATGAGTAAGGAAAGAAGTGAGAACTGATTAAATACTGGCAAATTAATTAAATACTCAAGCAAATCACATAATTATATATTCTATATCTTATATCTGATTAACTGATTTATATATCCAATCTCTTTATGCTGCGTCACCTGTAAAGTCATGGAATCAATTACTGTATTAACCAAACCATCATCCTCCACTTAGAAACAAACAACCTACTCTCTAATAAACAATTTGGTTTTAGGAAAAAACTATCATGTAACTGCAACTCTTACACT
This sequence comes from Notechis scutatus, assembly GCF_049901735.1. NCBI lineage: Eukaryota > Metazoa > Chordata > Lepidosauria > Squamata > Elapidae > Notechis > Notechis scutatus. The sequence goes on along the minus strand of NC_142013.1, from coordinate 56,262,596 downwards.
GCAAAAACATATGGACTACACAACTCGATCAGGGCAAAGCAATAGACGCAATCCACATAGACTTCTGTAAAGCCTTTGATTCAGTGATACACGACAAACTACTACTAAAACTAAAATCTTATGGTATCTCTGGACACCTGCTTTACTGGATAGAAGCATTCCTGTCAAACAGACAACAAATGATCAAAATTGGGAGTGTCCTATCAAATTCTGTACCTGTCAACAGTGGTGTCCCCCAAGGCAGTGTTCTAGGACCAACTCTCTTCATACTCTACATAAATGACCTCTGTGATCATATCAAGAGCAACTGCGTTCTCTTCGCTGATGATGTAAAGCTATTCAACACCACAGGCAATACTGCTACCCTTCAAAAAGACCTTCACTATGTATCAGAATGGTCAAACAAATGGCAACTTCAAATCTCAACAAATAAATGCTCTGTCCTACATATTGGCAAAAAAAAATCACAAAATAAAATACAAGCTGAATAGTCAAGACCTTGTTGATGAGCCAAACTCTGTCAAGAATCTTGGAGTATTCATCTCAAATGACCTAAGTGCTAGAGGCCACTGTAACTACATAGCCAAAAAGGCATTAAAAGTTGTTAACCTAATCTTACGTAGCTTTTTCTCTGGTAATATTACACTAATAACTAGAGCATACAAAATATTTGCTAGACCAATACTCGAATACAGCTCATCAGTCTGGAACCCACATTATGTATCTGATATTAGCAGAGTTGAGAAAGTCCAGAAATATTTCACAAGAAGAGTTCTCCACTCCTCTACTCGTTGCAGAATACCTTATGCCACCAGACTCGAAATTCTAGACCTAGAAAATCTAGAACTATGTCGCCTTCGGTCCGATCTAAGTATAGTATGTAAAATCATACATTGCAATGCCCTACCTGTCAATGAATACTTCAGCTTCAACCATAACAACACTAGAGCAAACAATAGATACAAATTCAAGATTAATCACACCAAACTTGATTGCAGGAAATACGACTTCAGCAACAGAGTGGTCAATGTCTGGAATACTCTACCTGACTCTTGTGGTTTTTTTCCCCAAACCCCAAAAACTTTAACTTTAGACTGTCTACTATTGACCTCACCCCTTTCCTAAGAGGTCTGTAGGGGGCATGCATAAGTGCACCAACCTGCCTACCGTCCCTGTCCTATTGTTTCTTTTATATATTTTTTATTTTTCTTATATGTATCCATGTATTCATAACTATGTTTTTACTTATACCTATTATCTTGTAAGCAATTGACAAATAAAAATAAATAAATAAAAATAAATATAATTATATATATTTATATGTTTACTTATACATTTACTCTATTTATATTACATATACTAAAACTATTAACTATATAAGCTATTCATTCTATCCATATTAGCTATATTTTCCTGATGTTTATTTGATAATTATTTACAGTTATATATAGGTACTTTAGATTTTTACTTTTATTTAGCCTATTCTAGAATTATATAATCAAGCAAAGATAAGGTGGAATACAGTGTATAGACGGACTTATCATTGATATCATTTTGGATAATATTTTTATATTACATTTATATAGATTCTTTATATATACTTTTAATTAGTTTATACTAGAACTGTAGTGCTATATAGATAACAAAACATAGATTGATATATGTTATTGAAATTGAAATATTTGATATAAATTGACACTCTTTGGAGATTGATTGATATAATTGATGATAGTATTGAAAGATATCTTTAGAAAGTTCAAAATGTCAACCACTACAACTATCACAAAGATCGGGGGAAACTACATCTAGCGCAGCATTGACAACAGCATCACCATCAGGACAACATTCAATCGAGGGTATGCTGAGCTCTGAAAAAATGAACCCTGCCCCAAATATGCAGACAATACAATCAACACTTATGATGATACGAGAAACAATGATGAAAACCCAAGTAACAATATCAAGGAATCATGAAGATTTTAAAAGTGAGGTGGGAGAGATGAAGGGAGAAATATGGAAATTAGATGATAGAATAGGGACAATGCCGCAGGCGATAGATAAGATGGAACAAAAAATAAAGGTGGTGGAAACAAAAGTTGAACAGACAGATAAGGTGGATACAGTCGAGCAGAAACTGATTGGGAAATAGAAAGCTAGAAGAGGCAATTGCCCATCTGGAGATGGAGAGAGCTGATTTTTTTTCTCCTTAGGTTTCAAAATGTGACGGAAGATAGAGGTGAAGACTTACCAAAAATAATGTCAGACTTATTGGCAGAGATATTGCAAAGTGGACAAGAGATCCAGAGAGAAATCGATGAGGTATATAGAATACACACCAATTATGCGAGACACTTTAAGTTGCCACGAGAGGTCCACATAAGATTCTCAAAGAAACTTACCAGGGATGAAATATATAAAATAATGGGGGACGAGCCATTGGTCTTTAAGGGAAAAGAAATCATGACATTAAAGCAAATCCCAAGGAGAATAAGAGAACATAGTAAGAACTACCGTTTTCTGGCATCACAATTGAATAAACCTAATATCCTATTCAGGTGGCTCATCCCAGAAGGGATGTTGATATTGTGGCAGGATAAGAAATTTAAAATGGACAGCATAGAGAAAGCACAGGAATTATTTGACCTTTATGTAGCAACAGAGGAAGATCAAGGCAGCAAAGAAGAAATTGAGAGTAGAAGCCAGGAAGAACAACAGTCAGAGGAAAGAGAAATAGAACAAGAAGACAGAGAACAAGAGGAAATTGAACAACAGGAAAGAGAGGGTATAAGAACAAGACAACCAGAGAGAAGTAAGAGCAAACAGATGCCAATAAGTAACATACCAAGAGTAGGATGGAAGAAGAAATCAAGCCAATCTCCATAAATGTCAATGGATTAAATTCACCAGCAAAAAGAAAAAAAAATATTAACTATAGAAACAAAACATAGACATCATATGCCTTCAGGAAACACATATACAAAAACACTATGGTAAAATTTTAGAATCAGCAAAATTGGGAAATTTATATTCATCCTTGGCTCAACAAAAAAAGAGGGATAGTTGTATATATTCAATCTACCTCATATTGACTGGACCCTAAATGAATGTACAACTGAAATCATACACACAACCTTCTACAATGCTATTACAAATCTGGGACTGGAACAACTAGTAACCAACAACACTAGACTAAATAACTGCCTCGATCTCATCTTCTGCAATAGTTTGAATTTAATTTACGAATACAAACTAAAGAACCCTTTTCAGCAGTGACCACAATATGATTGACTTTTGTCTCAACATACGCCCACACAAAAATCACCACAATGATGTAATCCCCAATTGTAACTTCAAAAAGGCAACTATGATCTTATAGACAACGATCTCTCATCCCTTGATTGGCAATCTCTATTCACTGGATTCAATACTGTTGAAGACCATTACAACATATTTTTACTTGAAGTCAAAGAGTCATCAAACTATATGTACCAACAACAACTCCCAAAACAAAACAAAAAGCAGATTACCCATAACAATAAGGAAACTTCAATCCAAAAGAGATCACTCTGGCGGAAAAACAAATCTGGTCACGTTGCCAATTTCAAAAGCCGATACAAAAATTTATACCACCAGATAAAGACCGAATGCATCAATTATCACATTAAACAAGAGGAAAACCTTCTAAGCACCAATTCCACCCGTGCTTTTTACAATTTTGTAAACAACAAACTAAAAGACTCAAGGTCTATCCCACCCCTGATAGGACCTGATGGTAAAGACTGCAACGACGACACCATTAAAGCCAACATCTTTAACACATTCTTCAGCTCAGTATTTGTAAACAGCAATGGATCATGCCCAGTATTTCCTAGCCGTACCACAGATAACAACAATGATCTAATACATATCGATTTTACAGAAGACAATGTTGAAAAAGCACTACGCAATCTAAAACCATCTCTATCTATTGGACCGGATGGAATATGTGCCTACTTCTTAAAAAAGCTATCCACTGCCATAGCCAAACCTCTAAGCATAATCTTTGAAAAATCTTTCAGGACCAGCTCCTTGCCTAACCTATGGTCACAAGCCACAGTCATCCCCATCTTCAAAAAGGGAGACCCAAGCCTAGTTGAAAATTACAGACCAATCTCCTTATGCTGCGTCACCTTTAAAGTCATGGAATCAATTATTAACCAATCCATCATCCTCCACTTAGAGACAAACAACCTACTCTCCAATAAACAATTTGGTTTCAGAAAAAAACTATCCTGTAATCTGCAACTCTTACACTGCAAAAACATATGGACGACACAACTCGACCAGGGCAAAGCAATAGACGCAATCTACATAGACTTCTGTAAAGCCTTTGATTCAGTGGTACACGACAAACTACTCCTAAAAATAAAATCCTATGGTATCTCTGGACAACTGAATAACTGGATAGAAGCATTCCTGGCAAACAGACAACAAATGGTCAAAATTGGGAGCGTCTATCAAATTCTGTACCTGTCAATAGTGGTGTCCCCCAAGGCAGTGTTCTAGGACCAACTCTCTTCATACTCTACATAAATGACCTCTGTGATCATATTAAGAGCAATTGCGTTCTTTTCGCTGATGATGTAAAGCTGTTCAATACCACAGACAATACTGCTACCCTACAAAAAGATCTTGACTATGTATCAGAATGGTCAAACAAATGGCAACTTCAAATCTCAACAAATAAATGCTCTGTCTTACATATTGGCAAAAAAAATCAGAAAATAAAATACAAGCTGAATAGTCAAGATCTTGTTGATGACCCAAGCTCTGTAAAGGACCTTGGAATACTCACCTCTAATGATCTAAGTGCTAGAGCCCACTGCAACTACATAGCCAAAAAGGCATTAAGAGTTGTTAACCTAATCCTACGTAGCTTTTTCTCTGGTAATATCACACTACTAACCAGAGCATACAAAACATTTGCTAGACCAATACTCGAATACAGTTCATCAGTCTGGAACCCACATTACGTATCTGATATTAGCACAATTGAGAAAGTCCAGAAATATTTCACAAGAAGAGTTCTCCACTCCTCTACTCGTTGTAGAATACCTTATGCCACCAGACTTGAAATTCTAGAACTAGAAAACCTTGAATTACGCCGTCTTCGGTCTGATTTAAGCATGGTATATAAAATCATACATTGCAATGTCCTACCTGTCAATGAATACTTCAGCTTCAACCATAACAACACAAGAGCACACAATAGATACAAACTCAAAGTTAACCGCACCAAACTTGATTGCAGGAAATACGACTTCAGCAATAGAGTGGTCAATGTCTGGAATACTCTACCCGACTCTGTAGTTTCTTCCCCAAACCCCAAAAACTTTAACCTTAGACTGTCTACTATTGACCTCACCCCTTTCCTAAGAGGTCTGTAGGGGGCGTGCATAAGCGCACCAACGTGCCTACCGTCCCTGTCCTATTGTTTCTCTTATTCTTCTTTTATTTTTCTTATATGTACCCATTTCATGTATTCACAACTATGTATACACTTATACTTATTATCTTGTAAACAATTGGCAAATCAAATAAATAAAAATAAATAAATGTTAGAAAACAGTTACAGTCAAACAGGTTTATGCAGTTGAGGAGGGCAGAATTCTAATGCTTGAAATAATAATACATTATAAGAAAGTGTTACAGTTATATAAGCACCAAATGTAAAACAGAAGGGATTTTTCCATAAGCTATATAGGTAACTGATAGAGATGGAGTATGAAAATATATGTCTGGTAGGCGATTTTAACACAGTAGTGAAGCCCAAAAAAGATCATGTGAGTAATAGTGTAGGCAAGAAGAAAAGAAGAATGCTACCGAAGGTATTTTATGAAATGACAAACGAATTGGGATTGAGAGATATATTGAGGGAAATGAACCCAGATAAAAAGCTACTTTCTATTTGGCACCACAAAAATAATGGTTGAGAATCGATATGATATGGATGAATGGGGAATTAGAACAAAATATAAAGAAAGTAGAAATTGAGACAAACACATGGGCAGATCATAACCCTATTAAAATAAGTTGGAAAGGACAAAAAAAGCAAAAAGAGATGGATGTTAAACCAAGGAATCCTGAAAGAAAAAGAATATGCCAAAATGATGACAAAGGAATTAGAGATCTTCTTAAGAGAAAATAGAAAACAACAAATGTCAGTTCAGAACTTATGGGATACTACAAAGGCATACATAAGAGGTTTAATAATATTATACACAGCACAAAGAAATAAACAAAAAGAAAGAAACCAAACTAGATTCAAAATATGCTTACAGGTTTGGAAATAGCATTACAAAAAGAACCACAAAATAAGACAATAAATGAAGAAAGAGCTATGGTTAGACATAAATTGGACATGCTGATGCAGGAAGTGAAACAAAACCTTTTTGAACACACAAATAAGCCAGGAAGATGGTTATTGTATAAGTTAAAGAGAAAGAGAGCAGATCAATACAGCAACTGAAAGATGTTAACAGCATATTACAACACCAGATGGAAAAGAAAAAACATTGTTAAAACCTTATTTGAGGAATTATACAGGTGGGAAGGTATAATAGAAGAAAACCTCCAACATTTAAAAAGGAAAGGGTTAGCTAAAATTTCGGAAATGATGAATAAGGAAATAACACTAATGGAACTACAGGAGGCAATTCAGAAACAGAAAAACAATAAGACACTAGGACCAGATGGCTTCCCGGGGCAGTTATATAAAACACTACAAGAAATATTAGAAACACAAATGTTAGAAGTATACAACGAAGCTCTAGCGATAGTGAAACTACCCAAATCATGGGAGGAAACTTACATTACATTAATCCCAAAAGAAGATACAGACCACCAGCGAATTCAAAATTATAGGCCTATATAATTGCTGAATGTTGATTACAAAATACTTATGACTATAATTGCGGAAAGGCTTAAGAGAATATTGAATAAAATTATAGATAGACCAAAATGGATTTTTACTGAATAGACAAATTAAAAATACCAGAACAATAATAAATGTTCTAGAATACTATGAGACACACTCCGGAAAACAAGCAGCACTGGTGTACTTGGACTCACAAAAAGTGTTTGATAATGTAAATTGGCAGTTCTTTATAAAACAACTAAAAGACACGGATTTCGGGGACAAATTTATTAGGATGATATCGGCAATCTATTCAACCCAGACTGCCAATGTGCTACTCAATGGGGACAGAACCAAAACATTTAATATAAATAAAGGAATGTTCTGACCCAAACCCTTTTCCAATAAAACAAACAATAACCAAAGGAAACAGAAACCTTTTAACTAATTAACTTTGATAAGCACAAACCTCTCCAAAACTCTGTGAGACTGCCAAGAATCACAAATAAGAAATATTTCACAACACAAGAGTCTTCAAATACCAACTTAAGATACTGTAATGTCTACGAGGCTGAGTTTCGAAATGTCTTTGCTTCCTGCAAAGAATGTTTGCTTCACAGCTGGCTTTTATCTTCTTGAAGCATGAGCCATTACCTTGCAGCCTTACTCCCGAGTTGCCCATGCTGTTGCAGCTGCTCTTTCCTGTGAGCGATCCTGTGCACACACGCACTTGGCACAGGCTCCTCAGGAACCTCCTCATCGCTGCTGCAGCCCCCACAATCTCTGAAGGCAGCAGTCCACTCCCTAATGGTCCTGGCCCCTCATCTGAGTCCTCGCTCTCCTCAGCCGTCCACACCTGCTGCTGGCTAACCACAACAAGAAGTGAGACAAGGATGTCCATTGTCACCCCTACTCTTTATCCTCTCCTTATAAATATTATTAACAAACATTAGAAGAAATAAAGAAGTTAAAGGGGTAACAATTGAAAAGAAGAGTATAAAATACAAGCATTTGCTGAGAATATAGTATTTTTTCTAGAGGAACTGGATGAAACTGGGATTGCTTTAATAAGAAAAATTGAAGAATTCAGTAAAGTAGCGGGACTTAAAATAAATAAAAACAAAATGAAGATATTAACCAAAAATAAGGACAAATAAAAATGGAATTAGAGGAAAATTTGGGAATGCAAATGGTTAAAAAGGTAATATATCTTGGTATTTGGCTAACATCAAGACATTCCACAATTAAAGAAAATAATTATAATAAATTAATGATGCAGATAAAAAAGGAATTGGAAATATGGGGGAAATTCCAAATTTCATTAATGGGAAGAATTGCAGCAGTTAAAATGACTACTACCAAAAATACTATATTTATTCCAAACTGTACCAGTAAAATTAGATAATTTTTTTGGGGGGGGAAATGAAATAAAATAATAGCTAAATTTGTTTGGGCCGGGGAAAAAGCTAGAATTAAAAAGAAACTGTTGCAGGATAAAAGAGAAAGGGGTGGCTTTGGACTTCCAGATTGGGAGACATATTACTAGGCGGCAGCTATGGTAAGGATAAAAGATTGGATCAACCTAGAGAATAAAAGGATATTACTAATAGAAGGACGTGACCTGCAAAGAGGGTGGCATAGCTTTCTATGGGAAGGGAAAAACAAACAACACGCCTACTTTCAAAGGCATCAAATTAGGGAAGCACTTATTCAAGTAACAAGTGGTATAAGCAAGGAGTAAGGAATAGAGAATTAATAGAAAAAGTAATATGTAATAATTGCAATGTAATAGAAAATTAAGTATAAGAATATGGTTAAGAAATGTAAATGATGTCTTCAATGTTGATTCCTTTCCTCCCTCCCTTTCCCTTCCTCATTTCTCTTTCCCTTTCCCCCCTCCCTTCTTTTCTCCCTCCTTCCCTTCTTTCCTCCCTCCCTCCCTCATTTCTCTTTTCCTTTACCCCCCTCTCTCCCTTCTTTCCTCCCTCCCTCCCTTTCCCTTCCTCATTTCTCACTTTTCCTTGATGCAATTGCTTTTTTTATGTTTTTAAATTGTTGGAAAACTGAATAAAGTTTATATTTTAAAAAAAAGCACCAAGGCCTGATGGGTTACCGGCAGAATTTTATAAAAAGTTACAAGATATATTAGGCCCAATGATGTTGGAAGTTTATAATGAAGTTCTGCTAGAAGCAAAAATACCTAACTCATGGATGGAAGTAAATATGACTCTTACACTGAAAGATGAGTCAGATTTAATGCAGATAAAGAACTGTAGGCCAATATCTCTATTGAAAGCAGATTATAAAATATATCCTCCAATAATAGAGAGATTAAAAAGGTTTTTGAATGAATTTATACATCCAGATCAGAATGGATTATTGCCAAAGAGACCGATTAAAAACAATATGAGAATGATTTTGAATACATTGGAGTACTATGAAACAAATCCTGGAAAACAAATGGCATTGATTTTTCTAGATGCAAAGAAAGCATTTGATAACGTTAATTGGCAATTTATGTTATTACAATTAAAATATATGGACTTTGGGGAGAGATTTATTAATATGATTAAAGCAATATATCACAAACAATCAGCCAAGGTGATGGTAAATGGAGACATGATGGAGTATTTTGATATAAAAAAAGGCATTAGGCAGGGATGTCCACTATCCCCTCTGCTATTTATATTGACTCTGGAAATATTATCCAGAAATATTCGACAAGATGAAGAAATAAAAGGAATGGAAATAAAAAAAGAGAAATACAAGCTACAGACATTTGCAGATGACTTGGTTCTTTATATTAGAAGACCCATTATTTCATTTTTATTTATTTTATTTGGTTTGTCAATTGCTTACAAGATAATAGGTATAAGTAAAAACATAGTTATGAATACATGGATACATATAAGAAAAATAAAAAGAAACATTAGAAACTGGACCGAAGTTAATTAGAAAGATAGAAGAGTATGCGGAAGTTGCTGGATTGAAAATAAACAAAGATAAGACAAAGATTTTAGTTAAGAATCTCACAGATACACAAAAGAATGTTGATGGAAAGAATTGATATGCAGATAGTCAAAAAAGTGAAGTATTTAGGAATACAGCTAATAGCAAAATGTGCAACAATTAAAGAGGACAATTATATGAAACTGACGTAACAAATTAAACTAGATTTGGAGAAATGGAAAGATTTGCAACTGTCATTAACAGGAAGAATAGCTACCATAAAAATGAATATTCTACCAAGGCTATTATATTTATTCCAAATGATTCCAATAAAATTGGGGAAACATATTTTGAGGAATTAAATAAAATAATATTAAGATATATTTGGCTAGGGAAAAAAGCAAGAATAGGTTTGAAAATATTGCAAGACTCCAAAAAACAGAGTGGGACTTTGGACTGCCAGATTGGGAATTGTACTACCAGGCCTTGGTATTTACTTGGGTGGAAGAATGGATCTATTTGAGGCATAAAAAACTATCAAGGGCACTATGAAGGGCACGACCTTCAACTAGGCTGACATGCTTTTTTATGTGGGGAAAGAATAAGATACATTGTTATTTTCAAAGACATTATGTTTAGAAATGCACTGTTATCAGTATGGCTTAAAATTAAAGAACAACATTACTTGAAAACACCAGTCTGGCTTTCCACAGTGGAAGCATTGGTACATCCTAATGTTATTAATATGGAAAATTGTAAGATATAAAGATATTTTGAATGAAAAAGGGGGATTAAAAACCAAGCAGGAACTTAGTAGTCAAGGGATGGACACTGCATGGTGGCCACAATGTGAGATACAATCTTGATATCAGAAAGATGCTAAAATGTATGGTTTTAATAAAGAATTAACAGAATTGGACCAGATATTAACTGGAATGGATGAAAAATTGATAAAGAAAATATATTGTTATTTATTAGGTATTAAACTTAAAAGTGAGCAGGTAAAGGAGACATGATTGTTCAGGCTAAAATTTTTGAATATGCAATAGAATTAGACAAATGGCAGAAACTGTGGTATAGAAATAAAACTGACTATGTCAACTGCATATAAAGATAATTTTATAAATATTCTATAGATGGCTTTTTTTTGCACCAACAGGATTGGCGAAAATGTATAAGGATAGATCTACTAAATGTTGGAAATGTAATCAAACACCTGGTTCATATTACCATATGTGGTAGACAAGTCCAAAAGCCAAAAAATATTGGATGAAAATACATACCTGGTTGGAAAAATATTTATTTATTTATTTATTTATTTTATTTATTTATTTATTTGATTTGCCAATTGTTTACAAGATAATAAGTATAAGTGTATACATAGTTGTGAATACATGAAATGGGTACATATAAGAAAAATAAAAGAAGAATAAGAGAAACAATAGGACAGGGATGGTAGGCACGTTGGTGCGCTTATGCACGCCCCCTACAGACCTCTTAGAAAAGGGGTGAGGTCAATAGTAGACAGTCTAAGGTTAAAGTTTTTGGGGTTTGGGGAAGAAACTACAGAGTCGGGTAGAGTATTCCAGACATTGACCACTCTATTGCTGAAGTCGTATTTCCTGCAATCAAGTTTGGTGCGGTTAACTTTGAGTTTGTATCTATTGTGTGCTCTTGTGTTGTTATGGTTGAAGCTGAAGTATTCATTGACAGGTAGGACATTGCAATGTATGATTTTATATACCATGCTTAAATCAGACCGAAGACGGCGTAATTCAAGGTTTTCTAGTTCTAGAATTTCAAGTCTGGTGGCATAAGGTATTCTACAACGAGTAGAGGAGTGGAGAACTCTTCTTGTGAAATATTTCTGGACTTTCTCAATTGTGCTAATATCAGATACGTAATGTGGGTTCCAGACTGATGAACTGTATTCGAGTATTGGTCTAGCAAATGTTTTGTATGCTCTGGTTAGTAGTGTGATATTACCAGAGAAAAAGCTACGTAGGATTAGGTTAACAACTCTTAATGCCTTTTTGGCTATGTAGTTGCAGTGTGCTCTAGCACTTAGATCATTAGAGGTGAGTATTCCAAGGTCCTTTACAGAGCTTGGGTCATCAACAAGATCTTGACTATTCAGCTTGTATTTTATTTTCTGATTTTTTTGCCAATATGTAAGACAGAGCATTTATTTGTTGAGATTTGAAGTTGCCATTTGTTTGACCATTCTGATACATAGTCAAGATCTTTTGTAGGGTAGCAGTATTGTCTGTGGTATTGAACAGCTTTACATCATCAGCGAAAAGAACGCAATTGCTCTTAATATGATCACAGAGGTCATTTATGTAGAGTATGAAGAGAGTTGGTCCTAGAACACTGCCTTGGGGACACCACTATTGACAGGTACAGAATTTGATAGGACGCTCCCAATTTTGACCATTTGTTGTCTGTTTGCCAGGAATGCTTCTATCCAGTTATTCAGTTGTCCAGAGATACCATAGGATTTTATTTTTAGGAGTAGTTTGTCGTGTACCACTGAATCAAAGGCTTTACAGAAGTCTATGTAGATTGCATCTATTGCTTTGCCCTGGTCGAGTTGTGTCGTCCATATGTTTTTGCAGTGTAAGAGTTGCAGATTACAGGATAGTTTTTTTCTGAAACCAAATTGTTTATTGGAGAGTAGGTTGTTTGTCTCTAAGTGGAGGATGATGGATTGGTTAATAATTGATTCCATGACTTTACAGGTGACGCAGCATAAGGAGATTGGTCTGTAATTTTCAACTAGGCTTGGGTCTCCCTTTTTGAAGATGGGGATGACTGTGGCTTGTGACCATAGGTTAGGCAAGGAGCTGGTCCTGAAAGATTTTTCTTTTTTTTAAAAAAAACAAGTTTTATTAATTTTCAAAACACACAAGTCATCATTATCCATTACATGTTTAAACCTTTTTTCATTATAAATTTAACAAGTCAGATAAACTATAATTCTGTTTTAAACCATTTCCACATAAACATACAAAAACCTCTTATCCAATTTCCCTTTATTTCTCTTTACTCTTATTCAATTTTATTATTATTATTTCATCTATTTCTTTCTGACTTAGTTACCCTTATTCTCATTCTATATTTCTACAAGGTTTTATTAATTCTCCCCCCCCAAAAAAACCATATACACACAACACACAAAACATAAAAAAGATATTTTTGGAAAGTAACTTAGACCCAGGTATCTCTCTTTTCATGGACTTCAATTATATTCATGCTCATCTTACATATCATTACTTATTTTATTTACCATTCTAAGTCTTCCATATTAACTTCTCCAGATATTTCACTCTTCTTAATTCTATCTTAATTAATCATCTTAATTTGAGTCATTATATTTATATCTTTTGTCCATTCTCTATTGTACCTTTGTCTCATTCCTTTTAAAAAGAAAGAAATTTCTCCTGAAATCACTAATCAGAGTATGATGCCTTTCTATCTCCCCACTAAATTAATCAAATTAATCTTTAAAATACCCAATCCGATTTTGCTTGGTACATTCTAACTGAATAATACATCTAAAACAATTAAATACATAGTTAAACAATAGATCTAAATATTAAAAACAAAATACTATAATAAAAATTTTATAATAACATCAATACCATAATCTTATTAAACTCTTTAATTAAAGTTTAATATTCTAAATCTCCCCTCATATTATATTTTCAAACCAATCATTATTAACATTTCAACATTTTAATCTCTTATCAACTCTCAAACCATTTAAATTTTCTATTTCTAATACAATACTACAATATCATCTTATGTACCTTGCAAAATCTCTTTGAAGAAATTATACTTATCCTTTATCCCTAAAAAAATTTCTTTTTTCCCATTTAATTTCAAAACTTTGTAGCTTTTCTCCACCTTTTCCCTTTCTTTCTTCCCCCAACAAACCTTTCTAGCCCCCTTCTTCTAGCCTCTGCCTTACTGGCTTCCCTTCTCTGTCGTATTCCTCTTCCCTTTTGTTTACCATCCTTATATTGATTTTGCACCTTGTTTTTCACTTTCTTAAATGTTTTTAAATCTTAAGTCCTTTATTTCTCTTCTTTTCCCTCTTCCTTCCCTCTTGGTGAGTTCTGAGATTTATTAAAGATGGCTTCCTCTCTTTGTTCTTCTTCTGCTGTCTTCATCTGTTGCAATGTTTGTTGATAGTTAATAAACGCCATTTCCAAAAAAAGGCAGGCTTCTTTCAAACCAGCTTTACCATTTTGTTGCTCATCTTGCTCATAATCTTTTCTCAGTTCCTCGATAGAAGAAGCCATTATAAATCTTTTCTTTTCTTTTCTCTTACAACAGCCAGAATATTCCAAAGGAAAAATAAGACAATCCCAAAGTTATCAGTCAGTCCAAACCAAGACAGAGTTCCCACTCTCTCCTCCTAGGGTAGTATCAATTAGAGAAAAAGAAAGTCCAAATCTGTTTCTTAAAATCTTATTGCAATATATTTTAGTCTTTCAATCCTTAAGGCATCTCCTCCAACAAAGTCTTAGCATACAAATTTTTTTTTTTTAGTCCTCTCTTTTCCCACTCATCGCTTAAAGCCAGTTTTCACCTAAAAAAACAGGTTTCTTAATATTCACTTTTTATTCCGTAAAAAAAAAGGGTAAGCTATCCTTTCAGCACCATTAAACTGCCGCTTTTTCCTCTTCTCGAAGGTATCATTCAGAAAGTCATACTTTTCAGGAATTTTGTTAAATATGTCTTAGAGTCCTGGGAACCAAGAAAAACTTTCTCCTCTCAAGCACTTTCTCCACTTCCTCCTGCGCATTCTTACCCGGCTGCCAGCTTCTTTGTGGCGGCCATTACGGACCCGCCGCTACACCGTCCTGGGAAAAGGGGGTTCTGCCGGCCGGGGGGGTCTGCAACACCCCAAACCCTTCTCCGGATCCCCCTACCTTCAGCTGCCCCTGCAGGGCAGCCTAGCTCCATGCCCCGTCTGGGTCGGAGCCCCAAAAACGGCTAGCACGGCAGGGATCGCGCAGCTTCGCAAATCCCTGCCGCTCGCGAAGCCGACAAACCGGAAACCCCCCTGAAAGATTTTTCAAAGATTATGCTTAGAGGTTTGGCTATGGCAGTGGATAGCTTTTTTAAGAAGTAGGCACATATTCCATCCGGTGCAATAGATAGAGATGGTTTTAGATTGCGTAGTGCTTTTTCAACATTGTCTTCTGTAAAATCGATATGTATTAGATCATTGTTGTTATCTGTGGTACGGCTAGGAAATACTGGGCATGATCCATTGCTGTTTACAAATACTGAGCCGAAGAATGTGTTAAAGATGTTGGCTTTAATAAAATGATAAAACAGCAACATGAAACCAGAAATAATGAAACCTGAAATATTTTTATTGGGCATTCTGCAGGAAAAATATGATAAAGAGACTATATATTTGATTTTACATGCACTAACTGCAGCTAGAATTGTATATGCTCAATAATGGAAATGTGATGAGATCCCGACAGATGAGAATGTAATTAAGAAAATATTAGAATGTGCAGAAATGGATAGCCTAATGCTTACTATTAAGGACAAAGAAGAAACTAAATACTTTTTGACATGGGACTTATTTTATCAATGTCTAGACAATAAAAACAGAAGTTAGAAAGATAGGGACATAAAAAGGATAAATGTTAAAATGGAAAGCTGTTAAAATGGACAAACTAAATATTATTGTTTTACAATACTAATGTTATTGTGATAAATGTTTTTGTAAACACCCTGATTACTATAGCCTAAAAACAATTGTACCCAGACAACACACTGTTGATTGAAATGGAATTTTTATATATTTTACTAATAAAGCAAATAAAACTTAAAAAAGGAATAAATAAGCAAACTGATTGTAAATTTGTGGCTCTGAATGATGCTTGTGCATTGCTACCTTTCCCCTTGGGTGGTGTCGTCATTGAGGGGTTGTAATATATAGGATGGGAAAGATGGATTGGTTCTTATATCATCCAGCTTTATAGTGGGCTATATGGCTGCTGCTATTTTGACTCATTCAAGTTTTGAATTCTGTTGTTGCCAGCAGAAGTATCTTCTGCTATTAGGTACTATATGTGTTATGATAAAAACACAAGCAGAAATAGTTTGCAACCCATTCATTTTTTGGTCTAGTCCCTTCACGAGAGCAGACCTTTGCTCTCCTCTAATAATGAATGGATATGCAACTTACTAAATCTAGAAGAAACCTATTGAATATAATCATGGGCCCTCCCTGTAGTCTTCTCTAGACTAAATGCACCAATGTTTACAAGGTTTCTTTTTCATATCACTGGTCATCTTGTGAGTGGTGGTGTAGTTGCCTTTAACTTTAGCACTCGGAGCATGATTAAGGACTTCAAATGAAACCCAAAGTGTTATGACCAGATTTTTCTGCTGGGAATACACAGAGAACAAAGAAGTGTTCAAAACAGTGGATAAATTGTTTCCCTTGGATCTAAGTGAGGTATTTTTCATTTTTTTAATGAGCTCAAGTAGTCTTAGTAGAGAATGTGCTGATCTCACTATTCAAATTTCAGAATGACATTTACAGTACAGACTGTGTACTGCTGATATGTTACTTTCAATGATAGAGAACTGGATCTCACACAGAGGGCATAAGAAAGATACACAAATCAAAAAGAGATACTCAGCACATTTAATTATCACTATAAATCACAGGGTATCTAAGAGTTATCTGCAGTCTGCCCTTGTCTCCTGTACCAAGTAATCATGGGCTAGAGAATACAGTCTACAAAAAAAAGGTGGTTATGGATTCTTTTTATTATATTTCTGCTGTTTGCAATTGTTGGAAGAAATGTCCATCTAGGTTCAGTTCCAAGACATTGGAAACATGGAGACTGCTTGGAAGGATGGTTTAATGGTGAACAGGACCACATGAGTTTGAAGTCCTGGGTAGCTGACTATATGGAGGAGAGATATATATTTATACCCTCTCTTGGGCCTTGCCCTAGAGCAGTGGTGGCTAACCTTTTTGGGCTCCTGTGCCAAAAATTGTGTGCGCACTTGCACGCTTATGCTCATGTGCCAGCACTCAGAAGGCAATACGTGCCCCCCATGCCCCTACGCATGTGCATGCAATCCCCCCGCACACACCCCCCCCACCCTCTTACCTGCACTGTGCCTCACAGCTGATTTTAGGCCGGTTTGAGGCCTTTTTCGGTCTCCCAAAGGCTTGAGGAAGGCTTCAGCAGGCTTTGCAGGTGGAAAACTAGCCCCATTCCGTCACTTCCGGTATTTTTTGGAAAAACAGGAAGTGATGAAACTGGGCTAGTTTTTGGCCTGCAGAAGCCTGCAGAAGCTTTCCTCAAGCCTTTGGGAGGCAGAAAAAGGCCTCAAATCCGCAAGAAAATCAGTGTGAGGCACGCACATGTGCAGTGAAGTAAGTTTGCCTGCAGTTTGCGTGCCGGCACAAATGGCTATGTGTGCCACCTGTGGCATGTGTGCCATAAGTTCGCCATCACGGCCCTAGAGCTTCCTCTTCCTGTGACAAGGGCAGATATGCTATTGGCTGCTGTAGGGGTCATGTGCAAATCCTAGTTTGTCTGAGATAAACTTGGTTGAACTGTGCTGGGTGATGTAATATCCCCAGCTGCCATGTGGTAGCTCTGCTGTGGGTGGGTAGAAGGCTAATCCTATTATGTCCTAAGGGTGAAGGTATTTTGTCTTGTAGATAAGATGGGTTAGTGTTAGTGTTAGTGTTAGATAAGCTAGCACCAAAATATCTGCTAGGAGTAGGGAGCTGGTGTTGCTTCCCAGAGGTAAGGACCCCTCCTATTTTAGGGCTTTGCTCAGTGACTTCCCAGCTAGTTGCCCCAGTTCAACTCTCTTGTTCACTTTTCCCCTCCATTTTCTCCTTTCCCTAACACAAGGTCCTGTGCTCTGGCCTGACCTCTTATACTTTCTAGGCTCTCTTGGTAGAACACACAGAGGAAGCAAGGTCCAGCTGTGATTGCGATAGGGTTAGGGTTAGATAAGTTGGCACCAAAATATCTGCTGGTGGCAGGGAGCTGGGGCTGAGTTTCTGTCTTTAGAAACATGTTTCTCCTTTAGGGATAATATAATATTCTGCCTTTTTAATATTTCCTAAAACATTTCATTCTTCTAAGAGTGGTGGGTGCTAACTTTCTTCACAACCATGGTTGTATTTATATGCAACAATATTGTTCTCTCTGAACAAGGTGATTTATTTTATTATTTTAATCTTTCATTCTTCTGTTGACTTACAGCTTATTAGTACTTATACTTAAAAAGTCAAGGGGTTGGGAAGGGTTACTGAATCATCCCTGAAAGCATTCCTCTTAGCTGGTTTATATTTTTTATGTTGCCTAATCTATAATGAAGAGTTGGCTGAGAATTATCTAAAGAATTTGCAGATTTTTAAAAAAATCAAAGATAGAATGAAAACATAAATTCTGGGTAAAGCTGATGATGAAGACTAAATAATAGGCAATAGCCGGAGAATAAAGAATCATTTGTTCCATTTGTTCTTCCATCTATAATTTAATCAACAGAAAGAGGAAATTGCATATTTCTGTACAATACTGTAAGACAAAATTCAGGACAGTTCCACCATTGATTCTAAAATAGTGAGACTGTATAGATCAGGGGTCATTTGTTTATCTCATATTTGCAGAGAGTTCCATGGGGAAAACAGTGAAAGCAAAGCAGAAAATGTCACCATGCTCCAAATCCTATGGAGACCTGAATCAAAACGACTAAGCATAATTTAACAACTTTTTCATTTTTTAAAAGATTGTCTCTTATCAATTGATGGAGTATTGAAATTGTAGGAGTTAAATAGACTATCAGTGTAATGTCCATTTTCTTTATGCATTACATTTTACTGAAGCTTTTAAAACAAAAGTGTAAATTATACTTGATTCAATCCAACATTCAGGATTTACTTTTATACATACAAGTACACATGAGCATGCGTGGGCATAGGTTGATTCTTATACATAGTTGGAGGTTTACAAAACTTTTTCATGCACTGATGAAGAGAGATTGCAGAACTGAATGAATTCTTCCTATGATTCCTGTGGAAATAGCATTCAGTGGCTGGGTAAACCAACAGACTGACATGGATATACAACAGATTCTTCCATATATGAAGGGGTCTTCATTGTCCCAGTACAGACATGGAAGAACTCTATATTTGTACAGTACTCAATAAGTACTCAATAAAGCTGCCACTCAGACTTGCAAGATTCTGTTACTATAGCTTTCCAATAAACCATTGACATATTACATTGCTTTCCTAGTCTACCTTAAGGTTTGACAAAGGTCTTGGAAGGGCACACCAAGCTTCAGCTGAAATCTAGCAAGACTAATTGACTTTGGGGTTTGGAATCACCTGGTTACAGGGACTTGTCATCTTTCGATTTGATGCGGTTTGCAGGTTTGTCCATTCCCATTTGCTCATTCCATTGTCTCTCATATATAGTGAATTCTAGACTGAAATATTGTAATGTGTATACTACAAGGGGCTGTCCTTGAAGACCATTTGGGAGCTACAACTGGTGCAGAATGTGGTGTATATCAGTATGCTTTCAGCTGCTAGTGGCCAACCTTAAAAGTTTTCTTGGGTTTGGCTGGAAGGTTACTTATAAGACCATATCTCTTTATGATGGGAGAAAGTCAGGATATGCATGAAATATAATGCACTGAAGTGTTGTGGCAGTCTCTGATAATGGAATTATTGTCAAATAACTCAAATATAAATTATTCTGTGATTATTCCAACAGAATTCAAAAGGATGTTACATAGGTTTGAAAAAATAATTCAAGGTTGCCATCTGGTTTGTCTTACAATATTGTAGACTAGATATAGTGGGGTAAATAACTGGTAGTAGGGAAGCCTTATCCTTATATCATGAGAAGTAATTTTTTGTTATTCCAAAGAGCATTTGATCCCTAATTGTCCTGGTGATTTCATTTTTATTTTTATTTGTTTGGACTTTATATTATGTTTTAATTTTATGCACATTGTATTGTTTACTGTACAGAGCCTCAGTTGATAAAATAACTTTTTAATATGGCAAAGAAATAAGGAAAAGTGTGGCCCTTTGTTTTTAAAGTAAGGAATTAGAAATGCTCTTACTTCAGAAACTCTTTCAATATAATAATGTTTAACAGCAAATATTTGTCATCCATTAGAATTTCAAAACCCTGTAGTAGGAGATTAAAGAAACCAATCAGTAAGATTTGATAACTTTAGTAATTTAAAATTCTGTTTATATGTATTTACTCAAAACAACTATCTCTAGAACAAATCTCTCATGATTCATGGAAGTTTTGGGTTGACTTTCACCAAAGACCCGCATGCTAATTTTTGTAGGCAGATCAGTCATCCATGAGGTACATTAACTACACAAATCTGGAAAGCAGGTATAGATTAAAAATTGTTGAGAATATCTGTAACTTGGGTTATAACTTTTGTCAGGAGTCTGTTCTCTGAGCTTGCTGTTTAGCTCCCAGACGTTTTGTTACCAAACTAAGTAATATCTTCAGCATAGGTTTTGGATGAAGTGTCTTGTTCATTTATATAGGTCTTGGGTGGATGGTGATTCAACTAGTCACAAGACCAACTGACTACCCAGAACCTATATAAACAAACAAGACACCTCATCCAAAACCATGTTGAAGTTGTTACCTAGTTTGGTAATGAAAAGTCCAGGAGCTAAACAGCAAGCTCAGAGAACAGACTTCTGCAAAAAACAGTTATAGATTTTATCAAATCTCTGGATTTGATGATTCTAAGGTCTAGCATGGTGCAACATTTTGAGACTTGGTGCAGATATTAATTTTATTGAAATCTGGAATGCTACACTAGTCTGATATGTACACGTGTCTATGTTCTTGCTATGTTGCTCTGTCCTCAGTACAACGGAGTTGGAAGACAGGTTCACTTGGATTTGGAAGCAATGACCACACAGTATAAGCACTTGAGGCTTTATTCCTAGGTAGCATAGGAAAGTGACATAATAACATCCTATAAAATAGCTTTCAAGGAATATGAAGAATATAACACAAGAGCATAATATAAGACAACAAAGAAAATTCAAATGTGTGTGTGTGTGTGTGTGTGTGTGTGTGTATAAAAGAGGATAGAAATTACCATTATTTTGAAGAAATTACAGAAATGTGTCCAAACAGATCTAAAACAAATGTACTTTTCTAAGTCTTATGCCTTTAAATGCACAATTAGAATTTCCTTCTATATAACAGGATTACCTCTTTTACATCCTAGTAATAGTTCAGTGGGTTATATAATTTAGACACAGAATGCAAGAAACTACCTTACAAAAATATCCTCTTCCCCAGTGGTGAGATTCAATTTTTTTACTACCGGTTCTGTGGGCGTGGCTTGGTGGGCGTGGCAGGGAAAGGATACTGTAAAATCTCCAGTCAGAGGTGGTATTTGCCAGTTCTCTGAACTACTCAAAATTTCCGCTACCGGTTCTCCAGAACTGGTCAGAACCTGCTGAATACCACCTCTGCTCTTCCCTCATACTATCAGTAACATGCAAATACAAGTAGTGGAATATCTTGGCCTTTAGGTTGTCCAGTGATCAGGACAATCAGCCTGTTGCCATGTTTAGTATTAGCAAACACCCCCTAAAAAGAGAGAGGAAAAACAGCTGCATAGATTTCACAGTTTAGTTAAAGTCTTAGCATATACAAAGATAAATATAAGGATAAATAATCTTGGAGCATTTTCATGTTTTATGAGTAGTTCCAGATCTACCAAAATAATAGTCAGAGATTTGGAAGGTTACAAACACCCATGAGGTATATTAACTACACAAATTGCCATTTGCCCAGGTCTGAAATCTTAGCACGGAACATTTCAAGTTGACCTTTTTCATAATTTGTCTACTAGTAAGAACATTACGGCTGGATTCAGTAATGTTTTTTAGATCTTATCTGCAGTTAGCAAATTATATGCTTTTCTAGCCAGCAGCAGGTTTGAAGTCATCACAGTCATCAGTTTTGATTCTCTATGGTCTTGTCAGTCAAAACTGGCAAAACATTAAGAAGCAATGCATCCTTTGATATCATCGTGCTTCTCCCTGTCATCATTTCACAATCTACCATTCACTATAAGTCACACACACACACACACACACACACACACACACACACACACACAAGACCTATATGAGCAATTGAGACTTTGCTTGTCGTGTGTTCACAGTCTGTGCTTTTACTCTTTCTCCTAGTATATCCCTCCCCTTTTAAGCAACATAACACAGGTATGTCCGGTTGGAAATACTGCGTAAACAACCCACTTTAGATTAACATCAACCCCTTGTACTGTGAAGGATTGGGAGCATAAAGGTTGAAGGGATGGCAGCTGATCTTTTCTGGACACTGTGCACTCCGTCAGCTTTAGTGCAGAGAGAAAAAAAAGAGAGGGAGAGTTTATCATGCATTGCTTCCTCTTTCTTAGAAACTAGATTTCTCAGAAGAAACTTTACGTAATCTTGCTATGCCACTGACTGGCCTGCACTGTAATGACCTGAGGGTTGAAGAAAACTTTATTAGGAGGTAACGTTTGCCAATGATCAGTGAACCAAATAGTGCATTCCGTAATCCTGTTTCTTTTATCAAAACAGAATCAGACACCAAAGGACTAGGAATGAAACTATACTATTTGCCTTCTCAGTCAGAGGATTTACCGTATTAGTTAGCTTAAAACCTATACCCATCCATAATTAGCTACTATCCTTGCTCACAAGAGTTCAATTAGCAGAGATCAGCCATACTTTCAACTGAAATGTTTAAAGCATTTTAATCCATTGGATGGATTGTGAAAATATCATGAGGAAACAAATGGGGAACATCAACCAGATTCACTTTACCTGCTTTGTCAATGAAGACCTTTGCTTTTCAGAAGGGAATGGAAGAATTGGCTTCTTCAACCGAGCGCTGGTGGGACCTAGCACTTCTGGAGGAATAACCCTTTGAGGAAATTGGATGGTAGTGGTTGGTTGATAAAGTATATCATTATGGTAGCTGGGCTGATCATTTAGCTGTGTAGTGTTGGTGGTTTCAATATGATGAAAAGTCCAGTTAAGACAACAGATGAAAAACCTCAGGAGATGTTGCTGCTATGAAGGAAACTTCCACAGTTATGGATAGAAAAAAGTATAAGGCGAGGCACAGGATAGGCTATTTAAGGAGAAGAGACGAGCTCTTTGGTTCTTCTTGTCCCCAAGTTCATTCCACTAGCCTAGATCTGGGAGGCCAGATAACAACCTGGGCATCTTGGCCCCAGGTTGTTATTAGTGCCTGGTCTGTGCATAATAAGACTGAATCTATCCATGATTTCATGGATGAGAATGCAAATCTGGCATGCTTTACTGAAATCTGGTTGTATAATGATAGATAAGGTGTCTAGGGTTTCAGGTGGTTCAGCAGTTAAAAGGCAGTAAGAAGGGAGGTTTGTGATAATTATTGAAGAAAACTTGGCAGTGACCAGGTGTATTGGTGCATAGATGACTAGATATAAGTGCCTACATACAGTGTGGAATGTGCAGCTGAAGAAGGAGTGGAGGTGAAAGAATGTCAGCAATAGCATCTCCATATCCTGGATTTGGACATTCATGACCTCCATGGCAACCATGGAGGTTTATCCCAGGTGATCTTAGGACTGACATTTACATGTCAGATCTGGTCTTTTTCTTAGAGCAAATGGGTGCGATATGATGAAGGACACTGAACTAAACTGAACTGCTTTTACTATGTTCAATGACTTACTGATCAAAATACAGGTAGTTCTCAATTTATGATCACAATTGAGCCCAAAATTTCTGTTGCTAAATGGGACAGTGTTAAGTGAGTTTTGCCCAATTTTACAACCTTTCTTGCCATATTTGTTAAGTGAATCATTGCAGGTGTTAAGTGAACCTGGCTTCTCCATTGACTTTACTTGTCAGAAGTTTGCAAAAGGGGACCACATAATCCCAGGACATAGCAACTGTCATAAATATGAGTCAGTTGCCCAGCACCTGAATTTTGATCACCTGACCATGGGGATGCCACAGTAGTCATAAGTGTGAAAACTGTCATAGGTCACTTTTTCAGTTCTACTGTAACTTTGAATGGTCACTATACAGGTAGTCAAGAACTACCTGTATAGAATATCTGCAATATTGACCTTTCCAAGAATGTTGGGCTGGTGAGGATGATGATCT
This sequence comes from Notechis scutatus, assembly GCF_049901735.1. Lineage (NCBI taxonomy): Eukaryota > Metazoa > Chordata > Lepidosauria > Squamata > Elapidae > Notechis > Notechis scutatus. The sequence continues at coordinate 56,238,504 of NC_142013.1, read as the reverse complement.
ACCCTTGTATGGTACATAATAGACACTGTAAGTTTCTGAAGAGGCTTGGGAATTTTCCTATTGATCTGATGGGCAGTTTTGCCCTGCTCTGGAATTTAGCAATGACTAAGTGGAGAATGTGATGTTGCCCTCTCTCTGATCGTAAGTTCTGAAAGGAGCTTTGGGGGTTGAATTCATTTTTCAATTTTTCAATTGAATTCAAGTTGCCTAGAGTAGTAGAAAAAGAAGAGTGAATGTGACTTACCATGTTCATATTTAGATCTCTATTGTGCTGATAAGAATGATGAAGCAGTCAGATCTTTTATTCTTATTGCATTTACAAATTCTCATCTGGGACAGATTATCCAATTAGGGGAAACCAATTGGGATGGTTCACTAGTCACTGAGACATGTTTGTAAGATCCATTAGAGTTAAAATATTTCATATTTGTTCTGTGTTGAGCTGATCTAACTAAATGATTGAAGCAACTTCCTGCCATGTCATCTAATAATGTCCTCTGTGACATGTCCTCTGCCTCCTGTGGGCTGGATTCATGCCATATTTAATTTGCTTGGGAAGCCAAGGGATATGGGTATGTGACTGGGTTCAGTACATGATTAATGCCTCTTTGGCGAATGTGTGTGTTATACTATCTATCTTAAAATAGCTAACGGCATTCAGTTAACATACGTATGAAACTGTCAGGAGAATCTGGACAACATCACAGTCCCTTTGAAGAAGCAAGTCTATAACTTGGTGGTTTGCTCTTCACAGCTCTTCACTAAGCAACAGACAGAGTCCGGGATCAGGGCAGCCTTTGCCCAGCGGTGAGTCTGCCAATAATTGCCCTTCTTAAACTAGTAAGTCAAATGGAAATGACTTGTGCCCTTATCATCACACAGTTAGATAACTGTAACACTATTTAGGTCTGTCTTTCAAGGCTACTTGGAAACTGCAGTTCATTCAGAATGGGTTGTCCATACGCTAACAGCAAGAGCATGAAAGTTAGTTTAGCAGCCTAGCCCCTTTGCTATGATCACTGTGTGAGTTTACCAATAGCTGATTCCAATTTAAACTGAGTCAACTCTGAGTCCAACTTCTAAGCCCTTATAGATTAGCTTCTTGTTAGCTTTCAGGCTACTTCCTCTAATCAGATTCTGCCCCTTTTGTGAGCATCCCAGAGTGCCCATCTCATGAAAAGTTCAGGGGCAGATTTTGTCAGTGGCAGCAAAAGTTCAGTGGTTTGATTTTTGTGAGCCCCCATCATGCAAAACTTCAATTCTCCAAACTTTGTTAGGAGATTACTCTTTAGCCAGACTACTGCTATGGCTAACAGATTTACTTTTAATTCCTGATCCAAATCCTTAGCTTCAGAGTCACAATCAAACTTTTCAATCTTAGTACAGAGATTTGGCCACTCTGCTTCTAAAATAGCCTATTTCTTATCCTGGTCTTCCTCTGAAGAGAATGAGGCCTAATATCCAGAGGAAGTGGATAGAAGAGATAGCCTGACCTTAGGAGCTGAGTTTCTGAACTCTTTGTCTAAAAGTCTTTTCATATATTAGATTTAATCTTTTTATTTCACAGGCATTCCAAACAAACAAACAAACAAATAAATGATTTTTAAATGAATGAAATTGCCAAACTGATCATTTCATTACTCCTATCAATCAAGTCTCAGGATTTAGTGATCTGTTGAGATTTTTGCCATCTAAGACTGTGGTAGCCATCATGCTGAATCTTGACTTAGGAGCTATTTGGAATTATCCAAGATTCTGCAATTTCCTATCTACTAGAATTGGTATCCTCAATCATCCATCACATCCATAGGTCCTTACTTACAGATAGTACAGGTCTCCAAATGTGATTTTTTTTAAATTGGCCACTGATCCCTTTGTTACTGAAGTATAATTTAAAAGAGGAAACCATCTCTCCCTTTCCCTCCCTCCCTTTCTCTCTTTCTCTCCCTCAGTCTCTCTCTCTCTCTCTCTCTCTCTGTCTCTTCCCCCCTTCCTCCCCTGGGGGGAAAGAAACCCCTGAACTGGTGCTGGGTGGTGGGAATCTGACATCCGGAGGCCAATGAGCCCAGGAACAGCTTGCCGAAGACCAGCTGGCTGGTGGGGAGGCGGGGCATCACAACACCGTTGGCTCTGAAGGAAAAGCAACTGAAATCTGGGAGAGTGAGTCGCCACTGATGCTCTGTGTCGTAGCGGGTTCCCCATTGTGGAGTGTGTTAAATTGTGAAGTGTGCTGAAGGCAGCAACAGCAAATGCACTGCGATGAAGGTGGAATGCTGTTTCACTAAGTGCAGGGGCACTTCGCTCCTGGATTAAGACTCCGGCCATCCCCACCGCCATGATAGGGTGACAGCTCTTTCATCCGTCTGCCACAACAGAAGCTGTAGCAGAGGGATGAAAGAGCTGCATGTGGCTCTGGAGCCACAGGTTGCCGACATCCAATTTAGACCAAGAGGAGAGAATCTGTGTCATTGATTTAAAAAAACAGATGGAGTGGGAAGAATAGAGACATTCCTGTCCGTGTGATAGTGAGAACCAGTTTGAATTGAAAAGTGGGCCAGCATGTCCTTTATGAGGGGCAGGGGTACAAATTTTCCATGCTCAACCATGTGCTTTGAGTGCTGGAAGAAAGGCCACTGTACGGTGAAATGCTGTGCAAAGACCCTGACCAAAAAGGGAGACAGCAGTCTGGAGGAAAGTTATAAAAACTTCCTGCAGCACCCAGGGACACTGCCCTAAAGAATGGCAAGGTCGTGAGGTTTCATTCCTCCCCCAAGCAAGGACATGGAATTCCGACCCCATGAGAAGAAGAGCTGAGTCTGTCAAACAGCGACTACGATGATGACCCCTTGCTAAGTGGGATGATCGAGCCCCTCACTGTGCCTATAGAACTGCTAATCCCAAGCATGGGACAGCCTTATTAGACTTGGGATACACCTGGTGCTTAATAAGTCCAATCTTAATGAGAAATCTGAGGACCTGTCTGAGACAGTTAAAAAACCCCATAGCATTTTGTCAGCTCAATGGATCCACCGTGGGAGGAGTCCCAGCCACATTAGCCATGGAGCCCCTAGAACTTGCCATAGACAGCCACTTTGAGACTATTGCTTTTATTGTGGTTCCAGGCATGGAATGGCCCCTGGTTTTAGGACTATCATGGCTAAAAAGGTGGAACCCATGGGTAGATTGAACAAAGGAGACCCTAATGTTTCCAAGTCAGGGGGAAACAGCAGGAGAAAGACATCACAAGGAAAAACCTGATTGCAGGAACAAAGCCTTCTCCTCCCCCCAAAATGGGCAGCTGCAGGGCATTCCCTGGGAATACTGCAACCTAACAGGTATTTAGTGAGGTGGGGTCGGATGAATTTCTCCCTCATTGACCCATTGACTGTGCCATCAAGATCTTCCCAGAACATAAACTACCAAACCTGAAACTCTACTCTACTCCTGAAACTCTACTCCCAGTACCGGGTGCTGTTCTGGAAGAAGAAAGATGGCTTGCTTTGATTTTGCGTAGATTATAGGGATCTCAATGCTATGTAAAATGTGTACCCCCTGCTCCTCATGAAGGACATGCTGGCTCACCTTTCAAAGGATGAGATTTTTTTCTAAGATGGGTTTGCGCAAAACCTATTACCAGGTCAGAATCTGGGAAGAAGGTGAGTGGAAAACAGTGTCAGGGTTCCAAGTAATAGACCCATATCAAACAAAACTCCGAGGCAGGTAGATTCCTCAAAGAATAGCTTTATTAGATATATCATATTGGCACAGATCTGGTGAAAACTGAAGGTTCCCATGGATTTCTCCTAATTAAAAGTAAATGTTTGTCACTTTCTCAAAACAATCAGTCACATGGTCCAATCATGGAGCTGTCTAGTTGCCTTGTGACATACTCCACCTTCCTTTGACCAGGTGTGAGAATGTCCTTGGTTCCCAAGAGAAAGTATTTTGTTTTGGCTACAAAATCCCAGCTATCTAAAATCCCACTCCCTATCCCTCAACTCCAGTGTGGCAACACTGAAGCCTCCAATATGGCAAATGGCTTTTAACTCCCCACTAGGGTATTTCCAATTTAATGTGCTCCCATTTGGGCTCCTGCAGTGTTCATGCAACTGATAAATGAGGTGCTGCATGAGCACCTATACAAGGGCATTTTGGTGTACCTTGATGATATTCTGATATATACTGAAACAAATCTGAGCGTATAAAGCTGGTCTGAACAGTCTTGAAATAACTCCAAGCTGCCAAACTATATGCTAAGCTCACCAAGTGCAAATCCTACAGAGACAAAATAGACTACCTGAGGTACTGGATCTCACACCAAAGAGTGAGATGGATCCAGAAAGAGTGTGAGCTATGCTAGAATAGGAAAGCCCACATACCCAAAAGCAGCTACAAAGCTTCCTGGTGTTCACAAACTTTTATAGGCAATTCATCACATTGTTTGCTCAAATTGCCCTCCCTATCACTAATTTGCTGAGAACCAAGGGGGTAGATAAGCCTAAACCCAGCCAACTACTAAAATGGAGTATGGAATGCCAAGTAGTATTTGAGAAGCTGAAAAAGCTGGTGCATCAATGCATGAAAAGCCAGGCTGGTGTTGAAGCACCCAGCCCTGGAAAAACCTTTTGTGATTCAGGCCAATGCCAGTGATGTGGCAGTTGGGGTTGTGCTGCTCCAGGAAAATGAGGGGAGCCAATTACTGTGTTGTGCATACACATTGAAAAAAATAACCAAAAGAGAGCAGTGTTGGGCAATATGGGAGAAGGAGGCATTTGCAATCAGATGGGTCCTCCTCACCTGGTGGCACTTCCTGGAAGGGAATAAAATCCCTTTCCAACTGTGGACTGACCACAAGAATTTGGAAGCCCTAAAGACCCCAAGGAAAATGTCCCCCAAACAAACCTATTGGTTAGGAGACTGGAATTAGGGTATATGCTAAAGGTTTACAAGTATAAAAAGGACACCACATCTTCTCATGTTTGTAACCTTCCTCTCATGTCTTGGAATGGTTTACCCAGAACTTTGCTTTGATCAAAATAAAGTCTGATTTGTGTTTTTCAAGCATCCACTTAAGTTCTTCTTTTGGCTTATTGTGAGCTTAAGTGTATTGCCAGACCTTACAGTATATTGACATCATGCAAATTCACTTCCACAATCCAGTAACCTTTATTTTTAGGAAAATCTGCATCTATCCTATTGTACAACCTAACAAGGGAAGTACCAACATACATTTCTATAAGGAGGTTCTTGAGCAAGATACTATTCAGCCTGTTCAGCTGGGTGCCATACTGAACAGCCATATGCCACATTTTATGCTGCTAACAATTCAATATTACAATCATTTGAAGTATGGTGTGGGTTTACTTTTCTTGAATTGTAAGTCTACATGACTGGCCTCAAAACACCTGAGAAAAATTGCTTTATCTAGACAGAATTAATGTTCTTTCTCAATTATGATATATTAATTCCTACCATTAACATAAGTTTTAGAAAAGTGGGATGCACCCTTTTTTTTCCAAACCTGTCTTAACTGTAATACAATTAAGGTTAGATGAATAGCATAAGTTTTCCTTTCCATGAACTATATTCATAGCATAAAATATTAAACTTATCCAATTTATCAGGAACAACAATATCTTGGCTGCTGCAAGCTTACTTCTCTAACCAGAAAAGGCCCCCAACTGAGTGCCCTATAAACAATGTGCTTTCTGTAAATGTCTTTTAAAATTTTAAGGTTAGGAAACAGCAGGCACTCCTAAGCCTCAATGAAGCACAGTCATACAGGAAAGGGACTGGGAGAATTGATTGAACTAGGACAGTATGTTGACTTGGGACCAGTTTTGAAAATATCTGTAAAGTATAATCAGTGCAACACATGACAGCCTGATGCATGTTGATAACAGGTTCAAGATATGATTATCAAAAATGCCTATAGGAATAGAGGAATGGAAGGAGTCTAATGAAGACAAGTCATATAAGACTCTACTACGTCTTCCTACCATTGTGATTATAGATTGATAGAAACAGTTGTAGAAAGCGCATATGCTTAAGAACCAACTCTACTAGAAAGTGACAAATGACAGGGAATAGATCTCTTGCAAAGGAAAGCACTCTTCCTTACTAGGTTGAGCAGAAACAAGCAGCAAGCAATTAGCACAATCCCAACCATTTATTAACTTGGCTGTAACTCAAGTAGCAGATAAGTCTTGAGCTGCAGACTTAAATCAGGCACAGAAGGATCTTTAGAGAAAGTATACCTTCCCTATAATTCATGGGTATAGCTTAAATATAGCCAAGAAGAGAAGTCCAATAGCATGGGGCCAAAGATATTTGGATCAGGTGTCATAAACCAAAGATTTATTTGCAGGGCAAGGAACGAGGAAAAACCAGGAATGGGAAGCTAGAAGAATGTAGGTTTCCAACAAGAACATTTACTGGGGAGTTCTTTAAAATAGGTGATATTTGAGGCTTTTCCTGATTAGAGGATTCCCTTTCTTCTCGAGAAGACATACCAACCTGTACTGTTCTCTTGAGCTGACAGCATGTTTTGGAGTTTAGCATTTTCTCAAGTTTAGGATCTGACTGCTTGTTCTCTGAATTGGCAATCAGCTGTGCTGGGTCTAAGACTCTAAGGCATTATTCTGAAGTGGCTGACAGTTTGCTGACTCTCTTAATATATATTGAATGGCAGGTTCTCTTCACTCTCAGAATCAGAAGAGTTTGTTGCAGCTCCAGGAAACAGATGAAATACCCAATGAACAGCTGTAGGAGAAGATGCAACTAAGGTATCATCAATTCTTTGATAACCAATACGGAACAAGACTATGAGGTCTAGACATGGAGAAAAACCATGTCTGTAGTTACAATTATGAAAGTTGATGCAAGAGAATGTAAAAAAATTACCAAACCATTCCATAAATGAAAGCAAACAATTAATAAACTTGTAGTATGAATGTGAAGAATGTGAAGAAACAGGACAAATCAGATTAAAAGGAAGGGATTGAAACAAGGATATATATTTTCTATGTATTTGTTTAGCCTATATAGGAAAAGAATTGCAGAGCTGGAAGAAAGAATCGAAATCCAATTTCAAAATGCCATCAATTTGAGATATGCAGATTACACCATGTTATTAGCTGAAGGGAGAAAGAGGAGGAGAGAGAGACAGAAAGAGAAAACTTATTGCAAAAGTAAAAAAATGGAAATGGAAAAATCTGGATTAATGTGAAATATTAAGATATAAAGGTATTGTCAATTTGCATGATTAGCACATGCAACTGTGCAAGCGATGGATAATTTCTATATATTTTACATGAGCCTAGGAAAAATATGGTTTGGGAGTTGGAAACATAATGAGGAAATTAATCATAAGGAGAAAGACAAGACCACGCCAAATTTACAGAAGCTCCTAACAAATAAAGAGACTTCTGTTACAATAAAGATCAGAATAGTTAAGCAATGGGGTTTTCCCAGTGGCAATGCTCAGATGTGAAGGTTATAGACATTGAGAAAGATGATAAATGCCTTTGAATTACAGACTTGAAGATGGTCTTTAAGAATACTTTGGAATGTAAGAAGAAATCAGCAATCTGTTTGGATAAAATAAAAACAGTTCCCTTAAGATGATGATCATAAAGTGCAAACTTGCACAATTTGGGCATTTGATACAAACAGATATATTATGGGGGGAAAAACAAACACCTTTTGTTATTCTGATTGGAGAAAGTAAAAGACAACAAGTCAACAGATAAAATGGATGATGAAATCAGGGAACATATGGAATGTCATTATAATCATTACAGATTATCACCAGTGACAAATCAAGATTGCCTAATTTGTCCTTACAGCTGCCAGGTGTAAGACCTAACTTGATGGCACCTAATGAAATTGGAGAACTGAAATATCTTCACTGGACACCAATTGCTTTTTGAATATAATTTAGAGTGTTGGCATTGATACTTAAAGTCCTAAATAGCTTCAGATCTGACCATCTCAATGTCTGTTTCCAATTCCTAATCTGTTCAAAGACTAAGAACTGCTGAAGGTGTCCTTCTAATGATGCCCCTTTCCATACACCAGTGAAAGTAGCTGTACTTCCCCCCGCCTACTTTATTTCCCTTAAGAAGAGCAGCCCAAACACATATGGCACATATATTTCATCAGGCTTTTCAGCTTTAAAAAAACATGTTTATTTTTTATACTCTGCATCAATGTGTACTCCCTTGCATGCTCACACTAAGTATAAAGGTGAAATATAAACCACATAGTTAGATACATAAATCATCTTATTTCTGTTTGAAGAGAAAATCCTCTGAAGCAATTTTGCATACCACCTCTATGTTTCAGTCTCATTGCTCTTGCACACTACTTATTTTTGTGATTCTGCATAACTGCCAGTAATGATATATTCCCACCCCACATGTGCATGCAGATTAATAACCACAGAATGTTCTACTAAGCAAATATTTGTGCTACAGTTCAGAAATAGCACATTTGTTTTGGCTTTAGCCCAATACTCACTAGGACTCAGGTCAAGACTTCTTTTGTGGAAAGTAGCTTTTCCATGGGACATACATACAGTCACATATTCATATGTTGGAGATCCTGCAGAAGTCACCAAAATTCCTGTCTCATAGATTTCATAATATTCAATATTATACACCATATAGTAGGGATAACTAATGGGGTGCTCTTTTTCCCATCTCTTTCAGGTATATTAGGTATATATCTAACCTTTCCACAAATTTCCAAAGCAGCTTGTAAAGAAATAAAAACAATTAAAACAAAAACAATTAAAAAGAATTTGTAGACCTAAATTAAAAATAGTGTGATAATGAGAGAACAGGTTCTATTTAACTACTGTATCTCTCATATGCCATTAGCATAGGCTCATAGGTGAACATGCCTAGTGACTAGATTCCACAACTGGAGTGACACTGCCCAGAAAGTTCTTTCCAAGTGAACATAATGTTCCAGCTGGATTTATAGAGTTGGTACAGGAGTTAATTATATGTTTATAAATACAGAATTGAATCTCTTTGTTTTGTGTATGCTTTTTTTATATTGTTGAAAGATTTCTTCAACAAACATGGGATTTGGAAGAGAAGTGATGTACATGCATGTTTAATCATTTCTCTTCCTGTTCACAATTACAGATATCCTTGCCCTAGTTTTTTTTTTCCTTGCAGGAAAACATGGGCAGTAGATATGTCAGTAGAAAAAGCACTTGCAAGTGATTTGGCGGCAGTGGTGTTCACAGGATATGGTAAAAATGGCACATTAAAAACCAGTAGACCTTTAATCCCACTGTTACAGCTACCACCCCCGGCCTCTTTGTTGGATCTGGAAGCCTTGCCTGTTAGCTTTTCCAGGCAATGTGGGGCCGGGCGCAAATGTCCCTTTGTGCCTGGTCCCCTGGAGACTGGCCAAGAGCACCTGGCAGGCTTGGGTTAGGCAGGCTGGCTGGCTCGCGAGGTGGTGGTGGTGGCCTTTGGTGCTGGGATTGCCACTCAGGGGATGAAGCCGGACCTGGATACGGCAGGCTGCCCTCGCCCGGGTGGCTCCAAAATTAAATGCTTCCTTTTATTGCAAGTACATACAAACATCAGATAACAGATAACAGATAATCAGAGTTGGAAGGGACCTTGTAGGTCATCTAGTCCAGGGGTCACCAACCTTTTGGACCTCAGGGACCACCAAACTCATAATTTTAGATCCCAGGGACCACTAACTGGTTCTGTGGGTGTGGCCTAATTTGTGGGTGTGGCTTGGTGGTCATGTAACTGGCTGGGCATGGCTTGTATGTAAATATTATGAATATTTATATAAATATTGAATTTTTTTATAAAAAAGAGCAACTTTTACCCAAAATCAGGCAAAGCAGGCAGGCCATGTGGACTGAGCAGCCTTGTGTTTCTGCGCAGCCTGGATTAATTGCTTTGTGGGGGGGTGCTCTGGGAATGAGATTTCTCTGCGGCCCACCAAAATTTTCTCATGGCCCACCGCTGCTTTAGAAAATGGCTCGACCCCTTCCTCTCTGTGGCAGCCCCTCAAATATAGGAACACTGCTATAATGTCTCCCCTGGTCCTTCTCTTCACTAGACTAGCCATTCCCAATTCCTGTAACCATTCTTCCTATGTTCTTGAGTGTTAGCTATTCTTGCCAGCTTAGTATCATCTGCAAATTTGGTAAGTTCCTCTTCTATTCCCTCATCTATGTTGTTAATGAAGTTAATATTATCCTTGACTTTTGTTGCAAGTCTTTGTTTGTCCTGAGCCTTTGCTTTCCTGACTTCGTCTTTGCAGATTCTGACTATCTGCTGATATTCTGCCTTAGTTGTATGTCCTTCTTTCCATTTTTTGTACTTGTCCTTTTTTTCGTTCAATTTGCCAGAGATCTTTGTGCAGCCATGCTGGTTTCTTCTTGGATTTCTTGTTTTTCTTTCTCAGTGGTATTGTGCTGGTGTGGGCTTCTATGATTGTACATTTCAGTTTCCCAAGATTCTTGAGTTGTTTTTCCCTTTAGGATTTTCATCCATGGAATCTTTCCCAAGTTCTCTCTGGGTTTATTAAAATCAGCACTTTAATTAAGACTCTGGTGTCATTATGTTCTATTGTTTGTGTTTGTATTATGTTGAATTCTAGTGTGACATGGTCACTTTCACGCAAGGTTCCTGCAGTTTCAACTCCCTCTATCACTACTTCTCTGTTTGTAAGAATTAAGTCCAGTATGGCTATCCCTCTAGTTCCATCCTCTACCTTTTGGACAACAAAATTGTCAGCTAGGTTGGTTAGGAATCTATTTGATTTCTCACTTGGTGCAGAATTAGTTTTCCAATTGATATCAGGATAATTGAAGCCCCCCATTACTATTGTAGTGTCTTTCCTGCATATATTTGTTAATTGGTTGGCAAAAAGGACATCTATTTTTTCTGCTTGGTTGGGTGGCCTATAATATATACCTATGGCCATGTTATTTTTTTCTTTTATATTGACCCATATGCATTCTAGGAGGTTTTCATCTTTGGTTTCATGCATTTCTATAGCAATATAGTGGTCCTTTACATACAGTGCAACTCCACCTCTTTTTTTATGGGGTCTGGTTTTTTTTGAACAGTTTGTATACTTCTACCAGTATGTTCCAGTCATGGGTTTCATCCCACCAAGTTTCTGTTATTCCAACTATATCATATTTACCTTGTTGTATTAGTAGTTCAAGTTCCCCAGACTTTGTGCATTTGTATATAAGCACTTGAGATCTTTATGTCTGATGCTGTGTTTACTGTCTACATAACCTGTGTTGTACCTGATTGCCCCTACTTTCTGTTTGATCATCATTAAAGGGAGAAATGGTGAATGAAGGTTAAGGGAAGTTCTGTAACCAGAAAAACTGAGAATGAAAACAATGTATTCCAGTTAAATTAGAAGTGGTTCTTTGTGAAGGATCTGTGAAAGTTTTGGAATATTATAATGTAATAATAATAATAATAATAATAATAATAATAATAATAATAATAATAATAATAATAATAATAATATAGTATAATTGCAATTGTAATTACTCCAAGTCACCTTAGACAGAAAAATTTGGAATGGCTCTTAGTTAGTTTGTCTGCCAAATAGTGAGGATGTATTTCACAGCAGGTCTGCAGATGATCAAGTGGCCCATTCCTCCCTCAAAAGAATGAGTTATCCTAGACAGAGCTGCTCAGTGAATGCAACAAGAGTGGGAAAATATTGATGTTTCACCTTCCTTATAGCCACAGGATAGTCCTTAACATGGGCTCTTACCTTATAAATATTAAGCAGTTTATAACACAGTTCCTCTTGAACAAGGAGGGTTAGGAAACTTCACTTTAGGGTATTTCAAAACCCTCAAAAGATCAATTTCTTAGTAATCCTCATGGGAAAATATAGTAGTTTTATTGATTTAAATGTGAGTTGCAAAAGCATAGAATGGTTTAGCTGGAAGAGATAAAACTTTGATATTATTTTTTCTCTCAGCACTATGATGTCCAGCTGTTTTAGGAGACATGCAGTCTATTCCACAACCTCTGCTAGCTTTCTCACAATATTTTATCTTATTTTATTATTTTTTCCTAAAGGCTTTTATAATAGTTCTTTGGGATGAGGGGGCTGTCAGACCATTGATACCTAATAGAATCAACATGTTTTTTCCCTCCAAACATAAACCTTTCCAAGTTCTCATTAGTAAGCTTGATTAAAATGAAAGTAGGAATGTTACAAGAATTCCAGGAAGTAAAATTTTTACCCTTTAGAACAAAAATATATCTGTGCGCATTATAGTGAGCATTTTCTGGATTTTTCTCTCTCACAGCCTTATGATGTCATGGTGAGAAGTTTGGTGGGGTTAGAGTTTACAGCTGTGGATTACTGAGATAATATTGACTCTTTATCAGCCTGTGAATGAACATTTACAGGGCCTTTATTTTGTGGAATAAAGGGTGGATCAATCTTGCAATATTATAATTCTTATTGGCAGAAGTGGTTTCAAAAATTGGCTATGGAGAAATAGGGTGTGCTCATAAATTGATTAGGACAGCTGCACAATAAATCTTGTGTGTTATAGAGGATTATGCTGTTGAATAAATTATGAGGAAGAAAACAAAACAAAATTACTTCATTATCATCGCCAGTAGGTAAAGAGTTGATAGAAAACAAAGTGCCCTGCTTGGAGTTTTGTGAAGACAAGAAGTCAGTTTGAGTGTGGGTTATATTTGAAGTTGTGCCTATCTATGAAACCTTCACATCGGAAATGCCCATAAAAGTCATACATTTATTTTCTGTGATTGGAATCAGATCACCGAGGGGTCATTCGAGGCATTCCTAGCTAATCGAGACATACGTGACACCCTCACTGCACCTTTCCACCTGGCTGGGAACAGACAGGCAGAGTGAATGGTGAGCACCATGAAGGAGGCCCTCGACCACATGGAGCAAGGAAACCTCAAGGAAAAGCTACCAAGATACCTACTCACCCAGCATGTCACCCCTAACATGACTGCCGGCAGAAGTCCCACAGAATTACTAATGGGCAGACGGCTACGCACGTACCTCGACCACATACACCCTGACTATGAGCCACATGCCTGAAGGGAGGAGGGGAACAAGCCCTGAAGTTTCCAACAAGGAGACAAGGTGTTTGTGAGAAACTATGCAGGAGGGCCCATATGGGTGGCAGGAGAAGTACGGGACATCACTGGCCCACGATCGTACTGCATGGAACTTTAAGATGGACGAGTGTGGCGCCGGCATATAGATCAGCTCTGGAGAAGCCAAGGCACAAAGATGAAGCGAAGGAGGAGCCACCCATGGAGCGAACAGACGAGTGGCGAGAACAGACGAGTGGCGAGGGAGACAAGAAAGAAAAGAAAAGAAAAGAAAAGAAAAGAAAGAAAGAAAGAGAGAGAGAGAGAGAGAGAAGGAAGGGAGAAAGAAAGGTTTGAAGGGCCGCAACGAGAGGGGCTGGTTTGTCGCCTGGTTTAAACGGCATCTTTAATGAAAGAAAGTAGTCTGTAAAACAACTTGGGGAAAAAGACAAGACAGAACACCAGAACGGCGCCGCTTGGCATGAAGCCTCTTTGCAGCCGACCCTGAGCGAGCGGTCCGGGAATCCCATCTTGAGCGGGCTTCCTTTTGTTGGGTAAGGCTATCGAGCGATCGGCTGGGATCTAGCGGGCGGCCTGGCGGGCGCGCGCTTGAGAGCCTCTGCAGCCCGAGGACGCTCAGAAAAACTTTCTTCGCCGAGGCTTTCTTGGAGAAGTCCCATTTTCCGGTTGCTAAAGGCAGAGGACAAAGCTTCCATTTGCGGGGCCACCTGAAAAGCCGATCTGACCAGTGGGGAGGAAAAGCGCGAGGGTTCCCAGCGAGGGATTTTGCATTTCTTGGACTTCCGAGTTCTTTGCTGCTTCTCCCGGGAAGGAGGCGATTCCTTCGGCGCTGAGCCCATCCGCGGCGCGGAAAGGAAACAGCCCCAGAGGGGAAAGTGAAAGTGCCGGGAAACGATCGGGAAGGGCCGGCAGAATCATCTCCCCAAGAGAAAGTGAGGACTGCAGGCGCTATCTCTGCTTGGCGCCTCGGGACCCAGACTCGAATAGATCTAGTTTAGAGTAAATGTTTGGCGGATTGCTGGCCTTTCAAAAGATACAAAGATTCGTTCGTGGCACAAAGCGAGCGTTCTCACGACCCGCGAAAGAGCGCTAACAAACAGCCCGGAGGCGCAAAGGCAAGCGGGCGAGGGCCATCTCATTCATCAAGGGAAAACAAAAACAAATAGTTTCCTGTGAGCTGTTCAATCTTTCCTTCACTCAGATAAAAACCCTTGGATCATTGTGTTACAACTTCCTGTTTACAGAGTAATAGCGATCTGCTTTTCAAACAGCGATAAATTCCTCTCTGCCAGTAAAACAATTAACCCGTTCCTTGCAGACTCTTAATACTACCTCATTACCTCAAATCTTACAACTTTTCTACCTCATCAGCTATATCAACGATTAGATAATCAATTTCTATAAAATATTTTATTAATGGTTTAACTGATTTATTGTTTTTAATTGATTAGTGTGATTAGAGTGTTTAGTGCAAATAGTGTGATTACTGACTAGTTTAAAAGATCAAAATTCATGTAATTTAATTGAATAGCAAAATCATAGATCTAGTGAATTTAAATGAACAGTGTGGTTAATGACTAGTGTAATTAATTGATTAATGATTAGAGTAATTAACTACTCAGGCTGATTGTTGCTCAGGAATATTATCTAACTTGAGAGATTACTGCAATTGATTGTTTGATATAATATTGGCTATATAGATTACCCAAAATTGTTCCTCTAATTAATTCAATCAACGTACTATTTTAACAATCCTACCATGCCAAAAAGAAAATCCTACGTCAAACCACAACCTAAAGAGAAGATGATCCCCACCAGTGAACCACAAGACTCCTGCACATGCCTTAAATGCTACAAAAATCTAAAGGATAATGAAAACTCCATCAAATGTTCTCTGTGTAAAAATACACTCATCATGACTGCTTGGGATTACCTGAGCAGATGATTCAATACCTAAAATCATCCAATGAGTTTCCACATATCTGCAAATCATGCAGACCCAAACTGGATCTGCCTGAAAGAGTTGATACCATTGAAACCATTGAAACATCCCCTACCATCGAAACCATTACAACATCCCTCAACATCATAGTAGCATCCCTGGACGCCGTAAAAGAAAGAATATCCAACCTTGAAAAAAAGGACACAACGCAAAAACCTGAACATCCAATAGCTACTAACCACATCTCTACCAATCAACCACAATCCAATCCACAACCCAATCCACAAATAAACACAACCCAGACAAATATTGATATCCCAATTCTCATCAGAGAAGCCGTTGAGCGTGAACGGAAACGCCCAAACGCCATCTTATTTGGTCTAGAAGACATCAATGTCAATGATGACATCACAACTGTCCGAAACATCATCAGAAATTATCAAGCATCAACCATCTCCGCTGATGAAATACTTGACATTTCCCGCATTGACAGAGAGCTCAAAAATAGAGATGGCTCTGTGGCCCCACGCTTGTGCAGGGTCATTTGCAAAAATGAATCAAGCAAACGTAAATTCATTTATACTATAAACTCACTCGCCAAAACCAACACCATCCATAAGAACCTCCGTTGCCGCCCTGACCTAACCATACAGCAACGTGCCCGCTCCCGTGCACTCCGCATCGAACTCAAAAACCGTCTAGATAATGGAGAGAAGGACCTGTACATTGACTACCATGCTGACTGTATCAAAAGTAAACCACTCAACCCAATACTCAGCTTTTACCCTCAACCACAACCCTACCTCAACCCATCCACCATCACCCAAGACTAGGCACGCACGCCCCCAACTACCTCAATTCCAACTTCTGCCGGCCTTAAATGCAAACTACTCAATGCAAGAAGCCTCGTGAATAAAATACCTGAATTTCTCTTCCTCCTAAATATGGCTAACTTCGACATTATATTTGTCTGTGAAACATGGCTCAATGCATCTCTCCCGACTCCATTACCACAGTAAGAGACTATCATGTTTACAGATCAGATCGTGAAAATCGTCGAGGAGGTGGAGTTGCTATATTCTATAAAAATCCTTACATCTAAAAATATCCAAGTTACCCAGGAGTTTGCCCTTCCTGAAACCATCATCTGTGAACTATCCTCAAATATCACAATTCGATTCTTACTATGTTACAGAGCACCTGATTATGACATCGAACATGTAAACAAGCTAAATACATTACTAACATGGGCTGCATCCTGCCCATACCCTTTTATCCTTCTTGGTGATTTCAATCTACCTCATATTAACTGGACCCTAAATGATTGTACAACTGAAATCATACACACAACCTTCTACAATGCTATTACAAATCTGGGACTGGAACAACTAGTAACCAACAACACTAGACTAAACAACTGCCTCGATCTCATCTTCTGCAACAGTTTGAACCTAATCTACGGAATACAATCTAAAGAACCCTTTTCCAGTAGTGACCACAATATGATCGACTTTTGTCTCAACATACATCCACACAAAAATCACCACAATGATGTAATCCCCTATTGTAACTTCAAAAAAGGCAACTATGATCTTATAGACAACGATCTCTCATCCCTTGATTGGCAATCTCTATTCACTGGATGCAATACTGTTGAAGACCATTATAACATATTTTTACTTGAAGTCAAAAGAGTCATCAAACTATATGTACCAACAACAACTCCCAAAACAAAACAAAAAAGCAGATTACCCATATCAATAAGGAAACTTCAATCCAAAAAGAGATCACTCTGGCGGAAAAACAAATCTGGTCACGTTGCCAATTTCAAAAACCGATACAAAAATCTATGCCACCAGATAAAGACCGAATGCACCAATTATCACATTAAACAAGAGGAAAACCTTCTAAGCACCAATTCCACCCGCGCTTTTTACAATTTTGTAAACAACAAACTAAAAGACTCAAGGTCCATCCCTCCCTTGATAGGACCTGATGGTAAAGACTGCAACGACGACACCATTAAAGCCAACATCTTTAACACATTCTTCGGCTCAGTATTTGTAAACAGCAATGGATCATGCCCAGTATTTCCTAGCCGTACCACAGATAACAACAATGATCTAATACATATCGATTTCACAGAAGACAATGTTGAAAAAGCAATACGCAACCTAAAACCATCTCTATCTATTGGACCGGATGGAATATGTGCCTACTTCTTAAGAAAGCTATCCTCTGCCATAGCCAAACCTCTAAGCATAATCTTTGAAAAATCTTTCAGAACCAGCTCCTTGCCCAACCTATGGTCACAAGCCACAGTCATCCCCATCTTCAAAAAGGGAGACCCAAGCCTAGTTGAAAACTACAGGCCAATCTCCTTATGCTGCGTCACCTGTAAAGTCATGGAATCAATTATTAACCAATCCATCATCCTTCACTTAGAGACAAATAACCTACTCTCCAATAAACAATTTGGTTTCAGGAAAAAACTATCCTGTAATCTGCAACTCTTACACTGCAAAAACATATGGACGACACAACTCGACCAGGGCAAAACAATAGACGCAATCTACATAGACTTCTGTAAAGCCTTTGATTCAGTGGTACACGACAAACTACTCCTAAAAATAAAATCCTATGGTATCTCTGGACAACTGAATAACTGGATAGAAGCATTCCTGTCAAACAGACAACAAATGGTCAAAATCGGGAACGTCCTATCAAATCCAGTACCTGTCAATAGTGGTGTTCCCCAAGGCAGTGTTCTAGGACCAACTCTCTTCATACTCTACATAAACGACCTCTGTGATCATATTAAGAGCAATTGCGTTCTCTTCGCTGATGATGTAAAGCTGTTCAATACCACAGACAATACTGCTACCCTACAAAAAGATCTTGACTATGTATCCGAATGGTCAAACAAATGGCAACTTCAAATCTCAACAAATAAATGCTCTGTCTTACATATTGGCAAAAAAATCAGAAAATAAAATACAAGCTGAATAGTCAAGATCTTGTTGATGACCCAAGCTCTGTAAAGGACCTTGGAATACTCACCTCTAATGATCTAAGTGCTAGAGCACACTGCAACTACATAGCCAAAAAGGCATTAAGAGTTGTTAACCTAATCCTACGTAGCTTTTTCTCTGGTAATATCACACTACTAACCAGAGCATACAAAACATTTGCTAGACCAATACTCGAATACAGTTCATCAGTCTGGAATCCACACTACGTATCTGATATTAGCACAATTGAGAAAGTCCAGAAATATTTCACAAGAAGAGTTCTCCACTCCTCTACTCGCTGTAGAATACCTTATGCCACCAGACTTGAAATTCTAGAACTAGAAAACCTTGAATTACGCCGCCTTCGGTCTGACTTAAGCATGGTATACAAAATCATACATTGCAATGTCCTACCTGTCAATGAATACTTCAGCTTCAACCATAACAACACAAGAGCACACAATAGATACAAACTCAAAGTAAACCGCACCAAACTTGATTGCAGGAAATACGACTTCAGCAATAGAGTGGTCAATGTCTGGAATACTCTACCCGACTCTGTAGTTTCTTCCCCAAACCCCAAAAACTTTAACCTTAGACTGTCTACTATTGACCTCACCCCTTTCCTAAGAGGTCTGTAGGGGGCGTGCATAAGCGCACCAACGTGCCTACCGTCCCTGTCCTATTGTTTCTCCTATTCTTTTATTTTTCTTATATGTAACCATTTCATGTATTCACAACTATGTATACATTTATACTTATTATCTTGTAAACAATTGGCAAATCAAATAAATAAATAAAAATAAAAATAAAATAAATAGATGGACGCTTAGAAGTACCTGTAGGGGTGTGTACAGCACCAGAGAAGGCACCTGCCTCTGAGGCCCCACCACCACCGAATCCGGAAGAGGCAACCGGTGGTCTGGAGGCGAGTCCCAGCACAGCCGCTGAGGAGGAGAACAATACAGAAATGCAGAAAAATGGCAGGAACAGTCCAGAATGTCGGAGATCCGCAAGTCGATGTGCAACTGCCACCGACCAGCATACCTGGACGGATATGAATGTAGCTTAAGGGAAGACATGTAAAACTCCAGCAGGGTGGTGAGTGGTGTTGTGGCTGCACAGGCATGGACATGCAGCAGCCCGTTACAAAGTAGCAGGGGCAATTTATGTGTATCCATTGGATAATAGCAGGGCAGGCAGCAAGTATAAATAGGTTGCCCATCAACGGAAAACATGCTTGTTCAGTTACCTTTTTGCAATACTTACCATGCAATAAACATTGAGTGGATCCTGGCTCCTAGCAGTTCTTCTGATCACTGAACTTAACACCTGTATGTGGCATATATTTCATTATAAGCATGGTAGACATTGTGTTATATTTGTTATTGTGCGACTAAGCAGCAATTGCATGAGGTAAAAATATTGCATTTACCTTACACAAAAACCTGGTTCCAGAGTCCAATCCTGCTCTTATCATCCATATTCTGCTTGGCAGTTCTTTAAATATTTGAAGACTGCTCTCATGTCTCCTTTTTAGTCTTCCTTCTTTCCCATAGGATTTATTTTCCAGAATAATGCTAGTCACCACCCTATTGGCTTGTTCTAGTTTTTCAGAGTTCTAAAGTACAAAATACAATATTCCAAATGCCTAATAAGTTTATGCATTGGACACTGCTTTTCGTGTGTGCTTTTTCACATTGCTTCTAGTTAATTACAAACCTGAAGTTTCATTGTGAAAATCCAGAAATCACTTGTATTTTATACAGCAAAACATTAGAGCTAATATTGCAAGATTTCTTCATGGCACTTGAAAAAAAAAGCAAATTTTTATAATATGTAAGACTTGATTAATTAGACCAAAGGCATATTTAGTCCAGCCATCGGCTCTCATCAAATGCCTATGGGAAGCCACAAGTTATATAACTTCCCCCCTGCAGTACAATAATACTGCAGGGAGACAACAAACATTATTACTAATGGAAAAGATAAGTCAGCATGACATGTAATTCCTGGCAACCTCATCCTCCAACTCATTCATACATTTTCTATATGTGTTTTTTAACATACGAAATCAGCTTTGGTAGCCTTTGAGTCTGGACGGTGTCACTTGTAAATACTATTCAGTTGAATTAGAAACTAGAGAAAATCTAATTTTCTCCCAAATGTAAATTTACTCCAAATGTAGAACTTATTTTGGGATAGAAAATGCACATGGGACTTGACTTTCTGCTTTTGAGCTTGAATATCAGATTTATGGCCAACTTGTACACTGCCCAAGATGTGTGGCTTTTAAATGTAATATATAAATAAATACATTTTGAATTCAATTAAAGCCAAAGTGCTACCAAAGGCAGCAGGTTTAAAAAAACAATTTATCCCACTATCTATCTGTCCATTCAATGCACAGAACCTCAAATTAAACAAATACATTCAAGCTACAGTAGTATATAAAGTAAGTCCAGTTAGAGGTTAGAAGACATGGGAAGTGTATTATGTGAATGCAGAAAATTGGGTGAAGCTATCAATTCTGATTAAGTTAATTAATAAGTAAGTGCATCATGGGAATATAGCCATTGCAATTTCAAATCCAATTTCAGTGTGATTAGAATTAGTGAAATGGTCCAGAGGGCAGAGAATGAAAGTGCCTCCACTATTTATTTCAAATGTTAAAATCCTAACTCCTGAAATTCTACAGGCAACACAGCCAGTACTGAGTGCTCTAGGAAGTGTTCCATACATCTGGAAGTTGAGAAGCAGGGCTGTAGATTAAAGGTTGAGAAACTGGGGTGCAGATAAGAATTACTGTGTAACCACAAAGATGCAAGTACTTTTACTATATTGTAAATAAAACTATTCTAATGCATGTTGGATTAGAAATATTCTTCAGAGACTATATTACAATGACAATTTTGTAAAAAAAATATTACAGTTTACATCTATAAATATGGATCAGTGGTGAGATTCAAATTTTTTTACTACTGGTTCTGTGGGCGTGGCGTGGCTTGGTGGGCATGGCAGGGGAAGGATACTATAAAATCTCCATTCCCACCCCACTCCAGGGGGAAGGTTACTGCAAAATCCCCATTCCCTCCACCCCCCCAACCTGCTTTCCAGCTCTGTTCTCCTGTGCAGGGCAACAAAAGGAGACCCAGCCGATCAGCTGGGACACGGGAGGCAGAGAATAGATGGGGTGGGGCCAGCCAGAGGTGGTATTTGTTGATTCTCCGAACTACTCAAAATTTCCACTACTGGTTCTCCAGAACTGGTCAGAACCTGCTGAATACCACTTCTGATTGACAGGATTTAAATGATAATGCAGAAAGAAACAGCATATAGTAATATAGCTACAAAATTCTTATTTTAGTGATCACTAATCATCAATAGTAAAAACAGCTACAACTTATGAAGAATAAACATGATGCCATAATGCTGCAAGAACCCCATGTTCAAATATTAGATCGTGGTATTTATTTGGAATAAGTAGCCTTTAATCAAGTAATATTTAGCTTTGGGATTTATCACTCAATTTCCCTCTCCTCCCTACCTCTTGCTTTCTTTCTGAACTCATAGATTACATCTGGCATTTGGATATATTTAAACCAACAGAGGGATAGCTTGATACCTTTCGGCTTGCTGTCCCATCAACATACAAAATCAAGAAAATAGACAGATGGCAAATTTTGGCATAAAACAGCTGGGCATACACATTGGCCTTATATTGCATCCCCTTGTGCTTTTAGTGATATGAAGTGATTTGCATTCCTTGTTCATTGCATAGGTCATCTGACTATGTAATTTATGTTCCACATGATTTAATTCAGAGAGATCTAATTCTAATTTAAGCTAGGAGTCAAGTAGTTAGCTGCAAAATGAAGACTAGGGACTAAATGAAAACGGCTGCAATCAAGGTGAAAAATCTGTAGTCTCAAAAATGTCACCTGAAATGGAGCATGTAAATGAAAGGTTTATGATAGAATAACATTGCTTCTGGCCACAGTCCAGAGCTATAAACACACTGCAGTGGGTTGTAATGCATGTGCTCTTCCTGATTCTACCCACTGATCAGATGGTTGGTGTCCTCAGGGAAGGAGGTGCGGGAGACCACCTAAAGTGAGTTATAGATTGGTGCCATGTTTTCTTCCTGCCCCCTTTCCCCAGTCCGAATAATCTAGCATGGTTATCTTGGCACAATATGTAGATGGTGAATCAGTAGCATGGTACATTGAGGCAAGACTAGGAGTGTTTGACAATGCCGTAATACAAGTGTTATGTTGAATAGCGGGGGAGGAAGTGATGACAGTTGTAGTCTAACACAGTGATCCCCAACCTTTTTGACGCCGCGGCCCGGTACCGGCATCAGCTGGGCGCCGCGGCCCGGTACCGGCATCAGCTGGGTGCCGCCATCTTTTTTGATGAAAAGTGCTTCCGGTGACCTCATCGAAGCGCGTTCATCAAAAGATAAGCGCCACGCTCGTGAGCTTTTCTGGGCAGAAATGGCTTTCTACCCGAAAAGCTCACCGAAGCGCTGGCGCTGCCATCTTTTTGATGAAAAGCGTGCTTCTGGTGAGCTTTCTACCCGGAAAAGCTCACCGAGCGCTGGCGCCGCCATCTTTTTGATGAAAACGTGCTTCTGGTGAGCTTTCTACCGGAAAAGCTCACCGGAAGCACTTTTTCATGAAAAAAAGATGGCGGCGCCCAGCAAGCCGCGGCCTGGTAGGAGTTGTTCCGCGGACCGGTACCGGTCCACGGACCGGTGGTTGGGGACCCCTGGTCTAACATATCCTCAGGGCACCAGTTTAACAGATAACAGATAATCAGAGTTGGAAGGAACCTTGTAGATCTAGCCCAAGCGGGAGACCCCACACCATTTCTGACAAATGGCAGTCCAATCTCTTCTTGATAGTCTCAAGTGATGGCGCTCCCACAACTCCCAAGGGCAAGCTGTTCCATTGGTTGATTGTTCTCACTGTCAGAAAATTTCTCCTTATTTCCAGGTTAAATCTCTCCTTGTTCAGTTTTCATCCATTATTCCTTGTCTGGCCTACAGGTGCTTTAGAAAATAGCTTGACCCCTTCCTCCCTGTGGCAGCCCCTCAAATATTGGATGACTGCTATCATGTCTCCCCTGGTCCTTCTCTTCACTAGACTAGCCATGCCCAGTTCCTGTAATTGTTCTTCATATGTTTTAGTTTCCAGTCCCCTAATCATCTTGGTTGCACTTCTCTGTACTTTTTCTAGAGTCTCAACGTCTTTTTTTATAATGTAGTGACCAAAACGGGATGCAGTACTCTAGGTGTAGTAAGGAGTTATGGTATAACTCCTTACTACACCTAGAGTACTGCATCCTGTTTTGGTCACTACACTATAAAAAAAGATGTTGAGACTCTAGAAAAAGTACAGAGAAGTGCAACCAAGATATGGTATAACTCCTTACTAAGGAGTTATAGAGTGGTATCAGTACCTCACTTGATCTTGATTGTTTCCCTCTGTTAATGTAACTTAGGATTGCATTAGCTTTTTTGGTTGCTACTGCACACTGCTGGCTCATATTTAGCTGGTTGTCCACTAAGACTCCAAGATCCCTCTCACAGTTACTGCTATTGAGCCTGGTTTCACCCAGTTTATATGTGTACTTTTGGTTTTTCTTGCCTAAGTGTAGGACTTTACTTTTCTCTACATTGAATTTCATTTTGTTAAATACGGCCCAGTGTTCTAGTCTGTCAAGATCCACCTGGATCTTGAGCCTATCTTCTTGGGTATTAGCTATTCCTACCAGCTTAGTATCATCTGCAAATTTGGTAAGTTCCCCTTCTATTCCCTCATCTAAGTTGTTAATGAAGATATTGAAGAGTACTGGGCCTAAGATGGAACCTTGTGGCACCCCGCTGCTTACTTCCCACCATGTAGATTTAGACCCATTAAGGACTACTCGTTGAGTACAGTTTGTCAGCCAGTTGAGAGCATCTAGTGGTGGTGCTATCTATTCCACTTTTTTCTAGCTTACTAAGTTGTGGTCAACTTTGTCTTAATAAAGTCTCAATAAATAAAGCAATACTACAAGTTGAATTTAGCTCTTATGCTATTAGTAAATCCAACGCTATTAATCTTTTCTCAAAAGATAACTTTCTGTGGCTTAATGTTCTGACTTTGACATAAGGAGAAAAGCAGGGGCAATATAATATAATAATAACAATATAATATAATAAAGTTCTGCTGGGGCTCAGACAAGCCATTTGTTTGCACTGCCAAGCCTAACAATGGAAAATACACCAGATGCTGATGAAGTAGCCTCCAACTAAGCAGGTGCAGCATGCATTTCCTGCTGAGGTAGGGCTGAAGGAGTTATTATGTATGAGTATCACAAATGAGGGGGCATGCTTAAATCTTTTCCTGTTCATTAATTCCTGCCCATCACATCTCACCCAGCTGCTAACTTTCCAACAGCTACAAGTTTGGAAGGGTGCCTGGCTGTTAGAAAAATGCCATGAGGAGATGACAGTGAAAGATAACTGGGGGTAAAGTTATGGACTCTCCCCCTAGAATTCTTTCTGGCTAATATTTCCTCTTATTGCCATTATTTGAGCAACATGTTCTTGGCCCTGTAACAAATGTTAACATTGGTACTTTGAGTAGCTTCAAAAAAGTCATAGTTGGAGCAGTGGGGACAGAGGAAAATTATCCAAATTAGAGGGTGTCACTTCCAGGCAGATGATGGCTCTGACATATCATTTCTTAGAAATCAAGATCTCAGAAAAGTGTAATTACAAAGTCAGTGAAAGGCTATGCTGCCTTGAAATTCTAGGAGCCGGATTGCTGAAGTTGACACAAATTCCACAAGTTAGAAAAAGGGAGGGAAGGAGTCAAATAACAGCCTTCAGAGGCCAATGATGTAATTATCATCTCGTCCATTGCTGTAGTTGTGCTGCTGTTTTAAGGGCTGTAAATTCATCCACAGCTCCTCCCAGCTAGCCCTGTCTTTGTAAACTGAGCATGCCAGGAGCTGGGAAGACATTGTTTGCATTTGTTCATGGGGGTTTGTTCTGAGAGGGATGTGATGATTCACTGGAAGATTTTCAGGACAACATTCTCTGGAATTCCTCCCCCCACTTGATTCGGGACCTGTGGCACGTAGGCTCAAGCATCATTAGAAGTGTGTGTGTGTGTGTGTATGTGTGTGTGTTCATCCAAGTTTATATATTTATATAAACTTTATCAGGAAATTTCCAGGCTGTGGCATTTATTTCTTCTTTAAACATCACTGTTTCAAATTCACTATCAATTCTCACAGCTTTTGGGGCTTCTTCTTCTTCTTTTTTGAAATCTCTGACATTTCCATAACTGAAGCTGAACTGTGTATTGAATAGAATAGAATAGAATAGAATAGAATAGAATTCTTTATTGGCCAAGTGTGATTGGACACACAAGGAATTTGTCTTGGTGTAAATACTCTCAGTATACATAAAAGAAAAGATACATTCGTCAAGAATCGAGAATCATCAGGTACAACACTTTAAGGGGATCATTTCTTTTTTTAGAGTCATAGAAGTTAAACATTAATCTGGGATGCAAATATTGGGAATGAATTGTCAAACTTAATTAAGAATTAATAGATATTTCTTATATTGTCATCTCATTTAAGCAAGTAATCCTGAGTATTGTTTTAACTTCACAGTGACCCTTTAAGGCAGACAAAATGAGAAGCCAATCATCTAAGATCTTAGTAAAATTTAAAATTACTCAAAATTTGGATCTGGATTTCTCATCATCCCCTAACTCAGAGGTAGGAAACCTGGAATGCCTGTTTAAAATTCTTCTTTCAGAAGTTGACCAGAGCCCACCTCTGAGAGGGAGGGGTGGTTAAGAATGTGAAAAACAAACACACAAACAAACAAATAAGAAAGACACATCTTTTCTTGGTGAGGAGCAAGGAGGACTAGTTTGATATTTGCTTTCTGTTCAGTATACGTCTATAGAAAACTGATTGCATCCTTTTTAGGTACAGAAAGAAGACAGAATAACAAAAAATTAACCATCGCGACAGTCCTCCTATATCTGGAAGCACTACTTTAATGTCATTTATTCTCTCTCTTTCTGACTTTTAACCAATTACCTATCCTTACCTAAGATCTGCCTCTTAACCTAGAACCACTGGGTTACACTACCCTTTTCAGTGAGGGATTTTGCCATAGTTTTTTGGAAACCTCCACATATAGTGTCAACTGGATCATCTTTATTTGACTCTCAAACAATTGCAACTCTCCCCTGCACCCCCTCTGCTCTCTAGCAAAAGGGATATTTTACTGTACGTCACCCAGAATCCCTCCGTAAAGGAAATGGGTGGTTCAAAAATGTGATAAAGAAACAAATTATGTCTGATGCTGCAGAGCTCACTGTCCAGCCCTATTCAATGGCAGGAGGTGAGAGCAGCAGGGCAGATTCTACTCTGCGTCACCTCACAGTCCTCCCTCCATCCCAACAGGCAGGAAGAGGGAATTGCTGCATAGCAGTGGGAGCACCTAACCACTGATAGGCAGCCACAGGGCCCTAAATTAGGCAGGCAGGCAGGCTGCATTCTGAACACAAATTGGCAAGCTGGCTGGCAGGCAAAACAGCTAGCCTCCTCCAGGTCTCTTGGCAGCAGCTACCAAAATAAGAGTGGTTTTACTTGCTCTCCTCAGTCTCTGCAGCTGCCATTCACTTCATGCATTCAGATAGCACAAAAACAGTGGCAGAAGCAAGCACTGTTGGTGGTTCAGCTGGGAAAGGAATTAGCAGGAAGGGGCAAGAAATTGGCAACTACATCCTGCCAGAGAGGGCTGTGAGGATTGGGCAGGCCCCCCTGCAAGTGGAGCTTTGTTAAGGAACATGTCTGACAAAGAGTGTTCATGCCTGCATAGTAGGTCTCTGGCTACACAGAGAAAGACTGGTCTACGATGGAAAGAGGAACACTGTCTGCCATTCCTTCCCATCGACTGTCCCTCAAAGTGCCACTTCTCTAACTGCAGCTTTCTTGCCACCCATCCTTCTTTTGGCCACCCTTTGTCTATGATTCAAAGCAAGTCCTTGTGGTGGTCATGTTCATATTGACAAAAGAGGCTGACAAGAACTTAATGATGCTTAATTTTTTATTCTCAAAAATAGAAAGCAAGTCTTTTCTTTGGCTAGAAATAGGAGAAGGTGAGTTCTTGTCCTGCCTTAGCCATAAAAGCCAGCTAGGTAATTTTGGGTCAATCATTCTCTCTCAACCCAAATCACAGGGTTGTTGTTGTGGGGAAAATAGTATTAGATATGTTTTCTGTCTTGAGTTGTTTATTAAAAAAATAAAGGCAGTATAAATATACTCTTCTATTCCTGTTGATTTAATCATGAGGCCTACAGAAATAATCCTATGCATATATTGAGACCGTCAACAGCTCTAGAGACAATTTGCAGTCTGTTTTCTTACCATGTAATTCACAAAGCAACAATTCAGCTCCAATAATTGTGGAGGGACAATTCCGAGATGGCCATAGCATATGCTTGCACCGTGAATGTGACAGCTGCTTAGTTAATGCATGGTCCTTAGAACTCCTACAGAAGCTGTGTAGGTCACCTTCCTTTTCCTATATGCCCTCCTACTAGAGAGTCAGTGGCTAGTAAAACTTCTTAAGCTATATAACCCCCCCCAAGGAGGTAGAAGTGTGGAGGCTTTTAGCATCGGGCCCAGTTCAATAAAAAAAAAAAAACACTCTTTAGTATGACAGCATGTAGTGTAGAAAAAGGAACATGCACCTGTACAGCTTTTATAAAGACCTACTTTATACAAAGTAAGCTACTAACAGCCAGACCAAGCTGCTAAGATAAATGCACTGTTTAATCTTCAAGTGCAAAGCTAGGTGGGTTTGCATATCATTAAAAGATTAAACATAAAACATACAACTGATCATCCATTTAAACAATGGCAGGAGGATATTTCTAAGTTCATATGGCAAGGGAAAAAAAACAAGAATTAGATATAAGTTACTGCAAGATGCTAAGGAAAAAGGGCCTACCAGATATGAAATGGTACTTTGATGCATTCTGTTGGGCAAATGAATGGGTGAGTCTCCAGAATAAGAGGTTACTTGAATTAAAGGGCCATGAATTAAGGTTTGGATGGCACGGCTACTTATGATAAAAATAAAGTTAATGTTGATTTTAATAACCATTTTGTTAAATGTGCCATAGCTAAGGGTTTGAAATAAATATAAAACAAAGCTGCCCCTTTGTCATCAGGGGTGGGATTCTACCGGTTTTCACCTATTCACTAGAACCTGTTGTTAACTTTCTAAGCAGTTCGGAGAACCGGTTGTTGGAAAAAATCTCCTTTTGTTTTTTTCCACTTTACAGGGCTAATCCTGTAAGGAAAGCAGGAAGGAAACATTCTGGTGTTGTTTCTAGTATAATCTTTATTGCCCTGTTTACAGAAACTGCCTCACTGTTAACCCTTATTACATACTTGGGAGTACGCCTAGACTTCCTGTCTCCAGATTTTTTTTTCTTTGCTGGTACTTTCTTAAAGGGGAAGGGTTGTTTTAAGATTTTTACACTGCTGTTGGGAGGAAATAATCCCCTGTTGGAGTTCTTCCAGCCGGGATCAGCACTTTGAAGAAATAATTGAATAATGAAGCAGAGTTGTCGGAAAGAAGCTTTTAATGACAAGGAACCAAGATGAGTGACCTTCAGCAAGGCTTCTTAGCTAGTTGGAAAGATTGACATTCAAATGTGAGTTTACATACCCTTTCTGAGTTTTGGTCTAAAACTGGTTTTTGGTGAAGTTTAATTCTGTGCTTGGTGACGTTTAATCCTATGTTTATTGATGGGATAATTTTCCCCATTCAGCTTTGTTTGGAAGGAAAAAGGTTAAATCTGTTCCTGAAAAGAAACTGAGTTGAGAAATCTGGCTATTTATTTTATTTATTTATTTATTTATTTGATTTGTCAATTGTTTACAAGATAATAAGTACAAGTGTATACATAGTTGTGAATATATGAAATGGGTACATATAAGAAAAATAAAAGAATAAGAGAAACAATAGGACAGGGACGGTAGGCACGTTGGTGCGCTTTATGCACGCCCCTACAGACCTCTTAGGAAAGGGGTGAGGTCAATAGTAGACAGTCTAAGGTTAAAGTTTTTGGGGTTTGGGGAAGAGACTAAAGAGTCGGGTAGAGTATTCCAGACATTGACCACTCTATTGCTGAAGTCGTATTTCCTGCAATCAAGTTTGGTGCGGTTTACTTTGAGTTTGTATCTGTTGTGTGCTCTTGTGTTGTTATGGTTAAAGCTGAAGTATTCATTGACAGGTAGGACATTGCAATGTATGATTTTATATACCATGCTTAAGTCGGACCGAAGACGGCGTAATTCGAGGTTTTCTAGTTTTAGAATTTCGAGTCTGGTGGCGTAAGGTATTCTATAACGGGTAGAAGAGTGGAGAACTCTTCTTGTGAAATACTTCTGGACTTTCTCAATTGTGTTAATATCACATACGTGATAAGGATTCCAGACTGATGAACTGTATTCGAGTATTGGTCTAGCAAATGTTTTGTATGCTCTGGTTAGTAGTGAGATATTACCAGAGAAAAAGCAACGTAGGATTAGGTTAACAACTCTTAATGCCTTTTTGGCTATGTAGTTGCAGTGAGCTCTAGCACTTAGATCATTAGAGGTGAGTATTCCCAGGTCCTTTACAGAGCTTGGGTCATCAACAAGATCTTGACTATTCAGTTTGTATTTTATTTTCTGATTTTTTTACCAATATGTAAGACAGAGCATTTATTTGTTGAGATTTGGAGTTGCCATATGTTAGACCATTCAGATACATAGTCTAGATCTTTTTGAAGGGTAGTAGTATTGTCTGTGGTATTGAACAGCTTTACATCATCAGCGAAGAGAACGCAATTGCTCTTGATATGATCACAAAGGTCGTTTATGTAGATTATGAAGAGAGTTGGTCCTAGAACACTGCCTTGGGGAACACCACTATTGACAGGTACTGGATTTGATAGGGCGTTCCCAATTTTGACCATTTGTTGTCTGTTTGACAGGAATGCTTCTATCCAGTTATTCAGTTGTCCAGAGATACCATAAGATTTTATTTTTAGGAGTAGTTTGTCGTGGTACCACTGAATCAAAGGCTTTGCAGAAGTCTATGTAGATTGCGTCTATTGCTTTGCCCTGGTCGAGTTGAGTAGTCCATATGTTTTTGCAGTGTAAGAGTTGCAGATTACAGGATAGTTTTTTTCTGAAACCAAATTGTTTATTGGAGAGTAGGTTGTTTGTCTCTAAATGGAGGATGATGGATTGGTTAATAATTGATTCCATGACTTTACAGGTGACGCAGCATAAGGAGATTGGTCTGTAATTTTCAACTAGGCTTGGGTCTCCCTTTTTGAAGATGGGAATGACTGTGGCTTGTAACCATAGGTTGGGCAAGGAGCTGGTTCTGAAAGATCTTTCAAAGATTATGCTTAGAGGTTTGGCTATGGCAGCGGATAGTTTTCTTAAGAAGTAGGCACATATTCCATCCGGTCCAATAGATAGAGATGGTTTTAGGTTGCGTAGTGCTTTTTCAACGTTGTCTACTGTAAAATCGATATGTATTAGATCATTATTGTTGTCTGTGGTACGGCTAGGAAACATTGGGCATGATCCATTACTGTTTACAAACACTGAGCCGAAGAATGTGTTAAAGATGTTGGCTTTAATGGTGTCGTCGCTGCAGTCTTTACCATCAGGTCCTATCAAGGGAGGGATGGACCTTGAGTCTTTTAGTTTGTTGTTTACAAAATTGTAAAAAGCACGGGTGGAATTGGTGCTTAGAAGGTTTTCCTCTTGTTTAATGTGGTAATTGGTGCATTCGGTCTTTATCTGGTGGCATAGATTTTTATATCGGTTTTTGAAATTAGCAACGTGACCAGATTTGTTTTTCCGCCAGAGTGATCTCTTTTTGGATTGAAGTTTCCTTATTGATATGGGTAATCTGCTTTTTTTTTTTTTTTTTTGGAGTTGTTGTTGGAACATATAGTTTGATGACTCTTTTGACTTCAAGTAAAAATATGTTGTAATGATCTTCAACAGTATTGCATCCAGTGAATAGAGATTGCCAATCGAGGGATGAGAGATCGTTATCTATAAGATCATAATTGCCTTTTTGAAGTTACAACTAGGGATGACATCGTTGTGGTGATTTTTGCGTGGACGTATGTTGAGGCAAAAGTCAATCATATTGTGATCACTACTGAAAAGGGTTCTTTGGTTTGTATTTGGTAAATTAAATTCAAACTATTGCAGAAGATGAGATCGAGGCAGTTGTTCAGTCTAGTGTTGTTGGTTACTAGTTGTTCAAGACCTAGATTTGTAATAGCATTGAAGAAGGTTGTGTGTATGATTTCAGTTGTACAATTATTTAGGGTCCAGTCAATATGAGGTAGATTGAAATCTCCAAGAAAGATAAAAGGGTATGGGCAGGATGTAGCCCATGTTAGTAGTGTATTTAGCTTGTTTATATGTTCGATGTCATAATCAGGTGCTCTGTAACATAGTAAGAATCGAATTGTGATATTTAAGGATAGTTCACAGATGATGGTTTCAGGAAGGGCAAGCTCCTGGGTAACTTGGATATTTTTAGATGTAAGGATTTTTTATAGAATATAGCAACACCACCTCCTCGACGATTTTCACGATCTGATCGGTAAACATGATAGTCTCTTACTGTGGTAATGGAGTCGGGAGAGATGCATTGAGCCATGTTTCACAGACAAATATAATGTCAAGTTAGCCATATTTAAGAGGATGAGAAATTCAGGTATTTTATTCACGAGGCTTCTTGCATTGAGTAGTTTGCATTTAAGTCCGGCAGCAGTTGGGATTGAGGTAGTTGGGGCGTGCGTGCCTAGTCTTGGGTGATGGTGGGTGGTGGGTAGTTTTGGGTGATGGTGGGTGGTGGTAGGTGGTTGAGGTAGGGTAGTGGTTGAGGGTAAAAGTTGGGTATTGGGTTGCGTGTCTTACTTTTGATGCAGTCAGCATGGTAGTCAATGTACAGGTCCTTCTCTCCATTGTCTAGACGGGTTTTGAGTTCGATGCGGAGTGCACGGGAGCGGGCACGTTGCTGTATGGTTAAGTCAGGCGGCAACGGAGGTTTTTGTGGTTGGTGTTGGTTTTGGCGAGTGAGTTTATAGTGTAAATGAGTTTACGTTTGCTTGATTCATTTTTGCAAATGATCCTGCACAAGCGTGGGGCCACAGAGCCGTCTCTATTTTTAAGCTCTCGGTCAATGCGGGAAATGTCAAGTATTTCATCGCCGGAGATGGTTGATGCTTGGTAATCTCTGATGATGTTTCGGACAGTTGTGATGTCATCATTGACAATGCTGTCTTCTAGTCCAAATAAGATGGCGTTTGGACGTTTCCGTTCACGCTCAACAGCTTCTCTGATGAGGATTGGGATATCAATATTTGTCTGGGTTGCGTTTATTTGTGGATTGGGTTTTGGATTGGATTGTGGTTGTTGGGTGGAGATGTGGTTTGTGGCTATTTGATGTTCAGGTTTTTGTGTTGTGTCTTTTTTTTCAAGGTTGGTTATTCTTTCTTTTACGGCGTCCAGGGATGCTAATATGGTGTTGAGGGATGTTTTAATGGTTTCGATGGTTGAGGATGTTTCAATGGTTTCAATGTTTGGGGATGTTTTGATGGTTTCGGCGGTATCATCTCTTTTAGACAGATCTAGTTTGGATATGCATAATTTGCAGAAATATGGAAACTCATTGGATGATTCTAGGTATCGAATCATTTGCTCAGGTAATCCCAAGCAGTCATGGTGGGTGTATTTTTACACAGAGAACATTTGATGGAGTATTTATTATCTATTAGATTTTTGCAGCATTTAAGGCATGTGCAGGAGTCTTGAGGTTCATTGGTGCAGGAGTCTTGTAGTTCATTGGTGGGGATTGTCTTCTCATTGGGTTGTGGTTTGAGGTAGGATTTTCTTTTTGGCATGGTAATATTGGTAAAATAGTACGTTGATTGAATTAATTAAATGAACAATTTAGGGTAATCTATATAGTCAATATTACATCAAACAATATCAAACAATCTATTGTAGTAATCTCTCAAATCAGATAGTATTTCTAAGCAACAATCAGCCTGGTCAATTAATTACTCTAATCACTAGTCAATTATTTACATTAATCATTACTCACACTGTTCATTTAAATCCACTAAATCAAAGATTTTGCTATTCAATTAAATTGCATGGATTTTGGTCTTTTAAACTAGTCTGTAATCATACTATTTGTACTAAACACTCTAATCACACTAATCAGTTAAAAACAATAAATCAATTAAACCATTAATAAAATATTTTATAGAAATTGATAATCTAATCGTTGGTATATGTGATGAGGTAGAAAAGTTGTAAGTTTTGAGGTGATGAGGTAGTATTAGGAGTCTTCTTTGTCTGAGGGGCTCGTCCTAGTTAAAATGGCGTACCCCCTCCACTCTTATTTAAGGGCTTTTAGATCGTGAGGAAGGGATTACTGTCCTCGGAGCTCTTCAATTTCTTCAAGGGATGGAGAACGTGGCTACCGAATCGCCCTTTCTCTAGATTCACATGGGGACTTAGAACCAGAAGGAAACCTCTCCGGAGCGACCCACAACAGGAGACCGAATTGGGAGAGAAAGTTGGAGCGCTCTCACCCAGCGATCTTCCCGGCCGGCGCTTCTTGGGTTTTCTTCCTTCTCTCACCAGTCCCCGGGAGCTCACGGCGAGTTGCAGCGGCGGACACAAGAGTCGGAGACGGCAGCTTTAGTGAGGACCGGAGCGAAGCGGCAGCAGAGGCAGCGGCGTCAGCGGCAGCAGCGGCAGCGGCGTCTCCTCCGTCTTTTTCCTTCCCTCGCTGCCCGTCGCCTCCCTCAAGTTTTTCAGCAGATCGCCGATCTCCTTACCCGACAAAGGAAAGCGGCGGTCACAAGAGTCGAAGACGGCAGCTTAAGCGGGACCGGAGCGAAGCGGCGGCGGCGGCAGCGGTATCGGGTCTCCTCCGTCTTTTTCCTGCCCGTCGTTTTCCAGCAGATCTCTCGATCTCCTTACCCGACAAAGGAAGGTTGCTCAGAACGGGATTCCTGGACCCTGGCAGGATCTTCTTATTCCAGATCTATTTTATATATTATTCTATTTCCTGTGTCTATTTGTTTTGGTAATTGGTTTAACAAGCAACAGCTACTGTTGTAATTTAATTATTTGTATTGTGTTTGAATTTTTTCTTGCCTCAAGGTTTCTTTTTCTATCTGGGAAGGGGGTCTTCCTTCACTGCTTTAGTGGTTCCTGGCACTGTCATTTCTGGGTATACTTCCAAGAGGCAGGATGCAAGCTTGGCACTTATTTTTTTACTGCCTTTCTGGGGGGCATGTGATCTTTCCTTAAATCTGGATGATTTCCTTGTGAGGTGAATGAGACCAGCTGGTGTTTTTAAGTCGTGCAAATGGATCTAAGGATTGCTTCTCCTGGGTGTGCTTTTTCTGGAGAGCCTAAAGGGTTTCACTTTATGAGCAAGAGTTGGCTGCTGATAGTTATCATTGCATTTTAACTATTTTAATTCCTCAAGGTGCTCTGGCACCCTGCCTGATTTGTAACTCCAGCTTGCAGGTACTTTTAATCTGATGATTGGTATTTAGGGCAGTTTTCTGCAAGCAAAGAAGCTTTTTGTATTTTTGTACAGGTAATCCTTGACTTACAACAGTTCATTTAGTGACCATTCAAAGTTACAATGGGACTAAAAATGACTAATGACCATTTTTCACACTTACAACCACTGCAGCATTCCAAGAGTCACGAGAAGCCAGGCGAGGAGAAGCGCCCCTCTACATGAGTGACATCGAGTTGGCCACGCCCATCCAATCACATGACCACCAAGCCACACCCACAGACCAGTTGTTAAAAAATTTGAATCCCACCCCTTGGTGTCATTCCAGGAAGCTTTTTTAAGAAAAGAAATAGTGGCAAAACCAGACTGGTTGATATATGGTAAAATTTTCTCTCTCAACTCTGGTGATCCAATATTAAAACTGAGGGAAGAACTTGAATCAGAAGGTTACATTTGCCATTACTTATCAACAACTGAAATAAAAATTGAAACTGGATAAAAAGTGTTATGGATTTGATTTTGTTAAAAATGAATTGAAAATTTCATTATGTGGCAACGATGAACATATTATTGCTAGGATCTATAAAATGTTATTGAAATTGAATTTGAAAAATGAACATGTAAAACGTATGATTCAGTGGGCAAGGAATTTTGGATATAACGTTATGCTTGAACAATAGGAAAATATGTGGACGAAGGGTTTAAAATTTACATTAAATTATAATCTAAAAGAAAATTTCTATTGAAATATTTTTTTTATTTTGTATCATACATTTCCTTTCTATATTGAGCAGTGTGCTGTCTAGGTGTCCAAGGCATTACCATGCAAACATCATCGTCTTCATTATGATTATATATAAACAAATATGCAGTAATTTATAAACAAATACGATAACATAAATCATATTATAACATATATTATCTTCCATTATATTATGGATTATATAACCGTCATAAATATTTACTCATCTGTTTTTCTTTCTCCTATAAACTATCTCCCTCGCTGTCTTACTGCTTCACCCAGGAGATTTCCCTGAGGCCCAGCAGGCAAAAAGGGGTGCAGTGGGTATGCTGCCCCCACACGCTCCATTTTTTGCCTTCCTGGGCCCCAGGGAAGATTCCTGGGAGCAAAAATGCCCCCCCCCAGGAAGCTTCCCTGAGGCCCGGAAGGCCCAAAAATGGGGGGGGGGGAGTTTGCTGCCAAAAAAGAAGCCATGCCCACCCAATCACATGGCCATGCCCACCTAGCCATGCCCACCTAGCCACAACCACAGAACTGGTTGTTAAAAAATTTGAATCCACCCATGTGGAATTTTGTTATTTTATATGTTGACAGCAACAAGACTACTGTATGCACAAAAATGGAAGGACACTTCGATTCCTATTATGGACGAATGGTTGCAGAAATTGATGGAGTTGGCTGAAATGGCAAAATTGATTACTTTGATTAAAGAAAAGAACATCAGTAATTTTGTTTCCACATGGAGACCGCTTCTGAACTTCATGCTTGAAAAGGAAAAGAATGAAACTCTGACTTTGGGTTTTACAGATTAGATTGAAAGATCTTTGCGGAAATGACTTGTTCATACTATTATGGAAAACAAAGAGCTGTGATTTAATGTTAATGCCTTATTTTACTGCAACAGAGAGTGTTGGAAGTCAATGCTTCTTTTTCTCTTTTTTTCTTATCTTTCCTTACTTTTCTTCCCCATTCCCCCTTCACTACTTTTCTATTTACTTTTGTATTTTGTATTTTACAATATTTTATAACTCAATAAAAGTGATAAACTGAAAAAAGATTAAGCATAAAACCTCTAGTATGGATTAACCCTATGCCTGAAGAATTCCAATTATGATTAGGAACCAATGTAATCTGAGAATACTCTAAATTTATGCTGTCCATATGTCTGGTAGGAAGAGCGCATTGGGTGGACTTTAATCAATTTGTTCTCTATCCTGGGCTATTAGTTTAAGTGGTAGGTTCATACTACCTAAAAGAAGTACAGAGGCAGCAAAACCTTGCCCTTCAGTCTCAGACTTCCCAAAAGAGTAAGAATGATTGAAACAGGCTTTTTTTTTTCCTGTATACTTCCACAGAAAGAAAAACTCAGAATGATGAGGCTAGCCATTATCTTTACACTATTTTTAAAAAAATATTCTAATGTGGCTGTGTAGTACTACTAATTGGATTATAGGATTGATATTTAGATAATTTTTCTTCTTCTCCTCTGTTCCTTTCCCCCCATGTAATAACAATAGCTTCCAGATATCATACGTGTGAAATTTCAGTTGGGAAATTTAAATAGAAAGTGTTAAATCTTTCTTTTCTCTCAGGAGTGTGCTTATTGTTTGCAGAATGGAAATACTATATCCATTCAGATTGGGGCATTTCTGTTGATATTTAGCACCTGAGTGTCCTTACAAGAGAAAGAAACTCTTAGAGCCATTTCTTGTTTATTTGTGTTATTCCTTAAAATGGCTAATAAATGAGCAGAAATGTGTCTTTGTTAGTTTTTTCATTTGTTAAGCTCCATAGTCATACACATAAACAGGGGTACAAAGCTTGCAGAAGTATAAATGATATAGAAGCTACAGAAGTATATCATTGTATCATATGGACATTTGGAAGCAGTATGTACATTCAGAGATGGGGTATGAGTATGCAGATATGTTAATTCTATTCATTTTGTTTAATTATAGAAAGCTAATTTAGGAGTGTAGAACGTTAGCACCCACCCCTCTCCAAGAAGAATGAAATATTCTAGGAAATATTAAAAAGGCAGAATATTATATTTCCCTGGATGAGAAAAGGAGAAACGTGTCTTTAAAGACAAAACAGTTCCCTGCCCACCCTCCAGCTCCAGGGTGATGAGATTAAGACATGGCCCTTAAGACATGATAGGATTAGCCCTTTTTTTATCACATGGCACCTGGGAAGATTACATTACCCAGCAAGATTCAACCAAGCTACCCCTGCATGGCCCCATGGGAGTCTAACAACCGGTCAGGATACATTTCTTGCCCCAGGAACAGAAAGCAAGTTCAAAGCCCAACAGAGGTTATAAATCTCTCCCTCGCTCACCCAGGTGCTTTTTTTGCCCAGGGCCTCAAAACCATGTGGTCCTGTCCACCATTAAACCATCTTTCCAAGTAGTCACCATGTTTACAGTGTCTTTCTTCCCACTCGGAACTGAACCCAGATGGACATTTCTTCCAACAGGAGGTAGCAATGAAATGCTTCATGACTGAAACTGCTGGAAACATGTGAAATATGTAAAGCAACCTGATGTGCACTGATTTCTTGGAAGTACAGGTGAAACTTGAAAAATTAGAATATTGTGCAAAGGTTCATTTATTTCAGTAATGCAACTTAAAAGATGAAACTAATATATGAGATAGACTCATTACATGCAAAGCAAGATAGTTCAAGCCGTGATGTGTCATAATTGAGATGATTATGGCTTACAGCTCATGAAAACCCCAAATCCACAATCTCAGAAAATTAGAATATTGTGAAAAGGTTCAATATTCTAGGCTCAAAGTGTCCCACTCTAATCAATTAATTAAGCCATAACACCTGCAAGGGGTTCCTGAGCCTTTAAATGGTCTCTCAGTCTGGTTCAGTAGGAATCACAATCATGGGAAAGACTGCTGACCTGACAGTTGTGCAGAAAACCATCATTGACACCCTCCATAAGGAGGGAAAACCTCAAAAGGTAATTGCAAAAGAAGTTGGATGTTCCCAAAGTGCTGTATCAAAGCACATTAATAGAAAGTTATGTGGAAGGGAAAAGTGTGGAAGAAAAAGGTGCACAAGCAGCAGGGATGACCGCAGCCTGGAGAAGATGGTCAGGAAAAGGCCATTCAAAAGTGTTGGGGACTTTCACAAGGAGTGGACTGAGGATGGAGTCAGTGCATCAAGAGCCACCACACACAGACGGATCCTGGACATGGGCTTCAAATGTCGTATTGCTCTTGTCAAGCCGCTCCTGAACAACAAGCAACGTCAGAAGCGTCTTACCTGGGCTAAAGAAAAACAGAACTGGTCTGTTGCTCAGTGGTCCAAAGTCCTCTTTTCTGATGAGAGCAACTTTTGCATCTCATTTGGAAAACAAGGACCCAGAGTCTGGAGGAAGAATGGAGAGGCACACACTACAAGATGCTTGAAGTCCAGTGTGAAGTTTCCACAGTCTGTGTTGATTTGGGAAGCCATGTCATCTGCTGGTGTTGATCCACTGTGCTTCATTAAGTCCAGGGCCAACACAGCCGTCTACCAGATTTTGGAGCTCTTCATGCTTCCTTCTGCAGACGAGCTTTATGGGGATGCTGACTTCATTTTCCAGCAGGACTTGGCACCTGCCCACACTGCCAAAAGCACCAAAACCTGGTTCAATGACTGTAGGATTACTGTGCTTGATTGGCCAGCAAACTCGCCTGACCTGAACCCCATTGAGAATCTTTGGGGCATTGCCAAGAGAAAGATGAGAGACATGAGACCGAACAATGCAGAAGAGCTGAAGGCCGCTATTGAAGCATCTTGGTCTTCCATAACACCTCAGCAGTGCCACAGGCTGATAGCTTCCATGCCCCGCCGCATTGAGGCAGTAATTGCTGCAAAAGGGGCCCAAACCAAGTACTGAGTACATATGCATGCTTATACTTTTCAGAGGTCCAATATTGTTCTCTGTACAATCCTTGTTTAATTGATTGCATGTAATATTCTAATTTTCTGCGATTGTGGATTTGGGGTTTACATGAGCTGTAAGCCATAATCATCTCAATTATGACAAATCACGGCTTGAACTATCTTGCTTTGCATATAATGAGTCTATCTCATATATTAGTTTCACCTTTTAAGTTGCATTACTGAAATAAATGAACTTTTGCACAATATTCTAATTTTTCGAGTTTCACCTGTACCTGAAGTGTTCAGCTATTTCAGTGAGTGACTGACAATACGTAGGAATATAGACATGATCCTTAACGAAGAAATTTACAAATGGTGCGTCAACATAGGGGACGATATCCAGCTAAAGTTACATGCTGTAATACAATTTAATATATTTTCTGCCATTTGGGTTATTTTGAATGTATGGTCCTAAGTTTAGAAAGTGTAATTGTCTGACAATTCGGGACCTTGATTCAAACCTCTATTAAAACTTGGAATTTTGTGTGTGGCAGAAAATTACCAAGGTGTAGTGTCAGAATGGGACTTGGGATCCTTGCTCACCCATAAAGTTGAGGGAATGACTGTGAACCAGTTACTTTGACAGCCAGTTCTACTTCCTAAAGGTCTGAAGTGAGAACAGGGCAGGAGCCACATAGCCTCTCTAAATCCTGTACATAAGAAATAGACACAAAAGTCAGCAGTTTTCAAAATGCCACAGAGAATTAGATCTTCGTTGGCTCAAGACAGCAATTTGAAACGTACTTCATTGGCAAATACCATTAATCCAAATGAAGCTAAGTAAACATATTGAAGATTTTACTGTAAGTTTGCCAGTCTCACATCACTGATGTTGCCCATTTTTTGTTTAGTGAAGGAGATTCTGAGGTGATGCTTCTTTCTTCTCTCCTTGTTCCTTCCTGTAAACATGCTAATCTTTGCTCACCTGCCTTTGCATTCCTAATTTCGTTCCTTAATACCTAAAGGGAATGAAGTGAATCACTGTGAAAAGAGAAAAATAAAAAAGATTGCAGCCCTGTTAAATTATCTACTGAAGTGCAGGCTAGGACTTGTTCAGTATGTCATGGAAGAGAAATGCTTCAGCCAAGTAAGATGCTTCTAGACTAAATGAGATTAACAGCCCCTTTTGTTTTAAAGTCTGCTTTTATACACAGATTTCCTACGTGGCAAAATTTTGAGGTACATTTTTAAAATGAAAAAAGCTACAGCAATTCACTGAATTAGAGATAGAAGATTTATGAAGTGAGCAATGATTCCGTGTGATTTTTTTAATTTTATTTTTATTTTAAAGTCATTTGGAACATTATACAGTTTCTTTTGAGTACCTCCTGGAATGGCTCTTTGACTGCCCTATCTAGAGCATTACAGAATGCTCTAGAAATGAAGAATTAATCTTCAGGGAGTCTTGTATACTCTTAAGTATTATATTTTAGCTATTAGAAAAAAATGAAAAGATGTCTTAGTTATTGCTTCTCAATTAAGTGCAAATGCAATCTCACCATTTTTTTTCTGGTAAAATATGAACCCAGTCAGAAATAATTCTAATCAGATAATTTAGTTTAGTCGTCATTGCACCTCGTACAACAAAATCAAACACCATCTTCAGTGCACATCATGACCATGACCATGAAAATAAACACAAACACACATCAGTCACCCTCCACACATTGAACCGGAAACCCCCGATACCACACCATCACTGCACTATACAGCAGAATTCAAAAGAGCTACTGCCCTGGGATAGAAGCTGGCTTTCAGCCTATTTGTCCTTGTTTTTATTATCCTGTACCATCTGCCAGATGGTAATAGTTCAAAAAAGGGGTTCCCAGGATGAGATGGATCTTTGAGAATGTTTTGAAGTTTCTTAAGGCAGCTGGAGCTATAAAGCTCTTTCAAAGAGGGGAGAAGGCAACCAATGATCTTCTGGGCAATGACGTTAACCCTCTGGAGTGCTTTCCTATCTGCCACTGTGCAATTGGCAAACCTTACAGAGGTGCAGTAAGTTAAAATGCTCTCTATGGTGCAGCGGTAGAAGGTCACCAGCAGTTTCTCATTCAGTTGTTTTCTGAGAAGTCTCAGGTAGTATAATCTCTGCTGGGCCCTTTTGACCAGGGCTGCAATGTGGGCACCCTAGGTCAGGACCTCTTTTAGGGTAACACCCAGAAACTTAAAACTGGCCACTGGCTGCACTGGGTCTCCATTGATAAGCAAGGGCTGGATGTCTGATCTGTTCCTTCTATAATCCATTATAAGCTCCTTGGTCTTATTGGTATTGAGGACCAAGTTATTGTCTCCACGCCACGAAAGCAACCGGTCCACCTCATCTCAGTAGGCATAATCATAACCAGACCCTCTAGAAATGAAATATACCCTCAATATTGAATTTTTTATTAAAAAAAGAGCAACTTTTACCCAAAATTAGGCAAAGCAGGCAGGCAGATTGAGTTGCTCACAGAATCACAGATTCATTCAGGGATCTTTCTGCAATCTAGTAGGTGAGTCTGCACTGAAAAATAAAAGCTTCAGTCCTAAGGAAGGTTCAGCTCTTCCTTTAGATTAGCTAGAAAGCAAGAAATCCAATGATCTCCTGCTTTCTAGCTAATCTAAATCGGCACAGCAGAACAGCTGATGGTCTGGGGAAAAAAGGAAAAATAGCAATTTAGCAAGCAAGTTTGATGGGGAGCATACCAGGTAAGGAGTGAGTGGGTGGGGAGGGGAGGGGCCAGCCAGTGGCACAATTTGCTGGTTCTCCGAACTGTGCAGAATCATAACAACCGGTTCTATAGAACTGGTCCGACCAGGTAGAATCCCACCCCTGATGCAAACTGACTATGAAGTTAGACATGATCGAGTTGCTAAATTAATCCACTGGTCATTATGTAAAAAATACACCCTACTTGTATCCGAAAAGCCATGGGAACATAAAGTGGAAAAGTTGTCGAAAATGAGATGGTGAAGATCTTGTGGGACTTTCGAATATAGACAGATCACCATTTGGAACACAACATGCCAGATATTACAGTTGTGGAGGATTGAAGTATACAATTTATTGATATCGCTATACCAGGAAATGCCAGAGTCAAAGAAAAAGAACTTGAAAAAAATCATGAAATATCGCAACCTGGCCATTGAAATTACATAGTTATGGATGAAACATGTAACAGTGATACCCATTGTCATCAGGGCACTTGGTACCATGTCCAAGAATTTTACAAAACACATCAAGAAATTGAAGCTTCCTGCAATAACACCATCAGAATTGCAAAAAACTGCACTACTCGGAACATCATATATTTTAAGAAGATACTTGGTTAATACCTAGGATGCTGGCAGCAACCCGGTATCAACCATTAGCACCAATCACTGGTATTTGTTGTACACTTTTAAATGTTCAATTGACTGAGTTTCTTGTTTAATGAATAAAAGAGATGATAATAATAATATAAAAGTAAATATAAGTAAACCTCTAGGTGAAGACAGAATAAAAATAGCTACCTCAACAATATTTCCATTTCCCTGGGAGTCCCAGGCCTGGTAATACAACCAGACCTTGAGAGCCTTCCAGAATTTCAAAGGAGATGGAGCTAATATAATTTTGAAGAATGTTCCACAAGGTGGGCACTGTGGCAGAGAAAGCCCATCTCCTGATACCCAATAAATGTAGGTCCCTAGTTGATTGATTCCCTCATCGTGCCTTTTCTGCTAGATCTAAAGGTGGAGGGATATTTAATGTAACTGAGGAGAGGCAGTCCCTCAGGATAACCCAGTCCCATGTCATGAAGAGCTTTATAGGTCATAACCAGTGTTGTGAATTGGACTTGGAAGAAAACTGGCAACCAATGCAACTTGTGAAGCAAAGGTGTAACATGCACTGTTCTAGAAGTGCACATAACCACCAGTGCTGCTATATTCTATACCAGTTGAAGCTTCCGGATACTCTTCAAGGGTAGCTCTCTGGCAATAGCACTTTGTAGTAGTCCAATCTGGAAGTAATTAGGGCATGAGTGACTGTAAGCAATTAAAAAAAACTATGATGAAAGGAGCTTTGTGATTCTATCTGACATGGATTATAATTCCAGAAATTCAGAACAAAAGGACTGAGTTTCTATTCATCAATGAATCATATTATTTCTGATTTGTTCATGTTTTCCCTCACAGGCCTTTTAAATGCTAAATCTAATGGGATGGATTGATTTAACATATGTATATCTGTCTGTATGCATGTCTATATATCTTTCTGCCTGTATGTATGTATATATTTTGAAAAGGTATTATGAATGCCACCATAAAATTGCTTTGTAGTATAGCCATAAACAGAATGACTGTCCAGAGCCATTGCATGTGCACTGCAAAGTATGGAACAAGTAGTCCAAAACACATTGAGGAAGCTGCTTTAATAGAAGGTCACCCCAGAGTTTGAATTTATGACATAACCAATCTTTCTCCCATCCAATTTTGGCCAAGTGTACAACAAGCATGTACCCAATTCTGTAAACCGTCAGCTGATGGTAGCAGTTTGTTGACTGGGTCTGGGTTTAGAACCTAAATAGGATTAGTCTTGGACTGTGTTTGAATGGGAGTTCACCAGAGAATACCAGTGTTTAGGTGAGACCAGAAAATTGACAAACATCCCAGAGGAGGACAAATTTCTACTTACTTACCCAGTCACCTTCCAGTTAGATTTAAGAATACAACCCAAATCACAGGCCACTAAAATTTGCCAGATTAGAAGTGATAGAGCTAGAAGCCATGCAGGCTCTTCACTTGTCGTAACAACTAGCTGTGATACAAAGTAAATTTTGGGAGAAGGCTATAAGTAATACCCTCATGGCTCCTCCAATGGAATAATCAGAAAATGAAAAACAATTTGCACTGATCAGGGACAACAAGAAGGGCATTATCACACGCCGACTCAGTTATTAACTACTTCTCCTTTCTTTGTTCTTCTTTTTTGTAAATAAACTGATATGAGAAACAGTATGCATCAAGGTCCAAATATCTGAATTGGTCACCAACAATTGTATATAAGAATATACTTTCCTTTTCTAGCAGCAAAGGCTTTTCAAGCAACTTAAAGGAAATAAAATTCAAAGGTAAAACACATTTAAACTTAAACGGTGCTGCAAGTCACATT
The DNA here is from genome assembly GCF_049901735.1 of Notechis scutatus. Classification (NCBI taxonomy): domain Eukaryota; kingdom Metazoa; phylum Chordata; class Lepidosauria; order Squamata; family Elapidae; genus Notechis; species Notechis scutatus. The sequence continues at coordinate 56,193,934 of NC_142013.1, read as the reverse complement.
CACACCTACACATAGGAAAAGGTTGACCATTAACTAAAAAAGCCATCTCTCTCTTGGTGCCTTTTCACCCATGACACATTCTTTAGGAATTAGATAGACAATGTTTAGGTTAGTGAAATTCTGAACTTCCAGGAACCAGCAAAAATGCAGTTTAACCATTTATGGTATAAAAACTTAGGAGCACACAGGCGGCAAATTTAGAAAGGAATCTAATCAATAGCTTCAGTGATAAATGCCACTTTAGCTAGTGTTAATCAGAACTGTTGACAGAAACCCATTCATAGCTTAATGATGAATTTAAACAACATCCTCATTTCTGGGAGGAGTAAGACCTCAGGGCCATATCAATGGCACTGGTCTTTTATCAATCTTCCTCACATTTAGTCTCCCACGGGAGAGTTCATGTGAGAAACATTAACAGCAGGCTGTACATTAAATGCTCTGTTGCTAACACTCTTGGGAAGCTAAGTATGAGGAGTCAGTTCTTAAGATCTTTATATTGAGAAATCAAACACTTTGCAAAATGCTTTTTAAAAAGGACAAGTATGTCAAATTCTTTCAAAGTTGCTAATTAAGCTTTTCAGAGCAAGCAACAATTCAGGAATTCTATACAATTATGATCTCCCTCATACTTACTATGTCTATTAAACTATTTATAAAGTATAAATATCTGCTTTCAAGTTTGTTTTCACTACTGCAATTCAAAAGAGGGAACAAATCAACAAGATGCAAAGGTTCTTGTTTGCCTTATTTATTTCCTGCTTGGGAACAGAGGGCACTGGCTAGGGATGACTGATGTTTGGAGTACAGCCAGGTGAAAGAAAGGTCCCATTGTGAAATCATGGAAATGCTGACAAATTTGGCATGGCAGCCAAGGCCATGAAGTTGAATTTTCTCAGTCTTTGTCTGTGTGGATTGGAGTAACGAGGTGATGTCTACACACCACGAATTGAAATGGGTATGGGGTTTCACAAATCTATTTGGAAGACTGAAGGAAGATTGTCCACTGTGCCTATGTCAGGAGAAGATTTTCTTCTTACATTGATCTCTGGGCCAGTTCAAAATGATTCATTAGTAACACGTTTTTCTCATATAGATATAGTTCATATGATGGGCAGATAAGAAAGCCAATTATTGAACCAAATGTTGAAAGTTTCTATCAGCTGTTGCTAGGATCCCAATGAAAAGTTGCTCTATGTAAGCTGTCTCTTGAATGTTAGTAATTGTGGCTAGGCCCAGACAACCCTGTTATAATGATCACAGAAACTGGCTCAGGCCTTTTTCTGCCTGACGCAAATCAGTAAATTATATTCCCAATCACCCAAGTAAAAAGGGCCCACGAGCCCAAGCTATTCAAGGCATTGAGTTCTGTGAGAAAATCCAACAAGCCCCTCTCAATTCTTGGCAATTAAAAAAAATCATTGTCTTTTCATGATAGTGTAAATCTGCTTTCTCAGCCTAATAGGATTAGTTGTAAGGACACCTCATATTGAGAAGAGACATAGCTGTTGGACCTAGACATGTTCTGGATGAAAATGAGACTGGGACAGCCATAGTGTGAACCAGGACCAAGAGCCACCACGTTTCCCAATAAGAGTCAAAGAATTTAAGAGAAAGTAATACACTTTTCTAACTCTTATGTCAAGAGCTTCTGTGTATGCATTTCATATATATTGGTAAAGTCAAAAGAGACACATCGGGACTTGCCTTAAATTATTAATTTTATCACGTTCAGGGTGAGGAGGATTTCAGCCTCTGGAAAAAATATTTCAGAAGGATTGGATGCTTAACAATTAGGCTGACTGTTGGAGGAAGGGAATTTACAATGACAGCGGTGAAATTATGGTTTTGTTGGTTTGTTGTTGCTGAAACCAAGCTTTTTCCTCTTATATCCTCTCTAGTTCAGAATGGCTCCCTGGTAATAGTAGCAAATTCAGCAGTGAACTGAAAAGCAATCTTTTGTGTTACTCATAGTAAAAATTAAACATGAGCACATAAACAAATAAACAAACAGTGAAGGAGCAGTTCAGACATTCTTACTTGTTGATAGAGAATATCTTCTTTAAATATATGAATCAATTTTTTTGCCATGTTCCCATTAAATATCCTTTCCATGTTTAGAGATAATACTTACCGGTAAGCATGGCTGTTAATTTTGAGTAAGAAAAAAATTTAAGTAAAAGATTAAAGAGAATGAGTAGCTAATATATGGAGTGTGACCATAGAAGAGTAATGGAAATATGTGCTCTTGCCTTCAAGAGTTTTGAGAAATGAATGCATTTAATTTCATGCTGAGGTAAACTTATCACAACACCTAGATTTGTTTGTGAAATAATGCTGCTGTGCTAGCTTAGGTGTCTTGCTCTGCACTTACACAGGATAAAAGTTCAATATGACATTGGAAATATTTGATCAAAGGGGAAGTTACACAGACTTGCTATTGATTACACAATTGATTGTTGTCAGTTCTGGGAAAGGATCTGGCATCTTTTTGGCAAGCAGAATTTGAGAATTTTGTGTTTAAAAACATTTGATTTTGTGAGATTCAAAGGAGATTCCACAGATGAAAAGCTAATCTCTCAGTTCCTAATAAATGGTCCACTTAGATAATTAAAAAAGGAAGCAGTAATTGAAGGAAAAGAGAAGTGGTATTGTATACAAAGTTAAGAATAAGCAATTAATCATTCCTGGGCAACATTATTCAATATAATCCAAGAAGAGGTTGATTCTAAAATAATTATTGATGGAGATAACAAGGAAAGAAAAAAAGTCATGAAGGTGAGAAAAATAGAACTGTAATTCTCATGTGGATACCACTGGTGGTAATGTCATTATTAAATCTATCTAGTGTCCAGGAAAGTAGACATGTTGAGTTACTCTGTCCAGAATTATATTTTCTCAGATAGTTGGGCCTCCTTAAGGAAGGGCTTTCAATCCCATCTACAGTCATCAGACACACCTTTTATAGGACGTCAGCAGATTCAGGAGTCATGTAAAGCTCATCACAAATATGACTGCTACAGGGATGAGTAGGTGAGTACAGCTCAGCCCTGCCTTTATGGGCGTTCAAAATATAACAAGTACAGTTAACAGTGACTGTTTAACATTTCTACAAAAGGCCCCTCTTGGGATTTAAAGGACAAGTAAGACAAGCTAACACACCCTAAAAGCAGAGGAACAAGTCAAGGTACTTACTATCAAAGCAAAGCAAGATTATTTTCATACATGAGATGAAAAATCCGATGAGAAACTTGCCCTAACCCTGGCAGTTAAAATAAAATAATAGGGTTGCGCAAAGCAGCCAACATCTGACTCAAATTTGCAATTCAAAGAGTGAACTCAATTTGAATCCACTATTTGATTAAAAAAAGCCAAGTCAGTTTGATTTGAATACATCACTCACATGCTTGATTTGATAAATGTGTGCAAATGTGCATATGCAAAAGTTCAACGAATTTTCAAATTGCTTCAAAGACATCTTCAAGCTGACATACTAAGCTGATTCCATGATTGTATCTGAAAATTCAGTAAGAAATTGTCTTCAAATCAAATCTTTGCATTATCCCATTAAACTACTAGTGATTCATTTGCTGCCCTTTTAGGTCACCCAGATTCTCCTGCTCAAGGCAACTGTTTTTCAGCTTGCAAGCCAGCTCTTCCCCAACTTCTCCCTTATGTGTGTGGACTGGCAGTTCCTTGTTCAGATCAAGTTCTGTCTGATAAGTGCTGTATAGGCATTGTTGCGTGTCCCATCCATGTTACAGGATTAAATACTTGAGTAGGGCAAGCATTTAAGTTTTCAGAACTTCTCACTCTTTAATCTAAACATATAATATTTATCCAAGCAGTCCTACTTTCCCTCTTTGTTTAAAATCTGTTTGCTATGAAATAAAACACGTGTACTCAACACAGTCTGCTTTTGTTTGGTTATGCACTCTTGGGGAGGCTTTGCTGGGTGTTTTCTCAATTTACAGAAGTTCTTTGTAATAAAACTTGAGAACTCCCTGTTCCATGGATTTAAGTGGATGTGTTATTAGGGGTTTAGAAGTCAGACAAGCAAAGTAGGAGACCCTTGCAAAACAGGAGAAAGCAGGCCCTCATAAAAGGCTTATAAAGGCTCAGAGTCAATCCCAAGCTCCTTGTTTAGCATTTTGTTATTATTTTCACATTTTTGTTTATCTTCACATTAAAAACTGACTTCCAGATTACTCTAACAACTAACTCCCTTCTCCCCTCCTCTCTCCATATCTCACTTTCCCTTCCCTCTTTCTCTCTTCCTTCTTTCTTTTTCTTTCTTTCTCTCTTCTTTCCCTTCCCTTCCTCTTTCTTTCTTTCTTTCTTTCTTTCTTTCTTTCTTTCTTTCTTTCTTTCTTTCTTTTTTCTTTCTTTCTTTCTTTCTTTCTTTCTTTCTTTCTTTTCTTTTTTCTTTCTTTCTTTCTTTCTTTCTTTCTTCTTTCTTTCTTTCTTTCTTTCTTTCTTCTTTCTTCTTTCTTTCTTTCTTTCTTCTCTTCTTCCTTCCTTCCTTCCTTCCTTCCTTCCTTCCTTCCTTCCTTCCTTCCTTCCTTCCTTCCTTCCTTCCTTCCTTCCTTTCCTTTCCTTTCCTTTCCCTTTCTTTCTCCATTGAAGGCCCCTCTGCACTGTTTTGGGCCTAGTAGGCTTCCCTTCAGCCTCCTGGGAGCCAAAATGGGGTGCGGGAGGGCTGCGCTGACCCCTCGTGCCCCGTTTGGGCCTAGCAAGCCTCCCTGCACTTACCTGGGAGCCAAAACGGGATGCATGGGGACTCCTGGAGGGGCGAGGCGGAGGCAGCCAGAGGTGGTATTTGCCAGTTCTCCAAACCAATCAAAATTTCCGCTATCGGTCCACGAGAACCGGCCCGAACTAGCTAAATATCACCTCTGCCCTGACTATATTTTATACATTTGAGGGATGAAAAATATATCTTTGGGTTACCTTTCCATGTAGGGCTCCTGTGTTTTGTCTAGACTAGTAGAAAAGCTGAAAGGTAAATTAATTGAGGGAACAGGCCCATACTCCCTATCCCCTGCTCCTTTACAAAGAAAAAGTGTAAAATTCAATGCCTACATGAAGCTATTAGGATAGCTGTTAGACATTGGCATAGGGTGAGGCATGTTGGTATGCTGATGATACAGAGTTGCACATTTTTGTTCCAGGTTGATAGGCAATGCTGAGATACTTCTTTCCCAATGTTTGGAGGCTATGAGGATCTTCATGGGAAAGAAATGGTTATGGGTCAACTTTGGTAAAACCCAGTGGCTATTAATTTTGTGCTGTCCTGGCTTCCACTAGGCTTCAAGGTACTCCTTGTTGCCTATAAACTCCTACATAGCATAGTTATTTACAGAGCCACTTGTCTCTGATCATTTCTGCTTATCTACAGTGAGCTTGCTCTAGGTCTCTTCTTTGAATCAGTGTCATCTACAGTGACCTGGAAAATCTGCCTTCTTGTGTAGCACTTGTTCAATGGAGCACCATTTCACCCCAAGATTTGATAATTCCAACCCTGTTGATGTTCTAGAAAGCTCTTATAAGCTGATTATTCCCTCAAGAACTGGCCAGGATGTTAGGTTATTAGATGAGGCCTGGTTAGAGGACAAATGTATTTGGGTTTGTTTCTTTTAGGGTCTTGGCTTCATTGTATCAATGTTATTGTTGTGGCTGTTTTTATTTAATTTTTTAGGTTTGACTGTTATGGGTTTAATTGCTGCATTATTAAGCATTCAGAATTGCAAAAGCAAGATGTGCAGCCATATAAATCAAATCAATCAATTAACACATTTTGAGATTCTAAGGACCAACTCAAATGTTTTTCTTTCCAAGTTGATATTGTATATGACAGTTGGACTGTGGGCCTGATTTCCTAACTTATCAGTTGAAAATACAGTATCTGTGAGCATATGGAAGATAGAGATTGAGCCAAGAAGAGAATCTGTTTATAACTATTGAAAAAGACTATAGCTTCAGAAATTAACCCAGGAACCCATAGCAGCATCAGCATTGCTGCTTTAATAAAGAATTGCATGAATAGGGAAAAAATAGAGGGGCCACTTGTTCCCCACTTCTCCACTTTTGAACTTTCTAACCTTGTTTCCTTCTGCTCTGCAGGCAGAAAAAGGTTAACACCTAGCTATGTCAGTGATACCTCTCCACCCTTCCTCTTCTCCTTATTAAACATTGCCTAAGCTACCAAAAACTCTCTAAGAACATTTATGCCTCCTCTCACATTCACTATTCAAACAATTTGAATCCTGAAGAGTGAATAATTGTTTGGTTTTTCATTTGAGATGAGAATATGATGTTCTGGCCTGATTTCCTGCCCCAAGTTTTTTGAATCCTTCTTGAATGATTTTATCAGCCTTTGTTGAGATTTCACCAACTTTGGCTAAAGGAGCAAAACAAACAGACAAATAGTTCTCTTCAAACATGACCTGAGCAAAGTCTATCAACATTTAGGTATTGGCTGCATTGAAAGCTAGCAAAATGAAATGCTGCTTGAAATACCAGAATCTGCAATTCTAGGACAACAATCTCTACTTTGCCTCTGTAACAAAATTGTATTAGTGACACCTAACACAACTTCCCCTTTCCCCAAGAACCTCACCTGACAATATGTTTAATGAAGGAATCAAAATCTTTAAAAAATATTGCTGTGCTGGAAAAAGAAGAACATACTGATTACTGTTTGAATTGCACTTTTACATCACTTACTATCCTGTGTGTAGTGCATCTATACATTAAAATGTCAAATAAAAAAAACAATAATTAGTGGAAGAAGAGAGGAAAAAAAGCACAATAAATGGCAGGAAGGACAAGGACAATGTTGCAATAAAATAACAGCAAAATTAGCCAACAATAAAATAGTGCAAAGGTTTAAAAACGTTAAATATGCCAGTGATTGCGGATGGGATAGTATGATCTTAACCAGGATGGAAATGCTGATCAAAGAGATTTTAAAAAATCCTACTATAGAAAGTGGGATTGGAGCACAGTCATACACAGACACAGACACACATACATACATACATACATTGTTGTTGTTGTTACTTGCAAAGTCGTGTACAACCCATCGCGACCCCATGGACAATGTTTCTCCAGGCCTTCCTGTCCTCTACCATCTTCTGGAGTCCATTTAAGCTCATGCCTACTGCTTCAGTAACTCCATCCAGTCACATCATTCCCTGTCATCCCCTTCTTCTATTGCCCTCAATCTTTCCCAGCATTAGGCTCTTCTCCAGTGAGTTCTTCCTTCTCATTAGGTGGGCAAAGTATTTGAGTTCCATCTTCAGGTCAGGCCTTCTAAAGAGCAGTCAGTGTTAATCTCCTCTAGGACTGACCGGTTTTGATCGCCTTGCAGTCCAAGGGACTCGCAGGAGTCTTCTCCAGCACCATAGTTCAAAGGCCTCAATTCTCTGGCGCTCAACCTTTCTTATGGTTCAACTTTCACAGCCATACATTGCAACTGGGAAAACCATAACCTTGACTATACGCACTTTTGTTGGCAGGGTGATGTCTCTGCTTTTTAGTATGCTATCTAGATTTGCCATAGCTTTCCTCTCCAGGAACAAGCGTCTTTTAATTTCTTGGCTGTAGTCTCCATCTGTGGTGATCTTGGAGCCCAGGAAAATAAAATGTGTCACTACCTCCATTTCTTCCCCATCTATTTGCCAGGAATTGAGAGGGCCAGATGCCATGATCTTAGTTTTCTTAATGTTGAGTTTCAAGTCAACTTTTACACTTTCCTTCTTCACCCGCATCAAGAGGCTCTTTAGTTCCTCTTCACTTTCTGTCATTAGAGTGGTATCATCTGCATATCTGAGGTTGTTGATATTTCTCCCGGCAATCTCCCGGCAAGTACTAATAGAATTTATTCTTATTTTTTCCTCAAAATTTTGTCTCCTGGCTCTTATTCCTCATTTCTGGGAATTGGGACTTGAGGTTGCTCTCTTTAGCAAAGCAGAACAAGTGCCACCTGGTGAAATGGATACCTAGGTTACTTTAGATTAGCCACTAGTCCTGGTAACAGAAGAGGATGGGACTCTTATCTTAGTGCAAAACTAGGAAAGCTTGCTTTAAACTACATACTTTTATAAAACTGGAAGATTTTTACTTCATATCTCCTTATTCTGCAAATAATGCCAACAAATACAGCATAGTCACATTAGACCAGCGTATCTCAACCTTGTGTGGATTTCAACTCCCAGAATTAAAGTTGAGAAACATTACATTAGAGCAGTCAACAGCCTTCATGGGAATTGAATTGAGAGGTGTATTTGACTTCATTAATGCTGGGTGGGGTTGGTAGAGAAACAAGATTTTTACCTTGTTTATCTTGTTTTGGAATTACTAATCTGTATTTTGTATCTATTATTATAAAAAGCTTGTTTGCCTGGAAAATGTGTTTGAATCATTGTTGCATGAATCTTTGGAATAACTTGACAAATAGATGGAACAAAGTATGATTTCATTTTTAATTTTTTAAAAAATATTCTTCTTAAAGTTTACAAATACTAATGCAAACTAAGAAAAATATTAAAAAAGGAGTGCTGGGATAGAGAGAAAAAAAGAAGAAAAAGATATACTCCCCCCTGCCTCCAGATAAGTGTAAACAACTTCAGTAACATAACACCTTCTCTAGTATTTCAATTAATTCAATTCCAATATATCAATCCCTTATCAATAATCAGATTGTAAAAATCCATCATTCAGTTCTAACCAGCAAAAGTTTAGCAAAAGCTATCAGAAACAATAACATATACATTTTAACATTAATCAAATAAATCCAGTTTGTATTCTAATTTATCACTTTCTCTAAGATATAAAGCAAAAGAAATATCTCCCCATTTATAAACAGATCTTTAAAGCCCTGGTCAAAAAGAAATTCCATAATTATAACCAGAAACCATTATACATAACCCTGGTCAAATAAGTTCATTTTATATTCCTTCTCTTTGAAAAACCTTGGTCTTTAATCTTTGGTAATGTCACACAACTTGATTTGTTATCATTTTATCTTTTTCTTATTTTGGGAACAGCTTCAGTAGTTAAACACATATCTTTTATAAATTAAAAAAAAAAAAAGATCCAGTAATTCTTATTTGCATATCCCCTTTAGTTATTAAGACATCAGTGGGTTTCAACTGGAAATCCATTGTGGCATCATTCTAGTAGCCTGACATTTTAAAATCTATTTTCAAACCCACAGCATCTTTTTCCATATCAAACATGGCATTTTAAAAAAATTCATTTTCAAATTCACATTCAAATCAATCCCATTCTCTGTTTTATCTAATAAAATCTGTTCTCCCATATCCCGTGTTAAATCCATTTTTATAATATCAGACAAGTAAGTAATTTCCGAGTACATTGTTCCTAAACTTAATTTCTTCTATAGTCAAATGATATTGCTCCATTGTATTTATGGCTTTCTTGTTCTTTAATTGTAATCTTTAATTCTTTCTGGTTGTTCTAATCATTCAAAGTCTTCTCACATCATATGTTTACTTTCCAATCATCAAAACTTTCCCATGGCTGGATTTCTCAATTAATTTCAAAATCTTCATAAATTTTTATAATATTTTAAATACCTCACAGAAAATATTTTTCATGTCCATTTTAGCCCCTTAACTTTCCAGAAATAACATTCTAGTCAATGACAGAATCCAGTGTCTTCTTGAAGGTGCTGAACCACGACTAAGGATGATTTTTCTCCAGCTTCCAGGACTCTCAAACCCATTAGAGATCACTATGATCTCATTGCAGGAGCAACCTGTGGGTGGACAACCATGTAGGTGACCCAGTGACCACATAGTTGGGTTTTTACTCCATGATGACATATCCCCAACCTGTTCTTTCAAGTCTTCCAATGGTGCCACCATCACCACTTTGAGTCCATCACTTTGCTCTTCTTCTCTTTCCTTTCACCTTTCCCAACATTAGAGCCTTTTTCAGAGACCTGGGACTTCACATAATGTGCCTGAAGTAGGATAATATGAACCTGCCATTCGTGCCTCAAACAAAATTTCTGGGTTGATTTGTTCAATGATCCATTGGTTGATTTTCTTGGTTGTACTCTCAGGAGACCTTAGGCTGCATTCCAGATAAAAAAGAAGTCATGGCTTCAGATTTTATGATCCAGAGAATATCATGTATCGCACAGCCTGTTTTTCACAAGAAATGCATGTAAATTTGAACTGACCATACATGCACATTAATTTTATCTTTAAAATAATGCATAATACTAAATCTATGGCAAGCTATGTTTCTTTTTAAAAAATATGTCTAGAACTATACTTTTATTAAACACAGCCTGTTTTATTTCTGACTATTGAGAGGTATAAAAGGAATGACAAAGTCTCTTGAAGGGGAAAGAGTCAGAATTTACTGGCCGTTTTTTCTTATTTTGGGTTGAAGAATATTTGTTCCATTATTTAACCAAAATAGGTGTGCTAGGATATTAACATACCTATTTTTCCTTATTTTATAAGAAACACATCAACAAAAACCCTGGAAAATGAAATGTGTTGCTGATGAATGTCAACCATACTGTCAGCCTCAAGAGATATTCATCCCTACCTATCAAGATATCTTCGCCCCTGATTATGGCTTATTTGTTGCTATGCTCTTTACTTCTCTTTCGGCTGTCATGAAACGCGGTGGGGGGAATCTTGGAAGGGAAGAAGGCAGGAGGTGTTTTGCATTCCTTTGCTGGGAAAAGAAAGGGAGGGGGATTCTTTGTTGTAACTTTCCATTTCTCACTAACCTCTGTCCTTTTTTATGCGCAACTGCGAACTTTTATCAAAATATGTCAAGGTCACGGACAGTAGCCTCATCATCACCTAGAGATGACCACATGATCCTATTCAGAAGTTTTAATTGGAAGAATCATTTGATCTCTGGAGGGGGGGAGCAATTCTATCCCTTTGTATATGCATTTTACCCGCCAATATTTTAGTTTCGGAATTGATTCTGTTGCTACCATTCAATTTCCAGTAAAAGAATAATTCTGCTCTACACCATGGAGTCTGAGTATTTCTTTCTTGGGATTTAGAAGGAGCACAGTCTGACACATACAATTTCAGAGTGTATCTGGGCCAGAAAAGGAAGGTAGGATGAAATCTGCCTGTGAGCCATTGATTACTTATGTTTGATCCACAGCTTCTCCTGCCTGGAAAGAGAAATCCCATTACACTGGAGGAAAGGGTGGCGTGGTGGTGTGTGTGTGTGTGGGGGGGGGGGGGGGAGGGGCAAAAGAACTGCTGTTTCTTATTTTACACCAGATGTGCTGAAGAGATGGAATGGGGAGGGATGGATTTCCCTCTCCTGCTTGTTTGGGAGGGGAGCCGTTTACAATTAAAGCAATGTGGGGGGGGGTATCCTTTTTATTTTATGCCACCAATAACTACTTCCCTAAAAAAAAAGTTGAGCTAAGAGAAATTGACTGATCTAAGTCACCCGGTGAGCATCATCTGTCAATTTTAAAGTTTATGTGTCTTGAAAAGTGACTGGGCAGACAGCTGTGTAATATTCTACCACTAAGCTAGTAGGTCTACTAAATCCTATCCTGAATCTAACATATGTCACTTATCGAATAGCAGCTGTTCTAGATACCTTTCTTTGACACAAACTAACCACTGTGAGTTTAATAGAAAATTTGATGAAGCAAAATGTGTTTTCTTTTATTAAGTGGTTTTTATTGAAGTTTTTAGAAAACATAATATAAACTAATATAAAATGAGGAAGAAAAAAGAAAAAGGAAAGCAAAGAGAAAGCAAAAAGTGCAAGAAAAGAAAAAAAAATGTTGAAAAATAGAAAAGGAAGGTAAAAACCCCAGAAGTGGCTTCCAGAATTTTTTCACAGAGGTTACAAGTATTATGTTTTAATCTCTCTGTGAAGTTGCATCATGATATTCTTTCTAAAATCTATCCTGTTTAATTATCAAAACCATAAACCATATTTTTTTTCTTTTTCTTTTTGACCAATAAATGCAGATAATGTCTTTTCTCTAATCCAAGAATTTAATTTATCTATTTTGGGGCAAATTTCCCTCAGAAGTATACCCTCAAAAGTGCTATGTGGTTGAAGGAATGAAACAGGAAAGAGTTGGGACTGGGCTCCCCAGTTAGATTCTATGCAGATTCACCTGCAGCATTATTATTCTTAGCACAGATATCCAGTTTTAAATATAATCAATTTATTAAATAGTAGTCTTCTATTATTGAGCAAATAGGATATAATGCTATTGATTACAATTAAATATCGATTGTTAAACATGTGCAAGCAGTTTAGATTTTGGTTGCATAAATAATCTTGAGAGAAAGGCTGTATTATCCAAATTCTCAGAAAGATAAATGAGGTCTTACTGAGGGCATGAAGTGAAATCACATATGAATTGTATATTGAAAATATTTATTAGTAGATGCCATAGGCTGATGTAAACATTAATACTTTAGCTAATTAGAGTTTGTCCCAGCATGGGACACTGCAATGACACTCTTCTGTCTTCCAGGATCAATCCAAGATAGTTGGTATCTCAGAGACATTTTTATCACTTATCCTCTTGTTTTATCAGGTAACATTTCTTTTAGCCAACCTTCAACAACCCTTGGCAAGGCTGCTAATGTTTATGAATACATATGGCTATGTCGAGATATTCTAGCCTTCCCTTCCTGAACAATGGTAGTTATAAGCATACTGTAAGTATACCTGTTTCACACAGCTGCATACTCATTTTGTTTAATTTCATTTTTTTTAGAGTAAAGTATATTTGGAAAATTTAAAGTATACTTGGAAAGTTTACAACAGCCATATGAAGCCATTTGTGAATCAAGCAGAAGAATGAGATTCTTGTATGATGGCTATGTATAGTCTATTTTAAAAAGGTATTTGTTTTTCTCTCAGTTCTGATAGGAAAATAAGGATTGCATTCACTCATTGTTGAACCATCCTTGATCCATAGCTTCAGTTGGAGAAAGTGCAGGAGGATATTCTCCAGTATCTTGAAGAACAGATGGGACTCCTGAACAAGCTTTACTGGGCCAAGAGTATAACATTCCATTATTTAGTGGGGAAAATTGACTAACTGAAGGCGGACATTGGCAGAATGTCGGCATCCACAGCCTGGAATACATTTCTGGAATACGAAGAAGGTTCTGTACCTGAAGTGGCTGGAGCTGCAACTCACCTGAATGATAATATCTATACGATCTCTCCTGGCGGATCTCTGGAAGCCCCCCATCTTCTGCCTAGAGGTGCCCCATCTCGAGCCAGCTGCCTGAATCCCGAGATCTCCTTCGTGGTCATGGCCAGATGTGAAAACCACAGTTGCAGAAATCTGCCCGGGTGTAATTCGGATCTCCAGCAATGGAGCCCTGCGACCACTTGCCAAAAACTCCCTGGAAGGAGAGGGAAGAGCAGGGTAAGGAACGCCCTGGCTCACGGGTGCCACCAGAGCTTTCTTGCCCAAGGCGCCAGATCCCGAAAGCGACTGCTTGCAATATGCTGCTTGCTTTAGTTGAGCATCTCCTTGGGATGACCCTTTTGTCCTGGGAACTGCTGGGGTAGCATTTCATAAGTGGCATCCCCCTTCTGCTTTATAAAAATGTAAAATACATTGTGTGTGTGTGTGTGTGTGTGTGTGTATGTGTATATGTATATCACGCGGGGGTGGGGGTGGAATTATACATGTCTGTTCTTGCTTGAGGGGTATATATTGTATTTCCCCCCCCATGTTAATATATTAAGTATGAAAGTATTATGTCGATTAGTTGCTGAATAGTTGGGTTTTAACGTATTGTTGATAAAGTTTTATGTTCTGCAATGTAAAGGGGGAAAAAAAAGCCAGATGTCACAAGTGAAGCGAAATGCCAAGCCCATTCTTGAAAATAAGATACCATGGTGCTTTAAGATACCAGGTTTGAAGGACAATTTGACCAGAGCTTGAAAAACTAGGGCTGCAATTCAGAGTAAATGAATTTTCTTTGGGAGAAAATTCTGGCTACATTGAGGAAGATTCAACATTGTCTTTTAATGTGATCAGAATTGTTTCAGTGGGTATGTATATGTGTGATGAGAGAAAGAGCTATGGCAAAATAAATTCTTATGGAAGGGATGATCATGCCTCCCATCTTAGACTCTGGATCCACTCTAAATCATGCTTATTTTGATGTGAGTTTACTATCAAGTAAGAATTCCAACCTCTCAGTAGGATCTATTGCTGTCCTATCTGGAGATAGCGGATGAGGTGGAGAAAATGCTAGCTTGTTTTACCTCCCTGCCTGTAGCATCTTCAAAGGAGCAGGACAATGATACCTAAGAAATTGTTTGGAATGAGTCTTGTTTTTGAAATCTACTTGGGTTCCTTTTCTCAATGTATCATCAGATATGCTTTCTATTTCAGGGTGGTAAATGTTAGTCCTGTTGTTAAAGAAAAGAGTGTATTCTAAAATATATTACATTGAATGAAAATAGATTGAAAAGGTGAAATGATGCAATAGTTAGTTTTTCTACTTTATAGCCTACTTTTTTTCAGAGAATCAAGATCACACAATCACATGATCATACATGATAAATAGATTTCAGTTTACAATATGTTCTCACTATTAACTCATAATGCTTGGAGAAAGTAAAGGGAACATGCTATATTTAATGAAAAAGTGCAACTGGTATACATAAAATTAATAGTTACTGTCTATGTTGGTTAACCACTTCTAAAAATAATAATAATTTGCTATGTCATTTGTGTATATAATTAATGGCCATTAGGATTATTACAAGATTAAGCATCACAGTAATCAAGTAGGTCAAAAAAGGAGAGCAGTTGGACATTACTCAGTTTTCCTTCCTTTGGTTTTTAATGTTATGATATTCATAGTGACAACTGGATATACACTAGGATAGATCCTCAAATTTATAGCATATTGTATTTTCTTGAACATAATTCTATGTTTTTGAAACCTTAAATTTGATTAAAGATAATTGAAATGAATTAACGTATCCTAAGATTTCAGATGTCTTGATATCAGATTCACAGCTAGAGGACATAATTGGAACAGGGAAAAGCAGGCAGGACCTAAATTTGAGAAGGGAGAAAGAGAGACCACCAAATATATTACTTTGAATTTGATATTGTCTTCCAGGCACAAAAGAAAACAAAAATAAAAGAAAGCATGTATAGAAACGAAAGTGTGTACTGTACAGTGTGGGATTCAATTTTTTTTACTACTGGTTCTGTGGGCGTGGCTTGGTGGGCGTGGCAGGGGAAGTATACTGTAAAATCCCCAGAGGTGGCATTTGCTGGTTTTCCGAACTATTCAAAATTTTTGCTACCGGTTCTCCAGAATTTGTCAGAACCTGCTGAATACCACTGGTACTGTATCATCTGAGTTGAAGAAAGATGGTCTATTGTCATTCCTTTAATGTTAAAAACTGTGTTAATTTCTTTTTGAACCTGTTAGTTAATATTTTATTGGCTTTGGTGTTTATGTTCTCTATATATGTTTAATAAATTGTATGCTTTTATATATGTAACATCCCTTTACGCCAGAGTTTCTTCTTTTTTATTAGAATACCTTTCATTTTGTGATTGCTTAGAATCTTGTCATTTGCAAGGGTATTCTTGGAAGGAGGGAAAGAAAAGGGAATTATTCAAAGCATGTCAAGTGAGGAATAGATAGTCATTTCAGCCTTATCTCTAAAGCCAACCTCTGTCTATCAGTTAGGGAATCAATGAGAAAAAAAATGTGAACAACCACTCCATAACATACTAATATAGAGTACTACACTGTATGAATCTTGGGTCCTTGATTGTGCACTGCTGTTAGGGAGTTGACATTAATTTCTGAAACTTTGTTTTACCAGAGAGACTAGTTATTAAGAAAGTTCAGCAGTGTTTGCAGCAGGTCCAGTAACTACTTTTGTATTCTAGATCTAGACCTGCTGGAAGCATTGCTGAACTTTCTTAATTCAACATCACCAGCAAATTGATGCATAGATCACTTAAAAATAAAACAAGTATTGCTGCTCCACCTGCTCAATTGCTGCTCCACCTGATATTACCTGGGTTTCACTTTTTGCTGTTCTTACTCTTCCACTTTTGTTATTTCACTCACTAGAATTTTAATGGACAAATTTAACAAAGCTCAATACAGATCCAAGCCTTTCATTGCTGAATTCCTCATGTATTTGTACTTAAGTAGCGTTTGTTTTTTATTTTTGTTAATTGGAGCAGCCCATGAACAGATACTATAATGGACAACAATGGTCACATAAAGGATGACAATTGTATGTAGATATATTTTTATTTACTTTTAGATTTTTTAAAACATGCCTTTATTATTCTGATAAATAACTCAAGGCAGCGAACATACTCCTTCCTTCTCTTATTTTCTCCTATGAGGTCAGTTGGGCTGAAACAGAGTGACTGGCCCAAAGCCACGCAACCCGTTTTCATACTTAATGCGGGACTAGAACTCAGTCTCCTAATTTCTACCCTGGTGTCTTTATAAACTTTATAAACTGGTTCTAGTTAAATTTATTTATTTAAATATGCCTTTGATTATTTTATTGGCACAGCTGCTGCTAACCAGGAGATTTATAGGTAAAACCAAGATAAGCATATAAAGAGTATGAGAATATATAATAAAAATTTAACTATAAGCTATAGATGTTCTCTGAAATAGTTTACTTCACCAGTTTGGAAAGGTTTGTTTAATGAACTGTAAGATGAATTAGTTTGTCAAGATATGTGGTCAGTCAAGAGCAGCTATTTCAACGCTATGTGATAATAGATGAAAATCTGAGACACACTAAAGATGGAAAAGAAAAATGTTACATCCTTTCTACACCCACTCCTTCCATTCCCTCAAAGTCTTTAGATGTTACTGGAGTTGAACCTACGCAGTTAGGAACAATGAGAATTTCCTTATTAGTTACACGGAAGTAACTTGTGTTTTTGGTTTACACTTTTATTGTGGCAATTTCAGTTACCTTGCATGTCCCTGTTCTGTTAAACTTTCCTGTCCTGAATCAGGTGTGATGTGCCACAACTGTGAAATCAAGGGCTACTTTATCAATGAATACCCACTCAATCCAGGCTGAGAATATGGAAAATGACACAAGTCTCTCTTTCAGAAGGACAGATGGTCAGTTCTCAACCAACTAAAGTGAAGACAGACATCTGACACTGAAAGAGAACACTTTATTCTCCAGGAGATTTTGTACTCTGTAATCAGTCTTTTTTAGCAGTATTAGTTTGAGGAGAAACAATTTCATTAATACCACGCAACTATTGCCCACTCAAATAACAGAACATAGAATGCATGTGGAAACCACTGATGAAAGATTTCTACATCCTGATCACATTGTGGAACATATTGCTCCCCTTCACTTCATCATAAACAACTTAGAAGCCTTGCAAACTGTATTTAAGTACTTCTTTCCCTATTCCCATTGCCTTGAAAATAGATTGGCTACTAAAATACTATCCTATACCATTTTTGTAATTATACTTTTATTCTTTCTTCCTCTTATTTGTTATTGCAGAAAAACAAGACTGTTATGTATGCTTGGAAACTTGCCAAAGCAAATGTTGTTAAACATGTTCTTTGTGTACTCAATCAGATGCTATAGATTCTTAATAAAGGCATTGGAGACATCACAATTTATATCTTGGTTGAGTGGGAGATTGACTTAAATTTCATCATTTAGATCCGGGGTCCCCAACCACCGGTCCATGGACCGGTACCGGTCCGTGGAACAAGTCCTACTGGGCCGCTGGCTTGCTGGGCGCCGCCATCTTGTTTTGATGAAAAAGTGCTTCCGGTGAGCTTTTCCGGGTAGAAAGCTCACCGGAAGCACTTTTTCATCAAAACAAGATGGCAGCGCCCAGCTGATGTTGGTACCGGGCCGCGCCATAAAAAAGGTTGGGGATACCGGGCCGCGGTGTAAAAAAGGTTGGGGATCACTGATTTAGATGACTGAAAAGGGAACTCTGGAATTTTTCTCTAACAATGAAAAGGGCTATCAGATCCGTGTATCTGTCACTTCTTCAATGGAAGAAGAAAAGAGGGGGGAGAGACTGATAAAGAAATCCTTCTTGATGTAACCTGAATATATTTAATCTTATATCGAATGTGTATAACCTACACATGATACAATGGAGGGATGAAACCCAGATGGCCGGAACCTATCACCTCTGAGAGAGACAGCCAGGAGATGAAGAGACCATAAAAATTCCACAGTGAGATGTGTCCTGGGAAACTCTGGAAAAGATCGTTCTAAAAAGGGAGTGGGGGGAATTAACATGTTGGCTCTTTATTTTACTAAATACACATCAAGATAAGGGAAGGGGTTTTAAACTCCCTTATCTGTCTCTGCATGCCTGAGAGACCTTAGACGCTGCTTTTAACCCCTACATGAATTGTCTCATCTCAATAAAGGATTCCTTTTTGATACGTTTTGATATGTTTTCAGAAGTTCATTCTAGTTGATTGAATGGGAAAAGTTCTGTAGCCTGACAGGGGCCTTCTATACACATGGGTGTATGTTGTCAGTTCTTTTGCAGTACTGAATGTGAATTGCATAGTGTTGGCCAAAAGCTACCATATTTTATTCAGCTAGGATGATAGCTGAATTTTGTATAAAGAAAAAAAATATTGAAAAGAATAAAACCTTTGCCCAAAGCAGCCCAATTTAGATCTAATTTTATTTAGCTCCTCCTTAGCATGTATTTCTCTTTGACCTAAAAAAATAAAGCTTTAGCCTATGCTAAAGTGTCCATCCAAGAGTTAGCTTGTTTGAAATATTTTTTAAATATGTTGAAAAAAGAGGACTTTTATTTCTTGCCTCTGTTCTACCATCTTAGTCAGAAAAAAATCTAGTGTTTTGAAAGTGGTTCACAACTTTGAAAATTTGAACTTTGTCACCCTTGTGGGGTCTTCAAAAGGCAATTATTTTACTAAGCTGGACTTGAGAAGGGCTTATAGTTTGACCTGCATAAAACAGGGCCATGATTATTTAATTGTGTTTAACACACATTATGGAAAATTTGACTATACTGTGATTGGATTATCTAATCATGTCAGAATTTATGAGATTCTTGAATGAGGTGTTTTCTGACTTTTTGGACTGTTGTATATTTAGATGATATTTTATTTTGTCCAATTGCACATACTGAACATGTCAAGAGTGCTCTAGAGAAGATACATGTACACAAACTATATGCCAGGTTAGAAAAAAAGTGATATTTTTTTTACTTTATTCCACTCAGCTTTAGAGAGCAATTAATTTTTGTATACAGCATTCAGATAAATCCTGGTAAGATGGACTCCATTCTAATTGGAATACTGAAAAAACTATTTTTAAAAAACTGTCAAGAATGTGCAAGGTTTTTTTTAAGGGGGGAATGGGTTTGCTATTTTGTACGTGTATTTTGCATTTGATTATACTGAACACAACATAATTTTAATTCATGTTTCACAGTTCAGGTTTAGATTTATCCTCTGCTCATTAACCTGAAATGAAGGGGCAGAACAAGAAAACTAATGCAACTTTATGCATTATGTGTTAACTACTATCTGAATTCTCAAATAATAACTATACTTTTTCCACTGGGATGCCCCCTTTCTAGGCTGTTTTCAGCCTTCACTTCAATGCCTTGTCCTCCAGGACCCTCCACCTTCTGTTCTGCAAGCTTCTACTTTCCAACAAGAACAGAAGTACAACTATTCCCTAAGATACAGGCAAGGCTAGTGATAAACATGGTACAGATTGCCATCAGCAAAAGGGGCCTTCTGTTGTTGGCATTTGACCTGATTATTGCAGCTCTGTGTGAAAACTACTTACTTGAGCTGTGTGCTTTTTTTGGATCTGGACACGGTTACAGTATGGCTTTTTTGTAAGAAATTATTTTAAGTTATGACCAGTGATTTGAACAAGATTATTATCCTTTTTGTCATTAAGCATTTTACATGTGACTGCTAAAGGGATGTCCTTTTCTTTTAAAAAAAAAATGAAGTTTCAACCAATGATAGATTCAAAAGAGTTTTTAAATTTCGATTACACAAAGCTCCTTGCTGAAATATGGTAGTTAAATCCTGTGGGTGTTCATATCTAAAAGCAGTGAAGTATAGCCAAACTGCTATTGCCACAGGAAATGGAAAGGGGGGATTTTAATGAGACAGGCCATAATTATTTCTGGAGCAGGATTCAAACAATTATCTCAGCTCTAGCCTAATGAATGGCAGAGCAGCTGCACAGGCTTGAGAATTCAGCTGAGAGATCAACAAAGAAGCCAGCTGAAGACCGGGAATCACCAATACGTTCTTCAAGCCATATTTCATGTATTTTGATTTAGATGATATTTTCCTTTTACAAGAATTGATGCCAGATAATGGCAAATCAACCAAAGGTTTCAAAAAGATGTTTTTTCTGTCCTTTTCTAATAAATCTTCATAGATATTGCCTTCCCTCTATCTTCATTAATCTTAAGAACTCTTAAGATTTTGTGCTCAGTTCATAGCAGCCTATTTAAATTATTATTACTGGCAAAGTTCATATTCTTAACCAGGAAATCCTGCCAAAGTTTATGCTTCTCTGGCTGGAATGCTCACTTCTTATCAAAAATCTCCTCCTCCCCAATCTACTTCCTTTCTTGGCAATTGAAATATGAGGCCTAAGAAAAAATACATTCCAGACTGGCAAAATTATCAGATTGTTTATAGGAGCATCGTCAATCCAAATGGCACAATCTTGCAATGGCTATTTCACAAAAATTGGACAGAAGTAATGAGGTGCAATCACAATGCACAAGACTGGTACTTTCATTCTATTCCAACTATGTCAAATATATGTTGTGAATAACCTAAAACAGTGATCAAAGCTGAAATTGATTCATACTAATTCATCTGAGTTAAGAAGATACGCAATAGGGATAAAATATTCTGGACTTTGTGAAAAGCCAAACTGTTACATTTTGTTTCTTGAAACTGAGGTCACATGACGCAAAGACTTATTTTAGAGTTCAGACACCAGTTCTGGTTTTACTCCCTTCCAGAAGACTGTCCAAATTATTAATACTGTTAAGTAGCATGATTATCTTTATTTTGATTTGATCAATGATTTCAATCAGAAGGTAGGCAACTCTGTAGGCACTACACCAGTGGTGGAATTCAACCGGTGTTACTACCGGTTCGGTGAATATGTTTTGCGTGTTTGTGAATGGTTAAGAGTCATCCGTACAGTGTGTTTAACACACTTAATATTTTTCCTGTCTTTTAATTCTAGTGACTTTAACTGTTATTTTTAAAATAATAACTTTTCTTTCTTGAATCTTGATTTTGATGAGTACACTTGAAAATGTTAGTACTACAGCTCCAATAAGATGTGGGGAGGGAAGAGCAGATGATAGAGAGAGTGGATGGTTAGGGATTAAAAAAGGCACCCAATATAGTAGGGGAGTTTATGATGCATTGTTGAAAATAATGCTTGAGTGGAAATCCAACTGAACAAAAATGTACATTAACTAGAGGTCAATAATGTTGTTTCTTGTGCTATAAAGCTGCATTGTTCAATATCTATACAGACTGAAACCCACTTTTGTACATTTTCCACACTGGAAGTGATAAACATCAATACCAGAAGAAAGGAACCCGTTTCTGTAAATTACTTAACCTATCTTTTGAAACTCTTCTCATTTTGATGATGTGCAATTATCTGTTTTTTTTTTAAAGGAAACATCTTGCAGCTCTATTATCTAATTTTGATTTTTACATTATGAAAATATGATGGAAGGGATATATTTCAGTAATTCAGTAACTCCTTATGCAAAATCTACAAATGTAAGAAATGAAAAATAAATATCTGGAGAGGATGAAACATTAGGCCTATCTGACTGGGGTATTAAGACTTTATATAGAAATAAGTATTTCTATTGGATGTGACATGGATAAAAACAATCTATTCACACTTGGTCTCATCGTCTCATGGCACATGTATGCTATGTGTAATAACAAACATAGCAATCTCTAGAAAGCAGGCAGGATAATGAAACATACGATAAGCACTTTTAGAACTACATCATACATAGAGCTACATCCACTTTTGGTCACCACACTATAAAAAAGATGTTGAGACACTGAAAAAAGTGCAGAGAAGAGCAACCAAGATTGTTAGGAGGCTAAAACATACAATGAATGGTTGCAAGTACTCGGTATGGCTAGTCCAATGAAGAGAAGGACCAGGGGAGACATGATAGAAGTGTTCCAATATTTGAGGAGCTGCCACAGAGAGGAAGGGGTCAAGCTATTTCCCAAAGCACCCGAAGGCCAGGCAAGGAATAATGGATGGAAACTGATAGATTTAACCTAGAAATAAGGAGAAATTTTCTGACAGTGAGAACAATCAACCAATGGAACAGTTTGCCTTCAGAAGTTCTGTGTGCTTAATCACTGGAAGCTTTCAAGATATTGGACTGCCATTTGTCATAAATGGTGTAGGGTCACCTGCTTGGAGGGGTGTGGGTTTAGACTAGATGAGTTACAAGGTCCCCTCCAACTCTTAATCTGAAGAGGGGAAATCATAAGCCCTGATTAGAGTATGTTTTAATTAATTGATGTTAAAGGACTTGATTAGTTAGGTGCTATCAAACTGGATTCAACTGATTAATGTCTGGACAAAAGCTCATCATTCTGCTTTATTTTCATAAATAACTTAAAGCTCTTCCAAGACACTTGATCTCATCCATCCATCTTTTCTGTTTTCCTCTTCTTTTATTTCCTTTAGTCATGTGAAACATAATGCTTATTTTAGACTTTCATCCATTTGTGCCACCTGCCAGAATATGACTTTCTGCTTGTTGATGATTGCTTCAGCAAAGAACAAAACTGGCTGCTAATGACCTCAAAGACTGCAATTCAGTATTTGGTAACATCCACCATATTTATCTTTTGGTGAAGCAGTTAAAGGATTAATCGTGACTTAATCTTGATATTATTCATGTAGTTCAGTAAACTTTGGAGTTGTATCACTTCCAGTGTTCTCTCTTCTTGAAACCTACAATTCTATAATAAAAAATATTGATTGCTTATTGTACCCTATGACTATTATTAGGTGTTGTACCTGATGATTCTTGACGAATGTATCTTTTCTTTATGTATACTGAGAGTATTTGCACTAAGACAAATTCCTTGTGTGTCCAATCACACTTGGCCAATAAAGAATTCTATTCTAGTCTATATGTTGGTTGGAACAGCTATCAAAATATCATTTTAATAGATATTTAATGGATATTTCTGTGAAAATGTACTTACGTTTTATTATAACTTTATTTTTGTAATCAGATTTTCTGGATAGTATTTTTGGTAAAGGGTGGGTTCTAAACGTAATAAATGGCATTTGCAAATACTGGCATATGTGTAACAGAAGGTAATAAACATCTGTGCAGGAATATATACTAGTTTCTATTTTGAGTATACAAATATAGGTGGTCCTCATTCAGTAACCATTCATTCAGCAACTATTTGAACTTATATAGTGGAATGAATGATACTTTGGATCAGTCTTCATATTTATGGCAATTGTGGAATACCTGTGGTCGTGTGATCATGAGCTGGGTACTTGAAATCTGGCTCACAATTATAACATTGCGATGTCCTGTAGTTGCATGATTGTCATTTGTGACCTCATTTGTCACCTTCCTACAAGCAAAGTTAGAGGAGAACTGGCAGAAGGTCCTAAATGATGACCACATGACAACCTTATTTAATGATCTGCAGCTATTCACTTAACAATGGCAACTAGAAATTCTAGAATTCTGCTGCTAAGCAGCATGGTCATGTGCTGTCACACTTTACAACCAAATATAGAAATTCCAGTTCCAATTCCCATTGTTAAGTGAGGACTACCTATAGTAGGAAATGGGAATCAGATTCCACAGCAACTTTTCATACCTAAAAAAAGCTAATAATAATCTTGTTTATCTGTGTTTAATACTTTTTTCAAATTTGTGATAAAGCTCCTGAGATATAATTTTAGAACAGAATACTTAAGTAGGTACTGAGATTCCCACAGGGATTTGGGGGGAAAAAGGCATTTAGTGGAAAAGATTTCTTGAGTGCAAATTGAGTTTTCCACTTCACTTTCTATTGCTACATTCCTGCTTGTGAAATGTTGTCTTGCTAGTGGTTTATATCACCATTGCTTTAATGACAGAAACCCTGGTATTGTGACAATTATATTGGCACAAAAGATGGTTGGATGACTCTAGGAAACACCATAAGTCACTAGTAGTGATCTGGTCTACGACTGCAGGACATTAGACTGCAACAATTTAGTGTTGAACTATTCAGCCTAACATGAATGTTACACTCTTCTTCTTTGTAGGATTTATATACAGTACATATAGTATTTATGCCCAGGGGCTGATGTGCACTATATTATACAGTTTGAGAAATTCCAGTGGACAGAGCAATAGGCAAGACTAACCCCAAAATATCACCTCTCCATTCCTCAGGGAGTTGCTGATAAGTCACTGATAGCATTTAACTGGGCTACACTGATGTTTCGTCACTTCCCCAAAGTGGAAAAAAGCAAAGGAAGACAAAGCTTCTATATTAGGACAGCACTTTCAATTGTCTAATATTTCATCCATTCCTCACATTTTCCAAAGTGGAAAAAACTTTATCGGGAAAAATAGGCCCAAAATAATGATCCAATAGAGCATGATTTATATTCTTATATTATCTGATTATTATTATTATCTGATATTATCTGTATTTATATCTTTAGGTTTTGTACAGTTTTTTTAATACTGTAAGCTACTCAGAGGCTTATCTTGTGTTAAGATGGATGGCTAATACATTTTTATTGATAATAAAAGGGGGAGGGAGAGATATGGTAAGAAATTCTTCTGCAGCTAACTTTATTAACACAAGCAAGCATTTCTAATTAGCTTTCTAGAATGAATTTTTTTACATTGTAAAAGAAAATTGGAATCAAAGCTACTGTGTCCAGTGTCAAATAAAGCCTTGCAAATGACATAAAATGATATGTTATTATGCAGCTCCAGAATACTTCTACAGAAGTATTATTATTATCCATATTATGGTTTCCTGGAATCCCTCCCTTCTAAATACTATGAGGAAGGACATGATGCAAGATTTTCATAAAAATATTTACAGACTTGACTTTATTTATTTCTCATATTTATATACTGCCATAAACCAAAGACTTACCATAGGTAAGAAAAAGCATACACAAGGCCTTAACTGTTTAAAATATCAATGTACCAAAAATCCCAGGGGTATATTACCACAACTTAAATTGTTAATTGAGAATGGTCTGCATTGCTATTGAATAAGGGGGTGATCCACTCTGTGGCATTACCAATGACACAAAGGTGGTAACACTATTAGCACAAAAAGAGAAGATGAAACAGGAAATCTCTGTCAGCATGATACAAAAATTTTGGAACTCGTGACATCAATATTCAATACAATCCTATGAATATTTGCTTGTAGCTACTTCCATATAAGTAGTTAGGGGGAAAACTAGTGAAATCAAGCTCACAGTTTAAACCACTGGCATGTAGTCTGTGTGCAACCATGAAACACACACACACACACACATATGTATACAATATATACATAGTTGTAAAGGATGTAAATCATAACAATGAGGAATAGTATACACTGGGTATGATTTTGATTGCCTCATGAAAACAAGATAATTTTAAGATAAAAGATAATTTTATCTTTGTAAATGACTTGTGATCCTGTCTACAAATCTTGCAGGTAAAACTAGAAAGCAAGCATAATTAGTGATTCCCTCTCCTTCCTGCTGCCCTGTTTGCTTCCTGAAAATCTGCTTCAGAAGCTTGAAGAACTAACTCAAATGGCACGGGGAATGGCATTGGAGGCCATAGGGAAGATGAAACTCCAAGGTAGGCCTGGAATTCTACCGAAGAATTCCACCACAGGACGGAAATTCTAGAAACAACCCATTGCTTTTATTAAAGATGGATAATTTGGAAGGGTGCTTTATTGAGGCATGGTCTTCCTTAGCTATTTTATTTGACCTCCTGGATGATCATATCAGGCAAAAAAAAATGCTTTGATGCATAGAGAGCACATGTTTGAGCAGCCCTAGAATAATCTCTTTTGCTTGTTGGTGTCTCTGTAAATAAAATACTTTGAAAACCTATTGAAATACAAATAACATTCTAATTGAAAGGGTCCTATAAATTCAAATATTTTAGTAACAAGGTCTTTTGTGTATGTCCTTGCTAAAATGATACCAAATGAAATTGTTGCTCCTTGATTTTTATAAACTTGGATACACACACACATACAAATCATATACACCAAGTTTATAAAAATAAACAATATGGGCGGCACACAAACTAACAAATAAAAAAAAATCAGAAAACAAAATCATTATATAATACCGTGTTTCTCATAAAATAAGGCCAGGTCTTTTTTTTTTTTTTTGAGCCCCCAAAAACGGCTAGACCGTCTTTTCGGGGGTGACTTAATTCCACCACCCCCTTGCATCCTCGCCTAGAGCACCCCATGGGCAGCCATGCCTCGCCACCAGCCACTCCTAATGGGCAATTATGGCGGAGTGCGGAGAGCTCCCTATTCCCGCCAAGCACCTTTGCTGCAGACCTGAGACCTTGGGCGCCCGCTGCTGTTGCTTTCCCTTCTGCCCATGCCGCCACGGCGTTTGGAGCTGCTGCTTCCGCGTTTGGAGTGCTGCCGCCATTTGGAGCACTGCTGCCATGTTTGGAGCTCCTGCCGCATTTGGAGCGCGTTTGGAGCGGCTGGTGGCGAGGCATGGCTGCCCGCGGGTCACTCCTAATAGCAGGTCCCCCCCGTCCTTCCCCCCCATTTCCCATGTTTTAAAATAGGCCTAAATTTGGGAGGAGGGGCTTAATTTCATTTTATGCCTAGAAAACATGCTGGGTCTTCCTATGGGGGGCCGTATTGTTGGAGAAACACGGTATTAATTGCAGTATTTTAATTTCAGAATGTTTTTATTCCTTGTAATTTTGTACTTTTGACTTTTATTTGTTTTTAATATTTTTATGTATGTATGTAACAATATTTCAGCAATTATTATAATTCATCTCCAGAAAAACCTGTTGTGAATGTAAATAAATAAAGTGAATGAAACAAATGAATGTTGTTTCATTTCATTTCATTTCCAGTCCGTGACAAAAGCCTGAAAAATAGATACTCCAAAACATGTGTTCAGAACCTTCCTAATCTTGAATTCCAGATCTGCCCTTCTGCTTCTCTTACTACTAAAGCAGCTGATCAAACAGCAATGTTGGATGATGCAAACCCAGACACTAGTCAATCATTTTATTTTCCAAACTAATACAGAAATAAAAAATAAGCAATGCCGGTCAGCATATATTGAGCAATCCTATGTTGGTGGAGTTGTTGACTATAACCACCAAGAACTGAATATAAATGGAAAAATAATTATTAGGGGAGGGCATGTTAATTGCAGTTGCTGTTGCATCACAGTTAAACTAAATTGTGCAGTTGTGCAGCCTTCAAAATTTTTAAAAAGTGAGTTTGAATCATGTTCTCTTTATTAAACCATCTCTCCAAATTATTGGTGTTTAAAACACCAATAATTTGGAGAGATGGTTTAATAAAGAGAACATGATTCAAACTCACTTTTAAAAAAATTTGAAGGCTGCACAACTGTGCAATATAACAGACAAAATCCCATGGTCCTTGTGACATTTCTGGCAACCCAGAAATGGAATTGATTTATTTTATATGTATGAAATATTTATACTCCGTCTTCTAATGGTAAAATTGTATTTCCAAATAGAGATAGATAGCAGATAGCATTAAAAAAAAACCCAGATAGCATTAAAAAAAACATGTAGGGGGAAAAAAAGTACCTTTGTGTGTGTCCCAAAGTGTAAATTATAATTATTTACATTTCTACCTATAATGGTTTTATAATGTATTTTTGTAAAGTACATTTTGATTGGGAGTTATCTAGAGTTGGTTCTAAGGTGGTCAGCTATATGTTATTAAAAAAATTAATGACAAATGAATGAATTAAACCAATGAGACACATTTCACTAGGCATGTTTATAAATATTCTAGCTACTGGAATCTATTCCTGTGGGACAAATGTAATGATCATTGCTGAATAAGCTTTTCTCTTACCTGTGGGCATGGAATACTAAAACACAGATGTGATTTCATTTCCCAAGTAAACAGAAAAAAAGTTCCAAGGGCACTGAAGCTTCAGTAGCTATAAATGCAAACATATGGATTTTGCCTGCACAGATTATTATTGTTAAATTTATTTGCCAAATATCTTGCTGCGGGGCTACTTTAGCACCTTGTAACAATAACATGGAAACAATGAAAAAGTGTAAACAGAAGTAAAATAATAGAATAATAAGATAAACAATGAAAAAGAACATAACGGAATTCATCAATATGATAACCAAAAAGATGGATAGGTGGAGAGTAGAGAGCAAGATGAGAGGGTTATAGAGACAAAGATAGAGAAATGCATGTGAGATTGTCTCCTCTAAAACAGAAATGCATCACCACACAAACAAAAAGACCAAAAAGGTTTACATAAAATCTGTACGTACTAATTTAAATATATAACTATATCTACATATCATGCTTAATATAAATAGAGTATATCTTGCCATAGTGGGGTGGAAAAATCTGTCTGTTGTCCGAGTACATTTGGTCTCGATTAGTACCGTTAGTGAATCCCACAGCATTAGCCAAATTTGGCTACAGAAATGATATTTTCATGAAAAATGCAGTTATGGGTTCAAGTCCAATGGAAGTAGGCAGTGAAAATCTTAAAACAAAATTTTATGTGTATAGTAATAAAATTTTATAGGAAATGATAAAAAAAACATACTTATAATTAAATGTATGGCTAACAAAGTCACAGTGTTAAATTTGTAATGTTTTCCTCTGACAGAATCTTCCTTTTCTCCATTTTGCACACATGAAGATTCAGCAGCGTCTAAAACCCAAACGCAACTTCACATGGACTAGGCTTAATTGTATACATACTACCTTTGTATAAACTGAATTTTGGGTCATATTAAAAGTGACCTGGTTTGACCTATATATATATTTATAATTCATGGGAAATATTAAAGCTCTTCCTTGTTCTTCATATTTAAACAAAATTGGGTTGTTGAGCTCTTTAGTTATTTGTGACCCCTAGATTCCTACTGAAATTTTATGAAAATTTAGTCAGGTAATTTTTTTGGCATAATAAGAGTAGTGAATTGAATTTATTTACACAGCTATTAATAAAATATATTGTTTACCATGGTCATACTAACGTTTTAAATGCCCATCTTTGAAACAGAATATGCTTCAAGCAGAATATGGTGCTCCATTTAACAGAGCATAGAGCATAGAAATATTATTTCGGAGCATAAGAAAAAAGAAATTCAAGACAAGAAAGAGAACCTTTGTACAAATGTTGATAAAGCTGTCATAGATGTTGTAATAACATTTTTAGCACTAAATGTCACATTTAAAACACTAATCCTAATCCTAACCCTATCCTATACATTAAAATGGTATTCTTTGGAGCCCATAAATTGCACAATAAACTATGAACAACACCAGCATACATTGTAAGGAATAATACGTCATATGAATTATGCAATTATAATTATACAGTTCCAAAGAAAACCTTGCTGACAAGGAGTTCCAAATAGGATTCTACAAAAACTGCCATGTGCAAGGAAACAAAACAGAAACCACACAACTCCTAAATGGAAATTTGGGTTTATTTTAAATAAATGGTGCTTTGTTATTTAAAAGTACAAACATGCTTATGGAACTTTGTTAAAAAATGTTTTGAGTAAAACACGGACAAACTTACCGTACTTCGTTTCTCAACTGCTTTAAAATAATGTGAACTGATAACATAATTTTAAAAGATAAAAAATAAACATTTGTTTAGAAATATAACCCAGTAAATTCAGTGTTATATAGTCCAAAGAAAGAGAGTAACTATAGCTACTTAAAGGCCAGTTTAGGAAATTTTGTTGATTTTCCAAGAGGCACAAAAAGTTGTATAGCAAGGTTAGAGTTGCTAGAGAAGCATTGGGTTCTTAAGACCTTTTCTTTCAAAAGCAACAGTGAGAGGTTTTTGCAAAGTGCACATTTGTCACTTTTTCTCTTCTCTTCCTTGATTTTGATTTTTTTAACAATGAAATCTGTTTCAGATTCCCGTAGAATGTAAGGAGCCAGTGGGTGGCTCTTGCTCTGCTTGCCTTGAGACTGGTCAACAGGACTTCAGAAACAGAAAGTTGAGGAAATAGTAACAGCAGGATAAATTATACACAGGACTTATGAATGCTTTTCACTTGGAAGAAGTCAGCAAACTAGGAAGTAGGCCAAGATAATACAAAGTTGTAAACTTTAAAAGACCTTAATGGGAATTTGCCAAATGGCGGTTTCTGCTATCACCCTAACCCTAACCCAACCTCACTGAGGCAAAAAGGGTCACAGCTGGAGTTGGTCTTTTACACACTGCTTTGAACCAATCAATTATTTATTTAGCTTTGGGTATCTTCTGATTATAGAACAGTCAGACATTATTTAATATTTAAATTTTACCATCATTCCCCATACCTCACCCAAATAGGTCACAAATTATCTTCAAAGTTGCAGAACTTCTGAGGGTTCCACCTTATGCCTCCCAGCTCTGTGATGATAGCAATCCTTTGCTCATCCTCTGCTGCAACATAACCATGCTATGGGATGAATACAGAGCACAATTAGCACACACACTTAATCCTTTCACTCAGTTTCAAAATGCCTGTAAAATGCTCTGGTTTATTTTCCCAGTTTATACAAATGGCATTGACAAAATTCTTGCCTCTTCCATCATGCTAGCTAGGGAATTCTTGGAGTTGGTCCTCAAATCTTCAAGTTGTCAAAACTGAAAAACACTGCAATATTCTGAGACATGGCCAGAAATATGTACTCAATCTGTATAGATAGTGTAGGATGGGGATATATATTTGTTTTATATTTTATGTGAACTGAAACCAACGGAATAATTGTTGCTATTAGAGCTGTGACAGTTTGGGAGCAAGATATCATTTGAATCCTGCTGTCTTTAACTCTGAGGGGTCCTTGGTGGTTTTCTTACAGATGTTTCATTATCCAAACTAAGTAACAGCCACAGTGCTAGTAAGGACTGCAGATTGTTGTCAGTTTATATTCTGGTAGCTTGCCCTGTCAGTGTTGGTGGAGGGGTTTTAGAGATTCTTTGGTTGGGCTGTTGGCTCTTTGACAATTTCTGGATTGGGGTATTGTTTACTTGATTGTTGGTCTGATGTTAACCTTGCTGTTAATCTATGCTGATCTGGGTGCTGATTGCTGGTGGAGAAATGCTTGGTCTCTGTTCTTTTTTGGGCTGGGTGATAGTCTCTTTTGCATAGTCTATAGATGTTGTTAATGTCTATGTGTCTATTGATGTCTGATTTGTCAGGGTGCCTAGTTTCTAGAAATTCCCCGGCATTTTTGGATTTGGCTTGGTCTAGGATGGTCACATTTTCCCAATTGAAACTATGTTTAAATCTGTCTATATCAGTGATGGCTAACCTTTTCAGCTTGGTGTGTCAAAAATCGGGAAAAAGTGTAGCCTTCCTTGGGTCGTGTGTCACTTCAAGAAATATCAATAATTTGGTTTATGACGGACTGGGCTGGGGTGATCACACAGGGCTGTGAAACTCATCTCCCTGGTCTCAGGGCTGCAGGTGCAGGATGTGGGGATCGGAAGGCCACCTTACAGGGCTGTGAACCTCATGGATCTCCTTTCCTCCTGTAGCGTTCCTGAGGTAATGAAACTGACAAACCTCAGTTTATGGCGGTTAAAACTGGTTCTCTGCTGCAAAGATCTTGCGGCAGCGGTGACACCATGCCTCCACGCAACAAGCAGGGAGCAGGGATTGGAGCAGAGCACAGGCAGCCTCTAAATGTGCGGGTTTTCCCCACACCAACAGGCGTGTCAGTCAAAGTGCCCCGGCGTGTCACGAGTGACACGCGTGTCATAAGTTAGCCATCACTGGTCTATATGTTGCAAAATTAATTTTAATGTCTTCTGTTGATGTTGTGGGTGTGTTCTGCCAGTCTCTTGCCTGTTTGTCCTACATTGTTGCAGTCCTGTAGATCAGTGGTCCCCAACCTTTTTTGTACCAGGGACCGGTTTCAAGCAGAAACATTTTTTTCAAGGACCGGGGGAGAATCTGAGTTTGGTAGTTTGCTTGCAGACGTTTCATTACCTGACTAGGTAACATCTGATGTTGTTACCTAGTCGGGTAATAAACGTCTGCCAGCAAACCACCAAGTTCAGGGAGCGCCTCGGCCCTGCCTCCCTCAGCCCCATCCCTCAGGTGTCTCCCTCCCTCCCTCCCTCCGGTGTCTGCCTCGTTCCTCTCTCAGTCACTCTATCGCTCCTCCAGCAGCCCAGCAGCCGGGGGTGGCCTGTCGCCACAGCTTCCCAGCGCTGCCGTTTCACCCCACCCGCCCGCGCCCGCCCGGCAGTTCAATCCACAGTGCTCGTTCTACCTGCCTGCCTGCCTGCCTTCTTCGTTTCGGAGCAGCTCCGCTGATAAAAAGAGGCGAATAGTTATTATTCTCAGCGAAGCTGCTCCCAAACAACCAGACAGGCAGGCAGGCAGAACAAGGAGCACTGTGGATTGAACCGCGGGCGGGCGGGCGGGCGGGGGGGGGTGAAACGGGAGCTTCGGGAAGCTGCGGCGACAGGAAAAGCCCCCGGCTTCTTTGAAGCAGTTTCTTCCTGGAGGAAGAAGGAGGAGCGAGAAAGCGACTGAGAGGCTGAGCCAGAGAGCAGGACAGGCTTCAGTTGCTTCCTCCCTCCCCTTCTTTCATTTGTGTCCTTGATCCCGATCCCAGCAGCATTCACCGAAGGCGAAGAAAGCCGCCATTTTTTTTTTTTTTTTTTTCTTTGCGGCCCGGTAAAGAGTGCTCCACGGCCCGGTACCGGTCCGCGGCCCGGTGGTTGGGGACCCCTGCTGTAGATGACTCTGTAGATGACTCCTGTTTTTTCTTCTGGGTTGTTGGGTCTTTTAGTCTGCTTAGGATGTTTTGAAGAGATTTAATTGGCTCATGTGTATTGCTAATTCCATGTGGTTGTAGGAGTCTGAGATATTCTTGATGTATGGCAGTGTAATTCTTTTTAGGGTTTGTATTGGTTGTGTTGTACTGGATTGAGTGGTCAGGGACTTTTTTAATAAAGTTGTGTGGATATTCATTTTGTTGGAATATGTTTTATAGATGTTCTATTTCCTTTTTCTGCTGTTCCAGGTTGCTGCAGTATGTTCGGGCTTATTTAAACGCTTACGCAGCTTCCCTTGTGAGAGGCTGGGTTGTTGCTTTGGTAGTGGAACACCTGATTAGTGTGGCTGGTTCTTCCGTTAGACTTGCATTTCTAGTTTGCCATTGTGGTCTCTGCTGATCAGGATTTCCAGGAGGGGTAGCAAGTTGTTGTTTTCTTCACAACCTGCTACCCTTCCTGGACATCCTGATCAGCAGAGACCACAATGGGAAACTAAAAACACAAATCTACAGAAAAACCACCCATATAAATATTCTCCTTTATTAGTTTTTAACTCTTACTGGTTGGTTGGAGAAACAATTATTCATGGTATTTCTTGCTTGTTCTCAATGTTTTAAAGTCAACAGAAATGAATGCAGTAGCTTCAAACTGCTTTCAGGAGGATTCTGGGACTGAAAATTAAAGAAAAAAATATGCAGCATAGAAAAATCCAGACTATTGTTGCATTTGAGTTTTTCTCAGCCTTAATTTATTCACAAAAGTGATGCTAACAAACATCTGACTGTAATCTGATCTGATCTCTTTAGCTCAGACCACTAAAATCTTTGGGACAGACCCCCCACATAAAGACACATCAATAGGTATTGAGAGAAAAGCAGGCTTGTTCCTATACAGATTTCACTGTGACTTTGCAGGTCCCCAAAGCACTTTCTTTCTTTTTAAAGGGTATTATCTCCCCAAATGTCTAGTTCCTGAAAACACAGCATTAATATTTAACTAAAATTAGCAGACAGAAAAAGAAGGGAAGTTACTGAATCAGGGGCTCTTTATCAATGTAAATTGTCTAGCAAATAGCATCAAGATATCCCAAACCATGACTGGCTTCAATCAAGCCAAAGGATATGTCTTACCACCACTATCCTACTCCTTCTGCAAAAACCATAATTACGGTGGAGTGATCATTCACAGAAACTTTCAAGCAACCTAAAAAGGGAAAGGAAGCGGAAACAAAATCAGTAAAGAAAAGAAAAATGGACTGCATTTTGCAAAGAGTAAAATAAATTCCAGGGAGTATATTTGCCTATTGCTTATTTTTGGGCAACACCAAAATCAACCCCTTTAAGAGTTCCATAACAAGTTGCTTGAGAACCACATACAGTTCTCAAAGCCCTATGCAATTCCTAGACTCCCTCTAAAACTAAATTGTAATATTGAATACAACTGAAGGAGGAAATGCTTAAATAGTTGGAAAACAATCCTATTAACAATGAATTCAATTTAATATACATTCAAATTAATTCATACTGAGTTTTGTCCTGCCTTTATATCTTGCTGAGTGCTGACACTGGAAAGCAATGTAACCCCTTAATCCAGGAAAAGCTGTTTTGCTTCATTTTTTCTAGTCTGGTACTTTAACCACCATATTTGGAAGGCAACAAGCATGTGAACCAGTTACACCAAGCTAGTCCTTATCATTTTGTTTCTTTGCTGACTAATAAACTGTTTATTGATAGGTCTATAATAAACTGCTACTGATATGATTAAACTAAGAACATTATCTTTCCAGGGCTTTAAGGTAATAAAGCACAGCTTGTCAAAGTGTATTTTCTTGTCAATAACTTCTAGAGAATTGTTCACATGGAGCAGCTGTACTTGTACAGAGTGTTTTGTTAGGCTTCAAGTGCTGGAAGAGGAACATTGAGTTTCATTTCTTAAAGTGTTACCTGGGGTTTCACACAAGGTTCTCTCCAATTTGTACAGACCATCACAGATCAACTGTATATCATCATCTCCATTAAAAGAAAAACAGATGAAGGGAAGCCCAAGGTCATTATGTAAATTTGCATAAAGGACATCAAAGAGTTCAAATTCCTCAATTACTTTTCTCTCAGACCAGGATCCTGCCCTTCAAAAGATTCAGGTTCAGATTAAAGACAAAATGTTAAGGATGTACAACTTAATATTATATATTTATTTGCCCAGAGTCCATTCAAGTTGACAAGCCAATAAATTAAAATAAACAAATCAACAAACAAATATTCTTTCTTAGCCATCTTTCACCTGATTTCAGTAGAGTCTACTATCCAGCAATTGCATTTATGATTCCATTCCAAATATCCGAGCTGAACATGCTAAATTTCTATTATTTTAAGATTAAAATAGTTTTTATAAATAAAACTTTCATTTCTATACTTAATGCTTAAAAGATTGGTTATACTTAAATAGAAAGAGACGGAATATAAAGGACTCAGTGTATAGAAAACAAATAGGTAACTTGGAATACACATATACTGTACACCAAGTTTCCAATCCTGCTAAAGGGATTATCTCATCTTAAAAAGAGCTGCTTGCTAAACTCAGTGTCCCCAATAATAATCTGAAGATTTGATGGATTTCTTTCCTTCTTGGCACACGTTAAAATAGGTGCTTGGATTCCTGGCATGCTGACAGATTGTTAAATTTCTTAACTGAACAATAGCTTGGCAACTTTAGATGACACACACTTTGCAGGGGTTGAGGCAAGGTGACTAAAAATGAATTCAGGATAAACTGACAATTTCATACCAGATGTTTTGGTTTAGCATATTCATTAAATTTCTTCATGTAGCAGATATAAAAGATAACTGTCTAGAAGGCATAGTCAATCATTACTTATATAAACTTTCAGAACTGACCACAGCAAATTGTGGCTACATTTTGAATGCAAGAATTAAGATTTTGCAGCAAATCAATTAATGTAATTATTTAAATAGATTGCCAATGATCTCTTTGGGCTGCTTTTACAGATTTTATATTCTCTTAATGGAGACGATAAAGTTGTCTCTTCTATTTTCTTCAGTAGTTCCAAACTGAAGGAAAAGTCTTTTTTAAAGCCTAAGATCCCTTCCAGCATGGCCAGGGCCAGACAAGAGACTAGCCGTCTCATAAACCCCACCGCAGATCCCAGTCAGGTTTTCATTTTGCCTCAAAATGTTTGCAATGCACGTAGGAAAACTCTTGTCTGCAGAGCCGTGAGTTCACAGATAGTTTCAGATAATCTCAAAGTTCATAGCCAGCCTAAAGAGCTAAAATCTGCCTCTGCCGCCTAAACGGGTGGGATTCGCACACACCCAAGTCGTTCCCCATTTTACTGCGCGGCGACATTTATAGCCTTTCAGGGATCTGGAACGTGAAGACTTCTCATCCTACAGTATTTTTGACGCAGGAAGGGTGACACATCGATGCCTGCCTAGTTCGCGTCCTACCCAGGGTCTCTGGCGCCTTAGGGGCTCATCAAAGTCTTCAGTGAAGAAGTACGCGAAGAAATGGTTCAACCCAGCCCGGCTTTCAGCGGCCCGAAGAAGTGTAAATTTTACCTGGCCTTAGAAGCACGGCGGAGCAAACACAGACCGAGCGCCGGCGCGCGGAGGGTTAATCCTAGGTGCTGCGCGGCCGCAGGGGCGACCCTCTCAATGATAACAAACGATCACGTGGTGGATCAAACTGAGGGGAATGGTTGTTTCACCTCTCCTTCCTCTTGCGCAAACGTCACCCCACCTTCCCGGTCACCCGGGCGACGGGTCCATCTGGGCGCGCGTCAGAACAGTCCGTCTCTTGGCAACGGCTGGATGTCTCTCTTTCCCTTCTCATTCAGCCTCACGCTCGGTCGCGCGTCGCTCTGGCGTCAAAGTGACGTCAATGGGTCTGTCTCGGTTTTCGAGGTAGGCGGGGGGAGGCCTTCCCGCGTGTTCCTCTGCCCCCGGCGCGCAGAGAGCTCGCTGGCAGCCGGCAGAGCAGCCGAGGCGGTGCCACGGGTAGTACGGTAGGAGCGGCGGCGGCAGTTTGAGAGCCTGGCAGCCAGACGAGCGCGGAGGCGGCAGCCGCTTGGCAGCCGGACTCAAGGTACAGCTTCGGAGCGAATCGCGCGGGCAGGGCTGGAGCGGATGCTGCGAAAGCTTGCGGCGCGGTTCTTTCTTTCTTTCTTTCTTTCTTTCTTTCTTTCTTTCTTTCTTTCCGTCGTTCCTTCCTTCCTTCCTTTCTTTCTTTCCCTTCGTTCCTGTCGTTCCTTCCTTCCTTCCTTCCTTCCTTTCCTTCCTTCCTTCCTTCTTTCTTTCTTTCTTTCTTTCTTTCTTTCTTTCTTTCTTTCTTTCTTTCTTTCTTTCTTTCTTTCTTTCTTTCTCTTCGTTCCTTCCTTCCTTCCTTCCTTTCTTCTTTCCTGCCTTCCCCGTCTGCACACCTATTTGCGAGTGTGAGAGTTCTCGTTTGTACACCCCAGATCCCATCCCATACATTTTTACTGGGACTTTTGTTGCTTGGACAGTAGATATTTGGAGAGAAATCCCAATACTTCCCCAAAATTTAATAGACTATTTTTGCTCTCAGTTTATACATCTCATTTTTTATTTTATTTTTTAATCAGCTTAGAGCTCTGATCACAGAAAAGCAGGAGAAGCTTTCTATTACCTCCACTGTATTAGCTTTGTCTTGGTGGAAAGTCCAGCGCACCAATTTCTGAAGTGATGTGGGAACGCCTTAACAGGGGGAAAATGTCAATGTAGTTGTCTTTCTCTGCAGGTGCAAATTGCCGTCTTCAAAAAGGAATGCTTCTGCCCACATCCTTCTAATTGGTGTGTTTGCCCCCCACCAAACTCAAATCATGGTGATCATGTCAGATTATACAGCCGTCCCCATCTCAAGCCAAAGCCAGCAAAAGCCTCTTCGGGTTGGATTTTATGATATTGAGAGGACCTTGGGAAAAGGCAATTTTGCTGTGGTCAAACTCGCCAGGCACAGAGTAACCAAAACACAGGTGGGTGTGAGATTGTACTGCCTTGCCTGGTAGAGAAAATTAATCGTGAGACATTGGGAGACAGGGCTCAGTGGAATTAATCAATTTTCACAAATGTACAATAAACCAATTTACACTGAGGGGAACTAACTCCCTGTGGTAGACAGTAATGAACAGAATATACTTTAAGTACTAGTAACAGCAAATTATTCCACACTTCAAATAGCTCCCTAAATGAATATAAAGTAGAATGACACTAAATCATAGATAGCATTGATTTCACAGTTATTGCTGGCTTCATAATAAATATTGTAATTCTACTATTTATTTCTTCCTAAATGATTGCTACTTTTCAGAATGATAAAGAGTTATGCATTTGGGGCTAACTCTTTTTTAAGAAATCAAATGGGTGT
This sequence comes from Notechis scutatus, assembly GCF_049901735.1. NCBI lineage: Eukaryota > Metazoa > Chordata > Lepidosauria > Squamata > Elapidae > Notechis > Notechis scutatus. The sequence goes on along the minus strand of NC_142013.1, from coordinate 56,155,408 downwards.
AACTAAATATAAATGCTTACAAGCTTGATTCATTTATATTTGAATATTTGATATATATGGTAACATTTGGAAAATGCTGAAATTATATATACTTTGAATCTGGATTGTACAGAGCATAGAATATCAAGAAATGGAAATCACATTAACTGAGCAATCTAATTTCTAAGATTTTACTTAAGAAACGAGTGAATTTTTTTTTAAAAAAAATTCTACTGCAACTAAATATGTCCAAAGCTGTACTGCTCATATATTTTTTGTAAGTCCTGTCAGTCTGTTGGTACTAAAATATTTTAGATGTTTCATTACTTTAATTTTCACATGTATATTTTCTTTTTGAAAATATGTTTTAAGACGTTTATATAATTTTATAGTTTTCCTATGTTTTTCACAACACTTACTTTTGTGTTAGTATTACTTGCAGCAATGTATTTTATGAGTGCTCTGAGTTTCTTTTTGCTTAAACCTTAGGTTGCAATAAAAATTATAGACAAAACACGGTTAGATTCAAGCAATCTGGAAAAAATCTATAGAGAGGTTCAGATAATGAAGCTCTTGAATCACCCACACATAATCAAACTGTATCAGGTAAGAAATGATTTCAGATTACTGCCTGCCTGTTAGATATATTTGGGGCTTTATGCGCGTAATGACCTTAATAATACTTGATTCCATTACAATACTTGATTCCATTACTTGATTCCATTACAAGATGGACATATTATTTCAGATAGTTTAAATGAGAATATTTCCAAAATGCTGACTCGATGAAATGTAATTCTTTTTGTTTTTAAGTATATTTGATTTTATAAAAAATATTTTGTTGATGGTATATGGAAAATTTTAAGAGAAAATTTCAAAACTTGGTTCATATATCTTTTTATGTTCACAGTTTAAAGAATTAATTGAATCACGTGTATATGTTTTAGAATTTTCCTTAAAGTCTTATTTTTAAAAAAAGAAAAAGAAAAGCCAGAATGGATTACATTACTATGCTATTTCCATCTAGTTCACCCTGATTTGCAGTTGTTACATTCTATAAAAAGGAGTAAATTGAGGTGTTATGCAGATAATGAATTGTAATCCTCTGAATAAACAGAATTGAATTTATGTGAACTACATAGTTTATAACATTACTGTTTGATAGAAACACTTACATACTATTTAATACAATCTGTCTAATAAAGAGGAAAAATATGTTTAAAACATTTCTGAAACATACCACAGAACCTATTTTCTGTATAGCATGCAAATACTAATCATAAACTTGCTGGTAAATATTTTGCTTTTTAGGGAATAAATGAGTAGCTTAAGAAATACAAAAATGATAACCAAAAAGACATTTATATAGAGAATTTATTTTTAAAAAAAGCCTTTGCGACTGCTATATTTGTGAATGTCTGCTATCTATAGTCAGTCTACACAGCAATATAATATGGTTGAGATTATTTTTATTTTACTTCCATAGAAAAATAAATATTTCAGGAGGTTTAAAATAATTAAATACATTGTATTAATTGGTTATTTGAATAAACAAGCGGAATGGTTTGGGGAGCTTTGTTGGATCTCCCAACTTACATGTTTCATGGCTGTTGATATTGTGCTTGATGCTTCTCTTTGATGGAATTTAAGCGATAGGAATTAGGTGAAATGCCACTTTGGGGGTGGAGGGATGGTGTTGACATGATTTTAACAGCACTGACTGATTTTAATCCAACTGGCCTCTTTCCCAGAACTTTTCAAATACCTTATTCCTTCCTATCTCTTCCCCCTCCTTAATAGAATACACATATGTTTTTATGTGTAGGATGCAAATACTTTTTCATGCCTTTGATATTTAAACTTTATTAGACAGTGTTAGAATTTATAGTCTTGAAATTTTACACGCAAGTGTACACACGCATGCCCATGCACACACTCATTCATTCATTCATTCATTCATTCATACATTTCCCTGATATTTTTATGGATGTGAGATACAAGTCAACACCTCCATACTAAAATGTTCCAATTATCCTTGAAGAAATTTCCTTTGGATATTTGTATTTATGATTTAAGGCAGAATAACAAGAACCTTCACTGGTAAATAATGTTTAGAAACTACTGTATATATTAAACATTTTTAAAAACAAAATCAAATAAACTAATGCCCTTTGAAAACATGCTGATATTGGAAGAGTCATTCATATTTTGATGGCAGTGGATGTTGGAGTTAGGCATATTTAACCCTATACTGGAACAGCCTTTTCCAATGTGGTTCCGATACAGATGTTTTGGAACTGCAACTGCACAGAATTTACAGGTCATACATTCTATCATAGTTGGAGAACCTCAGATTATCAAAGGCTGTACCAAATAAAGAAATATATACAGTGTCAACTATAAACAATTAAATAGCTTGTTTGTTCCTTATTGTATATTTCAAGTTCATTTGTCATCTTTTTTTCCAAATCAGATGATGAATTGTATTAAGTGGAGTTAAATATATGTCTTATCATTATATATGTTTTAATAAATATTAATTAACACAAAAATAATATAATTTAATGAGGAGTTGGATGTCAATTAGATGTCTGCATACAAAGATATGCAGTAGTTGCCTTCAGGCAGGTAAAATTATGTCTGTAAGTCTTCTCTGTAGATTAAATACTGGTACACAAGAAAATTCATGTTTTGTGCTATTATAAATGTGCTTTATCTTTAAAAGCATATTCAGGATTTCAGAAGTTTACATCTTTGATATGTTGTTTTTCTGTCTCATATTCATCAGGTGATGGAAACAAAAGATATGCTTTACATTGTAACCGAATTTGCAAAAAATGGCGAAATGTTTGGTAAGTTCTCGTGGCATATTAGCATATTATTAACATCTATTTGCTTCTTATCCATCACTTAAATAACAGGGCCTCCACCATTCTGAATTAGACTGGAGTGACAGACAGATAGAGAATCACAGAGAGAAAGGCAAGCCAGCAAAAATCCTGCCCCTTTTCTCCTCTTACGGAAATTTCTGCTATATCATAGACTCTTCATCAACTAAAGAGTCATAATTAGTTACAAACTTCTGGCAACCATGGAATGGTTTATACTTCACACTAAACAAAAGCAAATAGAGTATATGCTGACTTACCACTTTGTGTGAACCAACCCTATGTCTGCTGTAGATTGAGCTGCCCAGTAGTAATATATAACTTAAGTAGCTGATGTGCAGCTAAGTAAGGGGGTTTATTTGTAGATCTTTTAAGAGGCTATTGAAGCTGATATTAAGACATTTCTGCCCTTTTTAATCATGTTTGACAGATCACTTAACTACACGTGGGCATCTGAATGAACATGAAGCTCGGAAGAAATTCTGGCAGATACTTTCAGCTGTGGAGTATTGTCATAGCCATCACATAGTACACAGGGACCTCAAAACGGAGAATCTTCTGTTAGATGCTAACATGAATATCAAGCTTGCAGGTGAGAATTCTGTCACTGCAAAACATTTCATGTTTTCCAATTCTTTTCTCATTAGAAGTTTATTATATACTTCTGAAATAGACAGCCTTGAAATCTACATTTGAAAATCAGTAAAATGGATGTGGTGGTCTTTGTTAATTGCCAGAAGAGATACAAATATGTTTCCTAATAATAATACGTATATTATTAATAGAGAGTGATGTTTTATTCATCTTTTTTTCTAGACTTTGGATTTGGAAACTTCTACAAATCTGGTGAACCTCTGTCCACCTGGTGTGGAAGTCCACCTTATGCAGCTCCAGAAGTTTTTGAAGGAAAAGAATATGAAGGCCCGTACCTTGATATATGGGTAAGCTGCAAATCCCATATTACCCACCTGGTAGAATACCAAAAGGAAGATATTGCGTACTTCATTGCTATATATATATATTATTCTGTTGTTGACAGAGCCTTGGTGTGGTGCTGTATGTCCTTGTCTGTGGTTCTCTCCCATTTGATGGGCCCAATTTACCATCTCTAAGACAAAGGGTGCTAGAAGGACGATTCCGTATTCCCTATTTCATGTCCCAAGGTGGGATTTCTATTATTTAAAAACTTTTTAAAACACTTTCTTGTTTTATATTTTAATGTTTTCAAACATTTTGAACATACCATTATTTATGTGATATTTTAACATTTTGAATGAAATATTTCTCTAGCTCTGTACTAATTAGGAAAATGTAGTGTTCTTTTTCTAAGTTCAAAAACATTCAAAATGTAAAAGCTATATAATAAGATTTTTCTTTTAGAGGAAAAGTTGTTAATATTTTTAGAATTTATTTTAAATCTTTCAATCACTAATTAGTTTGTCAGTAGCCGAACTGTTATCCATTGACTCTAATACTTAAATAAGCTTCTTGTGAAACTAGTACAACAGAAGAATCCCTTCAAGCTATGCTTGTAACATTTTTAAAACCACTGAAGTTCCTTAAGATTTTGTGAAGGAAGTGGGAAATATCTATGAAGATAGATTAGTCTTGATTATTAAACAATTTTCATGGGCTGGCTTTTTTGTGAATAAGGAGACTTGAACACTAATTTAACTTTTAAGTTACTCTGTTTGCCCTTCATTTTCTATATTCAAATGTTGCTGTTCTTGTCTTCTAAATAAATCACCAGATTGTGAACTGCTTATTCGACGGATGCTGGTTGTGGATCCTACAAAACGAATTACAATTGCTCAAATAAAGCAGCACAAGTGGATGCAGGCTGACCCATGTCTTCAGCAGCAACACTCTTTGCCCTTCTCCATGCAGAACTATAACTCCAACCTTGGAGATTATAATGAGCAGGTCCTCGGGATCATGCAGACTCTTGGCATTGACAGGCAAAGAACGATTGAGGTGAGTTTCTGACACCTTACTCTGGAAATCCACTGTCTTTCTTGGACTGTATAAAATTTGCCCTTTAGGAAAGTGGCACAAGTGGCCTATGTCAAGTATCAGTGCATTGCTAAAAATGCATTCCTGTGTAGCTCATATACGTTTGCATTTGTTGGGAGATTCTAGACAGGAATGCTTTTCAAATACTCAAGCTGGCATGAAATTTTAAAATTTGAAATCAGAGAATGTCTAGTTCTGAGAATCCCAGTTTTTCCCACTCCTGAAGAAGCTCACAAATTCCCTAAGTTTGCTTTTATAACAATGGTTAAGTCTTGCTCTTCTAGCCAGTAATTTTAAACATCTTATTTTGCGATAAACTGGCGGGGCTGGGGGATAGTGTGTGGGGCTGTCTTTCTATCAGACAGAGGTTTCTGGGATTAGTGAATGGTTGGCTATTCCTTTTTAAATGTATCTGTGCACTAAAATTAGTTTCTGTCTCCATTTCCTGTAGTCTTTACAAAACAGCAGCTACAATCATTTTGCTGCAATTTATTATCTTCTTTTGGAACGCCTCAGGGAGTACCGTAGCAATCAATTGTCCCATTGCTCGGTAAGCAGTCGCCAGCAAAGACCAAGGAGTTCAGACTTCAGCAACCTTGAGGTAAGGTCATATATAATCGTTCTTAGGTCAGCTAAGTTAAGTCAGCTGAATTCCCCATGCAGTTTTTTTTTTTTTTTTTTGCTCCTTCTCAACTTAGAGCTGAACCATAGCTTAGAGAGTGAAGGAAGGAGGCATCTCCCTCATCATTTTTTGTTTAATCTTGTGACCAAAAGACATATTTCAGCAGTTCTGGAATAAAGTGTATTTCATTGCAGGTTGCAATTGCAGAATTGCAGAATTCAAAAGTCTGAATTCTGATCAGTTAGAATAATTTTGCTTGTAGGAACTGACAGGGTTATCTGGCATTGCGCTTAAAGTTTTATTCTCCACTTTATTTTTCTGAAATTCAAAAACTAAGCTCAGGATATGTATTTATTAAAGGACAAATTAATTAGTTCTGGCACATTTTGTGGGATTATCATTGGATGCTTTCAAGAAGAAACTGGATTGCTGTTTGTCAGAAATAGTGTCGGGTCTCCTGCATGGGGAGAGGGGGTTCGACTAGATGACCTTCCAACTCTGTTTATCTGTTATCTGTTATTTATCTAGATTGTGCAGAAGGTCAAATGAAAATGCTTTGTTTTGAATCTCTTTAGTTGACCCAGGATAAAATTGCCAGTGAGAACTTGAGATCATCTCTGCTATACCATCAGCCTCCAAACCTGATTCAGTCCCCTTTGCAGGCAGATATGGATTGCGACCTGAACACTCCATTACAGGTTGGTGCTCTTAGCATTCCGACTTAATAGTTGATTGGAGGCCATCAGGTGAAACAGGAATCCTAGAACCAAGGAGGTTTAAAGACCTATCTTTTACTTTTACCCTCCAATGTCAATCCGTACATTATCACATATGTCTTCTTGGAAAAAATATTATAGAGGCACAAACAACACTGCCCAGAGTTGCTTCTGGTGAGATGCGTGGCCATGTAAACCTGATAGATAGATTAAATAAATAAATAAAGGCGCTGTATTATTCCTTTTATTGTTTTACTTTTCAGCCGTTGTTTTTTCCTATGGATCCGAACTTCAACACCCTTTTCAGGAATCGTTCCATCTCTCCAAACAGCCTCCTGGAAACTACAATCAGTGAGGAAGTAAGGCAGGACAAGGAACTGGAGGATGAAATCAAAGCTTTCAATCCAATTGGTTTCCCCATCAACACAAGTCGAAGACACACATTGGCTGGAGTAACAACTCATTTTTATCAGCATTCTCCACCATGTAAGTGCTGTGAAGATGGGATGCAGAATAAATATTTAAAAGAGTACTTTCTCTTTTTATTGAAATTTTAATTATTTACCCTGTTTCTCCAACAATACGGCCTCCCCCAATAGGAAGTCCCAGCATGTTTTATAGGCATGAAATGAAATTAAGTCCCTCCCCCCAAATTAAGGCCTATATTAAAACATGCGAAATGGGGGGGGAATGGTGTGGGGGCTGTTAGGAAGTACTTTTGTTGCACACCCGGATATGGTGCTGCCTGCGTTGACCCCGATACTAAGTGCCTCACCAACGCCAAGGTCAACATCCAAGCCGTCGCCGCCCGCACGCCCAAAGATGCAAGGGGGGGAATTAAGTCACCCCCGAAAAGATGGCCTAGCCATTTTTGGGGGGCTCAGAAAAAAATAAGACCCGGCCTTATTATATGAGAAACACAGTAGTTATACCAAATTTATTGGTATATTCCTTCTTCATCTACTGTCATGTGTCTTTATTCACTATGTTTAAAATAAGTTTAGTTTTGAAAAATCAGCTGTCATAGCCTTTCCTTTCAATTAACCTGTATTTGTCAGAGTTACAAACAATATTTGCCTCGGTTGTACCATATTCTGAAATAACCTCTCTAAGGAAAATGAAGTAACAGGTGGGCTAAAAATATGGACTTGCTTTCTTTCCTTCTTTTGCATATTCAGGTATCTCTTTGTCTATGTCATTTGAGAATACCCATATTCTTTTTCTTTTGATTCCACTTAAAATGTTAGCAATTAATGTAGAATATTCCAGGCTATTCTGTGAAACAAGTACAAGAAGGATCTTCATCAATGTCACCTATTCAGCAATAATTAACAATATCATCCTAGTTTGCTTTTTTCTCCTTTGCTCAATAATATAGCTTCTGGATATTGTGGTTTTATAGGTTTCTTTTACCAGTGAGGCATAATTACTTATGCATGGGTTCACATTAGAGGGTAAAATTAAATAGTTTTTTTTATTATTATTATTCTCTCATATCCCTGGTTCTTCGGGAAATCTGCTCTTTCTCTTTAGTGGATAACTTGAGCTCTGTTTCTGTCTCTCTCCCCCGCTTCCTCCCTCCCTTCCCCCCCTCCCCCCCACTTTGTCTGTGTAAACATTGTCACAAAGACTACTTTTTCTTTTTCCCCATCTGTTTGCACTACTGGAACTTGATATTTGGATAACTACTATTGTGATCCAGGTAGCATTGATTCATAATTTATTATTCATAAACATAATAAACAGGGAGCAAACCACACACTCAGCAGCACTGATGATATTACATAGTCAGGTAATGAAAGGTGTCCAAGCAAACAACCAAGCTTAGAGAGCACCAAAGACTCCACCCTTCATAATATCTGTTAAAAAAGCAAGACTTCCTAATTGCTACCATGATTTAAATATGAGGTTAGTTCTGCAATCCTTCAAAACATCAAAATTATTCCTAGTGAATAAGGATCTCCCATTGTTTTTACTACATGCTTTAGCAATAAAACTGTCCCGCAATCTTACTCCTTGGAGTTAAAGTTGCATTGAATTGAGTTTCATATTGTTTGACCTCTGCTATAATACTGCCTAAGGTTTCTGTTAAGAGTAGATCTTTTGTAAGTAGAAAAGGTTCGTCTTAATGCCCAATACCCTTGTTATTTTCCGTGTCAGTTTCACAAATTTTCCCTTCTGCCTGTTTTTTTTTTTTTTATATATAGGTATAGTCATTTCCTCTTCTGCAAGCCCTACAGAAGGAACCAGTTCGGACAGCTGTCTCCCTTCTTCATCAAACGATGGCTCTGAAATGCTGAGCAACTGTATGGAAAATCAGATGAACCTTGGTCACCCAACCACAGCTAGAGTTGCATCATCCTTCCTGACTTCCCATTCAGACACCCCAGTATTGCAAATTCAGGGCTGCAGGGATGGTACTTCTCTGTTGCCTGTCAGTTTCCAAGAAGGAAGGAGAGCTTCTGATACCTCATTAACTCAAGGTAATCTTTCCTTGTACACCCATAATCCAGACCCACCAAATATTCTCTAGGTCTACAATAGGAGTTTTAGATTTTTTCCTAAACATGGTCTACTCTACAACATGTTATACTGTATGCCTATTTGAAATTGTGGCCATGCTGGCATTTATAAAGAGACCTGCAAGTTATTTATACTCGTACAAAAAGAACACACATACATATGAGACAGAGGAATGTGGGTGGGTGGGGAATGCATGTGATGAAATGAGATGATAATCTGTGGCTGTCGTTCAGGGTTGCCTAAGTGGGAAAGGAGGGATGTAACCTTGAAGATAACTGTTTGCTTAAGGGCAGGCATTATTTATTAGATCATGTGTTTCTCTGTTGCTCTGTAGGCTTGAAGGCATTTAGGCAGCAGCTCCGAAAGAATACCAGAGCCAAAGGTTTACTTGGACTGAATAAAATCAAAGGCCTTGCTCGCCAGGTGTGCCAGTCCTCCTCTGTTCGGATAGCACGGAATGGCCTGGGCCCTTTCCAGCATTCCCAGCAGAATACCTGCATATACAGCACTGGGGGAAATGGTAGTGGCAGCAGCGGAAGTGGCAGAGAGGGCAGGAACTTACTTGAAGAGGTGCTCCAGCAGCAAAGGTGAGCATACAGCCTCTGTCCATGAGAAACGCTCCTGAGACTTTCAGCCTTTGCAAAATAGTAATATTTGGGCTCTCTTTGAAATCAGATACGTTGCTTTTTTCCCCCCCTTCACTTTATAAAGATTCTGGAGAGGTTGATTTACCTCTGAATCGCTTTGAAATAAAGTGCTCAGGTTTAAACATATTTTAATGATATCCATTTATTGGGTGAGAAGTGTTTCTGCTATTATTAGCTGAATTTATTTGGAAAAAAAAATGCTTTTAAGATTTAATTTGCACACAGAAAAAGATTTTTGTGCTCTTTATTGTTTTTATTTAATTGTTATTAAAGTAAAATTCTTCTCAACTCAGTGCCCTTGGGAACACATGTTCAGTAATGCTGCCAATCATTTGCAGATTCAGGCTTTTTTGTATTACCTATATGACCGTGAGCTTAATAGGCATTAACAACCCATATGATAAGACATACGTATTTTTGCTGCTGTAAGATGCAAGAGCCTAGAAAATGGACGGAATCAGCATGATACCAGTCCCTTACTTTGCATACGGTTGGAGTGTTTTTGTGGGGCTAGGATAATTTCAGGAAAGTTGCTGCACTCTTAACCCCAAAAGAGTTAGAAGAATAGCAATAGTGGGTGAGAGCAACATTAGAAACTTAGGACAAGTAGGTAACCTCTTTGCTTTCTGTTTCTTCTGTTCAGAATGCTTCAGCTCCAGCATCACCAACCAACCTGTCACCAGCCTTCTCAGTCGCACAACATCCTCTTGCCAGACTCTTCAAGCAGTAAAACATCTAAATCCCTACTCCTGTCTGAACTGCAAAGTGAGAACTCATTAGAGCTCGCTTTTCATAACACTCAGTTTCTTCAGCCTCACCTTTTTGGAGTTGCTGTCTCTCCAGTAACTTCGGCTGCTCACCTTCTTGATACCCACCTACATATTAGTAGCAGTGTATCTCCAGTTGCTTCTATGTTTTCTCAACCAAGTCGTTTCACTGTGCAATCTCTGAGCTATGACACAGTTACTTTACAGCATGGGGACTGTGAAATGGAGGATCTTACCTCAAACCAGATGGGGAAATTTGTCTTAGTGAAATGAGATTTTTTTCTGTTCTCTTGATCATCATCTTCAGGAGAGAGCAGTTCTATTACTAAAACCTACCAACGATAGATTTTTATTTTGCTAAGTGAATATCAGAAGCAATAACATGTTTGAAATATGTGAAGAAGCCATTCATTTGAAGAAGCTCCTGTCTTTATAAAACTGAAAAAGCAATACTTAGGTCCTTTGGCTTCAATATTCTTGCACTGAACAAATATAATGAGAAAACCTTTTTGTTTGTTAGAAACTAATGAGTCAGGTGGTGGGGTGCAAGGGGAAATTAATGGTTTTCTGGTACTGTATTAAAGTCAGATCTGCTGTTATATAAGAGTAGATGGTTGTTTCTGGTTCTGTTGTAACAGGGAAAGCCTTTTCAAAGAAGTGATTAGTGTTATGGTATTCCAGTTCATTTTACTTGTTTATAGATTTGTGAAGATGATTACCTCTTGTAAAAACTATCACAAACATTCACAGCATTACGCATTGTAGAAATATAATGCTCAAAGCATCTCCACTTTTTAAGTTCATGCTAGTAAAACCAATACTTTTCAGTTTTTATTCCCTAGTCAGATGATCATAGCATGATAGAACTGTGAACATTTTGCTTAGTAACTCTCCTGTAGAAGCTAAGAAAAGTTTGTAATTACGAGAATCAGTTAACATTATAAGCAACACTGAGGATTTTGTTCTGAGACTACAAACTGTTTTTCTGTCTGTTTCTCTTTAGTAAGAAAAACTTAAGAATATATTACGTAATGGCTTGGAATTGCTCGTACAGCGCTTCAGGAAATATTAGGGTGAAATAGCAAGAGCTGTTGGGGTGGAAAATATATTTAAAAAGTTTTGTTTTCCTTCTCAAGCCATGACCTCACTTTGAGGGTGTGTGCTGGGCACAATGTTTTATAGTGCTGTACACATTTATTGCTGCTACAAATGAAGTTTTTATGCATTTCCTTTCAGGGTCCAAACTGAACTGGCTTGTTGGAAAAAGGTGCAATATTTTAAAAATAAAACAGTTATTTTGGCAGTTGAAAGAATAAGAAAGCACATCAGTGATTTTTGAACAAATTAGTTACAATGGGAAGAACAGCACAACTTTGGGGTTTTGTTGTTTTGTATCTGAACAGATTGGTTTTTCTAAAAACTAGATTTTTTAATGTGTAGTTTAATATGGTCTGTTGTGTGCACACATAACAGGAATTGGAAATCATTACACACTATGAGATACCCTTTTGAGTAAGCTCTTTTTTTTGTTTCATGATGTATGGTCTCTTACTATATGGTGGCTTTTATCTGCATTGATGAATGCCAGGCATAGTTTGGCACAGAGAGGGAAGATGGTGGTCATCCTCCGTCAGTGGGTAAGGAGGATGAAAAAGTAGTCAGGTTAGGAGCAGGTGAGCATGTGATGGGGTCCAAGGTACCATATGCATGCCAAAACTATTTTGTCTAATTCTTTAAGGACCCATCTCTCTCTAAAAATAACTCTGGTGCCTTCATGTTGCTGCTGCTTTGTCCAGCCTGCAGTGTTATACACACACACACACACACACACACACACACACACACACACAAATAAACCAAAGATTTTCTGGCAGATGGGTAGAGGGGGTAGGTAAGATGATATATGTTCAATGACTTTGTGACTCTTGAGTTTTATTCATGTACGGTGTCTGCATTTCTGGGTCCTTTGGTTGCTGCTGCTGCTGCTGCCTCTTTGTTTTGTAAGATCTTCAAGGTGAAGCTAAATTACTCTGTGTAATCCTTCTCTGACTGGTGCCTTTCAGCAAAAAAAAAAAAAAGTAAGATAAAATGGTTTATGTGGACGTGCAAAATGGCAGGGTAGATGGTTTTGAAGGGTGACTTCAACAAGGGAAACAAGGTCATGCCAAAGCAGCAACATTGCCTTCACATTCATAAAACAATTCCATGTGTTATTTCAAGAACAGCAGGCTTCTTTTGGATCTTTCCCTTTTATCTGCCATGGATCAACAGGCCATAAAAACAATCTGTTTGTTCTAAGCAGTGATAAGCACTTTACTTCTAGAATCTCCTCTCCAAATGATAAAGAATATGCTTTCAATTATTCGGAGGTAGAAAAAGGTCATTTTCAACATTTCAGGGTTTGTGCATTGCTTCTTCTTGTCTTATTCTCAACAGTACTGTTTGGCAAACTGCAATGCAATAGAATGGATTATTTAAAGACACTGTGTGATTGATTCAATTAAGATGTGTAGTTTTTATTTTTTACCATGACTGAAAATCATTTTGTTTATGTTAAAATGAGAGATGTGCACCAACTAATTAGTTGTGTTTTATTTAATATTTAAATAAAATGTTTTAAAATAATTTGTGATCAATGTTGCTTTTATTTTTGTCAGTGTTGCAGCACATCTAACCAGCACAGAATTATATAATTCTGCAGGATTCATCTACATAAGAAACTTCTTTGTATACAATACCATACAGCAGAAGGCAGCATACAACATCAGGAACACTGAAGCAACATTCATAGAAGCAAGTCATTACAGAGTAGAGAGATGCAGAGGCCTAAATTTACAGAGGCCTAGGTTACAGAGGACAAACCAACTCTTATATACAATTCAGCAAGTCTAAGCCACACCCAGACTCCAAACTGTCTCTTATGGCCCTATACAAACAAATACTATGTTTCAGTTTCCAAACAGTCCCCATTGGCTGACCTACTACCATGTCTATTCAAACAGTTCCCATTGGCTGACCTGTTACCATGTCTATTCCAGTTTATGAACCTTATATACTGACAATTTGAAAAATAATATGAAGTGTGAATATATTTTTGGGACTGAAATCTGGACCATCTTTCAGAAAGTTTGGGAATTGCACACTAGTGGATTAGGAAGAATAGGCTAATCCAATGGCCTATCTTTAAACCAACAAGACCAAATGGCTGTGGGTTTAATGGCCATTTGAAACTAGGGACTTTCCATTTTTAGTTCTATATTAGGTTACATTCTTGGCTCTTGCTTCAAGAGGAGGTAACACTGGGTGCTTTTGTACAAATCCATGCGAAGCATGTTTCTTTCTGGATCAAGAGGCCCCTGTTCACAATCATTTATTTATTTATTTTGTCAAGTGATTATAAGATAACAGGTATCAGTATAAACATAGTTATGAATACATGAAAATGGATAGATATAAGAAAAATAAAAAACAATAGGAAAGGGATGATAGGTGCGCTTTGGTGCGCTTACAATCATTGGTGCGCTTACAATCATTCATGCCTTGGTCAGTAGTTTGATTATTGCAATGACGTCTACAGAAACTACAATTAGTTCAAAATGCAGTGGTGTGGGTAGTTATGTGTATATTCATTCTACTTCATGAGCTGGAATAGCTCCTAATAGATTTCTGGGTACAATTCAAGGTGTTAGTTACTAATTCTAAAGCCATTCATACCATAGGACCTTATTATTTGCAGGACTATCTGCATCAAATTGTTTCTACCAGTCTTACAAGATCTGACAAATTTGGCATCTTTGGGATGATCTTCATGAATATAACTTGACTGGGGCTCAGTCTTGGTTATATCCTATTACGTTTGGGAATTTTTGATTATTTCTGTTCTGTATTTCAATTCTATGTTAGCTACCCAAAATTGTATTCACATGTTGGGCAGTCATAGAAATCCAGTGAATACATTCTATATCAGATCATGCCTCAGAAACATCAATTATAAGAAAGATTTGTCTCATTTTATCCCGAAAGGCATTTAAATATACCTTTAAGAAAGAAGTCCTCTTTATAAGCAAGATAATAAGATACATACACACACGCACACTTGCTTTCTGGTATTGATTATATTTTAAGGAAAAAACATGAAAAAGCTGACTAAGAAAATAACAAGTAAACTAACAGATACATCATAATCTATGGAAACAGAGAAAGCTTCCAGTTTGGATACTTATCTCAGAATGATATGAAAACCTACTGAGTCCTTGGACACAATGCCATTGGATTTATCTCTTTTAAAATACATTTTATCCCATTCTCCTTCAATAAAGCTTATATAATTCTGATTTTGAAGGCTGATATTGTTCCTATGGTTATATTAGCTAACCTTGTTAAATGCTGATGAAAAGAAAAATTAAGATAATCCTGGCATGTACATTACAAATGATAGTGCCTTTGGTTACCTATTTGGTTAATTAATCTGGTTTAATTACAGGCTGCCATGCATCTGATATTAGAATATTAGATTAGTAATTGATTTGCTAGCTATGCATCCCTAAAACTTTAAACAACTGGTGCTAATTTTATTATTTGTGGAAAATGTCTTTGATAAAATGCAGCAGAAATTTTATAAATATAAAATTCCTCCTTTTTATTAATTCAGTCAATGTGTAGTATTCTTTAACAGGGCTTATACAATCAATATTAAACATTTAATTGTGCCTGGTTGCTAAACATCTCTGTGTTTTCCACCAAACAGTAGTCTAGTTGTCAGATTTTGTACCAAACACTATTCAAGGGCTGCATCACATAACTGCATTAGTCCAGACAAGCTGTAACCAAGGGTTGGATGACTGTTGCTAAGTCAAGCTAAGAAAGGGTTATGTTTGTGAATCAAGGGGTATTCCCAATTGTGGACCTGTTCCTGCTGGATGAATACAGCCACATCGACAGCAAGCTTTCTCAATGTTTTTCCCCCTTTGCCAAAAGTCCTCTGTCTTGTCTGCATTTAATTTCAGCTTCTCTCATTCAGCCATTACTGAAGTTAAGCAAAGCTCAAGGGTATAGATCAGTGGTCCCCAACCTTTTTTATGCCGCGGCCCGGTACCGGCATCAGCTGGGCGCCGCCATCTTGTTTTGATGAAAAAGTGCTTCCGGTGAGCTTTCTACCCAGAAAAGCTCACCGGAAGCACTTTTTCATCAAAACAAGATGGCGGCGCCCAGCAAACCAGCGGCTTGTTCCACGGATTTGTTCCATGGACCGGTGGTTGGGGACCCTTGGTATAGATTACTCTCTGGAGTTAGACAATAAGGAGAAGTAGAGCTGGGCATTGTCAACACACAAATGTTGGCACACAATTTTAAAGCTCCAGATGACCTCAGTGCTTTCATGTAAAAGCTAAAAAGCATAGGTGACAAGCCAGAAGACATAACAGACACCATAAATCTATGATTTAAATATCAAATACTAATCTTATAGTATAGGTAGTCTTTGACTTACAACTGTTTAGTGACCATTCAAAGTTACAACGGCACTGAAAAATGTGACTTATGACTGCTTTTCACAATTACGACCTTTGCAGCATCCTCATGATCATGTGATCAAAATTCAGAGGCCTGGCATCTGGTTCATATTTATGACCGTTGCTGTGTCCCAGGGGTCATGGGATCACTTTTTGTGATCTTCTCTCAAGCAAAGTCAATTGGGAAGCCAGGTTCATTTAACTTATCAACTGCAATGATTCACATAACAACAGTGGCAAGAAAAGTAATAAAATGGGGCAAAAGTCACATAACAAATGTTTCATTAACCACAGAAATTTTGGGCTCAATTATGGTCATAAATCGAGGACTACATATACTATCTTTTGGACATGGCCCAATATGGTCATTCCATGTCAAGTGGTCTGATTTCAGAAAAGTGCCCCGCTCGACCATCATGGATTTTGTGTGAACATGCACACATGTCCCCAATGAATGCTGGTAAAGTGTTAGGTGTACCAATGCAATTTGCGGAGTTATAGTCATTTGTTGGACCCCATACCGCAGCCTTCTACAGTATGGCTCTGAGGTTTCAGCAATTTTGAGACATATCTCCAGCAATATTTTGTTGAGAGAAACAAAACATGGCCATTTTGTGCAACTTTTTGTGCTCTATTAAACAAAATAATAAAAACATTCTCATGAGCAATCTCCATCTAGATTATTTGGAGCAAATTTGGCCAAAAATATCACAGCTCGAAAAAAAGGTTAACGTTTGGCTTTTTATATCTCTGGAAGGAAAGGTATGATAAACGTGAAACTTTACACGTAATAACTTAGCAACACAAGGTTTTTGAATATAAAATTTCATTCTACTACTACTTTCCAATCAGAGGTGGTATTCAGCAGGTTCTGACAAACCGGTAGCAGAAATTTTGAGTAGTTCGGAGAACCGGCAAATACCACCTCTGACTGGAGATTTTACAGTAGCCTTCCCCTTCCACGCCCACCAAGCCACGCTCACAGAACTGGTAGTAAAAAAAAATGAATCCCACCACTGTTTCCAATAGTTTACAAATTGAGTATAAAGTTAATGGTTTTTTTTTTAAATGTAAAAAATAGAGTATTTTCAGCTGACTTTTACAAAAAAAGACCTTCTGGAAACTCTATTAAATAATTCTCATTAGAAAGAGCATGTTTCTAACCCCCCCAAAAAGTAGGGTTGGTTTTTCATCACTGACATATAAAGCCCTAAAAATAGGGACAAAGTTGAGGACATTGCTATGGCAACATCTCATGCATTCTATTATTTTTTCATCCTTTTTGTTTTATATAGACATCATTACCACTATTATATTGCATTGGTCCATGGTGATATTGTCACTACCAGTTCAGGGAACCAGCAACCCCATTGCCATAGGGGGTACGCCTGATAGCCGTGCAATGGCCATGGGTGGGTTTCTTGGTTCAGGATCCCAAGCCTGTAGTTTGGTTTCTTCCTCGAAGTTCCAAAGTCTTGTGTGGATATCTGTCCAGTTCCCAAGCTGATGATTGGCTAGCTTATCCTAGGTTCCCAACCTAAAGTGGGTATCTTATATGGTTCCCAAGCCAAAGTCTGTACTGTTCATATGAACTGCCAAATTCCAACGATCACTTATTTATCATTAAATTTACGTGCCACGTTCTTTAGTGTCGCTTCTGGGAATTGATACTGTTGACCTGATGATGTAACTGAAGGCACTGGAAGCACACAAATACTTTGTGGTTCTGGAACCCAACAAACAGGCCAATAAAATGAATGGGCAGGGCCTTGCAGATACATAAATGTTACCAACGCATCATTTTATTTGATTGAAATTTCCACAACGTTGCCTACCCACCATTTTTTGTCATAAATGCAGGCAACATAACAACCAGGAAATATGTCGGCCAATTTTAAGTTTGGATCGATGGTATTGGACATTATGGCCACAAAGTTAATTGTTAAAGTTAATAGTTCTTTGAAACTTTGCTGATAGAAATTGAATTTGAATCAACTGGCACAAACTGGTGATGATCTCTTGTGCCAGCTATTGTGTTGCTAATTTTCCATCTTTCTTCTTGCAACATCCTGCTTTCTCCGATTTCTTCCTTTGGAGCATATATATATTTAATTCCGTGAATGTTTCTGTCACAAAAGTTGAACAGATCTGTTGGCATCAGAGGCGGGGCTAGCTGTCAGCCTGAATGGTTGTGTGAGTGGGTGCTCCGTGGAGCACAATTTAACTTCAAATGTTCGGAGGGCTTCTTAAAGCCAAAGGTGTCTCAGAGGGACAATTCGGGAGAAAGGGCAGCTCATCAATCACATTCGGATGGTGGTCCGTGGTGAAAATCAGAAAAAATCCTTCTTGAAACCGGACGAGGAAGAAGGCAGCCTTCATGACTGAAGGACCTACATGGCTCCAAATGACATTTTGTCAGCTACACAGTGGAATAGCAGTATTAGAATAGAATAGAATAGAATAGAATAGAATAGAATAGAATAGAATAGAATAGAATAGAATAGAATAGAATAGAATATTCTGTCAATTTTGTATTCTGTCATTATAGTCATCTAAACTTTAACAGAGACAGAGCTGCAGTGCCAACATAGTAGGAGCTGAGAAACCAAGGAAAGGTCAGTGGAGATTTCTGTCTCCTTCTCATCAGGGACTAATCATAGGTTAACCAATGAGTGCTTCTCTTGAGAGGAGATCTTTTGTTCTCAACTGTCTGGAGGAGATGTTGGCAGACTTTTTTGTGTCATCTGTTTTTGCACAAGTATTTGAACAAGAACTTCCAAAGTTTTACTTTTGCCACATATACATGCCTCTCCTTTTTCATAACCAGAAATAACAATTGACTGCGCATGCCTACTTTTGGCAGAATAATTTCTTTGGCAACATACCACTAGAAACCAGGGCTGATACATGCTATGCTTAACTCTTTCCTTTCTCCTTTCTACAGTGTATTAGGATTTTATTTAGCTATTTCAGAAATCTAAATTTGAATGTGTTTGGCATGCATTGTAATACAAACCAGAAGAGCTCAGTATTTGAATCCTAGGTGATCAAAAGAACATAGGATCTAACATGAATATTCTTCCTGTAGCCGTTAATGCCTTCTTAAAGGAACTGTACATTTTTATTTTATATGTATGTATGTATGTATGTATGTATGTATGTATGTATGTATGTATTTATTTATTTATTTATTTATTTAAATTTCCATACCACCTAGTGACCCAGATATGGTTTACAACAATTTTCCTAGTCCTGTGTGATTTTATGGCTTTATTGCTGTCTTCTTAGTGTCACTTAATTCAAGCATGTGTTTTCCGAGCACTTGTGATTACTGAGGGAGACCAGGAAAAGTCAAGAGTCCTTTAAGGAATTGTGGACTAGGTACAGCCAGGGTGCCCATGTTAGATCAGAGGGACCTTTGCCCACTTTGAATCCTAACAATGCACACCTCCAGTACAATAACATAAACGTGGTGAAATGGTATTTATACATTCTAAACAGAAGACAACTAATTTGTGGAACTGTTCCAAATTCTCTGTGTGAGTGTAAAATCTCCCATCGAAAATATTCCTATGGATGAGAATTTTGATATAAACAAGTAATACATTCATAGTTCTTTGAGTTTCTAGAGTGCTAGCATTCCTCCTGTGATTGGAACACACTTTTTAGTATAACATTAATCCAAAATGTTCAGAGTATTGCAGCATAAATTCAACACCAGAAAACTAAACACAGATGACTGAGGCTTCATTTAACTTCTTTATAAACACAAGTAAATTTTACAATACCAGTTGTAGATTTCTTCAACATGGAGCAAACTCAAACAGAAGCAGACATGTTACAGGTTCAGAGCTGAGCTCTCGTTTCCAGTAAGCAAGAAAGCTAGTTTCTCTTTCACTTTAGAGCTGAGCACAGAACAGAGATAAACCATGCCCATATTCTCTCTTTAAGTTTCAGCCCTCAATTCAGCTTTCATTGGCTGACCTTGTTACTAAGCTCTATTTCAGTTCATGAATATACTCTGACACAAAAGAGTGCTAGTCAGGTTGCCCAATTAGTTACTTAGGTATCCACTTCTGTAAAACTATGAAAGATGCTGTGAAGCAATTAATTTTTTTTACTCGTGGATAACTATCATCTGCAAATGTGAATAGGGCTGCAAATACTTTGAAAGCCATTAGATACAGCAAAAACCCATATTGAAATTTGACTCTTTGTTTTCCTCAACTGCTTGTTAATTTTTGCAGTCCAGTTCTTTCTGTTTTTAAATAATGTTATTAAAGTTCACAAATACAAAGATAAAAAACTAATGCCCACAAAGAAATATATAAAAAAGCAAGGAAGGGAAATGCAGAAGAAAATAATAAATAAGAAAAGATATATAAAAGATGACACCTCCTCCCTCTAGACACGTATGAGCCATTTCAGCAACTTTAAATCTTCTAATATTTCAGTATGAAAAAGAGTTGTCACCCTTTATCAATAATCAAATTATAAAACTCATCATTCAGTCCTAGTCAGTCCTAATCAGCAAAAGACTATTGAGAGATATCAGAAATGTTAACATTTATTTTAATGGGCAAATAAATCTATTTTGTATTCTAAGATATAAAACAAAAAATAATCTGTCCCTATTTATAACCAGATATTTAAACACATCATTCAGTACTGGTCAAAAATAAATTCCATTAATTGCTACTAGAAACCTACACACATATTAATCTTGGTCAAATAAGTTCATTTTATATTTCTTTGTTTACTTTTAAAAAGCTTGATCTTTAATAGAATAGAATATTTATTCTGTCAATTTTGTATTCTGTCATTATAATCATCTAATCATTTAACAGAGACAGAGCTGCAGTGCCAACAT
The DNA here is from genome assembly GCF_049901735.1 of Notechis scutatus. Lineage (NCBI taxonomy): Eukaryota > Metazoa > Chordata > Lepidosauria > Squamata > Elapidae > Notechis > Notechis scutatus. The sequence goes on along the minus strand of NC_142013.1, from coordinate 56,134,873 downwards.
GGTAGGAGCTGAGAAACCAAGGAAAGGTCAGTGGAGATTTCTGCCTCCTTCTCATCAGGGACTAATCATAGGTTAACCAATGAGTGCTTCTCTTGAGAGGAGATCTTTTGTTCTGAACAAGGAAGACAGCAATATTGAAGAATTGCTTTGATTGCCCCCACATGGCACACTTATTTAGGACTGTGCCATTTTGTATGAGTTTGAATAGGAATAGCAAGCACTGCTTTTGGTTGACTCCAGGAGAAATAGATAGCACTTTAACTCAGCATAGGCAAAGTTCTGAAGCCATCTGGATTTTTCATAAAGTGAAGTGCGTAAAACATGGTGACTACACCAAAGAAGCCTAGTCTGGGAGCAATTGCACCCAGCTTTGTTCACTAAATTTTTGTATGCTTTTAATGTTAGCATAAAATGGATGGAATTTTCTGACCTCATAATAGGCACATCCATATATTATTTACACTGTGGATTTTTTCTTTAAATCCTAAATGGAAGCATTAGCAATAAGCATTCATTACTTATTTCTGAAATGAACCAAAGAATTGGGTAACAAGGGACAAAATAATATAGTCTAGGATCTCTGCAATCCACAATCAGGACACCAGACTCTCTCTTTTTCTATTTTTTAGAATTTCCTCTCTCTCTCTCTCTCTCTCTCTCTCTCTCTCTCTCTCTCTCTCCCTGCCTCCCTCCCTCCCTCCCTCTCTCCCTCCCCCTCTCCCTCCCTCCCCCCTCTCTCCTGTGTATGTGAGGGGGAAGAGAAAGACTAATGGCAATTTTAATTACAAATTAAAGAAAATAAATTTGAAGAATCTTGCAGGTATTTTAGGAATGTCAAATTCTCATTGATTTTTCTGAACAGACTCATTCATAAGGCACATTTTCTGACTGTGATTTTAAACTGCATTGGCTACCCTCTATCCCTTGATAAAGGAGCAATGTGTGACTCGCATCTTCATAAAGATTTCCCAGCAGTAGTTCTTTTAATAGCTGGTTTCAATAGTTGTAGATTGTCATGATAATCAGTTCTTTTTACATTCTCAATTCATCAAGATGTGATGGAGAATGTGAAAGTTTACTGATAATGTAATTAAGCCTTTATATAGATATACAGATAGAAATGAATGTTTGTGTGGGAGAGTCTTCTAGATTCCATGTAGATTTGTGAAAAGAATAGTGCTTTGATCTGGAATAACTTTCAACTACTCCTGGAAGTAGTGTTCCAGAATTTCAATTTCAGAATGATTTCTGGAGAATACATAGGCACTCGCACACAGAGTCACTCTTACCCGAAGTTATTTTTGTTCCATGTGCATGTGTATGACTGTGCAAGCATGGACATGTGCTTGCAAACCAGTTTTTTCCATTCCTAGTTGCAACAGTGAATAATCTGGGTGTGGTTATAACCCACTTTCAGCTGGTAGTAGCTGTTAGATATACAGTAATTTGAGGTATGTGACACTGAGCTCTTAAACATTTCCTGTGATATACAAGTTCACAGAAGAATACTTGTGTAGGTTGCTACCAACTGCTGCTTCCTTAATGTCTCCAAACACTTTTCTTTTAGGTATTTTTAGCAGATTGACATTCAGTAACAGTAGCCCTACTGGAGCATCTCTGTCTGAAGTTAATTCTTCTTGTTGAAAGCTTCTGTTTATAAATAATCAAGCCAGACAGTTCTATATAAGTATCAATGTCCTTTAGAGGATTCCTGGAAAGTCTTTGGCATTATCTAATCTCTTGCAAATTATGGCAAGAGATTGAATGAGCAGTTGTACAGTATGTTCAATCAGTAACACCAGGCGTGGGATTCTACCTGTTCGGACCGGTTCTACAGAACCGGTTGTTACAATTCTGCACAGTTTGGAGAACCAGCAAATCGTGCCATTGGCTGGCCCCTGCCCACCCACCCCTCCCCCTCCCCGCCCAGTCACTCCTTATCTTGCATGCACACCATCCAACTTGCCTGCGTTGTACCTTTGCCTAATTTTTGGTAAGTTGCTATTTTTCCTTTCCTCCCCCACGATCAGCTGTTCCGACTATCAGCTGTGCTGCTTTAGATTAGCTAGAAAGCAGGAAATCGTCGGATTTCTTGCTTTTTAGCTAATTTAAATCGCTGTTGTACTGCTGCGCCTTTGCCCAGGTGGCTTCCCTAAGGCCCAGTCAGGAGTGGTATTCGGGGGGTGGGGGTGGGTGGGAGAAGTGGCCTGAGAGCAGAGCTGAACCTTCCTTAGGACTCAAGCTTCTATTTTTCAGTGCAGACTCAGGCAGCAGATTGCAGAAAGGTAGATTTGTGAGTGAATCTGTGACTCTGCAAGCAACTCAATCTGCCTGCCTGCTTTGTCCGGTTTTGGGTAAAAGTTGCTCTTTTTAAAATATAAAATTCAATATTTACATACATGATGTGTTGTGAGTTAATTTTCTGAGTTTGCTTGCAAGCAAATTTTATGTAACATACTCAGGCAGCAAATTGCAGAAAGGTAGATCTGTGAGTGACTGTGATTCTGCAAGCAACTCAATCTGTCTGCCTGCTTTACCTGATTTTGAGTAAAAGTTGCTCTTTTTTTAAATAAAAAATTCAATATTTACATAAATATTTACAATATTTACATACAAGCTGTGCCCAACCAGTCACGTGACCACCAAGGCACGTCCAGTCAGAAAGCCATGTCCACCCAGTCACATGACCACCAAGCCAGACCCAAAAATTAAGCCATGCCCACAGAACTGGTTTTTAAGAAATTTGAATCCCACCCCTGAGTAACACCACTGGCAGGGGTGGGTGGGGTATGATCTCCTCCCTTGCCTACAGCTGCAATCTATTCTAGGGTATTTTAAAAAATTCTTTGAGATGAATATAGCTATGATGGGTTGTGGGCTTTGTAGTATGTGCAACATGTTTAAAAGAGCAGTGTTTCAGTTACTGAGGTACAGCTGCCACCTTGGCTTCTTTTGCACCTTCTCTGTAGATGTGCTGGCACAAGACAGCAACATTGAAATAAGTGCTGCAATATGAATGAATAGGCTGTAGCTCCATTAAAACAGATGGCTGGGTTCCAAATTCACATTTTGAGATAAGGACGTTTTAGATTAGTTATTTCCCTGAAATATACAAGTGAAAATTTCTGAATATGGGACTTTCAAGGGCACTTGAATATGGGACTTTCAAGGTGCCCATAGGGAGAGAGTCAAAAAGACAAGATGACAGCCACAAACATCACCAAAGCCTGCTCTTTTTTATTGGATGTTCTGGTTGGCTTTAACCCACCCATTCCTGCTAATGCCCTTGAGTCAAGCTGTACCCAATCTAGCCCCTTACCATCTTCTGTCCAGAAAACCAGCAAAACATCCAATGTCAAGATATATCTGCACATGTAACCACAAAAATATTGTTTGTCTGAAATAATCAAAAAAGCTTCATATTCATCTTGTATATACAAAGTGTTTATCATACAAACAAGTCTTCTGTGGAAATACAGTCCACAAGAAAAATTCTGGCAGTTATTTAACAAAGTTATTATAAGGATCATGTTCACCTTTAGAAATCGTTCACTCTCAAAATGGAAAAAAGTTGTTCAGAATTTTCCAAGTGATCTCTGCACCTTTGATATTTCTGTAGTAAGACTTTCTATTTGAATATTAAAAAAAATGCTTGGCTTAGCAGAAAACTCTTTTGCATTGAATACTGAATGGGAAGCTGAGAATGACTAGTAATTATCGTACGTGTCCCTGATTTAAAAATAAACTAGGGAGAGGTCCCTAGGAAATGTATTGTGCAAGGCACACATGTTGCAACATTTAGAAAATCAAGAAATGCTTCATTTTAAAAAAATCTATTTGTGCTAGAACTTACCAGTCTTCCAATTTAATGACTATTGTGGAATGTCACATTTCACACTGATGAAGCTTGCCCCTCTGTTCGCCTTGCATGTTAGGCTGTAAGTGCCATTTCCAGCTCTTTCTGAGAGTGGGATCCAAGTGAGTGTAACACAGCATCTGGCTCTTTTTATTGTGGGATGCTGTTATGAAAGAAACTTCACGGCAATCAACTTGATTGTACTGCTGTCCTCCCAACCCTTGGGGAGTGTTGGGTTGCAACTTCCATTTTAGCTGGGCTATGCAGGTTAGCAGATGGCTTCCTGTGCACACACTATGTAGAACATTTCTAGCTTTGTCATTTGAACATCATGCATATCTGGAGAACCTTTTATGAACTGAATCTTCAGCATTGCAAGCAAAAGCATGTAATAATGTGAAGCTATTGCCCAAGACTCAGCTGTAGAAAACTGATTTTACTATCATCATCTTTATACTTGTGCTTCTGTTGCTTAGCTATAAACAGACCCATTGATCAAATAAATGCCTGAAGTTATTAACCAACTTTCCTGCCAAAATAAACCAAATTCTGCTCCTGGAACCTCACTCAGTCCTTAAGAAAATAGGGAGCATATAACTAAGCAGAAAATCAGAACATAATAGCTGTCATAACTGACAATTTTTAGTGACTTGATTAATGAATGAATATTTTCTGGGGAACCATTAGATAGCTAAATAGACTCGATTTGTGAAACATGCTGAAGTTATCATTATCTAAGCTTAGTGGGTTGCATGATCTGATTAAAAGTTTGGGTAAGACAGCCTTTGGAAATAACTTGATGTGAAAGACCTCATCTGCTTAATGTAACTATCAAACTACTGTTAAAAGGTTTAGAGAATGCTACACTTCATGTTTGAATAATAATGAGAGTTCTTTCAAAATATAGAGAACCACCTTTGAGATAAAAATGAAACCAAAACATTTCCTTTTGGGCCTAATGGAAAAAGAAATGGAGAAAAGATTTGGAACTTTATTATTATATATGTTGACAGCAGCAAGACTATTGTATGCAAAAAATGGAAAGGCACTTCGATTCCTACTATGGACGAATGGTTGCAGAAGTTGATGGAGTTGGCTGAAATGGCGAAATTGACTACTTTGATTAAAGAAAAGAACATAAGTACTTTTGTTTCCACTTGGAGACCACTTCTGAACTTTGTGCTTGAAGTGGAAAATAATGAAACTTTGATTTTGGGTTTTGTTGAGTAGATTTAGATCTTTACAGAAATGGCTTGTTCATATAATTATGAAAAAACAAGAAGTTGTGATTTGATAATGCTTTATTTTACTGTAACAGAGTCGGAAATCAATTATGCTTTCTTTCTTTTTCTTATCCTTTATCACTTCTATTTCCCCCTTTTCCTTCCCACTGCTTTTCTGTTTACTTTTGAATTTTATACTTTATAATATTGTATAACTCAATAAAAATGTTAAACAGGAAGCTGGCTAGGAAGGCCAGAAACAGTGATAGCATGACCTCAGGACAGTGCAACTGCCACACATACATGCCAATTGCCAAACACCCAAATTTTAAGCATGTGACCATCTGGATCAGTGGTGGCATTCAGCCGGTTCACACCGGTTCGGGCAAACTGGTAATGACAATTTAGCGTGGGTCGCCAAACCGGTAGTGACTTCTGGCTGGCCATGCCCCCAACCCAGTCACTGCTCACTCACTTACCCTGCCCACCTGACACTTGCCCCATCCAGTCACTCCGCACCTCCTATGTGGCACACTGGGTCCTTGTGGCTTGCCTTTTACCTGCCTTCCCATGTGGTGCCTGCGCCCCAACTGAGCAGCCCTGACTGCCTGCTCACAGATAAGCCTGTGAGTCAGGCTATCCCCCTTCACCGTTCCTGGATCTTCCCGCCCCCCATCCCCAGACCTTCCTGGCCCCCCCAGAATTCCTGGATCTTCCCGGGGCCCCCCATCCCTAGAGCTTGCTGAGGGCCTCCCCACCATCTCCGGGCTCGGCTGTCTGTCTGTATTCTATTTTCTCTTTATGATTTTTTATCACTTCTCCAAAAATATATGTAAATGTCAATAACATTTCTTCATACAATACACGAGGGCTATCCACAAAATAGATTACGTTTTCATCTGTAGCAAGAAGGGGCGGAGCTAGCATGGCCATCTTTGGTCTGTGCGTCCGCCGCTCAGTCTGCATCTAGTCGTGCTAGTGGGAGGTTTGTATCGTTGCTCGTTATTTCACAGCAAACGTTTGAAATGTGTGCTGCAATTGAAAATCCCGCGAGTTGTGATGTGCGATCAGTGATAAGGTTTTTGTTGGCAAAAAACCATAAACCGATTGAAATTTTTCGGCAATTGTGTGAAGTGTACAGGGACAACATCGTCACTGAAGGTGGAGTGCACCAATGGTGCATTAAGTTTAAAAATGGCCGAACTACGGCACTCGAGCAGTCCTGAATGCTTTTGCTTGGTGCAAGATCGGGGCTGTAGGGCGGATGAGGAAAAATCTCCCACTTGAAAGCATTCAGGACTTCTCGAGTGCCGACTTTTCCAGGCTTTCTTTGTTTTAAAACATCCTTTAGGTATTTGTTTTACATCTGAGTCTTTTACATCTTTAATCTTTCTCTTTAGTTTTTAGTCTTTGATCTTTCTCCATAAATCCAATTGCTGTTTTATTACTCTTTGGAGATTATTTTTTGGAATTTTTTTACTTAGGTTACATCTCTAAGATAACAGTTGCAAGTTATCTCACCCAGTTTCACTGCTCTGTCCACATGCCACTCCAGCACAAGATCTTAGTGTCCTGGTTGTCCCAGCTTGTGGCTGACCAAAATAGCCATCCACTCAGGAGAGCTGCTGCCACTCAGGAGAGCTTTCTTTGGATCAGTGAGGACATTGTTGTTTCCTCGTGATCAGCAAAGTGCCTCATCTTTCTTCACCACCCCTCCAGGGCAGTTTGACCCCATAGGGTCTCCTGGCAAGCAGTTGCCAGCTGCATTTCAGGAAGCCCAGCAGAGCTCCACTATTCTCCAGCTGTTCCTGCTGTGACATCAACTGTTGATAGAGGAGATTGATAGAGGAGATTGAGCTCTCTCTAATTTGATATGCAGGTAGTTCTTGTTTAGTGTTTGCCATTTAACAACCACTTACAATTATGACAGTGATGAAAAAGTAACTTTACAACAAATCCTTACTTTTATGATTGTATAAGCTTGTAAAGCAAATGAAAGCTGAAGTAAGATAATAAGCACAGTCATGGTTTCACTTAGTGACTTCTTCATTTAATGACTGAGTTGTCAGTTACAATTATAATCACTAAAGGAGGACTTCCTGTAATAGTTTACAGCAATTAATTAATATGTTCTCCTTTCTAAGTTGTTTAGATTTACCCCTTCAGCCTCCTGGATTCATGATTGTTCTCTCTGTTTTCAGTTGCACCATGCATTTACTCATGTTCTCTCAGGTTTTGTAGAACTATGCTCTTTGAGATTACCCTCATTCTACAAACCATTTTTTTCAAACAAGAAAACCCATTTTTAATCAGACAAAAACACAATAATAGGGTGATTGATAGATTTTAAAACTCACACAGAAATATTAATCATTATTACTGTGACATAAGTTATTAATTATTTCATCCGTGTGAATTCTGAAATAAATACTTATGCACCACAGAAATGTGTAGCAAAACTGGCCCCAGCAGGTTCCTTTCCTGTCTCTCCCTCCCCCTCCATTATCTGTTTCAAATGAATTTTCAGTTCTATAAAACTAAATGGTACAAAAATCAGTTTGCTTTCACTAAAGGACTCTATATATTCACCCACCCATAGACAAACTGTTCTCTGAAGCTTAGGTAACAATCTTGCATGTTAAAACTTTGCATTCAGCGCACAAAGAGTGTCACAGTCTTTCAAATATATCTGAGTGGGTGGGGATAGGCCATGTAAAGTACCGTAATATCAATGAGATTCCCAACTACTTTGATGAGATTTATTCCATCCAGCATTATTTTTAGAAAGGTACAGAGGATTGTAGCCAGCAGTGCTTAATAGGTTACTTCCAATCATCATATAAAGTTCATTTGTTATTTATCCCCTTCTTAATTTTGATTAAGAAATATTAAGTCTTGCTGTTTTGTTTCAGGGTAAAAGCCAACATCCTATGCACCTTTTCCTACTTAACCTGCTTAACTAAATATCTTTTAGTGCATCTTATTTAGGTCATTGGGTATACACTAAGAATACAAGTATTGTTGTAGGTAATAGATAGATACTGATAGATGATAGATAGATAGATGGATGGATGCATAGATAGATAGATAGATAGATAGATAGATAGATAGATAGATAGATAGATAGATAGATAGATAGATAGATCCTTATACAAGCCTGATAAGAGTATTAAAGAATACCATTTCTAGTATTAAAGTAGAATTCCATGAAACACATGTTGAAAAGACAAGAATTAATCCAGGTTTCTCTAATCATGTGCTATCAAGACATATGAGCTATAGTATAGGGTGCTGGCCATGGATGATAGAAGCCAAAATATCTATCTGAATCAGATTAGGGAAAACTATATTAAACTAACCCAAATCCATATCTCGTATTTCAACCAGTTTTTCTTTTATTGTATCTTCATTGGACAGGCAGTTAACCTAATCAAGTTGCTTGTTTGTACAGTGAATGGATACAGACGTAGGTTGGAAATCCAAATCTTAGTGCACGGATATTTGGACGGTAATGCACCTAGAATGTCTTCCATGTGATATAACCTAAGCTTCAGTTTGAACAAAGAAAAAAAGGAAAGAGACAATTTCTTAATCCTTAATCCTGGGTTTACAATGGCATTAAAGGAAAATTCCTTTAATTCACAATTCACTCAACCTCTCTTAATAAATTTTAATAAATTAGCTTGAGAAAAAGCTGGGGGGGAGGGATTTGAGGAGAGAAAAGGTTCAGGAGGCAGGAGCAATGTAAATCCTTCTTAACTTCTAAAGCAATTCTTCAGTTAAGATAACTTGACCAAGAGGAATGAAATATTATTTGAGATTATATTCATTTTACAACTGCATTGCTTTCGGTGGTGGTATTGTACTGGCTTGGCCCAGTTCTGCCGAGCCGGTGGCGCCGATGAGCAGTGGAGACCGAACCGGTTCTCTCCGATGCTTTGCGGTTGGGCCCATCCGCCCACCCGAGCTCCCATGCTGACCTTTATTCCCTGTTTTGTAAGCGCAGCTGCTTTGTGTGGCACGGCAGATTGCCGCGCGGCAGCTGCTGAAGTGACAGGGAGAGTGCAGGATTGCAGGAGGTGAGTCAGCAAAGCCTCTGCGCAAAGTGCGCGTTTGGCACGTGTGTGCGTGCAAAGTGTGTATGCACGTGCAAAGCACACCCATCAGGTCATGCCCACTGAACCGGTGGTAAAAATATTTGAAACGCACCATTGATTGCTTTGTAGTGTGGTGTGTGTGTGTGTGTGTTCTCCTTTTTCCTCCTGAATGATCCAAATGATTCCCAAAACTGCAAGTCCAAGATACATTGTTTTTCACATCTAAAATAATGGAAGAAAGTATGATAAAATATTGATGGTTTTAAAAGAAAGGCATAATTTAAAGAATGAGGTAGAATAGTGGCAGAATAAATGACCTCTCTGGAAGCATCCAAGGTCATATTTGGATGTCCTGTGAATTTTGGATGTGTGGTTGTTGTTGTTTATGGTAGGGCTCCCCAACCCTTGGTCCATGGACTTGCACCAGTCCATAGCATGCCAGAAACTGGGCCATGCAAACAACTGAAGTCCCATCCAGGGGGTGCAGGTAGCACTCAAAACCACGCCCCCTCTGGTCTGTGGAAAAACCTCTCTCCATGAAACCAGTCCCTGGTGCCCAAAAGGTTAGGAGTTGCTGATTTATAGGATTGACTTTTGCTTCATCTTCTTATCTGTATTAAAGGGGAAATGTCTTGTAATTATTAGGACTCTCATCTTGATTAATGGTTCTTAGGTATTACCATAATGCAAATAACAATTAACTGCAGGCTGAGGGGAGACTAGATTAGTAATGCTAATATGAAGTAAAATTGGAAGAGACTGACTATTCACTAGGGAGGAGAAATCAGATAAAAATGCAAAATGAATTCTGACAAAATTCTCTGAATCATTTTGTGACATACATCAAGAGAATCTATTGCAAAAGAAAATGACTATATATATATATATGAAAGAATGTTTGGATTTATAAAGTGTAAAAGGAAATAATTGGGTAGGTAGCTGTGTGCTGGAGGAAGAGCCATGAAATATTTATGACATAAAAAGATAAAAGCAATATAGATTGTATTTAGAAAATGTCTCAGTGACAACCCCCATAGTTAAACTGGGCATAGTTATTATGAAAATAATATCAAGAAACTTAAGAAGTAGAAAAAAGAATGCATATTGATCATGAAATAATATGTACTATTCTAAAATATGAAACACCTTTTATCTGCTTCCATTCAATATTAACTCATATAAGTATTTTAGTAATTGATACCTTTGTATAAAGCAGCAATATTGAAAGGAAGTTTGCCCTTATTACACAATCCCCCAGAGTCTATCCACAGTTGCAATTGATGCTTCTTTGACACTATACTTGAGAGATAAAATGCAATCAATGCTCTTTCATTATACTTGAGGGCTAAAGTCCACCTGAAATGCCCCAGATTTCCTCAAGGGCCTTTTGTGGTTGAAGCCAGTATTCAGCAGGTTCTGACCAGTTCTGGAGAACTGGTAGTAGAAATTTTGAGTATACCATCACTTACTAGCCCCACCCCTATCTATTCTCTGCCTCCTGAGTCCCAGCTGATTGGCTGGGTCTTCTTTTGTTGCCCTACATAGGAGAATGGAGCTGGAAAGCAGGTTAGTGTGGTGGGAAGGGGATGGGATTTTGTAGTATCCTTCCCCTGTCATGCCCACCAAGCCACACCACACCCACCAAGCCATGCCCACAGAACTGGTAGCAAAAAAATTTGAATCCCATCACTGGTTGAAGCCCCTCTATCTTCACCACCACTCTTCTAAATGTTAATGTTAGATATGGTTCAAAAACTCTCCAAAATTGCTTGGTACAGACATTTTTGGAGATAAGAATATATCGCTTTTTAGGTCAGGTGCGGACCAAGCGCCCCTCTTAGTACTACCATTACATTCCAACAGGAAATTAGATTACTGGTTGAATTACTCAACAAAGGCTTGGGAAATCATTAAATATCCTCTGGAAACCAAATAAATCCAACAGGTCCCTAAGGTGAACTAACCAAATAGCCCAACTTCCTTCAGAGGAAGGAGAGACAAGATCAGAAAGCTTCAGGCAACTAAGAATAAACTGACTCATAATCTGGGACAGAAGTTAATTTCTTTCATTTTTAGATCATATTATACTTGCCCCAAGGCAAAACAACAACAACAGGTATAGTATCTGACCAGCTACAACATATGGATACAATATGCCACACAGTATATGAACCTTATGTTATCATGGTGGTCATAAACCATAAACTCCCAAACTGTATCATGCTCTACATCAATGGAGGGTAAATTGAAGTTTCCCAGAAATAATTGTCTAAGGAATTCCATTGCCAAATCATAATAGCATCAATCAACTCATGCAAAGATTCACAATCCCATCTGTTTCCTAGATTCCAGCTTCACAATAAATATCTCACGTCAGGTCAGGGGAAGCCACCAGAGCTTTGATGTAATGCTATGTGGGAATGATCTTGGGAGACTGGATAAAGAGATGCTGCCAAGACAATGGTCAGATAAGAACAGACTAGCTTGCAGCTGGATAGTGGCTGTTAGAGGCTCAGAATACTTTCCTAATTTCTTAGGTTATAAAGGAGGCAAGGAGAAAAATGTACAATATTTGTTAATGTAGCTTTACAATAAAGTAGAATTAGCTCATCTGATCATGTTTTCTATCAGCCATAAGCAAACATTTCTGGATGACAATAGCCACTTTATTTCCTCTTCCTTGGAGTTGTACTTGATGTCATATGTCACAATCTATCAGGGAACCGCAATATATTTGGATTCCAATACTATAAAATATGTCAGGTTTGTTCATCTACAGTAATATTATAGAAGAGGGAAGACATATTATAGGCCAGTGTTGGTGAACCTTTTCGGCACCGAGTGCCAAAACAGGAGCGTGCAGGCGGGAGGGGGAGTGCCGGAAACCGGAAGAGCAGCTCCCCGGTGTGCGTGGGCTGGAGCACTGGAAACCAGAAGAGTAGCTCCACCCACCTACTCTTCTGGTTTCCAGTGCTCCAATGCATGCGAAGACCAGCTGGCCAACGTGCATGCGCACGCCAGATCCTAGAAGAGCAACGGGCAATGGCTGGTATTCCCGGAGAGATGGCTCGTGTGCTACTTCCAGCACACATGCCATAGGTTGCCCTTCACGGTGATAGGCAAACATGTAAAATAATACAAAAATGGTAAGGCATAAAGAGGTTGGACTACTTCATATTAAAGAACAAAAATTGAATTTTATCTAATAACACAACCTACTCAAACTGGTTCTGGGATAAATGCCAGAAATGCTATTTTTCCAAAACTGTCATTGAAGTACTACTGGCGCTCATGGTTTTGTTGAGATGCCAAGTATTTTTGGGGACAAATCCTTATTCTCGCCACAGGATTACACTTTCTAATTATAAAGCAGTGAGCCAATTAAAATCCATGTATAGTTGATGAAGTGTCTCCTTAAATGGAGCTATACCTATATAGATTTTCTAAAATGGCAGTTTAAGTAACATTACTTTCAAGTAGGAGTTCCTGTGTATTCAAGGTCACACTGGTCTTAAGACAATCTGTGCACTGGAGGGTGTATGGCATATTGTGCAGCCCTTAGTTAAATTCTCCTTAGGTTATTTGGACTGACTATCTTGCTCCCTTATAAGTCTATTTATCATTATCTTAATCATAATGTGGAAGCAAATGCTTGTGGAATATCCTAATGGAAACAAAATGAGCCATTTTGTAAGCATTACTTAGGTAAAGAAGATTCTGGCTTATAGAAAGTTTTGGATTGATTTCTTAGCATTCCTGAATTTTTCTTTTAAAAATATATGTCATGTTAGGTGGGGAAGGCCTAGTGAGTACACTCATAATACAGTGCATATATTGAAAAAACATGAAAATTGATTTTTATCCCATTCAGTTCCATCTCTTTTAATCAATTAATATAGAAAAGCAGAACACTGTAGTAGATGAATGTTGGGCTGTTTCATTCCTGTGGGCACTAGTTTATTGGCACAGTTATGTATTTGTAATTACCCTTTTCAGAATTTGCAGTCAGATTATGTGTTTTTCTCTTGACCAGGCAGGAAGCAAGGAACACGGTGTTCTTTCTGAATCAATTTATTATTTGGCCCATCCACTTGCAGGTCAAATCCACCAAAAATACATGTTCTCCTCCCCTTTCCCCCCCTTTTCAAACTCTGCATCTCAGAGAGCTTTCATGGGCTCCTGCTAAATGAACTTTTTCACAGAAGATGTAAAGCATGTCATACCAGTTTTATTTGAATTCCTGAGTGGAGTTGATGAGACACGTTAATATATAAATGATGTTCTTAGGTCTAAGAGTTTCTCATTAGCATATTAATTTTTGCAATTAAATTATTTTATATATATATATTTTCTTTTTACAAATCCATATTTGCCTTCTGTTATCAGCAAAGGGAATTCATCCTTGGTCTTTTGAAATTTCAGGCTTACGATGCTATCCAGTATAACCTCTTCTGATACAAATTAAAATGTGGAATACTGCCAGATCAGCCTGGGGAGGGAGGCAGTTTCAATATAGTTTCATAACAGCACATATGCAATTAGATGATGGCTACACATCAATCTGAAATATAGCATAGCCTGAATCAGAATTTAGGGGTACTGGGACTGTAGTTTAACAAATTAGTTGGGCCACAAGTTTCCCTAATAAATCTTATCAAATTTATAAAAGCATCATTTTATTTTTGTTAATTTTGGTCAACACATTTGGACAGCAGGACACCATACTGTTTGTCTATATACTTGGAGGGAAGTAGATGGGTCTGGCTTTTTGGATGGGAGCTAGATTGACAAAGGCAATCTGTACAGTTCTGCTTTCCTGTAATCACACCGACTATAGGAAACTGTTGAAATTTAACCTCTGTAATTCAGTTCCAGTGGGGAAAATTGTAGTTTAATCATCCAAAGGGGGATAGCATTACAGCTTTTTCCACTCCCAGTTACTCAAGGAGTTATTCTTCATCCGGATTTAAGGAGGAAACTTGAAATCAATCCACCTGTCCTCTGGACTTTAGTTCCTTGTGAACAAGTCATGGAAACAGAGGTTTCCCCAAGTGGCCAGTGAGTAGCATGACAGGGAAGCAGAGTTTTCCATCCGATTTGTAGCTGTATCTCAGTCTAAATTTATGGACATTAGAATTGACTTGCTCATTTGTAATGAACGTTTGGTATTGTAATTTCTTGTTCAGTTAAAAAATGACTTTCTTTGGATACAAATATGGGTTTTTCTTTGCTGATATTAATTATTTCTGGGGTTATAATATTTAGAAAGGTCTGAAAACTTTACTAATTTTTGGTTCCCTGGCAAAAACCTGAGAACTAAAGAGATTAAAGAAATACCCTTTGTTTTTGAAAAAGTGAATAGAAAGAACTTGTGAGAAATCTGTCTTGTTTACTTATTAACTGTAAAAAAAAAACCTTGAAAATCTATCAATTGTGTTGGAAGAAATGTCCATCTGGGTTCAGTTCCAAGTGAGAAGAAAGACACTGGAAACACAGAGACTGCTTAGAAGGATGGTTTAATGGTAGACAGGACCACATAGTTTGAGGTCCTGGGCAAATTTGAGCACATGGGGGAGGGGGGGAGAAATTGATTTGCACCCTCTCGGGTTTTGAACTTGCTTCCTGTTCCTGTGAAAAAAATGTATTCTGATTGGTTGTCAGACTCCTATAGGGCCATCAAGGGGAACTTCATAGGTTGTCTTGAATTTCAGGCTTGGTTGAATCTTGCTGGGTGATGTAATGTTCCCAGGTGATTTTGCAATGTAGTGAGTCCTGTTGTTAGATGGGTAGAGGGCTAATCCTATCATGTCCTGAGGGCCATGTCTTAATCCCATTACCCTGGAACTGAAGGTGGGGGAGGCAGATAGGGAGCTGCTTTGTCTTTAAAAACATTCTCAACCAGAGAAATATAATATTCTGCCTTTTTAGTATTTTTAGTATTTCCTATAATATTTCATTCTTCTAGGAGAGGGGTGGATGCTAACTTTCTACAATCCCCCACTTTTGCCAAAATATGTGGGCGGAACACACATGTTATTGGCAAAAGATTAAAAATAGATCAGTTCAGGGAGACTTGATGGGTGCTTTTAATTTTTCTGATGCAAAGGGGAAAGCATTGATAGAGAAAAAGATTTCTTCAATGGCCCCCAAAAGCTTTCAACCATGAAGATCTAGCAGCAGGGGAAAGTTCTGGAAAGAAATTTACACCATCCAATTTTCTATGCTAATTATTTTCAAATATTATATGTCACTTTCTATGAGCTTACAGTCAGGTTTCAAGCAAGCACAAGCCCCAACATTCTTCACAGCCATGGCTTTCCTTTAAATAACTGCCCATTTCTTAAGTTTTTTTTCTTGAGCCTGCCCTAGGTCCTTTTTTGTGTGTGTGCATCCAGGATTTTTGAGGCCAATTTGAGGTTAACCATTGTGTAATCCAGGCTATTTAGTATTTTTAAAATTACACACAATGAGCTCTGGGATTCCTACTCATGAGACCACCAATGCAACATATCCTGATTTACTGGGCAACTGTGCAGCATCATTTGTGAGGCGCAATCAGGGCTTGGGGTCTGGAGATCTCTTTCTGCAAATTCTTCAGTGCCGGGGGGCGGGGGGGGCATGAAAATAAATTGACAGTATCCAATTTTCCATGCCAATTATTTTTAGAGGCTAGATATCACTTTCTGTGAGCTTCCAGTTAGGTTTCAAGCAAGCACAAGTCCCCAAAATTTTCACAGCCATGGTTTTCCTTTAAATTATAGGCTGCCCATTTCCAAGGGGTGGTTACTAAAACTGCCCTAGTTCTTAGTTTTGTGAGGCCAAATTGAGGTTAGCCATTGTGCAATCCAGGCTATTTAGTATTTTTAAAAGTAACACAATGAGCCCTGGGACTCATGAGACCACCAGTGCAACATATCCTACTTTACTGAGCAACTGGGCAGCATCATTTGTGAGTCACAAACAGGGCTTGGGTTTTGGAGATCTCTTTTCTGCTATCTCTTCAAGTGAGGGAATTGCCTGAGAGGGATGCCCCTCCCCCATAGAATTAGCAGGGAGATCCTACTGCTTGGGCCTTAGTGCTTCAGAGCAAAAACTAGCCTATGAGAAGCTTTGTGTGGAGGTAGGTGAAGGGGATAGCCTCAGTCTGATTCTGAATGGGGTGTCTGTCTCTCTGTGTACGCAGCTACTTTTACAATACAGACAATACAAACATGCTGGACAAATTTCCCTCTCGCCAGACAAAAGCCCAAGGTGTTCAGAACTTGCTGTGGCAAACACTCCCAAATGCCATCCCTACATTAATCCATTTAACTGATCAGTTACAATTGTGAATGAAGCAAAGAAAGGAAACCTTACAATGAATTTACACCTCCCACACAGTCCTTCCAGCTGTCTTCTGGGGGTTGAAAATAATCTTTTAGTCTTTATTTGACCATCTTAGGGTCCTTTCTTGGCTTGGTGATAAGGCTGGTCAGTCACGCTTGGGAATGTCTGCTCCACTCTGGTTGCTGTGATGACTTTCTAGTGGAGGGCTGGATCCAAACTCAATTCCTGGCTCAATGAATGGAAGGTCTCCTCTGGAGGCAGCATCTGGGTGTTATCTGCTTCCACAGGTTGCAGAGTCATCTGGGCAGGGCTGAAAGACATGAGAACAAGACCCCCTCCCCCACATGTGGGTAATTCTTCCAGGAAAGGCATTGTTTGAGAATAAGAAATGGAGAGATAAGAGTGGGGGGTGGGTAGATAGCTTGCAGGCAGAGTTTGTGGAAGGAAAAAAAATGCAGTTATTAAAGAGATAGACCAGTTATAACAAAATGGGGACATCACAGACGAGGAAAAAAACTGGATTCACATGCTTCAGAAAAAGGATGTACAGATGAAACCATTTAAACACACAGTAAATGCAAGGATGAAACCTTTCCTGTACATTAATCTAAAACATTCACTCATAACCTTGGGCTTTTCTTAAAAGCACAGAGAGGAAAGAAAAATGAACTCAGTGTTCTTCACTCTGTTTTGTGGGCCATACAAAACAGAATAAAGGCCTTTTCTTTCCTCAGTGCTGCCAACTCTTTTCTAACAATTTAAAATTCATACCTCTAGGGATCAGAGACATTTATCAGTTGCAACTACTTCGAGGACACATAAAGGCTTATACACACACATATACATGCAAAGACAAGAAAAACAAAACAGAAAAGGAAAACAGAACTCTCAGGTTTACACACACTGGTCATTCCCACCATAAATCTCAGTTAAATTAGGAAAGGCATACATTTGAACAAACATACCACATGGTTGCATGAAAGACAGAGAGGAAGAGAGAGAGAAACAAACAAATAAACAAAAACCCCAACATTTCTATTAATCTATTTCCCTTTTCTTTTAAGTACCTTTATTTACCCAAACTGGTTTTCCAGCTTAATCCCTGAGCAAAGTCTACTTCTTTACACAACCTTTTTTTCTTTTTCATGCCCACTTGGACAGACAACTGCCTTTCTTAGTCCCAGGCATCAAGCAAGTCTTCTCCTTCTCCCTGACCCTCGAGCTAGAGCATCCCATGTTTCCTCTTTGGTGGAGGATTCAATTCGGTTCTGCTGGGGCCCAGCAAATCTTGGACTTCCTAGTGAAACCTCGCCATCTCAGTCTTAACCCCAAAAAGGAGCTAGGAGGACTCTGCTTCCCTATACAGAGTAAGGACATCTCCTCTAAGAGAATTCCGCTCTCAGTTTGCAGACCAAAAAGGGGGGCGAGAGGACTCTGCTCCCCGCAGTGAGTATGGGCACCTGTTTCCCAGCCGTTTTCCTTTTCCCACCTCAGTTTTCAGACAGGGGTCCAAGACTGCCCACATATACTCTGTGCCTGTCAACTTTTTGGACACATAAGTGCAAGGCATTAGCTGGTCTTGAGAATTCTTCTGGAGAAGAATTGCTGTGACAGCCACATCACTAGCATCAGCTTGGACTATAAAAGTTTTGGTCAGGTCCGGATGCTGAAGGATAGGCTCAGCAGCAAATAGGTGTTTTAATGTCTCAAAAGATTTCTAACAGTTCATTGTCCAAGTAAGGGTTGGTTGGGTTTTGGTTTGGTTGGGGAAGGCCCAGTTTTCATTAACTCTGTTAAAGGGAGGGCGACCTCGGCAAATAAAGGAATAAATTGTCTATAGAAATTTGCAAAACCCAAGAAGCTCTGAAGTTGTTTACATGTTTTGAGGGGTTGCCAGTCCAACATCGCCTTCACTTTTCCAGGGTCCATCTCAATCCCCTGGTTAGACACTCAGTAGCCCAGGTAGTCTTTTTTTTAAAAAGTTTTTTATTTTTAAACACAAACATACACATACAAAAACATAAAAACATAAAATCCTCTTCCATTTTATATACATACAGTGTGTCAGTTGGTTACGTATCTTTTGTGCTATATTTTTGTAGTCATTTACTCACAATTTATATCAGTCTTCACATTGTCAAACTAGCATATGTTTATATATTTATCAGTTATTAATCATCCATGACTAAACTATTTATTCCATCGTTTTATACGAGATGTTCCAAGTTTTATCTTAAAATTTATGTTATACTTTCAACCAGTGGTTATATATATCTATATTATGTTTTATATCAATCTATTAGATTTGTATCACAAAAGTATCTAGTCTATTATATTACCATGCCTTTTTATCCAACCATTGATAAAACAAATTGCATATCATATAAAATTGCTTGTCTTCTTGTTCTCTAATTTCAAATGTCAGTTTACTCATTTCAGCACAGTCCATAATTTTTTTGATAACTTCCTCCTGCATAGGTGTTTTGTCATTTTTCCAGTTCTTCGCAAATACAATTCTAGCCGCTGTTAAAACATTTACAATCAAATATTTCAGTTCTTTATTGTATATGTCCGGTATGACTCCCAATAAAAAGATCTCTGGTTTAAAGTCTATATGTTGTTTTATCATTTTTTCCAACCATGTGTGGATTTTAGTCCAATATTTCTTTGCGTCTGAACATGTCCACCACATATGGTAATATGAACCAGGTGTCTGATGACATTTCCAGCATTTATCCAATTTATTCTTAAACTTTCTCACAAGTCTCGTCGGGGGTAAGTACCACCTGTAAAACATCTTATACAAATTTCTTTATATGCAGTTGACATTGTCATTTTATAATTTTGAGACCACAATTTGTACCATTTTTCCAAATCAATCCCATATCCAAAATTTTCCCCCCAAGCAATCATAATTTCTTTAACTTGCTCCTCCTCCAATTTAAATTCTAATAGATGTCCATAAAGTTTTTAAATTATCTTTTCATTAGTACCCATCAAATTTTTATCCAAGTCAGTCAATTTATCATAAATACCTTCTGCCTTGGAGTCTTTATCAAACCTAGATTGTATTTGCAAATAAGAAAACCAATTCATTTTTACACCTTGTTCTTCCAACGTTTGCATAGATTTAAGTTCACCCTTTTCATTCAATAACTCCCCATATCTAACTGTTTGTTCCTTTTTATATATTATTAGATAAGAAAAAGTTTCAATAGTTGATATCCATGTTGGAATTTTTAAATAATATTGTCTTTTTATCTTCTCCCAGTTTAGAAACAATGCTTCTCAAATATAATGTCTTCTAAAATACCCCTGTGTTTTAGTTCCCTTATACCAGAGAAAGGCATGCCATCCCAGCAGCAATGTCATGGTCTTCTAAAGTCAATAATCTACTGTTCTTTAGTGTTATCCATTCCTTTACCCGCATCAAACTTGTTGCCTGGTAATACAGTTCCCAATTGGGCAAGGCAAACCCTCCTCTTATTCTTTCATCTTGTAACAGCTTTAATTTTATTTTTGCTTTTTTACCCTGCCAAATATATTTCAACACAATTCTATTTAAATCTTCAAAAAACTTTCCCTAATCGAATAGGAATTGTCTGGAATAAATATAAAACTCTAGGCAAATATATTCATCTTAATTGTGGATATTCTCCCAATCAATGATAGTTGCCATTTTCCCCATTTCATCAAGTCCGTCGCAATCTGCTGTTTGAGTTTAACATAGTTATCTTCCTTCAGGGTACTGCATCTTGGTGTAATATAAATCCCTAAGTATTTAACCTTGTTCGTGACCTGTATTTTTAAAGTTTCTTCCAACTCTTTCTTTCATCTTGTTAACATATTCTTTGTTAATATCTTTGTTTTGTCTTTATTTATTCTCAAACCTGCTACTTTTCCATATTCTTCATTTTTTTTCTATTAATTAGGGTGCTGTTTCCATTGGGTCTTCTAATATAAATACCAGGTCATCTGCAAAAGCTTGCAATTTATACTCCTCCTTTTTAATTTTCATTCCTTTTATTTCTTTTTCTTCTCTGATATTCCTGTTCAACACTTCCAGTGTTAACACAAACAGCAGAGGCGACAATGGACAGCCTTGCCTTGTCCCTTTTCTTATATCTATGGATTCTGTTAATTCCCCATTCCCCATCACCTTTGCAGTTTGTTCATGATATATTGTTTCAAAGCCCATTTGTATCAGTTGCAATAAAATAAATCGCCAACTCACATTGTCAAAGGCTTTTTGAGCATCTAGAAACATCAAGGCCATTGGCTTCTCAGGGTGTGCTTCATAATATTCCAGAGTATCCAAAATGCTTCTCACGTTTTTGATTTGTCTCTTTGGTAGAAATCCATTTTGATTAGTATGAATAAAATTATTTAGTCTTTCTGCCAAAATTGAAGCAAAGATTTTATAGTCTGAGTTCAATAGAGATATAGGTCTATAATTGTTAACTTGCTGCAGGTCTGTACCTTCCTTTGGTATAAGTGTAATGTACGCTTCTGATCATGTTTTTGGTATTCTTTTCTTAAACATAACTTCATTCATAACTTCTAGAAGATGAAAATTCAATATTTCTTGAAAAGTCTTATAGAATTCTGCTGGCAACCCATCTGGACCTGGAGCTTTCCCAGCATTCTGTTTTTTAAGGCTTCTGTTAGTTCCATCATTGTTACACTTCCTTCTAACATTGTTTCAATATTTTTGAGTATCTGAGGTAAGTTTGCTTTCTGAAGATATTGCTTGATTTTTTCTTCTTGAATATTCTCTTAAAAGTATAGTTTTCCATAGTAATCTTGTATAATTTTTTTCTTCTCCTCATTTCCATAACAAACCTGTCCTTCTTTATTTATCAATTGGCCAATTCTTCTTACTTCTCTTTCCTTTCTCAGTTTATAAGCTAGCCATCTGCCTGGTTTATTTGCATCTTTAAAGTAATTCTTAATGTTGAATATTTTCCACTTTTTCATCTGTCTTTTCAATTTTTTGCTCAATTTTCTGAATTCCTTGCACAATCATCTGTAATGTCACTTCCTTCTCTTTCTCTTTCTCTTTTTCCTGTTGTAATATTGTCTGTATAGATCGTTGTCCTCCAGATGGTGAGGGGGTTGGGGCTGTTGTCTTTCTACTCATCTTGTAATGCTTATCTGTAAAGAAAGAGAAAAAAGAAAAGAGGAAAAAAAGAGGAAAAAGGAAAAAGAAAAAAAAACGGAAGGCAAACAATTGCCACTCCAAAGGAAAAAAAGAAAAAGAAACTCTTCAGGCACTTGTATACTTTAATCCAATTATTTGCAATGGTAGATGTAAAACATCAGAAATAAAAAAGGAAAAAAGAAAAATATTCTATATGTTCCTCTTAATAAACAAAAAGAAAACCAAAATAAAAGGTTTACATTCTAGTTCCTGGTTTAAAAAGTTAAAATCCAATTAAAGAGAAAAATAGAGCCCCACTAGGTTGGGGGGGGGGGGGTAGAAAGGGAAGCAAGAGGTAAAAAGCTATTCTAATATAAACAAGCCAAATATCCAAGGCTCTTTGATAAATCAGCTCAGAGTTTTCCAAGGTCACTTCAATCTTCTTTCTTTCAACTTCAACTCCAGACTTCAACTATCTGTTCAGAAATGAGCACCTGGATAAACAAACTGCGATGCTCATTTCTATCTTTTCCAATACACAGCTCAGAGTCCTTGATTGTAACACAGACTAGTGAAAGAAAAAAGAAACTGGGCGGCGGTGCTATTTACTTTCCTTCACTTTCACTTCCCCCTCCTCAATCTACAACGAGGAACTAAAAGAAAAAAAAAGTAAAATCTCCCCCCCCTTTTTTTTTTAAAGGGAGTAAAATAAATCTTAAATCAAGCAGAAGAGTCTTAATCAAAAAATAAATTTTCAAAAGGATTGTTAAAAAAGGAGAAAGAAATACAAACAAAAATAAAAAGATTAAAAAGTACCAGTCCAGCTTAAAGTAAAACAGCTTTGCCAAGTTCAAAATTCCAATAAAAAGGGGGGGGAAAGAAGAAAACTTTCACTTTGACAATTAACCATGCCGCTTAAACTCTTTCCACTTCACTTTTAGTCCACTTTCATTTTTTCAGGGTGTTCTCTTCAAGAAATAATAAGTAAAAGTTCATCTCACCAAGCTGACACACTTTCTTCCAATTTCTTCCATTCCGGAGCTGTCCCAGCTTCAGCAGCTTGGAAGGCTGCCTCTCCACCACCAGCAAAAAGGGCTTTCCCTGGATCAACCAGGGACTTTGTGATGTCCCTGGGATCAACAGGATGTGCCCTTGTCAATCACCATCTCTACGGGACGGTTTAGGTCCACGGGAACCAGCCAGCAGCTGAGATATCGACAGTGATCTTGAAGAATCAAGATTGCCCATCCAACCGCCACGATGCCAGCTCCGCCCTCTCCTGTAGTCCAGGTAGCCTAACAACTCTTTATGGAATTCACATTTTGACAGCTTTGCATATAACTTGGCGGCTAAAAGTTTTTTCAGTACTTGCCTGACTAATTTGACATGTTCTTTGATGATTTCGCTGAATATAACAATGTCACCAAGTAGACTAGGACCCCTTTGTACAGGTATGGATGTAACACTTCATTGATTAGTTGCATAAATACCGCAGGGGGGCCCTGGAGTCCAAAAGGCATGACTCGGAACTGGAAACTCCCCAGAGGGCAGTTGAAGGCAGTTTTCCATTCGTCTCTCTCCTTTATGCGAACTTGGTATTAGGCTTCTCTCAGATCTAGCTTGGTAAATACCTTGCCTTTAGACAGGTGATTTAATAAGTCCTTCATGAGGGGGAGGGAGTACATGTTTTTTTACACACACCCTATTAACCCCCCCTAAAGTCAACACATAAGCGTAAGCTGCTATCTTTCTTTTCTTTAAACAGTACTGGGGCTGCCAACCTAGATTTGGCAGGTTCAATGAAGCCTCTGTCTAAATTGGTATCAATGTATTTCCTCAACTCAACCATCTCGGCTGGTGTCATGGAATACATCTTTGGTTTTGGCAGTTTTGCCCCAGGTTCTAACTCGATGGCACAATCAGTGGCTCAATGGGGATGGTGGTAAAATGTTGCACTCCTCTTCACTAAAAACCTCAGCCAAGTCCCTGTATTCTTTAGGGACTCAGGGCTCACCTGGAGGAGAGTCTGAAGCTGTGGCTGCTGCTTCTGGTTGTGGGTCCCTGTTGGGTGACAGTTCCTTTGTGGGAGGAAGGGGGGCAGCAGGCCGAGCCCAATTATGATTTTTCAGTATCCGTCTTCCCACTTGATGGCAGGGGCTCATTTATCAAACCAAGCAAGTCTCAATATAATTGATTCTGACATTTTTGAAGCCACTACAAAATGTATGAACTCACAATGTCTGCCCATTTCTAGTTTGATTAACTGTAATTTGGATGGCTGGGACTCCTCCAATTAACATTCCATCTACCTGTTCAAATCTGACTGGATGTTTTAGGGGTTTAGTCTTTATCCCTAATTGTTCAACGATGGGGAGCCCATCTGGAACACCCGGTATCTATTACTGCTTCTACCTCCTCTGTTTCCCCTGTCTCGGGCACCACCAGCTTTACTTTAACTGTAAAAGGGGGAATGGCAGCACTCACCATGGGGTTGTCTTCTTCCTCTGCCTTCCCGGGGAGGATTTCTTTGGCCAGAAGTTCCTCACTCTCTTCTGTGGGGAAGTGACCCTCTACAGTGTGTCTGGCAAACCAGCTAGAGTCTGGAGGTTTTCGTGGATTTTTTCAACCCCTGGCTGCTGTACTAGGCCTCAGTTGTGGAACAGGTACAGGACCCAGACAGTTGGCTGCACAATGACCAGCCTGGCCACATCGATAGCACTTTATAATCCTTGTGAGTTGGGTAGGAGTAGCTTCAGCAGGTTTAGTCCGAGGCCGTCTGGGCACAGTTCTCCTAGGAGGGCCCTCAGAGGTTTTTTTTTGGTGTGAGTTGATTTCCCTGTCCAGCCTAAGGGACATGGCATACCAATCTTGTAATGTCTCTGGTATTGCTCTGATACTGCATGCTTTTTTTTACTTCTGGATCAATAGTGTTCTTAAAATAGTGCAGAAGTATTCTTTCAGGCCAGTTCATTAGGTTGCTTGTAACCCTTTTAAAGTCCCATACAAAGACTTTTAAGGGTCACTTGCATTGCTTCATTTCCATTATCTTGCCTTCATTTTCCCCAATTCTATCAGGATTTTCAAATCTAGCTCTAAGAAGCTCAATAAAGGCATCAGCATCTTGTAATTCTGGGGCATCCTCATAGTGCAATTGAACTACCCAATCAGAAGCGTCCCCCTCATTCATCCCATCTGTAGTTGCGGAAACTAGGTTGCAATGTGTTGCATAGTGGTTCCCAAACTGATCTATGTGTGACCAGATCCAGGTAAGGAAGTAAGCAAAGTGTTCACGCCAGTGGTGAAATTCAAATTTTTTTACTACCAGTTCTGTGGGCGTGGCTTGGTGGGCATGGCAGAGGAAGGATATTGTAAAATCTCCAGTCAGAGGTAGTATTTGCCGGTTTTCCAAACTACTCAAAATTTCCACTACCAGTTCTCCAGAACTGCTGAATACTACCTCTGGTTCACGCTGTCTGTCAAAAGTAGCTTTGAAAGCCATTTAATCTGGTTTGGGGGGGGGATTGCCATAGCAACTGCAGTCTGAGCTGGAATGTGTTGAGTCGGCTGGAGCATGTAGTGGCCCTGTAGGGGTACTCCAAGGGGTGGCTGAGCTGGGAACTGCCAAGCGGCAGGGGCATGCTGGAAGAAGGGTTCCTGCAGGTTGCTCCAAGGGGAGGCTGGATTAGAGCCTGCTGAATAGGGGCCATCTGTTGAATTCTTTTCCATGCTGGGAAAAGGGAGGTGGCTGCAGTCTGCTGCCTGCACAGATCCCCTTGCTGTGGAGGGATTGCTGCTGCTTCTTGGGCCCAGGGTGCTCGTGAACCAGGTGGTACAACATCCACTGGCATTGGATCCACCCTGACCAGGATATTCACTATGCACAACACTAAGTGACCTTGAAACAACAAAAGAAATTTATTTTGTCTAACTAGATGAATTTATTTTGTCTAACTAGATCAGGGGTGGGCAAACTACGGCCCGCGGGCCACATCCGGCCTGTTGGTCTGTCCAATGCGGCCCGCCCTGAAAAAAATCACTGCCATTGGTCTGTCCAATCCGGCCCGCCCCTGAAAAAAATAGCTGGGCGTGGCCTATTGCCCTGTGCCGCGTGGCCCCCAAAGCTGCAAAACAGTGCGGAGCGATCTAGGGGTAGGAAAGAAAAGAAATTTGCAAAGGCCTCGGCTGGGAGTTCGAAATCACCTTCGAGTGCGACCTCTCCAAAGGTGAGTCGTCCCCACCGATCCCCTTTTTTTCCGGGGCTTCCAGGCTTAAACTTAGCAAAGGCAAAGCTTGCAGGCTGGAGCGTCTTCCTGCCGAGGAGCGGGAAGGGTTCCACCCGGCAGGCGGGCGGGCTGCTTGGAGCCACCTAAAGCTAGGCCGCTGCTGGTGGAGCCTTGCCCTGCCTTGGTGCCCCGTTCCCGGCTCGGCGGTCCTGCTTGGGCGGCACTTTAAAAGGCTGCTACCACCCCCGAGCAACTTCCCTGCAACTTTCCGCTTCGTTTTAACTCGCGGGCGCTCGCGCCTGGCCCCGAGCCGTGCGGCAGAGGGGAAGCCCGGCTGGTGGGCGGGCAGGCAGGCTGCTTGGAGGAGGTGACCCGGCGGTGCTCAGGCTTCCCTCCGCTGTGCAGCTCGGGCGGCGCGAGCGCCTGCGAGTTAAAACGAAACCGAAAGTTGCTGGGAAGTTGCTCGGTTTTCCGGGCTTCCAGGGCTTTGCAAAGGCAAAGTTTGCAGGCTGGGCGTCTTCCTGCCGAGGAGCGGGAAGGGTTCCGCCCGGTGGGCGGGCGGGCTGCTTGGAGCGGGCTGCTGTGCGGCTCAGGGCGAGGCGAGCGCCCGCGAGTTAAAACGAAGCCGAAAGTTGCTGGGAAGTTGCTCGGATTTCCGGGGCTTCCAGGCTTAAACTTTGCAAAGGCAAAGTTTGCAGGCTGGAGCGTCTTCCCGCCGAGGAGCAGGAAGGGTTCCGCCCGGCAGGTGGGCGGGCTGCTTAAACTTTGTTCGGGCGGCACTTTAAAAGCCTGCTCCCAGCACACGAGCAACTTCCCAGCAACTTTCGGCTTCCTTTAACTCGCGGGCGCCGCGCCGCCCCGAGCGCGCGGCAGAGGGAAGCCCGGTGGGCGGGCAGGCTGCTTGGAGGAGGCGACCCAGGTGCTCCGGCAGCAGCAACAGGCAGTTTCGCCGGGCTCCGCTCAGGTGTCCGGCTGGGGCTGTCAGGAGTTGCTACCGCCAGCGCAGCTCCGTGCGGCTCCAGTCCGCGTTGCCTTGGGAAGGAAAAGGCAAAACCAGGAGCCGCTGAGCCTGAGCCTCCAGTGCCGCTGCTCCGTTGCAAAGCACCGCCGCGGCTCTTCCTTTTGCCTTTCCTTCCCGAGGCAACGCGGACTGGAGCCGTGCGGAGCCGCGCCGGCGGTAGCAACTCCTGACTCAGGGGCCTCCGAGGGGAGGGAAGGAGGAGAAGAGGGGGGGGGGGCGATTCCCAAAAAATCTTGTGCTGACCCAGCCCGTCTGTCAAATTTTAAAAGTCAATGCGGCCCCGAGCCAAAAAGTTTGCCCACCCTGAACTAGATGAATGACTCAAATGAATTCCCCCCTCCCACTTTCCGAGGCTCAATTGTGGCAGCATGGGAGCATTGAATCTCAATATGGCTTCCAAAGCTGACAGTCCCCAGGTGGTTTTGCAATGTAGTGAGCCCTGCTGTTAGATGGGGAGAGGGCTAATCCTATCATGACGTGAGGGCCATGTCTTAATCCCATCACCCTGGAGCTGAAGGGTGGGGAGCAGGGAGCTGCAGGAAGCTGCTTTGTCTTTAAAAACATGTTTCTCCTTTTCTTATCCAGGGAAATATAATACTCTGCCTTTTTAATATTCCTATAATATTTCATTCTCCTAGGAGGGGGTGGGTGCTAACTTTCTACAATTATAAAACAAAACCTTGAAGATTGATTGGCAGAATACAAAAAGACTATTTTAAAGAAAATATTTGATTTATAAGGGGGGGAAGACATTTACCGATTGGCCAAAGCATGGAAGAAGGCTGCACAAGACATCGAGCATTATATGTGCATGAAGGACAAGGATGGCAAATGACTCTAAGACAAACAGGAGATCCTGCAATGATGGCAGGATAATTTCAATGAGATCTGCAACATTGTATTCCCACATTTACTAATTCCAGAAGGCATACCAATCCATGGACCCATTCCACTCATAACTGAGGAAGAAGTCAACAATGCTGTGGACAGAATGAAGAACTTGAAGGCCCCTGGACCTGACAATCTGCCCAATCTGGAAACTAAAGGAAGTGTGAGACACAGGGATACCTTGGATGACTGAGTTCTTCAATGCTGTAATGAACACTGGTCATGTACCAACTGATTGATCAACAAGCGTAATAGTCTGTTATGGTAGTAAAGAGAAGAAGGAAATTATTCGAGATTATTATGGGAAACTATACACACAAGAGAATATTGATGAGGAAAGAGTTAAACAGTATTTACAGAATGCTAATTTACCCCAGATACCTAAAGAGATTGAAACAATGTTAGAAAGCAATATAACGATGATGGAGTTAACTGAAGCACTTAAGAAACAAAATAATGGAAAGGCACCAGGCCCAGATGGACTTCCGGCAGAATTTTACAAAACATTACAAGAATCATTGAATTTTCCACTGCTAGAAGTTATGAATGAAGTTATGTTAAAGAAGAAGATACCTAAATCATGGTCAGAAGCTTATATCACACTTGTTCCAAAAGAGGAGACCGATTCATTACAAATCAAGAATTATAGACCTATCTCCCTACTAAACGCAGATTATAAAATTTTTGCTTCAATATTGGCAGAAAGACTTAAAAACTATTTAAATAATTTTATCCATCCTGATCAAAATGGATTTCTACCAAAGAGACAAATTAAAGACAATATGAGAGTAATCTTGGACACTTTGGAATACTACGAGGCAATACTTTGGAATACTACGAGGCACATCCTGAAAAACAAATGGCTCTGATATTTCTAGATGCACAGAAGGCATTTGATAATGTGAATTGGTGATTCATGTTATTACTGCTGGAACAGATGGGCTTTGCTAGAAAATTTATTCAAGCAATAGAAGCTATATATCATAAGCAGACGGCAAAGGTAATGATAGAGGGAGAACTGACAGAATCTATCGATATAAGAAAAGGAACAAGACAAGGGTGCCCACTATCACCTTTGTTGTTTGTGTTAACTTTGGAAGTGCTAAACAGAAATATTAGAGATGAAAAGAATATAAAAGGGATGAAAATTAAAAAGGAAGAATTTAAGTTGCAAGCATTTGCAGATGATCTGGTTTTTATCTTAGAAGACCCACTAGAAACAGCATCAAAATTGATAGAAAAGATAGAGACATATGGAAAGGTGGCTGGTTTGAAAATAAATAAAGATAAGACAAAGATCTTGACAAAGAATATGCTATCAAGACAAAAGGAAGAACTGGCGGATATACTAAAAATTCAGGTTACGAATAAGATCAAGTACTTGGGGATATACTTGACAGCAAGATGCAGTACACTAAAAGAGAATAATTATATTAAACTTAAAGAGCAGATAGCGCTAGATTTGGCGAAATGGGAAAATGTACAACTGTCATTAATAGGGAGAATATCAACAATCAAGATGAATATATTACCCAGAATTTTATATTTGTTTCAAACAATTCCAATTAGGCTTGGAAAAGACTACTTTGAAGAGTTAAATAAAATTGTGTTGAAATATATATGGCAAGGTAAGAAAGCGAGAATAAAGTTAAAATTTTTGCAAGATGCTAGAATAAGAGGAGGATTTGATTTGCCTAATTGGGAGTTGTATTACCAAGCTACAAATTTGATGTGGGTTAAGGAATGGATAACATTAAGAAATACTAGATTGTTGACATTAGAAGGACATGATCTGTTGTTGGGGTGGCATGCTTTTCTATGGTATAAAGGAAGTAAAACACAGGGGTATTTTAGAAGACATTATATACGGGAGTCTCTGTGGTTAAATTGGGAGAAGATTAAAAGACAATGTTATTTGAAAATTCCAGTCTGGCTATCGACTATTGAAGCATTTTCTTATCCTATAATATACAAAAAGGAACAAACAGTTAGATATGGTGAAATATTGAATGAAAAGGGTGAACATAAATCTATGCAAAAACTAGAGGAACAAGGTATAAAGATGAATTGGTTTTCATATGCGCAAATACATTCAAGGTATGATAAAGATTCTAAAACAGAAGGTTTCTATGATAAACTGACTGACTTAGATAAGATTTTGACAGGTACTGATGAAAAGGTTATTAAAAAATTGTATGGATATTTATTAGAAATTAAACTAGAAGAAGAACAAGTTAAAGAAACTATGATTGCTTGGGGGAAGAATTTTGGATATGGGATTGATCTAGAGAAATGGCAAAAATTGTGGTCTCAAAATTATAAAATGACAATGTCAACAGCATACAGAGTAAATTTGTATAAGATGTTTTACAGGTGGCACTTTCCCCCGACAAGAATAGCAAGAATGTTCAAGAATAAATCCGAAAAATGTTGGAAATATCATCAGATATTACCATATGTGGTGGACTTGTGTGGATGCTACAAAATACTGGACTAAAATCCACACGTGGTTGGAAAAAATGACCAAAAAGCATATAGATTTGAAACCAGAAATATTTTTATTGGGAATTTTACCTGAAATATATAGTAAAGACTTGAAATACCTGATTGTAAATGTATTAACAGCGGCTAGGATTGTATTTGCTAAAAACTGGAAAAATGAGAAAATACCATCACAGGAGGAAATCATTAAGAAAATATTGGAATGTGCTGAAATGAGTAGATTGACATTTGAAATTAGAGAACAAGATGGTTTTATTAAATTTGGGATCTATTCTATCAATGGTTAGACAATAAAATATAGTAATGAAATATGTAGACTTTTAGAAAATAATAAGTATATAAAGATGTACTTCTTTCTTATTATATCTGCAAAATGATTCTAGGATAGATCTAGGATGATAATCTGAATTGTCATAAAACAAATTAAGTAAAATATGATCATTTTGGAAAACACGAATGAATAAAAGTATAGTCAAATGATTGATTAATAATGATATTAATGTATTTAATATATTGATTGAAAATACGAGATTATATACAATGTAATTATAATTGAAGACTATGAAATGGAAGCACAAAACCATTTGTAAACCAACCGGCACACTGTATGTACATATATGGAAGATGATTTTATGTTTTTATGTTTTGTTTGTTTATGTTTGTTTTAAAAACCAATAAAAATTTATTAAAAAACAACCAAGCGTAATAGTTCTCATCTTCAAGAACAAGGGTGACACAGCTGACTGTGCCAACTATTGCCCAATTCACCTTCTGTCTCACACTATGAAGATCTTTGAGGGAATCCTTGATCAATGCATTTGCAGAATCACCCAACTCACCATTCACCAATGTGGCTTTGTTAGAGGATGTGGAACAACTGATGCCATCTTTGCAGCCTGTCAGCTCATAAAGAAACACTGTAAGAATAGACAATCACTACACATGGCATTCCTAGACCTGGAGAAGGCATTTGATCATGTTCCACACCAACTGACGTGGTATGCCCTCCGGGATCATGGACAGTGGTTTGATTCAAATAATTTAACAACTGTTCTCTGCCCTAATGACTGGGTGGTCGTGGCTGGGTGGGCATGTGACTGGGTGGGCATGGCCAACTTGATTGGTCTCACCCTTGGGAAATTTCTCCTTAGTCCAACTCACAATAAAATAGCACTGTTCCAATATTTAAAATAGAATAGAACAACAGAGTTGGAAAGGACCTTGGAGGTTTTTTAGTCCAACCCCCTTAGCTTGGGCAGGAAACCCTACACCACTTCAGACAAATGGTTATCTAATCTCTTCTGCCCAATATCCAATCACAAATCCATCACAAATTGACACCATTCGATAACATTTTGGTGTGGCACCAATTATAGAGAAGATGAGAGAAGACTGACTCTGCTGGTATGGACATGTCCAGAGAGCAGCACCTTCCACCATTGCCAAGACTGCTTACCAACTAGAAGTCAATGGCCAGCATCCAAAACAAAGATGGCAAGACACCACCAACAAAAATATGCAAGCCACGGACTTGTGCCCTGGAGACACAGCTGACTGTGCAAAGTGGCATTAAATGAAAAGTGAAAAGTGGACCCTGTACCTACAGGAATGCGCTAGGAAGAAGAAGAAAAATTTGATTTATAAGGCTGTGAAGTGCTTGAACTTTTTAACTCTTGATTGGAACCAGAAATTACTACTGAAACAACTGCTTGTGGAGGCAACTGAGATTCACTGGATTTACAAATGCAATTAAATAATCATTCAAAAATTGAAAAAGATCTTGTGAATTATCCTGTCAAACTGAAATACAAGAGATTTATTAGAATTACTTCATGGAAACTGCAAATGGACTTGAAAGATGATATGACATTCGACAAGCAGAAAAACTACTAGGACAAAAATGGAAGTCAGATTTTCATTTATGAGACTTAAGAATGGTTGGGAGGAAAAAAGAAAAATATAAAATTAAATTATGGTTAAATACCACAAAGCCATAAACCAGGGTTTTCAAAATACAATGATTGAATTAAGTGTTATCCTGGTAGTGAAGTTTACAATTAGCTCCACAATATTCATTACAAATATATTCTCTAGAACAGGGGTCACCAAACTTTTGGACTTCAGGGACCACCAAACTCGTAATTTTAAATCCCGTGGACCAGGGAAAATCCCAAAAAAAGTCTTGAGGAAAATCTCCCACCCCATTTTCCTACCGATCAATCATTCTTTATTTGGGATCGCAGGATACTGTCTCCAGCTCCGTTCTCGGGGAGAGAGAGAGAGAGGGAGAGAGGGAGTGCGGGGGGAGAAAGAGACTTTTGGCTTCATGCAAGGAAAGCAGCAGAAGCAGCAGAAGTCTTTCTTTCTCTCCCCCAAACTCCACCAGAAATGAGTCTTTGTTAGAATTGTCATGCCGGCGCAGCCTCTTGGAACAGGATGCCTTGCAGGGTCCCAAAGACTCATTTCTGGTGGAGTTTGGGGGAAACTTACCTCATGCTTCATTTCCCTGTAAGCTATTAGTAAAATATGTAGGCAGGAACCACAGATTATATCAATCAGCAATGCTTGTTAGAGAACAGTTTGCTAAGATCACATTTCTCCTCAGAATCAGAATAATCATGGGTGAATAGGCAGCAATATAAATTCAATAAATAAATAAATAATGAACTTGTGATGTGGAGCTTCATTTAAACAGGTACAAACCTGTTCATTAAAATCATTCAATTGCATTAAAAGGATTTTACTCTGCCTTTATATATTTGCACTTTAATGGTTATATTGTTTTATAATATATACTGTACATTACAGTTTTTAAACTGCTAAGTCATGCTATGTATTCATTTACAATTAGATAAAATAATCTATTGCTTTGGAGGGAAAAAAAACCTTAGTTCTCCCAAGATTTATTTCTCTGATAATCTGAAATGTAATATGTTAATGCCACATGCCAGCTGAGCAACAAGGGCCTCTTTCAATGTCAGAGACTCAGCCGAAACAGAGGAATTGAGAACTCCTTTGACGTCAGCCAAGTTGCTATAGGAAGTATCAAATTAAACTGATAGTTATCACCAGCATGTGCATACATCCCAGACCTTCTGATGGCTTTTGCTGTCCTATGGTTTCAGTAAGCTGATGCATCTTCTTCCATGCTATTCTATAAATTAAAAAAATCAGAAAATAATTTTTCTCCTTACCTGCTTTGGTCTATCAGCAAATTCTTGTCATCTATAAAAATATGTTATGAAAATAGAAGACAGCCAATCAAAATGAACAAAGTTTTGAACAAAATTCTGAAGGAACATTTATTTCTAACTCATCATCATCTGTTGAGGTATGGAGCTTCTAGAACCAGAGCACACCATCAAACACTTCTCAGCCTCTTGAAATATTTCCTATTTCAACTTTTGGAGATAATTACAGGCCTGTAATTATACCAACAAATAGTGCTAAACAGGGGTGGAATTCTACCGGTTCGCACTATTTGTTAGAACCAGTTGTTAACATTCTAAGCAGTTTGGAGAACCGGTTGTTAGAAGAAATTACTGGCCTAATCCTGTAAGGAAGGCAGGAAAGAAACATTCTGGTGTTGCTTACAGAAACTGCCTCTCCGTTAACCCTTATTACATTCTTGGCAGGACTAGACTTCCTGTCTCTGGAACTTCTCTTGAGGTTTTCCCCCCCTCCTTTGCTGGTACTTTGCTTGTGTGGAATGACCATTTAAAGTTACAATGGCACTGAAAAAAGTGACTTATGACCATTTTTCACACTTACGACTGTTGCAACATCCCCACAGTCATGAGAGGCCAGGCGAGGAAATGTGTGCCTCGATGTGAGTGATATTGAGTTGGCCACGCCCAGCCAATAACATGACCACCAAGCCACACCCACCAACTAAGCCACACCCACAGAACCGGTTGTTAAAAAATTTGAATCCCACCCCTGGTGCTAAAACGAGGACCAGCTCAACTCTGGAGACACAAAGTATCACAATGTCACTTGTACATCTGTCCTCAATGTTCTGTCTTTTCTTCTACCATATATCTGATACCTTTCTCCTTCTCCCCACCCCAGTTCCTCTCATTGTCCAATTATGAGACAGTCCCTCTCCCCCAAGCACCTTCAGTGGTGGCCTTGTTGGCTCCAAGCTCTCACTCGAACTCTCTATACATTCTCCACATTCCATTCCCCATCCCCCCTAGTTCATTGGCAAGTTGAAAAGCATTAGGTTTGAAAGAAGCAAAGCAGTTCAATCTTGACACAATAGTCCATACATCTCAAGGATACTATATAGAAGACTATTGCCACCAAATTACCAATCTATGGAACTCTTCAAGGCTTTAAAAATGTGTTTTTCTAGTTAGGCCAGCTCTATCACTAAGAACAATAAAGTGTTTATTGCAAGTGGCAGTCCAACAATGAAGTACTAGAGGACAAACTTACAAATACCATGTGGCTGATTGGAAACCTTTCAAGTGTCTGCTGCCCTCAGGCTACATACGCAGTCTTAAAGGAAATTTCAAGTGTCAGCTAGTTGCCTTTTGTATTTAGAACGGGAAAGGAAGTCTCAGTTGGAACATTCTGTATCAGGAAGCTTAGAAAAATGAAGCTAACCTTTTGGTGGTGATGTAATGAGACGAACCCATTTGTTTAGTTTTCAATTCATTTCGGTAAAAAAAAAATACCAGTAATCAAATAAATTGAATATAGGTTCTATTGAAGAATTCTAATATATATCTGAAACCTGAAATATTTTGCATTCAAATTTGCCTCATAATTTCTCAGAGATTGAATCTCTTTTGCAAGAGAACCTCACATTTATTTTCAGGGTGCTTGAGAATTTCTTTAAACATTTTTTTTTCCAACTGGGTTTCTGAAGGTGGTATAAGGGGCTACCACTTGCATTATTTCCTATTATACATTTAGCATTCTGGAGCCTGCCTATGTCTCCTGGCTTAAAAAGGCCTAATGGGAGAATTTGGGGTATGTTGTGTATGGATTTAATTTTGAAGCATGAGAATCCTGGGGGGCTGCAGACTGGAGAAATTATTCTACAATGAAAGACAAGGCATATAGACACTATTTAACTGCCTTGGGAGTACGGAAACTCCAGGCTCTCCAATGAGAATTTCACAAGGAAAAGTGCTTCATAAAATAGATTGGGAACTGGTAGAAAACTGTAGGCAAATTGTCTGCATGGAACTTAACTATCCTTAACCTTGTTATCACTACTCATAGTCTAATGAGTTTCATGATAATCATTCAAATTAATAAAAAGAGGGGGGGGACATCTAACAGCCTTCTTACATGCTGATAAATCACCTTTGTTCAATTCCTATCTTGCCTCCAAATGGCTCCCTGGTTGCTTGATCATAGACACTCCCAAAGTTATTCTAAATCCTCACGACTTAATTCACATGGCATGGAAGGCTCTCCAGAACAGCTGAGTTGTTTTGGGACAGAAAATAAACACATGTAATGGTTTTACAGAATTATCTTGAAGCCATGCCATGGTAATAAATAGGCAAGTAGATTATGTTTAAAGAGATGCACTCTTAGTGTGCTGCTTCATGATTCTGAGATAAAATGCTGGGTGAGTTAATTAAACATTTTTCCCAGATAGACTTTATTTTTTTATTAATTTTTAATTCATGGGGGGTGTGGGGTGCTATTTTTAGAGAGTAGTGGAGATTTTAGGATAAACAGCCTGGGAATAACATAAGATGAAGATAGATAGATAGATAGATAGATAGATAGATAGATAGATAGATAGATAGATAATAGAATTCTTTATTTGCCAAATGTGATTGGACACACAAGGATTTTGTTTTGGTACAAATGCTCTTAGTGTACACAAAAGAAAAGATACATTCATCAAGAGTCAAGAATCATTAGGTACAACAGTTAATAATAGTCATAGGGTACAATAAGCAATCAAATCATACTAGGAAACAGTCAATATAGATCATAAGGATACAAGCAACAAAGTTACAGTCATACAGTCACAAGTGGGAGGGGGTGGGTGATAAGGAGTGATGAGAAGATTAATACTAATAGTAGTGTAGATTTTGTAAATAGTTGGACAGTGTTGAGGGAATTATTTGTTTAGCAGAGTGATGATGTTGGGGGAAAACTGTCCTTGTGTCTAGTTGTTCTGGTGTGCAGTGCTCTAGAGCAGGGATCCCCAACCACCGGTCCCCGGACCGGTACCGGTCCGTGGATCATTTTTTACCGGGCCGCAAAGCTTGGGCGCCGCCATCTTGTTTCAATGGCGCTTCCGGGTTTCCGGTTGCTTCCGGGTTTTCGGTTGGAAAGTGCTTCCGGGTTTTCAGTTGGAAAGCGGCGTTTGGGTGCTCGCGCCTTAGTTTCGTCGAAGAGGGGGTGGTGGCTTCGAACGAAGAGCCGTCCCGATGGCGGTGGAGTCTTGCGTTACTCAGGTACCGGTCCGTGGAAGAATAAATAATTGTGAAACCGATCCCTGGTTCAAAAAAGGTTGGGGGCCACTGCTCTAGAGCATTGTTTTGAGGGTAGGAGTTGAAACAGTTTATGTCCAGGATGTGAGGGGTCTGTAAATATTTTCACAGTGCTCTTTTTGACTCGTGCAGTATACAGGTCCTTGATTGGGTAGTAATTGTTTTTTCTGCAGTCCTCAATACTCTCTGGAGTCTGTGTCTGTCTTGTTGGATTGCAGAACCAAACCAGACAGTTATAGAGGTGCAGATGACAGACTCAATAATTCCTCTGTAGAACTGTATCAGCAGCTCCTTGGGCAGTTTGAGCTTTCTGAGTTGGTGCAGAAAGAACATTCTTGTTATGCTTTTTTGATGACGTTTTTGATAAAGATAAAAGCAAAAAGATAAACCAGCTAATTCTTCAAGAAGCTTGAAGAGAAGTAATTTCTCTCCAGAGAGTATTTCAACCAACCCAAAGATGCTTTTACCTTAGAACTGTACTCATTATAATGGGTAACTACTGCTTAAAGATGTTTTATAAATTATTTGGATTCAATGCATATTGATGCAATTCTCATAGCAGATTCGAATTTGCTTTTTACTCTTCTTTCCATCCCAACTGTCTAATTAAGATTTCTCTAAGAAAGAAATA
The DNA here is from genome assembly GCF_049901735.1 of Notechis scutatus. Classification (NCBI taxonomy): domain Eukaryota; kingdom Metazoa; phylum Chordata; class Lepidosauria; order Squamata; family Elapidae; genus Notechis; species Notechis scutatus. Next base: position 56,097,496 of record NC_142013.1, on the reverse strand, counting down.
TGTTCCCTTGGCTTTCCACAAAGCAAGTACAGCATTTCAGCAAATTAGACACGCAAAGAACATAGTGATTACAAGAAAAAATATAATGTAATACATAGCCTCTGCAGGGCTAATCTGCAAGAGATTTGAGGGTTGTAGATAGGAATGGTATATGCCTTTATTAATTGCTTAGGAAGGCCTTATGCAACCAAGGAACGCACTCAAGACTAAAAAATCTCTAGTTGTTCATTGTTCGCATTGGTGCGCATCACAGGATTCCTACTAAAATTTAGTTCATCTTCCCCAATGCAATTCCCCAAAAATGCTAATTTATGCTAGCTCAGAATCTTGGTAACTGTAGTTCCAAAACTTTTGTAGATAGGGAAGAGGTTACTTAGTTGCTATGATGCTTATTTGGCTGGCATCAAGGGGAAACACACAATAATGGTAAGATTTGTTTCTGATCAACTCACTGTTTTTATCCTTCCTGCCACTTCTTTTAGAGCTAAGAGGTAGATTTTGCTGTTGCAAATGCAGTTGTTAGGAATGAGCAAAACATTTGAAGCAGTCATGGGATTACCCTTTTTACTACCGGTTCGGTGGGTGTGGCTTGGTGGGCATGGCAGGGGAAGGATACCGTAAAATCCCCATTCCCTCCCCACTCCTAGGGGAAGATTACTGCAAAATCCCCATTCCCTCCCCACCCCACGAACCTGCTTTCATGTTCCATTATCCTGTGCAGGGCAACAAAAGAAGTCCCAGATGATCAGCTGGGACTTGGGAGGCAGAGAATAGATGGGTGCGGGGCCAGTCAGAGGTGGTATTTGCTGGTTCTCCAAACTACTCAAAATTCCCGCTACTGGTTCTCCAGAACTGGTTCAGAACCAGCTGAATACCACCTCTGAAGCAGTCCTTATAAGTGTGGATGAAGCACCTATCTATGAGTAGTAAGATCCATTGCATCTTTTGCAAGGTGTGTATTGAGAGTTTTGCAGCGATAATTCAGTGCCAGAAAAGTAAACACAGATGGCTGATGCTTCATTTAACATCTTTATAAACACAAGTAGATTTTACAAACCAGTTGTAGATTTCTGCAACATGGAACAAACTTAAACACAAACATGTTGCAAGTTCAGAGCAGAGCTCCAGTCTTCAACAAGCAAGCAAGTTAGTTTCATCTTCAATAGATAGACTCAGAGTTCAAACATAGCTGCAGAGTTGCAGAGCCACACCTAAGACTACTTATATTTTCAGTTTCCAGCCTAGGCTACTTCTAGTTTCAGTTTCCAAAACAGTCCTCATTGGCTGATTTAGTTGCTATGCCTATTCATTGGCTGACCTTGTTACCAAGCTCTATTCCAGTTCATGCATATACTCTGACAGTGTGCACATTTACTTTGAAGGGTCTTGGCTCTCTTGCATTTATCTGCAAGCACAGCTGCTTCACTTAGAATTTCTAGTAGAAATTCTAACTCTTTGTACATAAGCAAGTACAAAGAACCAGGGTTAGCTTTCCAGGCAGTTTTAGGAACATTACAAAAGACACAGCTGTTTAATGATTCAAAAAGAAACACTTTAATCACGCACTTTAAAGCATCCTTTTAGGTGTATTTCACTACCCTAATAGTTACAATGAAATAGGATAGTTTTTCAAGAATACTGAACCGAGCTATGAGTTCTAAAGAGAATAGTTAGATGAAGTTGGGGAGATAGATGGAGGACAAATACAACTTTATACACGTCACACTATCTGTCATCATTTAAATTATTTCTGTGTAACATAAAATGTCACTGGAAGAACAGATAGATTACATACAAAACAATTTCTCCAATGAGTTATGTGACTACTGGATCATTTGATGAGTATGATTTAGTCATACAATTAGTATAATGTGGCTGTATAAACAACTTGCGGGGTGAACATAAGTTTATAAACCATTAATGTGATGCTTCAAAGGATGGATTTAACAACAAAACCAGTCTTATTGTTCTGTTTCATATTTCACCTGAGGCTACAAACTCACAGAGGCCCAACTTGTGACTAAACAACACAGAGACTTGCATACAATTCTGCCTGTATGAAAGGAAACAAATATGTGAGGCAGCTTGTAGAATAATCAAGTTCTAGAATGTTCATTTGGAATAATAAGGATCAGGATACAAACTCAAAGCTAAATTTATAACAGTTTAGGATCTGAATTGTGGCACACTGTATTGGATAATGTTTATCAAGTTTGTGCAACATAACATATTCAGTGGTCATTATGTACATGTTTGTACATTTTTTTAATTACTAAATTTATATGCTAACCATCTCACTCTGAGAAGCTATTGAGACATTTTGTGTGGTTTTTCACAAGCATGGAATGAAATTTACAAGAAATCAAGATTGGCTTTAAGAACTGAAGCATGTCAAATTTCATAAAAAATGGTGATGGAGATTTTGAACTACCCTCACGTAGGTTTTGATGATGTTATTTTAAAAATTCCATGATGTTGTCATATTTGGACAGGTGGCAATGACATGTGCTTCAAAAATGGGGCCTTGCTGTGCATATTTCAGGTAGACAAATTGTGTGTGTGTGGTGGGGGGGAGTTTGAAGGCATAATGATGCCCTTTCCAGTATATAATAGAGCTTAGTGTCAGAGCTGAGACTAAAGGGAAGTCTAACTTATTTTTCCTTATATCAATTAAATCAATCAGGAGGAAAAGACAGACAAAAAAATTCTTTTTTCTTCCAAGATTGGAAAATATAAAACAGTGAGGGGAGAAAATGTTTAAATAAATAAATTTTCTGGTTCTTTCCGCTCCACTCTTGAATACATTTTGATTGAAGAAAACGTGGCAATCTGATTGCTAATTCAATGCTCCTTTCCCCTTTCATTTCCACTAAGATGCTTTATGAGAATAAATTCCCAAAGGTTTTTTTGACGGGTGGGATGGGGTGGGGGCAAGGAGGGCAGTTACTAAATTGCAGGGATGCTGATTCAATTTTGTGTTATGGAAACCAGTTAGAGTAATCTGGTCTTTTACAAATGTGCTACAGATGATACGACTGGCCCAAATTGCTCTGGATTCAAGACTAGCAATGAGTCTGGACAAAGTGCTGTTAAAAAGCTGAGCAAAGCCCTTATATCTCCCCTCATGGCTGCTATGAGCTAGCAGGTATTTGAAATAGGCAATGTATTCCCTTGTTCCTTTTACCACAAATAGGATTGACTATGCCAGCTCCTAATCTTTGCATATCTACTGTCTACAGGAATGGATGTAGCTTTCCTTCAGCTATTAAATTATTATTAATTTTACAATAACCAATCAACTGTATTTTTTAAAATTAGAGGTTAAAATTATTTCAGAAAGTTCTTTTAAATTTTAAAAACAGACCAGCCACCCAAAAGATATTGGTTGTGAGTGCATACAAAAACCCACACTCAAAGTGAAGCAATCTTAACCCATTGTTCTGGGTCTACACAATACACTGATCCATACTAATCATATTGGATAAATTTGCACACTAAGCAGGTTACATTTGTGATTCAAGGTGATGTGCAAACACAGTCACTGAGTTGAGAAAAGCTGATTTAAATTAATGGACTGCTACCTCTTGGATAATATGCAAATAATTCCTAATGTTATTTTAACGTGTTTTGTGTGTGTGTGTGTGTGTATCAATGACAAAGAAGGACATGATGATGGGATGAGGAAGTATGATGGAAAGAGTTTTTCATTGTACTGCACTGAGAGAATCAGCTGAACTTCAGTTCAGTTATATATATTTAAATTTAAAAAGTTATTTTTATTTTTGTCTTCTAATTCAAAATAAATTGTATTTTAAAAAACTAATTATACGTTTCATCCATATGACAGGGTGCCTCCACCTCAATAACGTAACATGATAATTTAGAGGAATGTCACAGAGTCGGCTAGATGTTAATAAGTGATATTTCACTATCACTCTTTTCATCTATTCTTTTGTTTCATCAGATTTCCACAAGCCCCTAGAAATAATTTATTTCAAAGCTTAGAGGAGGGGTCCCCAACTCCCAGGCCATGGACCAACCCTAATCTGCAGCCAGCCAGGAACTGGGCCATGCAATCGAGCAAAGCCCCATCCACGTATGCATCGGTGGTGGGATTCAAAAAATTTTATTACCAGTTCTGTGGGCATGACTTGGTGGGCATGGCATGGCTTGGTGGGTGTGGCTTGGTGGGCATGGAAGGGGATGGATATTGCAAAATCTCCATTCCCACCCCAATACAGGGGAAGGATACTGTAAAGTCTCCATTCCCTCCCTGCTCCTGGGGGAAGTTATTGCAAAATCCAATTCCCTCCCCACCCCATTAACCTGCTTTCCAGTTCCATTCTCCTGTGCAGGGCAACAAAAGAAGACCCAGCCGATCAGCTGGGACTTGGAAGGCAGAGAAAAGGTGGGGGCGGGGCCAGTCAGAGGTGATATTTGGTGGTTCGCTGAACTATTTAAAAAGTCTGCTACCAGTTCTCCAGAACCATGTCCAGGCAGCACATGAAACCACGCCATCCCCCAGTCCGCAGAAAAACCTCCCTCTATTGAACCGATCCCTCAGGCCCAAAAGGTTGGGGGCACTGGCATATAGAGACACACCAATAACACTCTACTTGTGTAGCCTACAGCTCTCAGCTAAAACCATTCAAAGCATTGTCTACAACCCCTTTACAGAATGACATTTCCCTTTCATAAGCCCTTATCTGGAAAGCCTTAACTTGCTAATAAAGAACCACTTAATCCAACACAGCTGCCACTTAAAAATAAAAGAGCAGACCACAATAACAATGATCCTGCACCAAGCAGGAGAGAATTGGGTTTTTCTCTACCTCTTTGCAGCTTTCCGATAATTTTCCAGATGTTTGCAGTCCTATCTTTGCCTTCCACAAAAAGATAAATGGACATAAATTTGACATTTCAAATGACAACATACTGAAACCAATAAGGGAATATTTTAGTTTCCCATGAAATTCTATCACCATCTTCAAGGTAGCATCATGAAAAAAGGAACTACAAAACATTTAAACAATAGAATTCAAACTCATTTGAAAAGTCATTGCTAGTTTCATGGATTGAATATGGACCAAGGCTTTTTGGCACACTAAATTCCTTCACTTCAAATGCTAAAATATCCATGTCAATTATTATGACAATTTCATGTGTAGTCATTTCCAAATTGCATATTTCACTTCTCTTTTTACTACTTCCTCCTTCTTCTAACTACAACCACAGCTGTGGGTATATACTGTTTAGGGAATATAACTCTTGTGCAATAAGAGATATTTTGGTCTTTAAGGGTCAGAAGATTCTTGATTGCTTCAGGACTGAGAATGACTTATGCCACTACTTTATTTAATACTGCTTTTAAAAAAGTCTTGCTTTAGGGGACTTTCCTGTTACCCATCTAAATTCTGTAGAATTCATGTCCTCTGGTGTTAGATTAAAGTTAATTGATACCTTAAACACAGTTTAACAATGGTGCCCCTTGTCCCTTCCATTATTTAACTGACATGACGTCATCAAAATTTTCTTTCAGGCCATCCCACAATTATATTAAAACAAACTTTAAAAAATACATTTAACACTAAATGGTAAACAATATAAGCAAATTCATTACTTATAACTAGGGCTATAGAAAAAAATATTTTATTTAACATTTTAATTAAATTTTTATTAAATTGTAAAGAAAAGTGCAAATAGAAACATTTATTGAAAATTACATTTGAGTGTGACAGGGAAAGTATTAAGGGCATAATGAGCTCTATGGGGAAGAAGCTGTATGGTCCCTCACTTTCCTTGGTTAATGGTTAATGTCCAGGGCTGATGATCTCATTGAAGAACAGATGGGACAGTTTAGCTGTCTGCTAGATGGGATTATTTTGCCTGGAGAACCAGAACAGGATGGAATTCAGGCAGATGAATTATAAGAGTGGGGATTCCAGAGAGGTGATAGTAGGTTGCTTGGATACTGATGATAGCCACGTGCAGGAAATTATGTGTTATCCCCAACCACTAGTCTATGAGAAGGTTGCCATTTTTTTTTCTACTGGTGCACCTGTGATGCCAGGAAATAAGAAAGTCAGCAGATGAAAATTTTCCCATGCTACAAGAATCTTTCTTTATTAAATTCCTTCTTTATATAGAAACAAAATGAACTCATTTGTGCCTTTTCTGAGAAGATTTAACAACCCTCTCTACTTTTGATCTATTATTGTTAGATCGTCTTTAGATAAATACTGATTTCTGAGTTCCAGCAGATGGTGCTCTGCAGTGTCTTACCTAAAATAATCATTGTTTGTTTTATTAAACCATTATATTGTCTATTGCATTAAGTATCAGTGATGAATCATTATTAAGCATCAATAGAAATGCAAAACAGATAAAATCACTGCAAGTCACAATATAAACTCTGTAAATGAAAAAAATTGTTTTGTTTTAAAGAAGGAGTATCCTTTTATTCTGCATATGATTTCAAATCTCTGTGATTGCATCTTGATTTTAGTTCAATATTAATAACAATTTATTGGAAAAATACATATGTTATGAACAGTATTTGAAAAATCCTGTTATTTTCTTTGTGGCAATGTTTTAAGCATTACATGAATTCTCTGCTTTCATTAAGAATTCACATAGATGTGTGCATATTGTATTAGCTTGGCAATAATTTTTATTTTTTCAGCCAAAGCATTTCTATACACATCAGCAATGGACATAAACACAAGATTAGACAAGCCTGTTTTCTTACATTTACAGAACACATTTAAGCAAAATCCATTTTTCCAGTTTAATCCAATTTTATCTTTCTATTTTTATTGTTTGAAAAATTAAGTTTACAAATAAATAAGAAAAAGAAGTACAAAAAAAATAATCCCCAGAAAAAAAGTCGTAAGTAAAAAGAAAACATACAAGAATCAGAAAATTGGCCAATAAAGAAAAAATTGAAATGACATTAGCAACCTGAATCTTGGAATCAGTGTTAAAATAAATGAAATATTAGGAATTAAGGTCATTTGAAACAAACAGCACTCAAACAGACAAAAATAGGCCTGGTTATATATTCATTTTTAACCAAGACAGTTTTAATGTTCACAGTCTTAAAAGTCTACCATTTTATTGTTTTCAATCTGGAAATTATTGTTCTTAAATAGGTATATTATTTTTTATTAAATAAATCCCCAAATATTAACACTTTTTCACAATAATGTTAAAACCCATTTATTTGTTATTTTTTATCTTCAGATAAAATGTCTATATCATTTAATTCTTATTTTCATCAATAAGGTGTCCAGATAATGAATTATACTGCTGTATATATTCTATTATCAGTTCTAAAGTGTTTTTGAGTGGGTCTTAAGTCCAATTTACTACGTAAGTACCCATACTTGTATGTTCTTAACTGGATAATTTAATTCCTGGTTTTGTTCCTTGTCATATCTTTTTTATTTATTTATTCATTCATTTTTCTGTAGCTGCCCAAAATCAAAAGTGTATCTATTCAATATAGAAGTAGGGAACATCTAGCCCTAACAGATGTTGCTCAGCCACAGTTTCAAAAATCTCCTACAATTAGCTATCTGGATTTGATTGACTGAAGTTGTATAGAAATATTGATATTATTACAGTTTTCCCACTATGAGGAAGATAGGAGTTATGCCAGTGGATGGGTCTTATCAGAAGAGCTGAATGAAGAGTGTCTGTCCCATAAACAATATTGTGAGATGTAATTTATACAAATCTATAGTGGATTGGCCATCGCCTGGATTAATAAGGGCCACACTAGGTGTTATAATTTCTTGATATCTTATGACAAGTGGGCTACATGAGTCAAGATTGTTGGCTGAGCAACCAGGGCCAGCAGCTGCAGGTCTACTGGAACAAAGGTTTTGTTATTCATCGCAAATATGCAAAGACTGAAAACAAGCAATAATAATTTGCTATTACAAATCAAGCTCAATGAGAAGAGAATATTTGGAAAAAAATGCATCTGTTCTGGAAAGAACAACATCCGGAACAAAATAACCGAACAGAACAGAGCAGAATTTATAACTCAAAATAAAGTATTCAAAGAAGCAGAATTGGAAGAACTGCAAAAGCCCAGACAGAAAAGGTAAAGCAGAGGAATCGGTAATAGAGGAAATTCAAATTGTTATTAAAAGCTGTTCTCATTCACAAACCAGGCACCCTCTGTTCTACCTTGTCCTTAGAAAAACAAAGCCTCCTAACTGAAAAACAAGAGAAGGTGAAATGAAAAATAACTAAGCACCTGGAGCAGTACAAAAATATTTATTTATTTATATTTTGTATTTCTTAACTGCCTGTCTCCTTCACAGAGGGAGAATAATAAATAACAGAATAAGGTTGCCTGCACCACAAATCAGCTAGCACAAGTACTAAAAGATGCCATAATGTAATATTAAATATAAGCACCAGCTCACTGCAAGAAACAATGGTGTATAACTACAGTTAATAATTAAAGATTTTGAATGTAAAGTCAATAAACAAGAAAAAAAGTCAAGAAGTGTACCACCAAGCTAGAAGATCAGGTTAGAAGAATAAGATCAGCATGCTAAGGTGGATGCAAGCAAGCTAGAACAGATAAAAGAAGCTGAAGAACAAAAAGTCAAAAGAATACTTGATCAACAAATATCACCCAAAGACAAGAAAGATCATGGAAGCACTGGAAATAATTGAACAGCAAATAACAGCCATAGCTAAGGAAATCAGCAGATATGAAGCTCAAATTGCACTACTGGCAGAATCTCCAATTTCAGTTAAATCCGTCAGTGGACAGACTGCAATGAACCAGCCAAGATCTCACAAAGAAGAAACAGTTAAGTTATAGGTCACCCCAAAGAAATACAATAAGAATTCAGCTTGGATAAAGTAAATGGAGAACAACCACAACAAAAAAGCTGAAATGAAATAACTTGTAATAACAACAAAAATGGTGGAGAAAATGGCAAGGAAGGTCAAGAATTAGTCAGCACCAGATTATTGGATCAATGACAGGGCAGTTGGGATAAGGAATTATTCTGTTATTAAGCACATGTTACACAAGAATATGAAATGTATAGCCAAAGAATGCTTAAGTGAGCAGCTGGAGAAAGTATCTTACTGTATTCATCCAGGTGACTCTCAGATCTGGGCTGCAAAAAACTAAATTAACTCCTTATTGCCATATATGGGAGAAAACAAGGGAACAACATTACATGAAAATACCAGTCTGGTTATCAGAAATGGAGGCATTTATATATCCAAATGTTTTTAAAATGGGACATATTTGTTAGATACAATGATGTTTTAAATGAAAGGGGTGAACTCAAAACAAACCGAGAACTGGATGAATAAGGGATTGATATGAATTTGTATTCATATATGCAAATACATTCTAGATATGAAAAAGATGTTAAAATAGATGGGTTTTACAATGAATTGACTGAACTAGATAAAATTTTAACAGGAACGGAAGAAAAGATGATTAAAAAGTTGTATGGTTATTTATTAGGAGTGAAGCTAGAAGAACAAATTAAGGAGACAATGATAGCCTGTGGGAAAAATTTTGGTTTGTCGGATAGATTTAGATAAATGGCAGAAATTATGGAATAGAAATTACAAATTAACAATGTCAACAGCCTATCAAGAAAACTTGTATAAGATGTTTTACAGGTGGCACCTTCCCGGCAAGTTGTTTAAAGATAAATCAGCGAAATGTTGGAAATGTTATCAGATACCTGGATCATACTATCATATGTGGTGGACATGCACAGAAACTAAAAGGTACTGGACAAAAATACACACATTGTTGGAAAAGATGGTAAAACAACATATAGATTGAAAGCCTGAGATATTTTTATTGGGGATTTTACCCGAGAACTGTAGTAAAGAAATAACATATTTAATTATACATATATTAACAGCAGCTAGAATTATATTTGCTCAACATTGGAAAAATGAAAAAGTTCCGATGGAGGAGGTGATTAAGAAAATACTGGAATGTGCAGAAATGAGGTTAACATTGGCAATTAGAGAACAAATGGAATATTACAAGATTTGGGATTTATTTTATGGATGGATGGAAAATAAAGTAAAAAATTAAATGATACTGTAATAATGATATGATATATTATCAGTGGTGGGATTCAAAATTTTTACTACCGGTTCTGTGGGTGTGGCTTATTTGGTGGGTGTGGCTTGGTAGTAATGTGACTGGATGGGCGTGGCTTGGTGGTCATGTGACTGGGTGGGTGTGTGACTGAGTGGGCCTGTCCAACTCAATGTCACTCACATTTCCCCTCCCAGCCATTCCTTGTCACCCAGCCTCAATGTATCTATAGTTCTGTAAAAATGTTCAGCTTTTTTTGACTTTATTATCTACATACTATAGATGTACTTTCATGGACCACTGAAAGGAGGAAATGGCTCACATGCTTTGCCCAAGAGGGTGATAGGCAATAGGCTCTTAAGGGGCTGCCACAAAGAAGGGAGGGGAGGCAATGTATTTTCCAAAGAAGCAGAAGGCAAAACAAGAAGCAATGGATGGAAACTGAAGAACGAGAGAAGCAACCTAAAACTAAGAAGAAACTTCCTGACAGTGAGAACAATTAACCAGTGGACCTGCTTGTCTCCAGAAGTTCTGGGTGCTCAATCACTGGAAGTTTTTAAGAAAAGACTGGACAGCCATTTCTTTCTTTCTTTTTCTTTCTTTCTTTCTTTCTTTCTTTCTTTCTTTCTTTCTTTCTTTCTTTCTTTCTTTCTTTCTTTCTTTCTTTCTTCCTATTTGTTTTTCTTTCTTTCTCTTTCTCTCTTTCTTTCTCTCTCTTCCTTACTTTCTTTCTTGTTCTTTCTTTCTTTCTTTCTTTCTTTCTTTCTTTCTTTCTTTCTTTCTTTCTTTCTTTCTTTCTTTCTTTCTTTCTTTCTTCCTTCCTTCCTTCCTTCCTTCCTTCCTTCCTTCCTTTCTTCCTTCCTATTTCTTTTTTCTTTCTTTTTTCTAATTTCTTTCTCTCCCTTCCTCTTTCTTTCTTGCTCAGCTAGAATTGGAATAAAAGGCTGTGTGGCTGTGGCAGAAAGAACCGGAGCAACTCCCGGCAGCTTAGGTGAGAAGGTGTAAGCAAGGCAGTGGCTGCTTTTGTGTCAAGAAGATCTGGTTCCTTCTGCCAGAGATGCACAGCCTTTTCTTCCAATTCTAGCTATGTCTTTGGCACTCGCCACCACGGGAGCCCAGCACTGCAGTTCCCCTTGTTCCAACGAGCAGCCTCTGCTTGTGTCGAGAAGCTGGCAGTCAGGTGGGAGGGAGGAGGCCCGGCAAGGCCCCAGGCAGCAGGGAGAGACCTGGCAAGGCCCAGGGGTGATGGGGGAGGGGATAGAGTGACTCGCAGGCTTACCTATGAGCAGATAGAGTAAGGTTGCTCAGTTGGGGATCAGGCACCACGTGGGGAAGGCAGTTTAGAAAGGCAAGCCATGAGGACCTAGCGTGCCACATAGGAGGGGAGGAGTGACTGGGCAGGGCAAGCGGTGGGCAGGCGGGTGGGTAATGCAAGTGAGCATCAGATGGGTGGGGCAAGTGAGTGAGTGGTGACTGGGCAACCAGGTCAGGGGCATGGCCAGACAGAAGTTATTACCAATTCAGTGACTCATGCCAAATTGCCGCTACCGGTTCTCCTGAATTGGTGCGAACCGGTTGAATACTACCTCTGTATATTATGCTGAATAGGCTATAAAATGAATGTAAATTCAGTAAGAAATGTATACAAATATTATTATGTGCACAAGATATATGTACCCAGATAACACACTGTACAACAGAAAGATGGTTTTATTTGTTGTTTTTGTTATAAAATATATAATTATTTGCAAAAAAACCACACCCCTCCTTATTGCCATTAAGTGCTAGATTATTGCTGTCCTGTTCTGGGAGCTCTAAGGTGACTGACATCCATCCACTTGTATTCACATCTTCATTTTCTTATGCGCTCTTCTCCTGTTTGGTACCTTGAAATGTTGCTTCAGTATCTGAGCTCTTTTAATTTGCAAAATATCTAATTTTATAGGAAGAAGAATAAAAGGGATGGAGGAAAGTGGGAGAGTCTGTACTATACACATAAAGAGGAGTTATGAGAGAGAAGTATTTCTCCCTGACCCAGGGAAGTTCTCCTGCAGGCTATGTTGGTTGCAGTGTAAAGAGCAGGCTGATTATCTCAAATACCAGGCCATCCTGGAACAGACTGAGTCACTCCCTCCGCCCTGTTCTCCCCAGTGGAATTAAGGGGATGCAGTCAGCGGCAGCTGCAAGGATAGCTAGAAGTATTTCATTTGCGTCAGTTTGCAGTGGAGCTTGATGGGCTGTGTTCAGGGTGCTTTTTAACGCTCTGTGACTGGCAGGTACATGATGTCACAATGAGGTTAGCTATCTCGCAAAAAAGATGGGGAATGACATGGGAAGCAATTTAGGATTAACGAGATATGGACATCAAAGCACAAAGTGGCAGCTCTGGTCACACTGCAGAGGCAGAGAAATGCAGGAATGCTTTTTATACACTTTCTGGAAATTGTTTCCATTGCACAGATAAACTATCCACAGAAAGGTCATGAGAAGTGCAAATCTAGGTAAGGCTAATGTTGATTTTGGTAGGTCGGATTGTTATGCTCATTTTAATTACATGGCCTTTTATAGTACTGTAAATGAAAGAGAACAGTTAATTAGAAGGTGCTTGTTGAGGCACTGGGGAGGGTTTAAAATATATATAATTTTAAGGGTATAATCCTTATACAGCTTAAATGTACAATAATGGTTGGAATGGTAAGCTTTACCTGTTACAGGTTTTCCTTTAGTTTAGCACAGTTGAAATAAGGAGAGGGTTTGATTCCTGTGCAGGAGGCATGTATATCCATGAATCTTTTTTGCAGGGGCAGTGGGGTGTCCCTGAGTCCCCAGGATTGTGCTTGGCTCTCAAACAATACAATAACTTCCCACCTATTTTAATAGAAAACATAAAATCCCGCTATTTGGGTTTAAAATTCCTTTAAAACCTACGAAAAATAATCTTCCCCCAAAGTGGCAAAGGTTGACTGTGGCATCCAGGGTGTTCATGGGTGTGTCCAAAAAGGCAAGATCATACACTCATGAATGCCCAATTGAACCTCTCCCTTTTTTAAAAGTGCGTCATGCACATTAAAGAGACATGCTTTGATTGCATGGTTGTGGCCACCCTCCTGAATTTCTTCTTTTGACCTACACTCTTGATTTTTTTTCTCTCCCCCATTCCCAAGTGTGAATTCCTGGCCACTGAAAAGTTGTGCATCTTGTCCTAAATAAGCAAATTTAGAATTGTGGTGCAAATGGTTTTTAATCCAGTCCTTGGGAAAGGAGGTATTTTGTAGTCTTTGAATGCTTGTGATTGCAATTTTAAACACATCTGATGAAAATTATATTCCAACACATGTAGGCCAGCAAGACCCTCTTAAACAATATTAATGATCCAGTCTTCTTTATTGTTTGTGTTTGTTTCATTCTTAGAAAAATATTAATGGCTTATAAGATGGTGGATTTATAGGGAGAACATCTGGGTATCCATTGTCAGTCTTGTCACCTATCATCAGCATCATCAGCATCAGCCATCAGCATCAGAGATTTTGTCAGGGATGTCCTCTGGTATGCCATTACCAGTTGCTTAATATCTCTCAAAAATGTAACCTTGTCATATTGAAATCAAGTTCTTTTCATTAACTATCATAGCTTCTGAGATCTAAAATCTTTTTTTTAAATCTCAAGTTCAAATTTTGTTCTATTTCTTGATTCCATATGTATCCCAGTAACATTTTTAGAGTGCCAAGTTGAATTTAGACATATAAATGGAATGAAAACAAACCTCTTAGCACCAAATTGAATGGGAACAAATTAATATGATCTGTCAAAATAGATTCTACTGTGGCAGGAACTGGCAGCAATGAATACATTCCACTGGGATTTATCAAGCTTTCAAATGATAAAATGTGTATTTCAGGAAGGTATGTCCAAAATGACACATCCTATGGGTCTGTGCATTGTTTATGAAGTGAACAGTAGGGAAATTATTTACAAACATTGATGAATGAAGAAAATTTCTGTTGAAACCACAGTTGTGGACTCCTGGTAGCACACTATGAATTGCAGAGCAGAAATTCTGCTTCCTACTGCTGGATGGTGAGCTCTACATTGGTTCTATGGCAAGAACAGGTCTTCAGTCTGCTGAAGAGAAGATAAAAGGGGAATAAATTGGGCACTGAACTTGAGTCTTCCATCTCTAACACCACACACCAGTCATTAAATGACATATATCTAGAAATACAGATTCTTTGTCTCAGAAATCTTTTGCACTCCCATTTTTCAGAGAATAAATTAAATTGACCCTACCATCCACTGAATGATATAATCTGCTAAAAAAATGAGCCAGACCCTTCAGCATAAACTACTACATAAACTACTCCAGGTGGAGTAGCTACGTTCTCAGGCAGGAGCCCTTGGGAAAAATGCCTTCACATGGAAGACCTTTCTGTTCTTTGCACCATTACTCTGGTCTAACAGGCACAGTCCTAAAAAAGGGTTAGTTTTCTTTTTGTCTGGTTGTCTTGAGGACACCACATGTTGTAGTCTTGCAATTTAAAAGAATCAGAAGGATTTAAGACTCTGTTCATTTCAATTACCTCATTTCTTTAGTGTCAGGACTGTGTCAAATTCTGTGATAGAATCAAAAGAAACCAATTACTGTTATCACTGAAGTGCAAGTGATGTAACATTTTATCTACCAGATAAGAATATCTTCTCCATCAGTTAGAACATGCTGCTGCCATCTCATCAATTTTTTCTATAATTTCATTTAATCACCCCTGAAATGTTATTGCAGGCTTTGCTCTATCTTTTCAGCTGTAGATCATAAAAGCAAAGTTGAGCTGATCTATGTGTTGTTCTGGCACATAAAAGGGGGAAGGGGGAAAGCAGATCAGAGTCTTCAAAAGAGAAAAATGGGACCCTGCCTAAATGCAGAGGCACTTTAATGAAGAAATCTGTATGTTCAATGAAGAAGAAACCGAATTACAAAAAAAGATAAGCAACTGGCATGAACAATCAAGTGTTTCTCTGCATCTGTTGAAATGCTGGCCATTATTATTAGCTAACATAAAGGTGTGAAGAAATCCCAAAAGATAACACTGAGGTTTCTTATGCAATGTTTCTCAACCTGGGGCCCCTCAAGCACTTTGCATGACAAAGCAAGTGTTTCTCTACATCTGTTGAATGATTCACATTATTTATAGCTTGTTCTTCTCCCACCTGGAGCACAAAGCCAGGTAAATGAGCTTGGGCCAGTCACTTTTCTCAAACCTAGGAAAGAGGCAATGGTAAATCATGTCTGAAAAAATCTTGCCAAGAAAAGAGATTTATCCAAGCAATCTTTGAGAACTGGAGTTGATTAAGCGGGGAAAAATAATGCACCAAAGCTCTGAAGAAATCAGCAAAGATAACATTTAAGTTTCTTGTGCAATTTTTCTCCAATCTGGGTGTTTTATGGGTTGGGACTAAATACCTCAAATACCTAGCTTAAGTTTTCATAGTACAATATTTCATCTGAGATGAACTTGGCTTTGAAGTTCACTGTCAAATACTAGGACTGTCCATGTCTCCAAATTCAAAGAGAAAAAGATGTTTCAGGGCCTGCAGTCTGGTTCCCAACTCAGTGGTTGGTCCTCTAGTTAGAAGTGGAAAGCTTGCTGACTTAACAAAAATATGTCTGTGATTATGAATATGACTTTTTAAGAGAGGAAGAGGAAATGTTATGCTAAAAGTGAGCCAAAAAGCATATTATCATGAGTTCATTGCATAGCAAAATACATATATTATTATTAGTTCATTGCATAGTCAATCAGATGTGCAGATTGGATTTGACATTTTTGTCCATTTATCAGGTCCTTCTCAAGGACCTGGCAGATATGAATGTTCAATGGTGTTAGAAATATCTTCACATGATGTAAGCTGTCCCAAGTAAAGCTACCTTCTGCAATTAACTGAGGGTGAATTTGTCAACACTTGAATGAAGTTCAAGTAGTGCTTCAGTTGTTTTGGGACTGTACCCATTACTATTGGTGCTACCTTTGCTTTCTTTTACAATAGTCATTCTATTTCTATTTGCGGGTCTTTATATTTTGTTATCTTCTCCAGATTTTTTTCTTCTATTCTGCTGTCTCCATATACTGCCACATCCACAATCCTGACTTTTTTTTTGTCTTTCTTATCCACAATTGTTAAGTCTGGGGTGTTATGTGACAGGTGCCTTTTTAAATTCTAAAATCTCACAGCACTTTAGCTTCTTTGTTTTCTATTACTTTCTCTATTTTGTGGTCCCACTAGTTTTTCCTTGCAATGCACCATTGTTGCTACTTTGTTGTGCCTTTGTTTGTACTCTGTGTGATCTTCTTGCTAACCAGATAGTCCACTGTTTCTTCAGCTTCCTTGCAGAGATGACACTTGCTATCTGTTGTTGTCTTCTCAATTCTGGCTTTGTTGGCATTTGTTCTTAAGGCTTGGTCTTATGCAGCTAGAATTAGCCCATCTGTCTCTTTCTCCAACTTTCCCGCTCTTAGCCACAGCCAGGCCTTGTTATCTTCTTTGCCTGATATTTTTAAAATGTAATAGTCATGCAATACTTTGTCTTCCCATGTCTCTTTTCTGTTCATTTGTTTTTTCTTAAAGGACAGTTTGATCTCCCCAGTACTCAGTACTCAAGAAGCCTTCCTGCTATAGTAACTTCAGGGCATCTTCTTCACTTTCCTTCAGATATTCTTCCAATACCTTTTCTTCTTATTATTAATTGCCTGATGTACTCGCAACCCATTTTCCTAGGTAGGTAGAGTCTGTCCACATCACTGACAATACATCACTGTATTGTCCATCTATTGTTTTTTTTTCTCATGTCCAATGCTTTTAGTTCTGCTTGAGTCCAGTCCACTATTCCAGCTGTGTATCTAATCACTGGAATTGCCAGGTATTAATTGCTTTGATTTCCTTCTCTTACTCTCTTGATGTATTCACTTCCAACCCGTTTCTTGACTTCAGTATACTTTTTTTTTTAACAAACTTTATTCAGTTTTTTACATTAAAAACAAAAATCTCTTTTTAGTGGTCAACATATTTCCGGGTCATCACCTTTACATACAAATATGACAGCAATTATACATTGATATATGCATACTTAATTCTATTATTACCTTTTCCATTCCAAATTTTCAGTAAGGAGAGAAACAAACACATTAATTCTAGCCTCTTTCATTAATCTCAATCGAAACATCTTTTTGTTTCATTTCAATTATTTCAAATATAATCCTTTAATATTTATTTTAAAAATAAAGATAAACAATATGTATTTGCCTAATAATAATAATAATAATAATAATAATAATAATAATAATAAAGTTACCAATGTTTTTCTCAGCTTGTCTCGCGCTTTAATGAGTACTGCTTCACGCCTTCTATGTCGGTTCTGCCTTGCGATCTCTAGATCGGCCTTGATCGTGTCCATCCACTCCGACAATCACCTTCATCACAATTTTGATGGATTCTTCCTTGCGCGACTCACATGGCCGAACCATTAGCCTGACCGTGGGGATACGTTGAACCGTGCGCACTTCTTCATTCCTCAGGGTGAGGCCTACCGACCACGACATCGCATCTCCATTGTCCTTGCTTTTAATAGTCTATATTAACTTATTAATTTAGTTGGTTCTTTAGTGTGTCATATTCCTTTCCATTACACATTCTTTTATAAATTCTAGATTAATACAAATTTTAACACTAAAAAAAAAACAAAAACAAGTATAGGTTTCCCCCCTTTTACTGTTTTGAGTGTGACACCTCAATGATTAAAATATACTTTTATTCCCTAATCTTAATTTCCAATAAACCATTATTTTTAAGAAGTTACAATAATAATCATTACATCTTTTCACTTGGATTCCACAGCATATTTTCCCCCCTTGATTTTTAATAAGAGTTATCAGTATTTATATTACCCTATGTTCTAAATATTTTTAATTGCAGAAATATTCTTATTACCCCTTGTCACCCTGCAGAATCCCCTTTTTAATTCATCAACCATTATCTCTGAAAAAACAATTTATTTTCAACATTTTACTATTTCCGTATTTCTTTATTTCATGCACCTGTTTCTTACTGCTTCTCCTCCCCCTCTTTTCCCCATATCTTTTCTCATTCCAATTTATATCCCTCTCTTTCTTAATATCTTCCTTTCCCCTTTTCTGCTGGGTCTTTCTGCCTTTCCTGACTTCACGGGTATTCCTCCTTTTGATTGCCTTGTTAAATTTCAACTTTTTAACCTTCCTTCTTTCCCCACTTCTTTGTAGTGTTCTTTGTGTTAATTGTCTATCTAAAATGCCTTCTCCTTGAATCGACTCCTCCTCCTCTGAAGCTCTTTCTTCTTGTTCTTCAATCGCCATTTCCATTTTTTCTAACACAGAGCAAAGTGATTCGCCTCTTTCCTGTAGTAATTCTCTCATATTTTTAAGTTCCATTTTTAATTTGCGAAGAGATATCATCATTACACACTCTTATATTTTTTGATTGTTAAAGTCCACAAAAAAAAAACAAACACTTTTACTTTCCTTCTTTCTTCTTTCAATTTTCTAAAGTGCTCAATTATTCCAGCCCAGGGTCCATACCAAAAACATCAATCAATCCCACAGTCAGTCTTTCCTTGCTTTTTTCTTTATTTTGGTTCTGCTTTCACTTTCTAAGATTCTTACTTTGTCTCAATATTTCTTTAATGTTATATCCACACAAGTTCATTCAGAAACAGGATGCTTTCCCTTTTTGTCAAAAGGTGGCACTCTCCATTATACAAAGTCTTCACCTTTCCCCCCTATTTTTTTATTTAGGGTTTTTCGAACCTCAATATTCCAGCACAGTCCAGTCTCCAATTTGTAAACTTTATTGTTATTATTTTTTGACAATCTTAAGGCCAGCTTTATTTTATGCCTGTTTATTCCCAAAATATTTCAGTCCAATTTAATTAAATCTTTAGTTCCAGCTTCTTCCATTCCCGGTTCAAAGCTCCACTTAGCTGTCAAAAATATTTTCTTTGTTTTTTCCTGTCCCTTTGTAATTTCGCTGCTCACTTTTCTTTTCTTAAAAATTCCATGTTACCTTAATCCCGGGGTATTTTTGTTTAATTGTATTGCCCAGTTGTCCCAGTTCAGATGTTATCCACCTCTTTCTTCCCTCCTGCACAAATCTTAATCCAGCTGAGTCCTCCTCTTCGGGGTGGCCATTTTAAACCACCACTGCAGTCGTCTTCGGGAGGGAAAAGACCAAGCCCAGGAGGGGAGATGCGGCTCCCCTCAACCTGGCTTGCGGCTTCCCCTTACTCCGCCGCCCCTCCAAGGCAGCTTCAGCCCCTAATCATAATGATCAGGGCTTTCCAACGAAAGAGCACGGACCATAGCCACAGAGAGTCGCGATCTACGGTCTGTCAGCGAGGAGGCTCCGCCTTCTTCCTCGTTCAGTATTGTTGATAATCAGTACAATGACAAGGCAATCCAATGAAATGTGGAGAGATGAAGACCTTGTCTGTCTGTGTGACTGCATGTATTTTAATGTTCATTCTGCCCCTACTCCTTTTTAAAAAATTTATGGGGGGGAGGTTAGCTTTCTCTTGTATCATGATTTCTGCACTTTAGCTCTTGACAGTGTTAAAAGGTTGACTTGTACACTCTAGCTATTCATCTTGTTTAGACAATATAGTAAAGCCTATTAAATGGTCCGCTTAGCTTTGGCTTTTTTTTATGTGAATTCAGCCAATTGTTATTTGTCCAGTAAAGCATGGTTGAATAAATTATGACATGGTGTGATAAGTGAATCTATCATTCTATTTTATTTCCTAAGCCAGCCTTATTTACTTATGTAGATTATCCAAACTTCATGTGTTTATCTGTGATAATACAATAAAAAATGGATAGTCAGGTGTAGCAATATCTGGTCTTCATCTAGATTTTTCTCTTCCTCTTTTCTTCAAAAATGGAGATTATGGAAGCTCCTCTTCCTGGGTGGATGGTAAAGCATCAAGATCTCTAATTCAGCCCACTCTCTGTGCACTGACCTTCTCTCACCAACAGAGGCAGGAGATGTTTTCTTGAAAGAAAAAAAGACCCACTGTTGTTCAATCTAAGAAAGCTCAAGGTGTCAAATGGCAATAGGGTAAGTGAAAATAAAACTTTTTCAAAAGATTGTTAGGAAATAAAAGGAAATCTCTATAGAAACCCATCACTGCTTGTCAGCTGCAATTTGTAACACAGTGGGGATTTGATGAATCCCAATGGGGATAATTTGAGTAGTTTTATTTTAAGACACTGTTTAAATATATATTATGGCATTTAGAAGAAGGAGGGTAAAAAGGGACAATTATAACAGCTATACAAGTTTCATGTGCAAGACATGGGTCAAAGACAGAAATTCTGTCTATATTGCCATGTGCTAGAGAGAGGTGACACATTATATTGGAGTTTTATTTTAATGAAGGAAATGTAATAATCAACAGGCTCATTAATTCAATTTCAGATCTATTTCTGAAAAGGATTTTTTATGTAGAAAAAAACCTTAGTTGATAACTATTGTAGACAGGCTGATAATTTATCAATATTTTCAGGCTAGAAGTTTAAAACAAAATTATGAAGCAAGGAGTGGGTTCATATAACATATTTAATCTGCCTATAGAATTAATGCATTTTCTGGTCTTACATAATATATTCAATCATAAACCAACCTAACCTAAAGGACTGACTTTATATACACTGACTAATCCACAAAATAACCTATTGACCAAGTGGATGCAGCCTAATTTTGTTAAACTGCTACCATAGCTTTTAGAGGCAAACAAAGATATTGATGTAAGGGTTATAGCAGCTTTCCCCATCTAGGTGCCCAATATATATATATAATCCCAGGAAAATTGTGGAAGTTGTAGTCCAACATATATTGATACTAGGCTGAGAAGGTGGGTTCTGTGTCAGTACTGAAAAAAGGTACCGGTTTGAGTGAATGTTCATTACTTGGAATTAATTTCCCCCCTTCTCGTTCCTTTTTTCCATCTATCTATCATTTGCTATAAACTATGAACATTCCCATGTCAAAACTCGCCTAAATAAGAGGACAACAGAAAGTTTTAATATTTTTGACATAATTCAAGTTGTGGGAGAAGGTAGGGAATACATCCAAACAATTTAAATAGACAGCCTTTAGGTTTGGGTGAGCAAGTAATAATAGAAATATAACTCAAGGAGCATGAGTTTGTTGCCAGATTAGATTTGAAGAGTTTGATGGGGCCTCAACTGAGTTTTCAACTTGCATCATTGGGGATGCAGGGAGGTGGCATTGTATAGGTGGCATCAATAGCAAGTAGCATGGATCAAGGGTTGGTGAAAAACTGTGGCATTATGCCCACATTAATCCACTGTATGGATTCTCTGAAACAGCTAATGAAATACTGGAATATGATTGGAAGCTGAATATGAATACTAGTTAAATCAAAGGCAATGGTACATAATGTACTCCTTGAATGGCCACATTTCATAAAAGCTGGGTTTGCAATACAAAACCCCGCAAGAAAAATATCCAGCTGAAAAGAAATCCTCTGCTCCCAACAAGGGAGGGTTGGATGAGAAAATGCAGAAAGAAAGTGAGTGTTGCTGATATTCAATGACTGTTTTAAAACAAAAAAACAACAAATATTCCTTCTTTGGAGAGTAGTAGGCTGACTTGCTCAAACATGACATAAACTGAAGCCATCATCTTCCTGACCTCTTCATCTATAGACAGTGCGGGAGGCCGTCTTGTTACTGTCATACTCTTCAGTCACTCAAGGGAGGCATGAGGCAGATTTTTCCACTGGCGTCAAACGTGCATAGATTTATAACCTGAGGCTCATGAGAGCAGCTTAGGAAGAACTTTTTTTAGATAACTGACATACCTAAGAAATCAACAAATATAGGTTTGGATATTAGAAGGTCAACAATTTCCTTAAGAGCGTGAGAAAATATTTTGTCCCTTCCACTGTGTGTTTGTGTTTGTAGTATTTATATTGTATATACACAACAATTATTTCAGTTAGCAGAATATAATGTGACCATTAACCCATTCTTTTCTGATAATAGAGCAGAAGGAAAGCCAAGAGTATTTTTGAGTCATTCCATCATCCAGACAGTGTACTGCAGGGGTGGGCTGCTGGGGGCTTGCAGGAGCTCAGACGATCCCCTAGTTAAGTCTCTGTGGGGCTTGGCGAGCCCCCATATCCCACTCCTGGTTGGCCCTGCCCCGCCCCGCCTTCTGCCACACAAGAGAGGAGGAGAGAGATGAGAGAGAGAAAAAGGAATTCTCCCCTTTTTTCTCTCTCTCATTTCTCTCTTTCGTGAGCGTGTGCATACACACACAAGCAGGATACCCTCCTGGGCTGGGATCACAGTGGCGGCAATGGTGACTCCTCCTCCCACTGCCACCATTGTGCACTCACGTGAGTAGGCGGCTGCACTATGCAGGAGAGCCAGAACTCTTCCCTCCCTGCATTCGGCAGCAGTGGCAGCAGCTGCTCCCTCCTTTCTGAGCTGACATGAAGGGGACCATGGCTGGTACTGAGCTGCCCGCAAAGGACGTGGAAACATAAAAAGCAGCCAGTCACAAATGAGAGAGAGAGAGAAGGGGGAGAGGGGCACAGAAATTAGAGAGAGCTGGAGGGAGAGAATGAGAGAGAGGGAAAAGAGAGGGAAACAAACGAGAGAGAGAAGGGAGAGAAAGAAAGAAAAAGAAAAGAAAGGGAGAGGAAAAAGAAAAAACAAAGAGGGAAAGAAAGAGAGAAATGAGAGAGAGAAAAGGAGAGAAAAAGAAAGAAAAGGGAAAATGATAGAGGGAGAGAATGAGAGAGAGGAAAAAGAGAAACAAATGAGAGAGAGAAGGGGGAGAGGGAGATAAATAGAGCTGGAGGGAGAGAATGAGAGAGAAGGAAATTAAAGAGAGAAGGGTAAAAAAAGGAAGAAAGAAAATGAAGGGAGAGAAAAAGAGGGGATGGAAAAAGAGAAAAACAGAAATGAGTGGGAGGAAGGAAGCGGGGTAGAGAGAAAGGGAGGGGAGAGGGAGAGAGAGCCATTTCCCACAGAAAATACCAGGAGCAACAAATCCCTGGGTAGTTGTGGCTGGGGGGTGTCATGTGAATAGGTGGGAGTGGCATTGAGTTGGCCATGCCCACCCAGGCAGTCATTAGGGCAGAGAGCCCCTTGTTAAAATATTTGAAGCCCACTCCTGGTGTATTGGATGTACAAACTAATGTCGTATTAAATTACATACTTCCATCTCATGTTGGAGCCATCTATTAACTTTATTATTAATAGCTGCATGCAGATGCTCTACAACAAGTCAACGTAACATTTCAAATATATACAGGAGGCACAAATTCACAGCAACTAAGACAAACAAGACACCTTTTCCCTTTCATTTTCTAAGGAAAACCACAGTTTAGCTGCAAATCTGTGGCAAAATTAATTAAATAAATAGATCCATATATGCCAGGTCATGAGGGCTTGGTGCTGTGCCTTCTTCCTTAGGTTAGCAAATGAAATGAACTGTGCCATCTTACTAGAAGCAGCTAACAAATTACAAGAAGATGCATTTATTTCTTCATTAGATTTATATCCTACCTTATTCTAGTTCTTAATTGCATCATCTACTACATCATCAATGAAGCTTTCTAGATTGTGTCTGCAGCAAAAAAATTATGTTGAAAAGGGGACAAATATTATTTTAAAACAGCTAAGGGCAATGTTAAACTGCATCCAACAGGATATGTTATATAAAATCATTACTTACATAAGCATGTAAGTAACAGTGTTGCTGTTAGGAAAATATAAGGATTAACTAGGATGCTGCTTTTAGTCTTAAGAACATTTCCACAAAGGGCAGTTTCACTGACCTATTCAATGATTTTATTAACCCTAAATTAGATGCCAAAATACCCTGAAGCTACACTTGGCCCATGTTTAAAATTTCTCTATTGTTTTTTTTCCCCTCCCTGGCCTGGAAAATAAAAGGCTGATTTCAAGCTTTGTCAAAAAGATTTCTTAATTTAACATATTCTACTTACTGGATACTTCTAGCCTCCTCAAAGGCTTACTTTTCTGAAGTATGGTCCTTCTGTTAAATGAGGTAAAATAAATTCAGATTTTCCTCAACTCTCAAACTTTCTTCAAACTCCTCTGATTTATTGCAATGGAATTTGAATGCACATTCAATAATAATGAAGGACAGATTGACAATTTTGCACCAGTTAAAAGTTAACTTCTGTTGCTGCTGACCTCTGGTCTGGGTAAAACAAAGGGAGATATTTGTGGTTTTTAAATCTTCTTAAGAGAGTTGGATAGTATCTGCAGGCATTCATACAGAGAGAACTGTGTTCTTCTTAGCAAGCACTGTAATCAGATTACACATAAACCAAGCCAAAGTAAAAATTTTGGGAATTCATCTAGTTCAACAAGTTAAAATGGATTACTATTACATGATCTCAGCATATATCTCTATCCATTTTATCCACCTATCCATTTTATCTATCTAGAATAGAATAGAACGGAATGGAGTAGAACAGAACAGAACAGAACAGAACAGAACAGAACAGAATAGAATAGAATAGAATAGAATAGAATTCTTTATTGGCCAAGTGTGATTAGACACCCAAGGATTTTGTTTTGGTACAAATGCTTTCAGTGTACATAAAAGAAAAGATACATTCATCAAGAGTCAAGAGTCATTAGGTACAACAGTTAATAATAGTCATAGGGTATAATAAGCAATCAAATCATACTAGGAAACAGTCAATATAAATCATAAGGATAGAAACGACAAAGTTACAGTAATACAATCACAAGTGGGAGGGAATGGGCAATAAGGAATGATGAGAAAATTAATAGTAATAGTAATGCAGATTTTGTAAATAGTTGGAAAGTGTTGAGGGAATTATTTGTTTAGCAGAGTGATGGCGTTGGGGGAAAAAACTGCCCTTGTGTCTATTGTTCTGGTGTCCAGTGCTCTATAGCATTGTTTTGAGAGATGGAGTTGAAACAATTTATGTCCAGGATATGATGGGTCTGTAAGTATTTTCACAGCCCTCTTTTTAATTCATGCAGTATACAGGTCCTTGATTGAAGGCAGGGTGGTAGTAATTGTTTTTTCTGCAATCCTAATTATCCTCTGAAGTCTGTGTCTATCCTGTTGCATTGCAGAACCAAACCAGACAGTTATAGAGGTGCAGATGACAGACTCAATCATTCCTCTGTAGAACTGTATCAGCAGCTCCTTGGGCAGTTTGAGCTTTCTGAGTTGGCGCAGAAAGAACATTCTTTGTTGTGCTTTTTTGATGATGTTTTTGATAACGATAAAAGCAAAAAAGATAAAAGAAAGCCAATTCTTCAAGAAGCTTGAAGAGAAGTAATTTCTCTCCAAGGAGTACTTCAACCAACCCAAAGATGTTTTCACCTCAACTCTACTCATTATAATGGGTAACTACTGCTTAAAGATTTTTTATAAATTATTTGGATTCAATGCATATTGATGCAAATCTCATAGCAGATTTGAATCTTCTTCGAAGGTACAGATGACAGAGATGCAGATGACAGACTCAATAATTCCTTTGCAGTGGGCATGGAACCTTGTAGGTCATCTAGTCCAGTGATGGGATTCAAATTTTTTTTACTACAGCTTCTGTGGGTGTGGCTCGGTGGGAGTGGCTGGGGAAGGATACTGAAAAATCTCCAGTCAGAGGTGGTATTTGCTGGTTTTCCAAACTACTCAAAATTTCTGCTATCGGTTCTCCAGAATTGGTCAGAACCCGCTGAATACCATCTCTGATCTAGTCCAACCCCCCACCCAAGCGGGAGACCCTACACCATTTCTGACAAATGGAAGTCCAATCTCATCTTGAAAGTCTCAACTGATGATGATCCCACAACTTCCGAGGGCAAGCTGTTCCATTGGTTGATTGTTCTCACTATCAGAAAGTTTCTCCTTATTTCCAGGTTAAATCTCTCCTTGTTCAGTTTCCATTCATTATTCCTTGTCTGGCCTACAGGTGCTTTAGAAATAGCTTGACTCCTTCCTCTCTGTGGCAGCCCCTCAAATATTGGAACACTGCTATCATGTCTCCCCTGGTCCTTCTCTTCACTAGACTAGCCATGCCCAGTTCCTGCAACCATTCTTCATTTGTTTTAGTCTCCAGACCCTTAATCATCCTGGTTGCTTTTCTCTGTTTTTTGCTTTTCTAGAATCTCAATCTTTTTTATAGTGTGGTGATCAAAACTGGATGCAGTACTCTAGGTATGGTCTTACTCAGGCTTTATAGAGTGGTATTAGTACCTCACTTGATCTTGATTGTATCCCTCTATTAATGCCTTGGGCAGTTTGAGAACATTTGTTGTTGTGCTTTTTTGATGACGTTTTTGATGTTAGGTGTCTATTTTAGATCTTGAGATATGAGAGAACCTAGAAATTTGAAGGTCTCTACTGTTGATACTGTGTTGTCTAGTATTGTAAGAGGTGGTAGTATAGGAGGGTTTTTTCTAACGTCTACCACCATTTCTATGGTTTTAAGTGTGTTCAGTTCCAGATTGTTCCAGTTGCACCATGAGGCAAGTTGTACAACCTCCCGTCTGTATGTGGATTCGTTGTTGTCTCAAATTAGACCAATCACTATTGTATCATCTGCAAACTTCAGTATTTTAACAGATGGATCATTTGAGATGCAGTCATTGGTATATAGGGAGAAGAAAAGTGGAGAAACATATAGCCTTGGGGGAGGGGGAGGGGGCCCTATGCTAATTGTACAAGTATCAGATGTGATTCTGCCTAGCTTCACCTGCTGCTTCCTGTCTCTTAGAAAGCTTATGATCCACTTACAAGTGTTTTCAGGTACTGCTAGCTGGTTTGGTTTAGTTAGAAGAATGTCTGGAATGATGGTATTGAATGCTGAATTGAAGTCTACAAAGAGGACCCTTACGTAGGTCTTTGGAGATTCAAGGTGTTATAGGATGTAGTGCAGAGTCATATTAACAACCTCATCTGACAATCTATTTGCTTGGTATGCAATTGCAGGGGGTCTAACAGCAGATCCGTGATGGTTTTCAGGTGGGACAGCACTAGCCTTTCAAAGGTTTTCATAACTACAGATGTTAGAGCAACTGGCCTGTAGTCATTCAATTCCTTGATGGAGGCCTTCTTTGGCACTGGGATGATAGAGCATTTGAAGCAAGAAGAAACAAAGCACATCTTTAGTGATTTATTGAAGATTCGGATGAAGATGGGGCCAATTGGACAGCACAGACTTTTAAGCAAGAAGGAGTTATCTTGTCTGGGGCTGGTGCTATTCCTGGCTTTTGTCTATGAAATAGATCTTGCACTTCTTTTTCTGTGATCACCAGAGGTTGTGAACCCAATGGGTTGGTGTCAGTTGTTGGAGGTTTGGCTGTTGTTGGTGTGTCTGAGATGGGGGTTGTGGAGATAGGTGGCTGTAGTTTCCTTTCAAACCTGCAGTAAAACTCATTCAGGTCATCTGCTAGTTGTTGATTTCTTTCTGCCTGGGAAAGAGGTTTGCCATAGCCAGTGATATTTTTAAGAGTTTTCCACATGTTTGCTGGTTCATTTGTTGAGGACTGATTCCTTAACTTTTCATAGTAGCTTCTTTTTGCTTCTCTGATCTCTCTTATTAATATGTTTCTGGCCGGATTGTACTGCACCTTTTCTGTCGGCTTCCTCTTTGGAATGACATAGCTGCTTAAGTTTAGCTGTGAACCAAGGTTTACTGTTACTGTATATTTGCAGGTTCCTGGTCAGTACACATAGGTCTTCACAGAAGCTGACATATGATGTTACAGTATCTGTGAGATCATCTAGGTCTGCAGAGGTATCTTCAAAAACATTCTAATCGGTGCAATCAAGGCAAGCCTGTAGCTTTAGCTTTGCCTCCTCAGTTCAAGTCCTCACTGATTTAATTGTTGGTTTCGTGGTTTTAAGTCTTTGTCTGTAAGCGAGTACAAGGTGAATCATGCAGTGATCAGAGTGTCCCACAGCTGCTCGTGGTAAAGACCTATAACCATCTTTTAGTGTTGTGTAGCAGTGGTCTAAAGTATTTTTGCCTCTGGTGGGACAATTGACATGCTGGAAATATTTTGGAAGCTCTTTCCTTAAATTTGCTTGATTGAAATCTCCAAAAAGGATGAGAAAGGAATCTGGGTGTTTGGCTTCAGCCTCCATTATTGGTCAGCTAGAATTCATAATACTTTGTTCACACAAGCTTGTGAAGGAACATATACAGCTATTAGGAGAAATGTGGAGTATTCTCACAGAGAATAAAATGGTTTGCAGTTGATATGTAGACTCTATGTTTTCATCACAAAATTTATATATTATAGTTATATCCTGAGACTAGCTGTTGTTGATATATAAACATAACCCTCCACCATTCTTTTTACCTGATGTCTCTGCAATTCTGTCTGCTCTAAATATCTGAAACCCTGGGATATTTATGCTGTTATCATCAATTTCCTCATTTAGCCATGTTTCAGTGAGAGCTGCTGACTTGTAGAAATCAGAATTGCATCTATTTAAAAGGAGTATTTCATCCATCTTATTAGCAACTGAGCATAAATTAGTCAGAAAAATTGAAGGGAGAGGGTTTTTCCCCCTTATTCCTTAGTCTATTCAAAATTCCCACTCTTTTACTATCTTTTAAGATTTATCTATCTTTCCATCCATTTATCTACCTACCTAGCTATATCTATCTTTTCATCTCTATCTACATAAATATCTCTATCCATATCACCATCTATCCATCTCCATCCCCATCTCCCTCCCCCCCTCTCTCTCACACACATATGCATACACACTACTAAACTCTGACTCCCATAACTTTTGAAATGGTGCACCAGAGGGCAAAATGTTTTGAACCAAGATAGCTCAAATGGGCTAACTTACAGAATTCATGGATCCAAAATCCAGGGCTCATAATTTCTTGAAATTGGCACATTTTACAAAATATTTCATGACATAAACACTATCATAAAATCACTTATGACATAATACAAAATGTCACAAAATATTTCCTGTGCTGATAGTCCAGCTTTTCCAGTGAAGACAGTACCCTGGAACAGCGATCACCAACTGGTGGGCTGCAGCCCACTGGTGGGCCATGAGAAAATTTTGGTGGGCCGCAGAGAAATCTCACCCCCAGAGCACCCCCACAAAGCAATTAATCCAGGCTGTGCAGAAACACAAGGCTGCACCGCCCACACGGCCCGCGGCAACCCTCCCCGCCCACTCACTCCTTATCTGGTAAACTTGTCTGCTAAATTGCTATTTTTCCTTTTTCCGACCATCATCTGTTCTGCTGTGCTGGGAGATTTAGATTAGCTAGGAAGCAGGAAATGGTTGGATTTCTTGCTTTCTAGCTAGTCTTTAGATCTTTGGCTCAGCACAGCTGAACCTCCCTTAGGACTGAAGGTTTGCTTGCAAGCAAATTCAGCGCAGACTCACGGAAAGCAAATTTGAGAGACTGAGCTAGCCGATGGCAGATAGATAGATCCCTGAATGATTCTGTGAGCAACTCAATCTACCTGCTTTGCCTGATTTTGGATAAAAGTTGATCTTCTTTTATAAAAAAATCAATATTTATATAAATATTTATAATATTTACATACAAGCCATGCCCAGCCAGTCACATGACCACCAAGCCACACCCACAAATTAGGCCATGCCCACAGAACTGGTTAGTGGTCCCTGGGATCTAAAATTATGAGTTTGGTGGTCCCTGAGGTCCAAAAGGTTGGCGACCCCTGCCCTAGAAGTTCTGTTGAAGCCATTGAGGAATCTTAAAAGAAAATATATTTGAAATGATGATCTAACACATCACATGGTTTATCTATAAGCTGCAAGAGAGAAATATCTTTTATAGTTTAAAAAAACGTGGAAGAAATAAGGAGAGGTTCAGCTATTTGTTTCTCTCAATTAATAGCATGCCAATAGGGCTTTGGATATGGTGACTGGTCAGCCATAAAATCTCTTGTCATCATTCCCACAGCTGTTAATATAGTCTCCCTACATTTCCTAAAGATGTCCAAATGAAGTATCTTAACTTATCTGAGAAGAGAAATGGAGGGTGAATATCCAGTCCTCTCAGACATGTTATCAACCAAAATAAACAACATAGATTTCAAAGCTACAGATATCCTCTACTTCAGTTCCTCAACTATCTCTGAGAATTTTTTTTCCTTTCAACTCATTTGAACATGCACATACACGACATTCACAGGTGCCGTTAAAATGCCAAGATAATTACAACCTGTCAGCACAATTCCTTATGATGGTAATTCCACTGTGTAATTTATTCCACCAGGCATTTTTACCACACATCTATCTGAACTAAAGGAACAATGTCTTTAAAAAGGACATAACACTAGGAAAAGTGCAAGCAAAGTCTGTAGAGAAAACAAATTCTATGTTAGCCAATGTCTATGTCTCATTCTGGTGATATTTCACCTTTTAGATCAGGCTATGAAGGTTTCAAATCCAACTACTGGACATCCACAATATTAATTAAGCAAACACATTTCAGGGCTGATTTTATTAAACACAGAAATCAAGTTTTCCTCTATAATTGCCAATAGTCTTCTTTGTTATTTATTATAAAAATAATAAGAGGCAGAGTTTCTGAAATAGAACACACTTCAGGGTGAAATAGAGAAAAATCCAGATTCAGCTACAGCATATAATACATTCATTAAAAAAGGTGACCCTTGGGAATGTGATTGTGAGAAGAAAAACTGTATGATAATTACCAACATAATATGACACTGTCAGGTAACAGAATGCAGCTAACTCTGTAGAACCAAATATTTACTTGATTTTACTAACCTGGCATTTGGAGCTCTTGCATTACTAACGTGCAGGTGTACCTAACAACAAAGCCTACCTCTCAACTTCATGTGGAAATTTTTCTTTGAAAGCCCTTTTCCCCTTGTCTACCTTGTGCCATCCAAGGATCAAGTCCATGCAGGCCAACAATCACTTACTGGCATATGTTGCAGCCCCCATTCATAATTTTCTGCCCCCACATTTTACTAGTTGACTTGTATGTCATTCAATTGCCAGGAGTGTATTGTGTATAATATCAAGTAGCTGTATACTTCAAGATTATAACTAAAAAAGAAAAAAAATTAGAATGGCAAAAAACAATCAGAACATATATGTATGTGTGTATGTATATATGTATGTATATATACAGTACATACATACTGTATATACACATACATATATACAAAGTGTATACACACACACACACATATATATATATATATACACACACACACACACACAAAGACATACATACACACATTGTGTAAATATACAATGTATGTATATGTATGTGTATACACACACACATACACACACACACACAGAGTATACGATGTGTATATGTACACATACATACTGCAGGAGATCAAGTAGACTGTTGGGTTGCAGTTGTTGTCAGATGTTAAGATCTGCCCAAGTCCGATTGGCCAGTTTAGGCCAGTACAAACATGTCTCTTCCTTGCAATCCTTAGGCATTTTTTCCATGACCATATTTTGAACAGTAGAGAGACCAAACATCTGGGTTCCTTAAGGACACCTGCCACTTCGAACCTGACTTCACAGGTTGTCACCAGCTAATTCTTTCAACCCGGAAGCGCATCAATG
Source organism: Notechis scutatus (assembly GCF_049901735.1). NCBI lineage: Eukaryota > Metazoa > Chordata > Lepidosauria > Squamata > Elapidae > Notechis > Notechis scutatus. The sequence goes on along the minus strand of NC_142013.1, from coordinate 56,065,695 downwards.
TTTCTGACATGAGTGTATTGCAATGTCAATGCTTTATGTTAGTGATAAAAAAAATTATATACATAACAAAGGACTTTAATAATATCAGAATTTTGATTCGCTTCTAAAATTTAATTAATGGGACCTTTCTTTCAAACATTTATACATGTCTTGAAAATTGCTCATGGAAAACTTTGCCTTCTTCCAGTGATAATAACACTGTAGTCCTAAGAGCTGTCTTTGGTACTGTTTGAAACAAATTTAGATGTGGTCTTTTAAGTTGATAGCAATCCCAGCCGGTTGCAAGACCTGGCCGAATTTGTCTAGACTAAGAAACTAAATGGACTTATTCCCGATTGCGATTTGAATGGGACCTACTGAGAAATCCCAGAGATGTAAAATGGGTAGTTGCAAAATGGCAGATGTGGCAATGTGCTTCATATTGCTGGAAGAAATAACATGGACAGGTCTTCAAGAACACCAAGAAACTGATCTTGATTTGCTTTTATCTCAAGAGCCAGGCACCTAGATTGCCAGAAGCTTAAGGATCAGACTGGTGTCTTTGAAGACCATCTGCAATTAGGGTAGTTTCATCTATGATATATTTGAACGTAACATGGCAGAACCAGGTGGGCATGATCTGGCTGGACCAAGAGAGGAGAGTTCCCCTCAGTGAAATCTGGCCAGCTGTTTTGGAGGATGTTACAGCAATCTCAACCCTGGAGCAGAGAAAAGAGCAGGCACCATTATAGCAGAGCCACCAGGGGCTTAAAAATTGCTCCTAAATGGTCTTTGCTTGGTTTCCAACTTGTTCCAGGAAATGGAAGCAATGCTGTTTGATTTTCCATTCTTCCAGATACTTAGGATGAAGATGGTTCCTCTCAATGTTTTGGTTCACTCTCCCCATCAACTGTATTATTTTCTTTGATATGTGTTGTTTTTCTTTTCAAGTTTTTACTTGTGAGCTATCAAGAATTGCTGTGGAGTCAGGCAGCCTCAAATCTGATATTCCCTCAGTCCTCCATCTTTCTACAGGCTATTTGTAGCTCCTGGCTCTTCTTCCTGGAATTCCAGCGGTTGGGATAAGAGTTGCTTCAACTTAAACTCCTATTTTACTGATAGAATTTTAAAGGTGAGCCTGCCTTTTGAAATATTTTAGCTATAGATTTGTTTTATCTCTTCATCAAATTAATTGTCAACAAAATTTTATTGAGATAATATAAAATTTTATTCAAAAACTCCTACAGTTTTCCAAGAGTTGATTAAACTCTAGATTTGACTGATATATTCTTCTTTTCCTCATTCAAAACAGCAAAGGGAAATGGCACTATACCATGTAATAAAATCTGAAAGATATAGTGGAGATAAGGATCTTAGCATCCATAGGATTTAAAACATGGTAGCAATTGACTTTAGAATATTAATTTGGATTATACAAGCATAATTCAAAGGCGTAATTCTGGAAAAAAACCTGTTGGATAGAAATGGTATTTGTATGTTCTTTATGTTCTGATAACATTTTTGAGTATTTGTTAGTATGGACTATAGAAAATGGAGACTGAGATCCAAGGACAACATTAATTGAAACTAAATAAACGATCTTGGGAGTTCCAATGCTAATGGGGTTTATCCAATTCATGTTAACTTTAGGCTATATCTAAAGTTTCTTAGCTTCGAATGTATTTAAGAAACTATTCTTTTCTAATCCTAGAACTTTCTGTTCAAAATGCAAAATGTTTCATTTGAGAACTAGATGATTCTATCATGATGCAAATAAGATTATTATGTTTTAAGACAGATGGTTAATCAAATTAATGGTAATCATAGTTATTATATTGACTAAATTCCTTTAGTTTCAAAAGATGTCAGAATTCAGACAAAATAGTGCTAAATTAAGATGCATATTAGTTTATACATGATGTCAGGTGTGAATTTCAACAGAGTATTTAGGTGCTATACAAATCAGAAAAAAACTGCAATTCAGAATGGACTCAGATGAGCATTTAATGAAACTGAGGAGAAAATTGAGAGCAAAGCATGGGAATTTGAGGGATATACAAATAATGCTAAACTAAGTTTTAAAAGGTTAATCAAGTTTATACAGACACATTGATCAGGTTCACACTCACATCACATTTATTTTTATTTATTTATTTTATTTGGTTTGTCAATTGCTTACAAAATAATAGGTATAAGTAAAAACATAGTTATGAATACATGGATACATATAAGAAAAATAAAAGAAACAATAGGACAGGGACGGTAGGCACATTGGTGCGCTTATGCACGCCCCCTACAGACCTCTTAGGAAAGGGGTGAGGTCAATAGTAGACAGTCTAAGGTTAAAGTTTTTGGGGTTTGGGGAAGAAACCACAGGTAGAGTATTCCAGACATTGACCATAATGTGGTCTGCTCACTTTGATTTAGCATGATATGTGAGAACACAGCTATTGTGCATTGTGAATTATAGTTGTGACCCAGTATTATGTGTTAGCCAAGCCATTAGGTTTATATAAAAAGCCAAGTTTAAACAAATCAAAATTTAGTGTTTTTATAACCATCATCATGGCCTGTCTTTATTTATTTATTTACTTACTTATTTATAACATTTATTGGCCACCCATCTTACCAGAGGATAACTCTGGGTGACAAACTCTGCCTTCCTCCTTTATTTAATATCATCATCTAAAGTAACCTTGAAGAGTAAAATGAAGTCAGGGCCCTTGTACCTGCTTCCATAAATTATTTGCAGGAGCAATTGTAAAACTGCACCTACAAGTTGTGGGAACTTCTCTCCAAAGGAAGAAGTGCAAAACTTTTTTTTTTTTTTTTGAAGAGCGACAAATGCAAAGGTTCATTCTCTTACTTTTGGGATCTGAGGAATTTTAGATAATATTACCCCAAGGTGAGTAACTTCTCAGGTTGTCAGCTAGTGAGGTCATCTCTATCTTAAATCAGAGCTGATGAGAAAAAGAAAAGAGTTGGAATGATTGCACTGATTGAGGCACAGAAGGGAGAACCTGCTGAACAAAACAGTCCTGCCACCTTGTCCATTCAGTGACCAAGTGCATTGATCTCAACATTCTGTTGGGGATGCCAGAACTATAGGATCATTAATCCTACCTAATTAACGTAGGAAGAGCATTAACCCTCAACCCCAATTTACATGTAATATGACCAAAGCTGAAAATTGCTTTGAGATTTTATTGATCTGAGCTACAGGTTGTTCTCTTTCAGAAGACAAATGTTTTTCAAGCAAGCAATTTATTATGCTAATTCCAAACATTACTTGACTTCCTCCTGCATAGTTTATTAGAAAGAAACAGTGATTGATTTTGGGTGAGAACAACTTTGTTCTTGATTATACATAGTTATTTCTTGCTTTTTTTTGCCGGGAATTGTATGAGACAGCAGTTTAGACAAAGGGAGCTTGTTTCTAGTACTTGTATAGCTTGCGCTCCTTATCACTTATTTCTTTTCTTGCTAGTATTTTGTTTTGTGCCATTTATCTTCTACTGTAATGACTTCTATCTTATTCTGTTTTCCACTTCAAACATGGCTTTGGTTGTATCTGCTAATACTTATTGATTTTAGGGTTTTACATCTTTGATCTGATATTTTGATTGTAAGAAAACTGTCTGTACACGGGCTTTTGTATATCTGGATTCCAGAAATGCTGTCTGTGACAGAACTCAGGGCCCACAGAAATGAGAACCAGTTTCAATTGCTTGGTTTTCATCATTAATGGATAATTTTAGAATTTGGGCAACTGTGAAGGATGTTTCTAAAATACAACTAATCTTTGTGTTGCAAACTTTTTGACATATAGAATAACAAAGATTCCGAGCTACTGCCTGCCCTATGTTGGAACCCACAATGTTCCATAATCATTGAGTGATTATGGGTAATGAAATGTAACGGCAGTAATTAGGGTAGAGGTTTGAAAGGAAATTAGACTGGATAAGAAACACTAAAGCAGGGGTATCAAACACAAGTCCCAAGGGCTGGATCCGGCCCGCAATGTGGCCTGCAGGGCTGTCCTGGAAAATGTAGGGGGCCGGCATGCATCGCTTCAGCCTGGACTATTCAATGAAAAAAGGAAACATTGGACCAGCGTGGCTTCAGCCCGGTGTACCCAGTGCAAAGACGAAACATGCCAGCAGTTTGGGGAGTGATGTCAAGCTGGCCATGCCCACCCAGTTGGCCATGCCCACCCGGTTGGCCATGCCCCCCCGCCCTCCCCCGAGGTCAACACAGCCCTGATGCTGCTGTCAATGAAATTGTGTTTGACACTCCTGCACTAAAGGGAAACCAAGAGTGATTCAACCCAGTGCCTCAGACATATTTATTAGAATATAAAATATATCCTAATCTGTAAACATCCAAAGCTTGTTCCTTAGGATTATACTGTACTAGCCCAGAATCACATTTTTCACAGGGGCTGCTGCCAAGAAAAGTGAGGCCCCTAAACTCATGAAATCAGGTCTACTAGCATTCTTAATTAATATATTGCAATGTTGTACTGAGTTTTTCTTTCCTGTCTGCCTTTTGTTAGGTATCTTAATGTATTGCTTAGTTTTTAATCCTTGCAAGCTGTCCAGAATAATTGAGTGGTGAACCTGTAAATTCAAATGAACAAATAAATGTTCCTCTAATAGTTTCAAGTTTCTGTTCTTGCTATTAGGACCAACCATTGATTGTCATCTTCCCTTTACATGCTATAGTATTATTTCAGGGTCACTTCACAATTAATGAAACTAGAGATGTCTTCATAATGCATTAAAATTGTTGCTGGCTTCTCATACACAAAGGGAAGAAGAAGATTCTAATCAAGGGGTTAATGCCTTAGTAGTTCTTTGTCCACACTGCTTAATGATTCCCCCCCCTCCCCAATTTTTTTTTTTTTAGCATGAATCAGGCTTGAAAAAAGACAAAGAAACACTATGGAATAATCAGAAATGACTGCTGGGTTGAAAATGATGTCAACTGGATTCTCTATAATAAGTGACTAAATAAGTCAATTCCAAAGAAAATGGCTTGTGTTAAAAAGTCAATGTGTAAACATTAACCCTTTGTAAGCAACACTCAGTAATTTTGGCAAACAAAATTACTGTTTTGAGATTAACAAATTACAGTGAAAGCTAAACTCTTGAAAACATAATGGATCAGCCAGCTCTTCTGAGGGTCAATTCTAAGTTAGATTACTAGTAAAAACAACTACTAAAAAAGGAACATTTTTTATGTGGAGGAGACAAAGATTCAGCAGCAGGTTCAAACTTGCTTCTGTCTCTGATTCTTAGCTGCACATGATTGCATTGATTTTTACATCCAACTCCAATTTAACTTCTAAGAAACGAGTTTGGTTACGTGTCATTGCTACTTCTGCTGAAAGGAGCGAGGTCTGGACATGTTGGTCTCATAAAAGGCAGCTTAGTTTTTGTTTTGTTTTTTAGAACTACTGAGCCTTAGCAGATACAACTGCTGTCTTAAATTGTGTAACTTATGGAACCTTTCTCAAAATAAAGGAACAACAATGCAATTTTATACTTCTGCTTAGATGTAAGTCTGTACATTCCTTTATTTTTAAGGAAGCTGGAACCAAATGCCACAGCATAACATTCTTTCTGCCTAAATGTACACATTGGTTCTAATAGTTATACACTATTTCACAATATAGCTAACAGCAAATAAGCTGTTAAACACCAGAGTAAGTAGTTTAAACAAAATACAAAACAAATATAGTACAAATAAGAATCAAAATGCTAAAAACAAATGTCAATAAAATAAAACATTTTTTTTCTAAACAAAGAGTTAGTACAGACAACAACATTCACATAGCTGTCACTATGTATCCCTCCTTTGCCATATTGTGTTAATGATTTTATCTGCTATGTTATTTTTAATTGATGATTTTAACAGTTTTTTTAATGTTTTTATGTTGTAAACTGTCCAGAGTTGTTGGATATGAGATGGACAGCAAATAAATTTTACAATCAATAAATAAATACATAGACAATGCCTTTTGAAGAAGTTCCAAGGCCTAGGAGCAACCCCCAATAAGGCTTTCTTGAGCACAGTGAAATCTCATTCTAACAGAAAAATTCAGGTGAATCCACAAACTTCCACTGAACCCAAAACCAGGGAAATTTTGATCATGAAGTCATGATACATATGAATGAAACTCTGGAAAAAATTGTCCGCTGTATATCAAATTCAGGTTTCACTGTAGTAGTTTTATTCATTATAGCCAGCTAATGTGCTCTTTGCCTGTGATGCACTCCTTGTCAATGAATCTAAAGGGGGAAATTCTCATGCATTTTTTTCCTATCATTCAAGGTGATGAAAGAGAATCTGTGTCCATTTTTTTTCCCAGAGGAGAAGAAAATTGCTCATGGATAGGATGTTCTTGCACTCCGCTGGGACTTTGCCAAGAGTACTATATGTATCAATCATCTGTCTGCAGCCTGGATAATCTCTGGGTTAAATTCCAAGGAACAGTATGCAGAGGGCTTTAATATACCAACCTTCTGCTGGCTTTTTTCATGTTGGGAAAGATGAGCTCTTGGGGAGTTGGAGTGAATAGTTGAAGGCAAAAAGATGTGCAAGAAAGCACAACATCAAAATTAGCATCTCTTGACACTTCAAAGAGAGAGAGAGAGATTTGAAGTAATTTTCAAACAAAGTAAGGTAGAAAAACTGAAAAGTTTATTTACAAAAGACATTTCGTTAGGCAAGTTTGCAGGGGGGAAAAGTAGTGTACTGTATAACTTAAGTTTCCATATTCTATTAAGAGACAAAGTGATCACGTTATTAGCAGTATCTTGGATTTAGTAGCTTAAAAATGAAATAATAGCCCTGAAAGGGAACACTAATCACCAGCAGGTGGGTTTATTCCCTGTGTGACCTATATCATAATGAAATATTTCCTTTGAAGGGCAGTTGCACTAGGAAAAAGAAGCCCCATTTGAGGGATTTTCTCCCATGATATTTAAGCTTTTTCAGAGATATGGTTTTCATCAGGGGATATACAAAAAAGTTAAATTTCATTCCATGCCCACTAATTACAGATTATGTACATGTACGTATGCACTTAAGTGCTGGTTGCATTTTTTTTTGTAAAATATACACATAACATTTAAAAAAATGAATTTAACAACATTACTAGCTTGGGCATTTGGGACTTGACGTGTTTTAGAAGCATTCATATGGTATGTTTCAGAGGGCAGCAGATGTCATCCCACAAAAATAAACAGGCTAGCAGCATGGAGCTCAGTTCATGGCTGTAAATCAACATGCTTCTCATAGCAGACAATGAAAATTTACAATTGTTCAGGGGAAAAAAGCTTCCTGAAGGATATAGCAGAACTCTTGTATCTATAGGCTTCTGCTTGGTGCTTTCCTTTTGCTAATGATCACATCCAGAACTAAAGAGACCTGCTTCATTTCTTTCTACTCTTCTAATAATCTCAGGATGCTTTGTTTAGGTCAGTGGCTGGACTTTTATTTTATTTTTATTTATTTATTTTTGTCAATTGCTTACAAGATAATCGGTACAAGTAAAAATATAGTTATGAATACATGGATACATGGATACATATCAGAAAAATAAAAAAAATAAAAGAAACAATATCCTGTTGCATTAGCAAGAGAGAAGAAAAGCTTCTGAGAAGCTGGTTCCATCATGCTTTTCTCTCCTGAACACTCATCAGCATTGATTTCTGTGGCAGGGACAGAAAGTTTCCAGACAACTGTATTAATCTGCCATCTATTGGCTGTTTTGGATGATACAAAGCCATCTGAGATGTAACCTGATGCACATTCATGCATTCCTTCCCTGCTTTAAAAAATAGGTTTTTTTCTCTCCCTTTTCCATAGGAGAAAGTTCTCACCATGCTCCCATTAATGGCTTGGCTACAATTTTAGCATTTCATCTTTATCTGAAACCATATCATCACACTATCTCAACAATAAAAAAATATTTTTCCTACTTCACTGAGTTACTATATTCTGATGTTTTTGTGCTACATTAACAAATAATAATTTTGGAACCTTCAACCTGCCAAAAAATCTTCATACTACAGTGACAAAATTATTCAATCAAGCCTACACAGCCAGCTGGAAAGGCTCTTGAAGTTAGACACAGCCCCATGTCACATTTGCAGCTGTTCAGAATAATTTCCACATGCAGCTTTGGTATTATCCCACCACATTCACGGAGTTGTTGAATTTAGAGAGTTTTGATCAGAGTTGATATCCACCCATCACAGAGTTGATTCAGAAAACTTTTCTATTTTAGGAAAGGGTTTGACAAATGTATACAAATTAAGGGAATCGTGATAAGGGCAGGGGAGATAAGCAGTAAGTTCCTTTTGTAGAAAGAGAATAAGAAATATCTGCTAGTTCTTGACTGATGCAGGCTCAGATAAAATTGGAGCTCACACTATAGGCATTGAGGAAGCATAAATGCTTGGCAATTATTTATTATTTATTTATTTATTTTATTTATTTATTTTTGTCAATTACTTACAAGATAACAGATATAAGTATAAACATAGTTACGAATACATGAAATGGATACATATAAGAAAAATAAAAAGAAACAATAGGACAGGGACGGTAGGCACGTTGGTGCACTTATGCACGCCCCCTACAGACCTCTTAGGAAAGGGATGAAGTCAATAGTAGACAGTCTAAGGTTTTGGGGGTTTAGGGAAGAAACCACAGAGTCAGGTAGAGTATTCCAGATATTGACCACTCTGTTGCTGAAGTCATATTTCCCGCAATCAAGTTCGGTGCGGTTTACCTTGAGTTTGTATCTATTGTGTTCCCTTGTATTGTTATGGTTGAAGCTGAAGTATTCATTGACAAGTAGGACATTGCAATATATAATTTTATGTACTATACTTAGATTGGACCAAAGGCGCCGTAGTTCTAGTTTTTCTAGGTCTAGAATTTCAAGTCTGGTGACATAAAGTATTCTGCAACGAGTAGAGGAGTGAAGAACTCTTCTTGTGAAATATTTCTGGACTTTCTCAACTATTAATATCAGATACATAAAGTGGGTTCCAGACTGATAAGCTGTATTCAAGTATTGGTCTAGCAAATGTTTTGTATGCTCTAGTTTAGTAGTGTGATATTACTAGAGAAAAAGCTATGTAGGATTAGGTTAACAACTCTTAAAGCCTTTTTGGCTATGTAGTTACAGTGGGCTCTAGCACTTAGGTCGTTTGAGATGAATACTCCAAGGTCCTTGACAGAGTTTGGATCATCAACAAGGTCTTGACTATTCAGCCTGTATTTTATTTTGTGATTTTTTTTTGCCAATATGTAAGACAGAGCATTTATTTGTTGAGATTTGAAGTTGCCATTTGTTTGACCATTCTGATACATAGTCGAGGTCTTTTTGAAGGGTAGCAGTATTGTTGGTGGTGTTGAATAGCTTTATATTATCTGCAAAGAGAACACAGTTGCTCTTAATATGATCACAGAGGTCATTTATGTAGAGTATGAAGAGAGCTGGTCCTAGAACACTGCCTTGGGGGACACCACTGTTGACAGGTACAGAATTTGATAGTTGTTTTTATATATTTATTGCTTTAATTGCTGTAGGCTGTCTAGAGTTACTTTTTGTGAGATGGATGCCCATATCAATTTGGTAAATTAGCACATAAGATATCCACAATGTTACTTTGAGAAGCAAATCTTTACTTTAGTTTTCAGTTTCCATATTTAATGACAATGCTATGCTTTAAAATTGTTGAGATTATGCAATTGAAACAATAATGCTATAGCTCTGAAGATTTCATGAAAGTTTAGAGTTATGACAAAAATAAGAATGATAAAGACTATTAATAGGATTACGGCCATTTAAAATATAATCTCTCAAAACTTATCACCAGTTTTACTTGAAAAATAGCTCAAGAGTGCTTATCTGACTTTAGACGTCACTGCAGCCTAACAGCTACACACTCTTGTAGCTTTTCCCTCCTTGCCTTTTCTGTTGTGCATCAACCTAAGAGGCCCTTTCTGAGAAACAATATGAAACCATCTTTATCTCTTCTCTACAGACCTAAGGGTAATAGCAGCTGTTGGCTCAAAAGAGCAATGCCATTAAAGTGTGTAAAACAGAATTCTGTAGATGCAGTGAAAATTACACCATCTAAAACCAGAAAGGACTGTTAATGATTGACACTGGTTCAGTATTCATAGTTTATTTTAGACCAGTGATCCCCAACCTTTTTTACGCCGCGGCCCGGTACCGGCATCAGCTGGGCGCCGCGGCCCGGCATCAGCTGGCGCCGCCATCTTTTGATGAAAAAGCTTCGGTGACCTCACCGGAAGCACTTTTTCATCAAAAGATGGCCAGCGCTGGTGAGCTTTTCCGGTGGAAATGGCTTTCTACCTGGAAAAGCTCAAGCTAGCGCCGCCATCTTTTGATGAAACGTGCTTCCGGTGAGCTTTCACCCGAAAAGCTCACCGGAAGCACTTTTTCATGAAAAAGATGGCGGCGCCCAGCAAGCCAGCGCCCGGTAGGACTTGTTCGCCGGCACCGTCCGCGGACCGTGGTTGGGGACCCCTGTTTTAGACAATGGATAACTATGACTATGGTATATAAAATAACTTCATATTTTATATAACTAAAAAAATAGCAATTTCTTCCACTCCAGAACTCAGTTTAAAAATTCTGCTTTCCCCCTGCTATGTAGGCAATTGGTGTGTGTGATATTTTTGTACAAGAACTGTTTACTTATTAACTCTCTAGGGGAGAATATTTTTGCAAGCTTCCCCAAATGTTTTAGGCCATGGGATCCAGAATTCCCAGCCAGTTTTGATATTGCCTGAGAATTCTCACAGGAACTTCAAGGGAGGCTAATACATTGTAACAAAACTCAAGAAACAAGTGGCATTATTGTTTGGCAGCCAACATCCATTGTTTGGATGCCATCCATCTCTCATGATGGTTAGGAAGTAGCCTAGATCAGGGGTCTCCAACCTTGGCAACTTTAAGACTTGTGGACTTCAACTCCCAAGGAGCTGGCTGAGGAACTCTGGGAGTTGAAGTCCACAAGTCTTAAAGTTGCCAAGGTTGGAGACCCCTGGCCTAGATCAAAGCTCTTCCTATGTGTACACATAGAGGCCTAAGTGTTCTGGGTCAGTTTTTCAAGAAAAGGTTGGACAACCATAAGCTGTTAGGTCAGGGGTTGGGCTAAAAAAACCTCCAAATTCCCTTCCAGCTCTATGATTCTATAATTCTATATCTGTTCTTGCAAAACAACTTTATAAACCTGTCTAGCCCTAAAGATAAAAACACATGGGATTGTGCCAGAGATTAGGATACCTTTTAGGAATCATAAAGAAAGTGAAATACTAGTGAAACACAAACAGATAATTTAAAGTTATATAAATGGTACAACTTCCTGATTTTAGTATAAAGTAGTAATTCAACATTTTCCCCAGCCTCTGCTCATGTATTTTCATATCTATTCTATACAACAGTGTGATTTCAGTTTTTGGATTGGAGCACTTCCCCAATTAGAATAACAAAGTTAGCTTTAATATTTAATTACTACCTGTTTAATGGCAAAAGACTTTTAAGCCTTATCTAAGGAGGGAGGGAGGGAAGAAGCAATCAAGGAAGGAAGGAAGGAAGGAAGGAAGGAAGGAAGGAAGGAAGGAAGGAAGGAAGGAAGGAAGGAAGGAAGGAAATCGACATAAATAGATTGGGAATAGTCTGTTCCCAGGTAATAGACATAAATAGACTGTGTGCTGGGCAAATAATATATTTCTTACCAGTTGTAATAATCATGTCAGTTTGTCCTTTGTTCAGTTTTGGTAGTCTGATGCAGAAAGACGGTTCCTGTCTGCCTATTGTGCTCATTAGATCTTTCATAATAGGTTTATATGAGAAACATATCCAAAGTTTTTTCTTCTTGTTGTTGTTTTGTTTTCAATTATGCCAATGTATGTAATTTTAAATCTGTAAAATATATTTAAATTGTGCCATTAACTGAATATATCATCACTGTCATCATCAACAACAACACTATTACTATTAGCACTATGTGCTTTTCTTATAGATTCTCAGACAATTTCACTCCTGCCATTTTTTAAATAATATCTTATCATCTTATCATATCTATAATAAGTACGATTCCTTCCTTGTTTCTCCATCACAACACTGTGGTGTTGCTGATGGAAATGAGGATACAATTCATCTGCAAATGAAACCAAAGGAGGTAGGTCATTCCCATTAGCTTTAGTGATATACCTAGCATAAGGAAATTGCGGACACTCTGCTGCAGAACATAAATGACTAACCCTCTTCAGACAAGCCTTAGCTTCTCAAGGAGTGGGTTAAAGTAAACCTTGGTTGGACAGACAGGGTGTTTAAAAACACAACAGTACTTCATACAGCCTGTCCAGAGATTCTTTTCTTGTATGCCTTTTGTTCAAATCTGAATGTGTCAGACTCTGTCGTGAGCAGCCATTCTTTTCTTAGAGTTTCCCAAGCAAAAACTTTCTTGGATTATATTAGTGTACAGCTTTTAAGAGGCTTTTGTGCTCACAAATGAAGTGACATGTACAAACAAATGTGCACACACAAAGAAGTTAATTGGCATCTCCAAAGTTTCTAATTGTTCCCTTTTGCCCTGTGAAGACTTTTGGATTAGAAGATGGATCATTGTTCAAGCTGAGTCTACTGAATCATTCAGATTCTGGCAAGTTAAAACAAGATCAAATGCAATAAAATATGAATGATAAATTTTTAAAAATTTCACCAAATACTCATGGTAAAATAAATAAAACAAATACATTTAATCCCCATACCCAGTGGCAACAAAATCCCAAAACAACTCACAGAATCAAAAACCAATGATAACAGTGATGACTGTACAAAATAAAAGCATCATGAGATGATGAACAAAAATATCCCCAAAATCAGCAGTCTCCAACCTTTGCGGCTTGGTGGCCAGTTGGGGGTGGGGGAGAAGGGGATTAGTTCTGTGCAAGTGATAGGCGTGCTTCATTTGGAGCGCAAAGGGAGCTTCATGTGTGAGTGAGCGCCCGCCACGTGTGAGCTGCGCCTGCACGAACATGTTTACCCACCACTCGCACAGCCCAGTCTGAACGAGCTATGGCCCATTAATGGGCCACAGTCTGGGGGTTAGGGGCCCCTGCCCAAAATCATCCAAGGAGTTCAATAACCTTTGGAAAGCCTTCGTGAAAGGGGGCAATCTAAGGTCAACAAGAGGGCATCTTCACCTGATAGGAACCATAAGGGGGAAAAAAACCAAAACAAAAAAAAACAATGCTTCCTAGCTTTGGCCCTCCTCACCTCATAGAAACAGGGCACACCCAGCAGCTTTTGACTTGACATGTTGGGCAGGTTAACACTGGCTAGAGTAGAGTTGCCTATATTTTGGTACCAAGCCATATAAGGCTTTCTAAGTGAAAACTAACACACTGAATTGCACACAGAAACATTTTGATAACAAAGTCTCTTCCCCAAACCCCAAAAACTTTAACCTTAGACTGTCTACTATTGACCTCACCCCTTTCCTAAGAGGTCTGTAGGGGGCGTGCATAAGCGCACCATCGTGCCTACCGTCCCTGTCCTATTGTTTCTCTTATTCTTTTATTTTTCTTATATGTACCCTTTTCATGTATTCACAACTATGTATACACTTATACTTATTATCTTGTAAACAATTGGCAAATCAAATAAATAAATAAATAAATAAAGGGGGACCCATGTGATTGGGGTAATGTGATCATTGCACAGCGCCCGTCAACAGGGATCACTGACTTTTGTACCAACTGTTGTTTCTGAATATTGTTTGAAAGGAACATAAGCGGTGCACCAGCTGAATTTGGGCAAAACCTTTCTGGTTGTGAACTCCGTTTTTTTTTCCATCCAGCAGGAACTATGAGCCCAGGATAATTTCCAATTTATGGACCTGTTCCCAAGGGATAGTGCCAGCATTCTGAGAGACTGTTGAAGCTGATGCATAATTGAAATGAACAACAAGTAAATCTAGCTGCTTGGGTTATGGATATGTATATGGAGAGAGGGAGGGGGGAAGGGGGAGGGAGAACCAGCCTTTAGGGCAATCCAGAAAGTGAGTAGCCACTGGGCTGAACTTTCCTCCCCATTGCCATTGACTCAAACTCCACACTAAAATAGAAACAGAACCATTATAAAATAGCCCTGACCATCTCTAATTGGTGCAATCTGGAAAGATAGCATGGTTGATGGTATCAGAAGCTACTGAGAAGTCTTGTAGAAACCAAGAAATATTCACTGTCCTTTCAAAGTCACCCAGTAGAGCAATCTGAATCCCTACCACAACCAGGTTTCTGTAATGGCAGCTATGTCATACCTGCCCTCATGTTCACCCTGTTCGTTCCCCGAGCTTTGAGCATTTGTATATAAGCATTTGAAGCTTTTATGCCTGTGCATGGACATGTTTCCTGCATCTCCAAGTTGTTGTTTGAATTTTTCTTTCTTCCCATCCCTCCCTCCCTCATTGTTTGATTTGTTTTCTTGGGATTTATGATAATGATTTGTTTTCTCGGGGTTTATGACTCTTTGTGTTCTAGAGATTCTAAATACCCCCCCCCCTTCAATTTTAGTTTAAAGGCCTTCTGCTAGTCTTGTTCCAGATACATTTCCCCCTGTTTTCATGTAGTACAGCCCATCCCTTGCCAAGAGTCCTTCGTGAAGATAATGCAGTCCATGGCCCAAGTGAAGATGAAGCCCTAGACACCATATCAGTCTATGCCCATGATGAATCATATTTTTTTAAATAAAGTTTTATTGAGTTTTAACAAAACAAATAAAACATCTTATTTGAGTACAGCATGGTTCCGGGTTATCACATTTCCATACAGACACAATTTCATATGCATATTCATCTTATGCATTCAACTTCATATCTTATTACTCTTTTTCCAACTTCTCACTATTTCTCCCTTTGCTTCTCTTAATTTTCTTTTATGGTTATCTCATTTTCTTCTTATTCAATTGTATTTCTTTTACCTAAATTTCTATATCTTTTTATTCATTGTACTTATACTTTCGTCTGCCTTGTTTACAATTTCATATGTTCTCTTCCAACATTCTTAAGAAGCAAAATTCCCCCTATGATTGCCAATCAAAGTGCAACACCTTTAAATCTTATTGTTATTATCATATGAAATCTCATTAAACATTGAATTTGTGCATTCTAAAATTATAACATTCAAATTTCTAACATCTATTTTATATCATGTAAATCTCATCATTCAGACTGTGCTTGGTACTTCCCCTTGAAAATGTAAAAAGAAAAATTCTAAAAACATAGCAAAAACTATATATATATGTGTGTGTGTGTGTGTGTGTGTGTGTGTTTTCTTAAGTTTTATAGATAGATAGATAGATAGATAGATAGATAGATAGATAGATAGATAGATAGATAGATCGATCTTTGGTTATTCGGGTTTTCTCCCACGTAAGATTGGAAGTATCTAGGTAATGTTTCGATGAAGTCTCATTCATCATCTTCAGGCTTGTGTCTTCGGCTGTGTGCTTCTCTTTACTCTTTACTACAGAAGCCTGATGATGGCAGATGAGATTCTGCCGAAACGTTGCTACAACTTTAAAAGCACAACTACAATGACGTGGGAAAATACCCGAACAAAGCTGAATACCATACATACATACATACATACATACATACATACATACATACATACATAAACATTAGTAAACAAAATAGTTATTCAAAGTCATTCTAGTACTGGTATGAACCTTATAAATCTTTCACGTTTCTTTTCAATATCTATCAATCTTTGAGAACAATTGAAATGTTTCCCTCCCTTCTTCATTATTATTTAACTGTTAATAAGCATACCATTGGATAGTCATACAGTTTTATCTTATAAATTATTTACTATTAATAAGCAAAATAATTATTCAAATTCATTCTAGTAACTGGTATAAATTTCCTTATAAATCTTTCACATTTCAATCTTTAGAAACAATTGCAATGTTTCCCTCTCTTCTTTATTATTGCATTAATTATAAATAAACATACCATTACATAACAATACAGTTTTATCTCATAGATTATTTACTTATTTCATTTCTAACTCATTACAGTATTCTACTGTCACAACACTATCTTTTGTACCTTTGCAGAATCCTCACTTTTAACTTAATTTAACCATTGTCTCTGTGTTTTATAGCTGAGCAAATACCTTTAATCCTAGTACGTTTCCCCTTTTTCTTTATTTCCTGTTTTTATCCCTCATAAGTTCTTTCCCTTTCTATCTTTCCCCCCTTTTTCTCATACCTTTTTAAAATACCCTTCTCTCTCTAATTTTCCCTTCTGTAGTTTTCTTTTCTGCTTCTCCTTGCTGTTATACTTCTTTTTCAGACTATTTTTCTTTTTGGCTGTTTCCTTTGATCTCAAACTTTTAACTCCTTTCCCCCCTTTTCCCCTTTTTACCACACTTTGCATTATTTGATCTCAAACTTTTAACTCCTTTCCCCCTTTTTCCCCTTTTTACCACACTTTGCATTATTTGATCTCAAACTTTTAACTCGTTTCCCCCCTTTTCCCCTTTTTACTACACTTTGCATTATTTGATCATTGAAAATGGCTTCTTCTTTGTCCCACCCTTCTTCTTGCTCTTGAAGCTTTTCTTTTTGATTTTCATAGTTAAGGATCTCCATTTCAAAAAATTCAAATACAAAGCCAAAGGATCTTCCTCCCCTTTCTGCATCTTCTTTCTGTTTTTTAAGACTCATCTTCAATTCCTCCAGGAGTGATGCCGTTTTAAACACTTTTGAACAACCACCTGATTGATTTTAAGTAAAAACAGAAAAAGAAAGAAAAAACCAATGCCTTTTTTTAAAATCACCAAATGACCCCAGACTGTTCCTTCTTGTTTCTTTCCTTTACTTTTCCTTTCCGTGGGTTACTGTATCTTTTAATCAGGTTTCAGTTACAATGTATCCTTGGGAGTCTTTTCAAAGTTTCGCTGTTAATTCTCTTTATTTTTCCAGGTGGCACTCCATTTTTCCATTATTCCAAGTCCCACCCTTTTGCCTCCACTCTTCTCCTTTTTAGGGCTTTAAAATGACCAAGAAAAAAAATCTTTATTCTCCTTTTGACACTTAGATTTCAGCTTAAGGTTGCCTATTAGTGTCAAAATAGATTAATATAAATTTGTTTCCATACCATTTGTAATTGTCAATATAAAGGTTTAAAAAAGGGTTTTTAACCTCCTTTTCTCTCTCCTTCACCACTTAAAGATCTTTTTTCAGAAGTATCCCTCTAGGTACTTTTAGATTCAGGGTACCTTGCTTAGATGTTCTCTGTTGTTTAGCCCGGTCTGTCCTGTTTTCCTCTTTGTCTTCCTCCTGCACAATCTTATCCAGCTGGGTTCTTCTTTGAGGTGGCCATTTCTGACCACCGCTGCAACTGCCTTCGGGGAAGGGAGTTTAGACCAGCCAAGGAGGAGAGATGAGGCTCCCCTCCACTTGGCTAGCAATCTCCCCCCTCTTCACCACCTCTACTGAGTGGCTTCAGCCCCCAAAGGATAGGGGCGCTCCAGCAGCGAGCACAGATTGAAACCACGCACGATTGCGGATTTCAGTCTGTCACTGAGGAGACCCAAACCAGAAATCCCTCATGAATTGTATTTTTGATGAACATTGAGGAAAATTGGCCAATTTTGAGAATTTCCTGCCTATCCTTCCCAAGAAAAAATGTTGCTACCCTAAACCAGGCTCCCAATGCAACATCTTCCTGAATCACTATGAGTATAGGCTCAAGTTTGATCTCATATCTATGCTGATTCAGGTTTATTTTGGTCTTTGTTCACCAATGCTTTAGGCACTGTTTTTGACATTTCATCTTCCAAAGTAACTTTGAGAACCAAGATGCAGTGATAGGGACACACAAAAAAAGGGCTTATTTGTGGTAATTTAGTAGGAACCTTAGTTGTCTCATGTTGAGAGAGACTAACTAGGCTGTCAGATCAATTCTCCCCAGAGCCTTCAAGCCTCCTTGAAATCCATCAGACCCTTAGGCTCTGCTATACAAAGGTCCTAGGGAAAAGTTAAACTTAACTGAACTTTAAATGATCTAACTATGGCAACGACCAGAGTAATGTCCTCTATATTCAGATCTGTAGGCAATCACTCTAATGTGAATATCAGATCTAGTGTATATTTTGAATGGTTAACACATCTATTCATCCACTCATTCTTTCATAAAAATCCACACAGACTAATCATCATTTGCACATTCTTGCAAATGATTCAGTGCAGGGATTTTGCAGCCAATCGATGCTTCTCTGAGAAGAACAAAACCAATTTCTTCAATAACTGGTTTTTTAAAAGTAAAAGTTTTACACTTCTAGACTTTCATACTGGAAAAATGCTAAGATCCATTTATCCAGTCCTATCTTTGAGCCACCCCCATTAAGTAACAGAAACTGGGATTCAGAATGAGACAGACCTGTTTGGACAGACCACAAGCAAAGAGGGATCCTCATTTAAAAGTAAACAAAAAGAAAAATAAAGGATTTAGTGTGTTGATAAATGGCTTTACTTATTTGGCAAAGATCTTAGTGTAATCTGCAAGTGGATCTGTGGCCCCATCTAGAAGTTTCTGTATCATTCTCTTGTTGAAGATTAAGAAAATGAATGAGAGAGATCAGAGGCTTGTTGGCTAACATGCAAATATGGTTATTCCAAGGACAGATATTTGTTTGCCTGTCTGTCTCTTTTGATTCCTTGTTCCCAGGGGTGGGATTCAGCTGGTTCAGACTGGTTCGGGCAAACTGGATGTTAAATTTACATCTAGTTCGCCGAACTGGTAGTTGAACTGACCGGCTGGCCCCGCCCATCCTGCCCTCCCCCTCCCAGGAGTCTCCAAGCAGCTCATTTTGGATGCAGGTAAGTGCAGGGTCCACGCTGAGGCTCTGGGAGGCTTCCTGAAGTCCAGAAACAGGCCTGTTTCTGGCTTCCGGAGGGCCTCCGGACCCCAGGGGAGGCTGTTTTCTCCCTCCCAGAGGCCTGAGGGAAGCCTCTGGACCCTGGGGATGGTGAACAACAGCCCTCCTGGTAGTTCTGGAAGTCTGGAAATGGGCCTGTTTCCAGCTTCCAGAGGGCCTCTGGACCCCGGGGGCGGCCATTTTCATCCTCCTAGAAGCTCGAGGGGAACCTCCAGACCCTGGGGAAGGCGAAAAACGTTCCTCCTGGAAGTTTCAGTAGGCCATGTTCACAATGACCACGCCCACCCAACAACCAGGCAGCGAACCGGTTGCTGGGATTTTTTTAATCCCACCCCTGCTTGCACAGAGATTGTATTTGTTTATCAGTTCAGTTTATATGACCTCCCAATCCACTCTGTGTTGTCACTTGCTACTCTGGATATTTGGGGATCCATTAAACACAGGATATTGGATGCCTGCCTTATGACTAGGCCTAGCTCTACAGAGGAAAAAATGCATACCCTCAATCTTTTTGTTCCTGTTCTTTTTTGTTCACAGCTTCTTATTTTGAATGATCAGTTCAAGACTAGTTTGATTGTTTTGTCTGTAGAGCAGTTTTATTTTACTTTGTTCGAAATGAAGAGAAGAAAGGAAGAACGGCAAGGAAATGGTGATGATAGGACGGGTGGGGGAGATTGGAGCTCAAACATTGCGAAGTCAGAAGTTCATTAAAAACAGAAGGTTATAGCTCTTTTTGTCCCTACGTCAGTCCTCCCCTTAACAAGCTCTCCCCATGACGCCAGGAGCAGCCTCTTAAATGTCAGTTACTTACTGGCTGAATAGAAAAAGAAGAAAAGTGGCTATTTGCTTGTCTGTTATGAAAGCATCGATCCAGCCTGAAAAAGAGTGCAGAATAAGAAGCCAGTGGATGTCCAGGTGAGCTCTTCCTAAACAAAAATCACAAAAAGACTACAAAGACATTTTGGTGATCGATTTTGTTACTTTTTTTTTCTTTTTTTAATCACTACTGATTTCTTTCCCTACTTTCTAAGACCGTCTTTTTTCCCATTTCAATTGGAAATAAAGAAATCGAAGCACATACTTTTACAAATTATTTTTCTACCATTAAAAATATAAATGTTGGACTAGACAATGCATTTTATAAGGGCATTCACACCTAACTGGATTTCCTAGAACTGATTAGCCACACAAATTCCTGTTCAATTAATTATGAGTCTTGCTCTTTCCCCAGTGCCGGCCAACGGACTTTCTTGAAAGATTTCTTTCTTTTCCAGGATGTAACTCCCTGAAGCTCCCAAGGAGAGGAGGAGGAGGAGGAGGAGGAGGAGGAGGTGGCATTCTTCTCCAGGCCTTTCCCAAACAGCTACAAACTTAAGCTCTTTGTAGCATCTCCTCCCTACCCCTCTCCCTATAAGAAAGCATCTGAGTACATCTGGGCTACATTTTAGAAATAAAACAATGTGCAACAAAAAAAAAGCCAGTGCTTTGGTTTCTATTCTGTCCTGCTGCGTGCACACACCCCAACACCCAAATAATGGTGTACTGCAAAAGTCTTTGATGGATGCCAAAAATGTTTGTGTTATCATGGTATCCTTAGAGGTCACATTGATGATCCAAGGAGGGGAGAGGCTCTTTTCACTAAACAGGTCAAACCAGTGAATCTTCTCTATTATTAGTGATGAATTGAGGAGTCCTTGGAGCTGTCTGAACTTGGTAATTTGCTTGCAGACATTTTGTTACCTAACTAGGAAACATCTTCGGTGCTAGAAAGGAATAGAGGTTGCCCTCTATTTATATAACAGTAGCTTGTCCTGCAAGTGTTGGTTGGGTTGTTGTTTTCTTCTTGGTAGTTTCTTGACTAGGCTATTGTTTACTGCATGTTTGTTTGAGTTGGTAATTCCTTGATTAGGGTAGTGTTTACTACTTGATTGTTTGTTTTGTGTTAATCCATTCTTGTCTGGGTGTTGATTGCTGGTGAGGACATGTTCTGATCTTTTTGTTTCCTTTTTAGTTTTTTAGGCTTTTTTCTTTTTGAATGGGTGTTGTTTATCTCTACATGTCTGTTGATAGCTGGTTTTCTGAGTGCCAAGTTTCTAGGAATTCTTTACCATTTTTTGGATTTAGCTTGGTCTACGATGCAACTAATCTGTCCATGTGCGTGAAATTAAGGAGTTTTCATCATCTCTTTTTTTTTTAAGCTAATTGGTTTGGATGCACTTTTTTAGTCTTCTGACTATGTGTCCTCATAGTGACCACTGCAGTCATTAAACTGTATTACAATCAGAGGTGGGATTCTACCAGTTTGGACAGGTTCTATAGAACCGGTTGTTATGATCCTGTGCAGTTCGGAGAACTGGCAAATCGTGGCCCTGGCTGGCCCAACCCCTCTCCACCCACCCCTCCCCTCCCCCCAGTCAGTCCTTATCTGCATACACCAGGGATCCCCAACCTTTCGATGCCGCGGCCCGGTTCCGGCATCAGCTGGGCGCGCGACCCGGTACCGGCGTCAACTGGGCGCCGCCATCTTTTTGACGAAAAGATGGCGGCACCAGCGCTTCTGGTGAGAAATGGCTTTCTACCCGGAAAAGCTCACGGAAGCACTGGCGCCGCCATCTTTTGAAAAGCGCTTCCGTGAGCTTTCTCCGGAAAAGCTCACCGGAAGCACTTTTTACCAAAAAGATGGCGGCGCCCAGCAACCAGCGGCCCGGTAAGGCTTGTTCCGCGGCCCGGACCGGTCCACGGACTGGCGGTTGGGGACCCCTGGCATACACTGACATCACTGACTGCATTTTGTATTTTTCCCCTCCCAACGATCAGCTGTTCTGATGATCAGCTGTGCCAGGATCCCCCTCGCTATCTTACTGCTTCACCTCTTTTTGCCTCCGGGGCCTCAGGGAAGCCTCCTAGGGAGGCGTTTTTGTTCCCAGGGAGCTTCCCTAAGGCCCAGGAGGCAAAAAGAGGTGTGTGGGGAGGGCTGGGGCCCCCCTCCTGCGGTGGTCTGGTTTTTTGCCTTCCTGGGCCCCAAAAATGCCCCCCAGGAGGCTTCCCTGAGGCTCAGGAGACAAAAAAAAAACCCGGGGGCGGGGTTGCTGCAAAAAAAGAAGAAGCCACGCTCACACAATCACATGGCATGCCCACCTAGCCACGTCTACAGAACCAGTTGTTAAAAAATTTGAATCCCACCCCTGATTACAATTTATGTTGTAGATGATTCTTGTTTTTTTCTTTTTGGGCTATTGAATTTTTTTCTTTATTTACTTAAAATCTTTTAGAGTGTTTTAGTTGGTATGTGATGCCATGTGTTTGTAATAATCTGTTGCTTGTTTCTGAGATATTTTTGTAGTGCTATCATTTTCATAGCTTGTGCCGGATGTGATATAGTGATTTGAGTGTTCAGGCACTTTTTGATAAAGCTGCAAGGATATCTACTTTATTAGAAGAAGTTGTATAGGCACTTGTCAGCGTTTGTTGCAGAAAATCAAATCCAGAAAGCACACACAGATAACTGATTCAGTAGGATTCATTAACTTTTTTATATACATAATAATCCATGAAGTAAATTTACAATACCAACAGCAGATTCTTCCAACATGATAGAGAGGAGAGATTGTAAGTAAATTCTTAGTTTCAGTTCAGCAGACAGACAAGACCAGACTAGTTTCATTTTAGAGCTGAGCACAGAGCTAAACCATGCTCAGACTCCTTCCTTAAGTTTCTGTTTCCAAAACAACCCTCATTGGCTGATCCATTGCCATGCCTATTCATTGGCCGACCTTGTTACCATGTCTCTGCCAGTTCATGAATATTCTGACAGCACTTGGTTTGGGTGTCCTGGGTTGTTGCATTACGTTATGCTCATCTGAATAATGTTCTTACATTGCTCCTACAAAAAACAAAAGAAATACTAGAGGACAAAGAAACCTACATCTCTGTGAACACCAATAAAATACAAAAACTAGACAACCAGATCAAGAGAACTCCAAGTGACCTCACTAAGAAAGGCCAAATTATCAAAGAGGAAGCAGCAGACCCATCCTTCCACGCCTCTACGGATGCCCCAAAATACACAAACTTGGCATACTCCTTCACCCAATTGTATCTCTACCAGGGACCTCTACATACAACATTGCAAAAGAATTAACAAAAAGCTTGGGCATCTCACAAGAGGAACCTAACACTCTATTAACTCTCCATTACAGTGTCTTCAAACAATCAGGGGTGTGACTATAGATGAGGACAACATCATGGTCTCATTTGATGTCACAGCCCTGTTCACATCTATAGATCCAGAATTAGCCAAAGAATCCATGACTGCATTGCTTCACAGTACACCTGACTTAATTGAATACACAAAGATCAAAACACCCAGGATTATGGATCTCATAAACCTCTGCTTAACTATGTACTTCCAATTTGATGGCCAAATTTACCAACAAATTAAAGAGATACCTATGGGATCAGTGCTTTCAGGACTTATAGTGGAGGTTGTCATGCAACATCTAGAAACCATAGCACTTCCACAAACACAACCGAAAACATGGATCAGATATGTAGATGACCCCTTCACCATAATAAAAAAGGACCAATTAGAGAACACCCATAGAAACACCAATAACATTTTTAAAGGAATCCAGTTTATTAGAGAAGAAGAAAACAACAACTTGCTACCTTTCCTGGACATCCTGATCAGCAGAGACCACAATGGCAAACTAGAAACACAAGTCTACAGAAGAACCATCCATACTAACCAGGTGCTCTACTACCAAAGCAACAACTCAACTTCCCACAAGAAAAGCTGTGTAAGGACTTTATTTAAACAAGCCCAAACATACTGCAGCAACCCAATACAGCAGAAAAAGGAAATGGAGCATCTATGCAACACATTCCAACAAAATTGATACCCACACAACTTTATCAAAAAGTCCCTGACCACTCAACCCAATACAGCACAGCCAACACAAACCTAAAAAGAATTACATATATTATATTTTATACCTCAAGAATATTTCCAGAGACACTACTTAAAACAAGCATTTGGAACAAAATCAAATATCAAATTTACATGAAAATACCTATTTGGCTTTCCACACTAGAAGCTTTTATATACCCAAATTTGATAAATATGGAAAATATTGTAACATATAGAGACATACTGAACGAGCAGGGAGAACTGAAAACTAGATCAGAACTGGTAGCACAAGGGGTGAATGTAGAATGGTGGTCTTACTTACAAATACAAACAAGATACACATGGGACAGGAAAACATGGGGCATTAATAAAGAGTTAACAATTCTGGATAAGCTTCTATTAGAGACCGATGATAAATTAATAAAAGTACTGTATAGATATTTATTAGAATACAAACTCGAAGAAGAATATGTAAAAGAAACAAAGGTGGCATGGTCAAAAAAATTCGGTTATAATATTGAATTGGCTAAATGGCAAAAGTTTTGGATCACCAATAGGAAAATAACACACAAGGAAAACCTTTATAAGATGTTTTACAGGTGGCATCTTCTGCCAGCAAGGCTTTCCAAAATGTTCAAAAGTCTATCTCTAAATTGTTGGAAGTGCAAAGATGTATCAGGCACATTTTTTCACATGTGGTGGACTTGCAATGCTGCAAAAAAGTAGTGGAGACTGATCCAGACATGGGTGGAACAAATGGTGGGAGAGTGTATCCCATTTTTTTTTCTCCTAGGAATAATACCAGAAGGATATAGGAAGGACTTAATTTATCTAATAGTCCATGTGTTGACGGTGGCTAGAATAATATACGCACAATATTGGAAGAAGGAAAGCAAGTCTCCAGAAACAGAAATAATAAGGAAAATTATGGCCTTTGCAGAATCTGATACGTTAACCCTAGAATTAAAAAACAAGGGGGAATCTGAGTACTATGAAATAAATTCTATCAGTGGTTGCATAGAAGAAGGCAAGGTCAGAACATAAGTAGCTATGATGATCAGAATAATTAGTAAACAATGTATCAAATAAGAGGATTGTAAATCGTGAAGTAACATGTATATATGTATAGTAAGTGTAACACCAGAACGGCTGCACCATGTTGTATTCTTATAATTAAAATAAAAAAATAATTTTTTAAAAAAGAACATCTCAGAAACCACAGACTACTGCAACCACATGGAATCAACATAGCACACAAGCCATCTAAAGCCCTTCAAAACGTCTTAAGCAAACCAAAAGACCCAACAACCCTAGAAGAAAAAAACAGGAGTCATCTACAACATACAATGTAAGAACTACAATAACCACTATGTAGAAGAAACAGGCAGAAGACTGGCAGAATCCATCCATGAACACCAACTGGCAGTCAGAAGACATGGCAAAAAGTCTTTAATTTCAGAACATATAGACAGGTTTAGCCATAGTTTCAATTGGAAAAATGTGACCATCCTATAGCAGGCCAAGTTCAAAAATGCCAGGGAATTTCTAGAAGCCAGGCACTCTGACAAAACAGCCTTCAATAGAAACATAGACATTAACAATATTTATAGACTATGCAAAAGACATAATCAACCAGCCCAAAACAGAAAAAGACTCCAGTACCTCTCACCATTAATCAGCACTCAGATCAGCATAGATTAACTCCAAGGTTAACTTCAGACCAACAATCAAGTAAGCCAGTGGTTCCCAAAGTGGGTGGTACCACCCCTGGGGGTGGGGGTGGGATGCCTTAGGGGGCGCTAAGAGGCAAGGGGGCTGGCAGGGGGTGCTATGAGGTGGCAGGGGGGCGTGCGAGGTGCCGGCCCTGCAGGTTCACTCATTGACTGTAGCACCGCTCCAGCGCCAGCGCCTCCAATGCGGAAGCGGTGGCACGTTACGTGCTGCCACAGCCGCGTTCGATGAGCCACCCCCCTGCCACCTCTTAGCACCCTTTTGCTGGCCCCCTTGGGGACGCTAAGAGGTGGCAGGGGGGCATTCAAGGCACCGGTCCTGCAGGTTCACCCATTGACTGTAGCACCGCTCCGGAGCCGGAGCCTCCAATGCGGAAGCAGTGGCACGTTATGTGCCGCCGCAGCAGCATTCAATGCACCGTCCCCCTACCACCTCTTAGTGTCCCCAAGGGGTCCGGCAGAGGGGCGCTAAGAGGCAGCAGAGGGGCGTTCGAGGCGCCAGCCGGCCCTGCAGGTTCACCCATTGAGGCGCCAGCTCCAGAGCGGTACTACAGTCAATGGGTGAACCTGCAGGGCCGGCACCTCGAATACCCCCCTGCCACCTCTTAGCATCCCCAAGGGGCCAGCAGAAGGGCACTAAGAGGCGGCAGGGGGCAGCGTGTCGAACGCAGCTGTGGCGGCATGTGACGTGCCACCACTTCCGCATTGGAGGCGCCAGCTCTGGAGCGGTGCTACAGTCAATTGGTGAACCTGCAGGACCGGCCAGCACCTCGAATGCCCCCCTGCCGCCTCTTAGCCCCCCTCTGCCAGCCCCCTTGGGGATGCTAAGAGGCGGCAGGGGGGCGTTCGAGGCACCAGCCCTGCAGGTTCACCCATTGACTGTAGTAATGCTCCAGAACAGGTGCCTCGAATGCGGCAGCACGTTGGGAAAAGCTGCTGCCACCGCTTTCCCAAAGTGCCGCCGCTGTCGCATTCTGTCCATCCATCCATCCATCCATCCAAAAGATCTGTCTGTTTGCCTACCTGCCTGCCTGCCTGCCTGTCTGTCTGTCTGTCTCTCTCTCTCTCCATCCATCCATCCATGTTTGAAGTGCTGGCCCCGCAGGCACATCGGGAAAGTAGAGCAAAGTCAGTCTGAGAGGGAGGGAGGGAAGGAGGGAGGGACGGAGAGAGAGAGAGAGAGAGAGAAAGAGAGAGACCTGATGCATCAGAAAGAATGAGGCCTAGTTTAGACTGAGGCTCTTTTCCACATTGAAACATCTTTGCCAGCACATTGAAACCTCTTTGGCTTCTATTAAAGGTTTTGTGGACGAAACATGGCCAAGACTATCAGGAAGCTCTCACATTTTGTTGAGGCTTTAAACAGGATTCATTGGACCAGACCTCCACCCTAAAAAATTACTTTCCCCCAATGTGCTGAACCCACAGTGCCAATTCTGAAGAAGGCAAAACCAAAATGTACTAGTAAATTACAAGGAGAACACACACACACACACACACACTCCCTTCTAACCCTGATGGAGCAGGTGATTGGACTAGAATAGATATCTCATTATCTTTCTCCTCCTTCCTCCCCTCCCTCCTTCTTTATTTCTTTTTCTTTCTGTCCCTTCCTTCCATCCCCCCCTCTTTCTTTGTCCCTTTTTCTTTCTTTCCCCTTTCTCTTTCTTTTCTCTCTCTCTTTCCCTCCCTTTGGATCAGGAGTCGCCAAACTTTTGGACCTCAGGGACCACCAAACCCATAATTTTAAATCCCAGAGACCACTAATATGAATTTTGACTGACGGTGGCTTTCTGGCATTGCTGGGAGAGAGAGATCGAGAGAGATCTGATCCAACCTCTCTCTCTCCCTCTCTCTCTCACACACAGGCAGGGGTGGGATTTAGACCCCTGATCTAAAGCTGTCAAAACTCCAAAAACTGGTCAAGTAGCTCTGGGGAGGCCAGTCATAAATTAGAACACTTGCTAAACAACCGGTCATTAAGTGAGGACCACTTGTATTTGGTTTGCCAGTCACCTGGCCATGCCCACCCAGTCACATGACCAGCAAGCCACGCCCACCCAGTCATGTGACCAGCAAACAACACCCTCAAATTAGGCCACACCCACAGAAATTTGAATCCCACCCCTGGGTGGGGGGCACTGAGGATGAGTTTGTAGCACCAAGGGGGCAGTGGACCGAAAAAGTTTGGGAACCACTGAAATAAGCAATACCCCAATTAAGAAAGTGCCAAAGAGCCATCAGTAAAGAGACCTCCCACACACATACACATAGGCAAGGCATCAAAATATAAACTGCAAACAGCACTCCTTACTAGTACTGATGATGCTACCTAGTTAGGATAATGAAACATTTGCAAGAAAGCAAAAAAGCTCAGAGAGCACCAAGGACCCCTCATGTTACTTTTTATTACATTTATTTTATTAGGTCAGTTGAATGATTTAATTGATTTGGATTGCTCATCCTGTTATTTTTCTAAACTTTTGTGCTCCTAACCAGATAGCTGATATCCATCTGTTTTGGAAAACTGAAAGCAAGTCAGCATCAATTATGTAGCTATTGTGGGAGACTTCTTATCAAAGAGACATTTTGGTTTTGAGTGTCCACATTTTTCATACAAAATAATAATGCTTATTCATGGCTAATTCCTGGACTCTTTTAGTGAACAAGTTAGATTATGCTACATTCGTGGATCATTTCAATCCTTGACCATAAACATGAAGCCTGCTGTCCCAAAAGAGAGTTGTGTAGGTATATTTCCTTACACAATGACTAAGGAGCCCCTCCTCTTCTCTCCTCCTTCCTTTTTCCTTCCCTCATTTATTATAGTGAAAAAGAAGATCACTGTCTTCTGTATGTCATCTCACAATAAAGAGAGGAACAAATGAAAAGTGTTCAGTCTGTCTTCTTTTCTCTGCCATTCCTCATCCCTGCCTACTGTAATCTAAAATGTTGATGTGATAAATAAACTGCAATTCCGCTTGTGAGGAGGAAAAAGCTGCTTCCAATTTTCACTCCATACAGCGATTATTGAAAATCAAAGGAGTCTTTGCAAAGTGACAGCACCATGGGATAAACCTTCAGCAAAGATACACAGCTTTGAACTCCCTAGCCATAATTTACATTAATGAGAGTCACGTGACTGAACCCTGGACAAAGAAACAATACTTCTGCCCTCCCCAGGCCTCTCAGGTGAAGGAAATTAGAAGCATTAGAGAATGTACAAAAGATTCAATTTCTCCTCTGGTGTGAGACTGACAGGAGAAACCTATCACTGTGGAAAGTTTTGTAATTCATTGCTAGCTAGGCACTGTGACAGGCAGCAGGGGAGAGGCATTTAAGCTTGGGGAGAAGGCTGGAAGCCCTTTGTGTATTGGTGATTGTTACACTCTAAATGAGATCCTCCGTGGTGTCAGAAAGAACAGATCTCAGCAGTTTGTGAACAAGTCAAAAGAGAGCAGGAAAAACATGGCAATTATTTAAGGTTACTTAAAAGTCTAGGCTAGAGACAAAACTGTCCTTTCTCCAGCTTCTCTAAGAACCATTAATAGAATAGAATTCTTTATTGGCCAAGTGTGGTTAGACCCACAAGGAATTTGTCCTGATGCAAATACTCTCAATATACATAAAAGAAAAGATACATTCGTCAAGAATCATAAGGTACAACACTTAATGATAGTCATAATGATAGTCAATTTGTCTCCTCTCTGGGGAAGAAAACACAATACCAGTACATCCTGCATATTCCTTGGAGGCAAAGATCTGGGGGCATGGACTAGCAGAGAACAAGCCAGGTTGGATAAATACTATTGGCTATGCAGCAAAAGTAAGAAAAGTACTTGGGTACCCTCAAAAGAGGAAAACAATTCTGAAGCTTTCCCATCTTTTTACCCCACTTGAAACACTTTTTACAGTTCTCTGGCTATTCCCTCCTTTTATGTCTCTTCCTGATAGGTGGCACAAAGCATCTAGAGCATTTTGAAGGATCCAAAATGATGGCCAATTAACAAATATAGCAATTCAAGTAATTTATCTATTAATCAAAGGAAATTATTATTTTAAAAAACCCTATACCATTGCTTTGGATAATGGTGAACAGAAAATATGGGTCCAGGCTATCTAAGGAATTGTCTCACTCCAATGGGATTGGCCCAGCCCAACCATGCTGGCAAAGAGCATGATACAGATCCTATTATGCAAGGAATTCTGGCTGGCAGGGTCGAGGGGAAGACCCTTGTCTGCTGTGGCTCCTGCCCTTTAGAACATCATGCGCCCTGGGATGGTATCTGCACTGACTCTCCTTGTCTTTCTGTCAGGGCCTGAAGACCTGGCTCTGCCAGCTAATCTGGTGCTCAAGAAATGGGGTGTTCACTCTGGAAGCGGTTAATGGATTAAGAGAAGACCCTACCTCTCCCAGTAGTCTTTCTGGTCCTTTCTCCCCCATCCCCATCTTTTATATTATATATTACAGACAAACCAGATGTCCAGACTGCATTTGGCATTTTTATTTTATTTTATTTTATTTATTTATTTATGTATGTATGTATGTATGTATGTATGTATGTATGTATGTATGTCAATTACTTACAAGATAATAGGTATAAGTAAAAACATAGTTATGAATACATGGATACATATAAGAAAATAAAAATAAAAGAAAAGAAACAATAGGACAGGGACGGTAGGCATGTTGGTGTGCTTATGCACGCCCCCTACAGACCTCTTAGGAAAGGGATGAAGTCAATAGTAGACAGTCTAAGGTTAAAGTTTTTGGGGTTTGGGGAAGAAACCACAGAGTCAGGTAGAGTATTCCAGACATTGACCACTCTGTTGCTGAAGTTGTATTTCCTGCAATCAAGTTTGGTGCGATTAACCTTGAGTTTGTATCTGTTGTTTGCTCTTGTGTTGTTATGGTTGAAGCTGAAGTATTCATTGACAGGTAGGACATTGCAATATATAATTTTATGTACTATACTTAGATCGGACCAAAGGCGGCATAGTTCTAGTTTTTCTAGGTCTAGAATTTCAAATCTGGTGGCATGAAGTATTCTGCAACGAGTAGAGGAGTGAAGAACTCTTGTGAAATATTTCTGGACTTTCTCAACTATTAATATCAGATACGTAATGTGGGTTCCAGACTGATGAGCTGTATTCAAGTATAGGTCTAGCAAATGTTTTGTATGCTCTAGTTATTAGTGTAATATTACCAGAGAAAAAGCTATGTAAGATTAGGTTGACAACTCTTAATGCCTTTTTGTCTATGTAGTTACAGTGGGCTCTAGCACTTAGATCATTAGAGATGAGTACTCCAAGATCCTTGACAGAGTTTGGATAATCAACAAGGTCTTGACTATTCAGCCTGTATTTTATTTTCTGATATATATATTTTTGAGTCCTTCTCAAGAACCAAGAATTGATGTTTGATGGTGTTAAAGATATTGTTGCAAGACATAAACTCTCCCAAGTAAAACTGTCTTTTGCAATTGACTGATTGTGAATTTGTCAGTGCCGATGGTACTCAAATGGTGCTCCAAGCATTTTGGAATTGCAAGTGGAAACCCAGGTTGCTTATGACCATTGGTACTACGTTTGCTTTCTTTTGCCACAGTTGTTTTCTCTCTTTTTTGCAGATCTTTGTATTTTGTTATCTTCTCTAGATCTTTCTCTTCTATGATTATTATTATTTTATTTCTTTTAATGTTGACTGGTTTTAATGTTTGTATGCTGCCCAGACTTACCTCTGGATGAGATGGGTGGTACATAAATTTAATAAATAAGTAAAAATAATCAGAAAATACTGCCTCCATACAGGGACATTCATGTTCCTCAAGCCCAATTTCTCTAACCACAATAAAGTGGAGAATTTTGAGAGGACATTTGGAGACAGCACTAGTCTTCT
The DNA here is from genome assembly GCF_049901735.1 of Notechis scutatus. Taxonomy (NCBI): domain Eukaryota; kingdom Metazoa; phylum Chordata; class Lepidosauria; order Squamata; family Elapidae; genus Notechis; species Notechis scutatus. The sequence continues at coordinate 56,034,170 of NC_142013.1, read as the reverse complement.
GCTACTTCCACCCACTCCGTTATTTCATTTTTTCCTCAGAAACTCATGTTTTTTCTAATTAGGATCAGTGGCAAGTGTTTTTGAGGGTTTTAAAAATCTTCTTTCGGTTTTCCACCAACTCAGGGATTGTACTTGTGACATTGGTTTCCTATTTCTCTATTCTTCGTGTGGTATGATAGCCTTATGACTCTTGTTCATGTTTACCTCCATAGTATAGCTATTATAAAAAAAAATATACTACATGCTACCTTTTTAAAAACTTTTCTTTTTACTGTACCATTGATTTACCCAACTATAATGTATTTCTACAATTGTTTGTCAACCATAGAAAGGTCTAAGCCAAGGGTCCTCAAACTTGGGAAGTTTAAGACTTGTGGACTTCAACTCTCGGAATTCCTGAGCTAACATGACTGGAGGAGGAATTCTGGGAACTGAAGTCCACCAGTCTTAAAGCTGTCAAGTTTGAAGACCCCCGGTCTAAGCTTTCTTCAAATTGTTTAAAGGCAGAGTAGCTACATTTTACTAAAAACTGAGGCATACGGAGCTCAGTACTGAATGAACTAGCTGATTACTGGCTGAACTTTATCATTGAGAAACCTTGAAGTGCCTGATGATTGGAGGAGAGCAAAATGTATTCCCTATTTTCAAAGGAAAAGGAGAACTAGGCTGCCACAAACTGACGTTTGCACCTAAGATTTTGGAACAAAATTTATATGTAACTTGAAAAAAAACAGCATTTATTTGTCACAGATTAATCTAGAAATATTTGTTTATATTTTATATTTTATTTCTTAATAGATTATAAGAATGCTTTGGACTTAATACTGTATTGATTTCAGCAAAGCTTCTGACAGATAATTACCCCTTGACATTCTGATGATCATATTAAGTATGGATTAGATTGGCCTAAAAATTATACTTCAAGAAGGCTCACAGTGGTTTTCATAGTGGAGAGAAGTACTGAATAGTGGAGCCCTGGGTATTCTGAGTTTGATTGTTTGCTGTCCGATGTTTCATTATCCAACTACCGGTAGACAACATCTTTAGTAGTAGAAGGGAGTAGGGTTTGCTCTCTGCTTATATACAATGACTTGCCCTATCAGTGTTGGTGGGAGTGTTTCTTTGGGGTACTTCCTTGATTAGGCTGTTGTTTACTGTTTGATTATTTGAGTTGGTAATTCGTTGTTTGGGGTATTGTTTACTCAGTGGTGGGATTCAAAATTTTTTTTACCAGTTCTGTGGGCATAGCTTGGTGGGCGTGGCAGGGGAAGGATACTGTAAAATCCCCTTTCCCTCCCCACCTCACTAACCTGCTTTCCAGATCTTTTGTTGTGCAGGACAACAAAAGAAGACCCAGCCGATCAGCTGAGACTCGGGAGGCAGAGAATAGATGGGGGCAGGGCCAGTCAGAGGTGGTATGTACTGGTTCTCTGAAGTACTCAAAATTTCCACTACTGGTTCTCCAGAATTGGTCAGAACCTGCTGAATACCACCTCTGTGTTTACTGTGGTGACCTTGGTTCTCTCTGGGCTCGGTTATTTTCCTGCAGACATTTCATTAGCAAATTAGGTAGTATCATCAGTGCACACTCTCCATGTGTTGTAAGAAGTTTAACAACATCTACACATCATTCAAAAGAGAATATGCTAACTTCTATAAGTATTGATAATCTGATTTCTCTAATCAATACTCTTTCTATCCTGCTTTTTCAAAATCCAACTTTCTTTTTCATAGGGTGTCATATTGTCTGCGTTATCCTGATTGTATAGGTTTACTCACATTATGGCAGCTGAATATTTTTTTCCCGAGGCTTCATGGCTGCTTTGCCAAGTAATTGTTTGTAGTTTATCTTTGACTGCTTGTTCTTTGACTATTGATGGATGATTCCAAAAGGTAGAAGCTGTCTACCACTTCAATATTTCCATTGTTCATTCTAAGACTGGTTATTGTTCTTATCATAAGTTTGATTTGATTTATATTCAATGTTAGTCCCTTTTTCACTATGTGACTTATATTATTAGAACTTGCAGATCAGTGGTGGGATTCAAATTTTTTTACTACTGGTTCTGTGGGTGTGGCTTGGTGGGTGTGGCAGGGGAAGAATATTGTACGTAAAATCTCCAGACAGAGGTGGTATTTGCCGGTTCTCCAAACTACTCAAAATTTCTGCTACCAGTTCTCCAGAACTGGTCAGAACCTGCTGAATACCCCTCTGTTGCAGATGCTTTGCACTTTCAGCTATCAGGCTAATGTCATCTGCACAGGTTAAAAGATCTTGGATTAATAGGTGCTTGCAAGTTAAATATGTATCTCCTGTTGATGTAGGTGCAAAGGGGGCAAATACAAGTTTAGATTACAATCAAGAAAACTCACTTTATCTTGCTTTGGTTAAACCTCATCTTAAATTACTGTAACTTGTTATAGCCACTGTACATTAAGAAACATTTGGATACACCAAATGTTCAGAGAACAATGTAGATGATAAGAAAGTCCCATGAACAGCATTGAAGGAACTGAGCATGTTTAACCTTCAAGAGACTGGGGGGAACTATAATAAAACTCTTCTAATATCTGAAACTATGTCATAAAGACACAAAGAGTTTATGAAACAAAATAATAGATTTAAGTCAATTAACTATAAGAGAGGGTTATTTTTCCGAACAGTAAAAACTGTTCAATAGTGAAACCAATTACCTGGCAAGATTGTGAATTCTCTTTCACTTGATGTATCCAGGAAGAAGGTAGACAGCTACCATCAGGTATAATTGAATTTGAATTTCTATATTGAGCAGATGGTTAAACTTGATAGACTAACCATAAGATTCTATGATATTCCCAGAATTCAACACAATCTGGTTTGCCATATCTTATTTTTAGTACTAGGAAGGACAGACCTTTTCAGTCAGTTTCTGAAACATGGGTCATCTCTAAAATATTCAAAGACATTTCAGTAGGAATCAGCATCAAGGTATATTGACCTCAGTTATACCAATGGATAAATGTAGGCTGTAGTTCACACACCATGCTAACCAGATTTGCTTTGAATATGGTGTGTTAAATAAATCAATTCACACAGCACGTAATAAACTATAGAGCACAAGCCACAATATTTGAGTTCAGATTACATGTTACATATTTGGTTGGAGGCAACTATGAACCCAACTCCTAATCTAATAGTAGAGAAACTATATCTTCTGTCCAGCTGTTTTTCATTGGCTAAACTGAAAATTGGAGATACGTTTTTAATCCACTACCATTCTTCAAAGTTTTCTCTATAGGATGGTATATTTTGTTTAGCTTTTCTAAAAGCTGTTAGAAAAAGGTAGAGGCTTAGTAGATCGAGATATCTTCTAAAATAATTTCAATACATGTACACACCTGCTTGAAGACTTACCACCTGCAACCCCAAAGCAAGCTTTATGGGACAGCACTACAAAATATTTGAATAATGTATCTTACCGTTCCTTTGCTTTTTTCATCTACTCTTCCAGTACCTTCTCCAAAAACCTATGAGTGCTTCCTTAAGCACACAATGAACTTGATTGATTTCTTTAATTTATTTTTACAACTTACATTCCTCAATTACTCCAGGCTGACTAACCAGAACAGTATTTTTAAAAGTTTAGAGATACCTTTGAATATAATAAAGCAGCAATAATGAGCAGAAATACAGGAAAAAATGATAATGTATACTGAATATAAAGTATAAAACTACTCACATGTTGTTATTTAATGACAACATTTAAAACTATTTATATCCCATGAGTCTTCATTTTAAAAAAAGTTTATTTTGTAACTGTTCTACTGGGGATTATTAGAAGGAGTATGATATATATCAATGGATTATCTAACCTCATGAAAGGTTTCCAAATTAATAAGAAATCATTATTGTTGCTCAAATATAGTAACTATACTTCTTGAAGTCTTTTTTATCTTGCGGTGAAGAAATGGAGGCCTCTAGTGCAGTTAAGAAGGGGTGATTTTATATTTTTCTACAAGTAGATTGAGCTGAATGTGTCTATATTTAGGTCATTAAAAATGTTATGGCCTCTCCTGTGGCTATCTTACTGCAAAGATCCCATGAGGTCCAGTCATACTAAATAAGTCATAGCATCCATGACTCATAACACCTGTGGGCTTAGAGAAATGATTCAGATACTAAACATTGTTTGAACTCTGTTCTAATTTGAATCCATAGTAAATGGAAAAATAATATTGTTTTAAAAATACTACTTTTGAGTCTTATTTATTAGAATACCTTTTAACTTGATTGAATATTCTAGATGCATGTCTAACTCCAGGTCCAGGAATGGGACACGGATCATAAAATACCTGAAATAATGGACTTTTGGTGTGTACCTGGAAGGCAGAGTTCAGGACTGATCTGTCCACTTGATCTTTTCATTACTATAGTACGTTGTCCAAGATCTCTCTTCTACATGTTTTATCTGAATGAGGTGGATATATTAAAGGAAATACCATAATAATATCTCATTTGGGCTTGGCAAATAAGGAAATTGATTAATCATTCTTATTAATTTTTAAAATGTCTCAAGTTTATTTTTTTTATTAAAATAATTATTTAACAAACAATACACTACTATATATCACTACTAAGCAGTCTAAAAATGTAAATGTAATATTTGAAACCACACTTAGTCAGTTCACTAGGACTACTTGCATGGAAATTTGCCATCTGGAGAGGATTGGGCCTGCCCATGAATTGGGCTGGGCCTACAATAAAGATAGTAGCATAATGATTAAAAAAAAATTCCAAGTGAGTATAATAATGAAGTTGGGTGAAGTTGCCTATGTTGATTGTAAATAATTTTTAATCTAAGCATTCTTCCCATGAGCAAATATGATTGATTTCAGTGCTAACCTTGTTCAGTTTAACTGTGCTTGCCGGTTACTGTACTAGGAACAATAAAAAGAAAAAGAAAAAAGAATACAATCTGTTTGCAATTTCTTACCTAGGATTCACAGAGCCATGTAGGTCATCTAGTCCAACCCCACCCCAAGCAGGAGACCCTACATCATAGATAGAAATATAGATATATGAAAGATAGATAGGTAGGTAGGTAGGTAGGTAGGTAGGTAGATGATAGATAGATAGATAGATAGATAGATAGATAGATAGATAGATAGATAGATAGATAGATAGATAGATTCATGAATTAATGGAGAGAATGGATGGGATGGATGGATGGATGGATATATAGATGGTAGAAGATAGATAAATGATAGATGATAGATAGATGATAGATAGATAGATAGATAGATAGATAGATAGATAGATAGATAGATAGACAGACAGACAGACAGACAGGGTGGTATTCATCAGGTTCTGACCAGTTCTGGAGAACCTGCAATGGAATCATTTCTGACAAATGGCAGTCCAGTCTCTTCTTGAAAGCTTCCAGTGATGAAGTTCCCCAATTTCTAAAGACAAACTGTTCCATTGGTTGATTGTTTTCAATGTCAGAAAATTTCTCCTTATTTCTAGGTTAAATCTCTCCTTGATCTGTTTCCATTCATTATTCTTTTGTCTGCCCTTCATATATTGTAGATATAGACTGTATTTTTAAAAAATTAATAATCATTAGAGTAAATATGGTACCGCATGAGAAGTTATCCTAATGATGTCTCAATTTAAAACACTAAGTTTATCTACAGTGTTTAACTTTAGATTAACCATGGCTATCAAATTAGATATAAGACTCCCGAGATACTGGAGTTTGAAATGCAAAAGGTAGATTTCTTGGAGATTATGTATGATATATTATAACATAGGAGCCTAGTGAACAAAGCCTAGTGACTCTTACTCAATACAGCCTAATAACATTGCCTCATGTCTCTGATGGACATGAGAATGAATGGAAGAAACATCAGAAATTTGCACTGAGACAAGTGAAAAATAGCCTAGCTCTTGTTTATCCACAAAAATGTATGCCTTCTCCTGACTAATTCAGGAAAGGTAAGAAGAATACCTTTGTCAAGCAAATTATCAGCTCCGCTGTTCATTTGAGATTAAGGTCAGGTAAACTCAGCTCAGTAGCAGAACACAGATTTTATAGGCAGACCTGGTTTTTAAGTCATGGCATCTCCATATAATTCTAAATAGCCTTGTAGATGTGCCAGAAAAAAAAAATGCTGAGCCAAATTGGCGTGTTATAAGACAGCTTCTTCTGATCCTACATTTGAACCAAGATTGTTAGCAGAGAAAAAGATCATGTACAGCATGACTTAAGATAACCAAAGCCTTTCTCCACTACAGAATTGAAATCTTATCTAAACATCCTTCTGTTTGTAGAAAGCTATTGACTGTTATGTGTCATCAAAACAGCATTAACTTTTCAGGATCATTAGCTAGACCTTTTTAAGATGATACTAATATGAAATTTGATGATCTCTACTTGCCTTTATTGTTTTATTCTCAGTCACTGCTGATCCCTTCACTTTCCTCCAAAATGTAACATCTTCAAAAAGGGAGACCCCAGCCTAGTTGAAAATTACAGACCAATCTCCTTATGCTGCGTCACCTGTAAAGTCATGGAATCAATTATTAACCAATCCATTATCCTCCACTTAGAGACAAACAACCTTCTCTCTAATAAACAATTTGGTTTCAGAAAAAAACTATCCTGTAATCTGCAACTCTTACACTGCAAAAAAAAAAAAGGACTACACAACTCGATCAGGGCAAAGCAATAGATGCAATCCACATAGACTTCTGTAAAGCCTTTGATTCAGTGGTACATGACAAACTACTCCTAAAACTAAAATCTTTATGTTATCTCTGGACACCTACATAACTGGATAGAAGCATTCCTGTCAAACAGACAACAAATGGTCAAAATTGGGAGCATCCTATCAAATTCTGTACCTGTCAACAGTGGTGTCCCCCAAGGCAGTGTTTTAGGACCAACTCTCTTCATACTCTACATAAATGATCTCTGTGATCATATTAAGAGCAACTGCGTTCTCTTCACCGATGATGTAAAGCTATTCAACACCACAGACAATACTACTACCCTCCAAAAAGACCTTGACTATGTATCAGAATGGTCAAACAAATAAATGCTCTGTCTTACATATTGGCAAATATCACAAAATAAAATACAAGCTAAATAGTCAAGACCTTGTTGATGATCCAAACTCTGTCAAGGACCTTGGAGTACTCATCTCTAATGATCCAAGTACTAGAGTCCACTGTAACTACATAGACAAAAAGGCATTAAGAGTTGTTAACCTAATTCTACATAGCTTCTTCTCTGGTAATATCACACTACTAACTAGAGCATACAAAACATTTGCAAGACCAATACTTGTATACAGCTCATCAGTCTGGAACCCATATCATGTATCTGATATTAACACACTTGAAAAAGTCCAGAAATATTTCACAAGAAGAGTCCTCCACTCCTCTACTTGTTGCAGAATACCTTATGCCACCAGACTTGAAACTCTAGACCTAGAAAACCTAGAACCACGCCGCCTTCGGTCCGATCTAAATATAGCATATAAAATCATACATTGCAATGTCGTACCTGCAAATGAATACTTCAGCTTCAGTCATAACAATACAAGAGCACACAATAGATACAAACTCAAGGTTAACTGCACCAAACTTGACTGCAGAAAATACAACTTCAGCAACAGAGTGGTCAATGTCTGGAATACTCTACCTGACTCTGTGGTTTCTTCCCCAAACCCCAAAAACTTTAACCTTAGACTGTCTACTATTGACCTCGCCCCTTTCCTAAGAGGCCTGTAGGGGGCGTGCATAAGCGCACCAATCATGCCTACCGTCCCTGTCCTATTGTTTCTTTTTATTTTTCTTATAAGTATCTATCCCATGTATTCAAAACTATATTTATTCTGTATCTTGTAAGCGATTGACAAATCAAACAAATACAAATACATACAAATATAGTTTTAACACCTTGAGAATGCTTTTTTATCAAATTGGAAAAAGTCATAAATACTAACCCTGGTATAGCTAAAAACAACTTAAGCCTATCAACTCATCTGAGGATGAATTGAAAGCAATATCATGTGGATATAGGAAAAAAAGAAAGTTCTAAGGAATGTTTTACTGTAGTTGCCTGCAAATAAGCAAAGGACTTGTAATTATTCTATACTTTTTAATATAGCATCATTTAGACAGTGGTCTTTTCAATAGATCTCTAGATATCATTGATAACTGTGCTTATCAGTGGGTTTATATGGAGCTCCTATTTATAGCAAGAAGCGTACCCCTAGACTGTCTGTTTTCTGCCTTATTTCATAAGTTTCTTTTTTAACTTATAAATAGATCTATAAAATCTATTGATGTTCATTATATAAAGATACAAAAAGAAGATGAAAAGACATTATTTAATATTATGCACTCAGACTACAATGAACGCACCTGTGTTTTGACAAGGAAACTCAGTTTGTGTGACATGAAAATTGCACAAAACAAGCAATGGATCAAAACAAGCAGGATTAGATGCAGCACATTTAACTGAAGCTGTGATATAATAGGCAATGGTCAACTTTTCAGTGCTGTTATGTCATGCTGTTTTCCTTCACAGATAGTGTTTGATAAAAGTGGAGATGGCATAATTTATCCCAGGTGCACCTACGAATAGGATTAAATGAACATTAGTGAACATTACCCTTAAAGCTCATTAATTCTTGAATAAGTGTTCTCATAACAACGGTCTTTAAAGGACTCTGAAAACTTATTGAAAATGAGAAATATGAGTTGTGAACTATAGTCTTCTACTACAGCTATAAATTGGATACATGGTTTAAATTTTCTTGTTTTATAGGAGACAAGGACAATGGTTCATGCAATGAGTTTAATCTGGATCCAATCTAAAGGGCTTAAATTGGTGGGTGCAGTAATTTAGTCCAATATTTCTCAACCTTGGCAACATTGAGGCATGTGGACTTCAACTCCCAGAATTCCCCAGCCAGCTTTCTAGGGGGTTGAAATCCACACAACATAAAGTTACCAAGATTGAGAAACACTGATTTAGTCCACAAAGAGAGAGAATTCCAAACTGGTGAAAGTTTATCTGTAATATAACTGCGACTATTTCGCTCTAAGGTAGGAATGGGATGAGTAACAGTTTCTGTTTAAATATATTTTTGGCTCCTCATTTTCTCTCCCACCCATCTTTAAAGCAGCGGCAAATATGGGTTTTCATAGGATCTTATTTTGAAAAGGTAGCCCTAATTGTCTGCTTTTCAAATCTCTATGCATTAAATTATATGATGTGAAAGTACTCTTTTGACATCTGTCAGTGTTATTAGCTTCTTATTAATATTTACCTACTCTGTTTCTCCAGATTATTCAGTTTCATATGCACATTAAAGTCTATTCTCAAGAAAAGAAATTGAAATTATGTTTATGTCTATTAGCAATGTACTTGAGTAAAATGAACCAAAACCAGAGGTAAAAATTTAATCTAATATATTTTCACTACTTAATCGGCAAGATAATATATATATATAATTAAACTTTTCAGGTACAAAATCAACTGAAGAGACACAAAAAATAAAATATACAAAGTTATCTCTTAATTCTGTAAGATAAAAAATATTTTTCTTTGTAAAGTTTAGAAGGCATTGTCATTTTTAAAACCTTCAATTATTTGTTTTAGTTATCTATTCTTACCCACTTTTCTACCATGAATAGAATTGAGGAAACCCCTTCCATAACCAGAAATTTCCCTACATTTTGTAGCTGATCTACAAGCCATGCTAAAGACATCTGACTCATAGAAGTAGCTCTTATAGGAATGCTGGTAATGACCTGCTACATCAACAAAACTCTGCTGATTGTTCTTAGCTTTATTTTATTTCCCACCACTGATAGATATGGGTCAGATTGACACTTTTTATCAAAACATCTTAACAGATACTGCATTTCTGTGATGAATGGAAAAGCTACATGTAAATGTGTTCAACCATGGAAAAATATACTAATGGAGACTTACATGGCTGCTTTATGGTTGATAAATATTTTCAACTCTCCAGATCATGTCCATATTTTACATGTTTATGAAAACAAAAGTGTAAAGAAGCCTCAAATGTATTATTGTAAGATTCTCCTTATAATGTTCAGCAAAGGTCCTTTAAAGCATTCATCAGATGTAGTCTATTTTAGTTCTCCTTGCAGGGCTCAGATAATAATGTATAATAGTAAAATAGTGTCATTCCATTAAACTGTTATCATTAAGTGGTAAGTACAGTAAAGCTTACCCTCTTTGAAACCATCTCTCATGAAACTACTCATCACAGGACTAAAATTATCTGGTCATGACATTATTTAAATAAAAATAACTAGAAATGATAATTTTAGAGTAACAGCAGTTCACAATTCTTTACAGTGTCCTCCCTTGTTGCAGTAAGGTGCTTTCATATCCCGTACCTATTATTCTCAAGAAACTGATAAAGCAAAATGATTTCTATGTGATTATCCTGGGTTATTTAATGTTACCACAAAACTTTTTTTTAATCTGATGAAAAACTCATTATTCTAGAGCCAAGTGATAGACTTTGCTAAGCATAAGAATTGTTGTATGGTACGGGAGCAGCTCTGTAGCGGACAAAAATGCTCTACAGAAAATCATTAAAACTGCCCAGAATATCATTGGACTCCAGCTACCAGCCCTGGACAACATCTTTGCATCTCGCTGTCTGAGGAAGTCACACAACATTCTCAGAGACTCTTCCCATCCTGCTCACAATCTTTATGAACTGTTGCCTTCTGGAAGAAGATACAGAACAATTAAAACTCGGACCACAGATTTTCTGAATAGTTTTTATCCCAGAGCTATAACTGCACTTAACAATGAACTTAAGGACCACTATCAGTGAGCTGTTGGACAGTATTACTTGGTCTGTTGTGTGGATTCTTGTGTAATTTTAGGAGGTGGGGAATTTTGGTGGGTGAGGAGGTGTTTGGGGATTATCATGTGTGTGTGCGTGTTGAGTCTGGTTTCTGGGTGTTATGTGAATTTCGTTGTATGTATACTGTGTATATACGTACAATGACAATAAAGAATTCAATTCAATATCCTGAAGTGTGTCTAGCAGAGCAAAAGACATGTTAGAACAAGCTAAGGTATGCAGAAGTTTAGGTATTCTGGTGAGCTCAGCTCAAATATGTTATGGAATCTGCCCCATGTGTCTGTATGGTTCTCATTCTTAAAATTCCCCCCTTCTCCAAACAGGAAGTTCTATGTTCCCTCTATATTTTTCATTTTCTAGGACAAAGCAATAGCCAAGGTGTCACTTAGTACACAAACTTGCATACCAGAATGTCCCTCTCCTGGAGGCAATTCAATCCAAGTTCTTGAGGTTATTCTTGGGGTTTCTTGGTAGATTGCCATTGCTGCTTTTCACTTTGAGGCCACAGTTTTTTCAGTAAAGGCACAAATTTTGAAAATTAGGATCTGGCTAACTTTTATATGTGGGAATAAGAGACAAGTTTGGAGCCAAAATAAATAGCTTTAATCTTTAGGTTTTCCCCAAAGTAAACAAAAATATTGCTAACAGGAAATAAGGGACATTGCCTTGCTAGGAGAAAATTATTTTACTTTGAGAAGAGACTCCAAAACAAAGTGTTCACTCCAACTAATTGTCTAGATATTGCAAAATATTACAGGGTTTCATTTTAGCACTCTGCCTTCAGCCTTACTCAAGGAAAATACTGTATTGATCTATTCCTTTGACCTGTCATGCAGAAGCAGTTAAAACAAGGGGTATCAGCTGTTCTCCTGCCAATTTGCCATTGAATTGTGTTGCTTATGTTAATTCCAATTTTAAGTAAATTCCTAGCAGATCAATAGTGATGATGCTACTTTGAAAGTTGCCAAATTCTATTTTATATAGAATTTTATATATTACAAAACAAACAGTGAAACTGTTTTAATCATGTCTGTTTATATGTGTATCTGAGTCCTTTTTATGGTGAAGGACCATAATATAATGTAGCTTATTTTAAGGAAATAACTATTCTGAATAGTTCTGATACTAAAATGCAAGTCATAATTGTCTTAATTTATCATGACTAATAAATAAAATGCAGATTATTGTCCGCCGACTGATGAACTGATGAAACCGAAGATATAGAGTAAATTGACATTTTACTAAAATTCCCCCCTCCCCATTTTTTTTCACTACCTTGCATCAATAATTATGTATATTATATCATTGTATCTCTGCCAAGCTATTTTTTACCTTTATGCCATTTGCATGGTAATTTCCCCAAAAGCTAGGAATGCATTTTGCATGTTTTTCCATCTGATTTGGCATCAGTATCATTTAACACAAATACAACCCTAACAAGGCAACTCAAGTAATCAGGCATAAAAATGGTTGATAGTTTTTCAGTTGCAAGCTCTGAGTAGTAATTTTACTTTGGAGATGATGAAGAGGAAAAAGCTGGGGTATATGGAAATGACAACTTTGAGAGTCAGCATGATATCAAAATGAATCATAAAGCATTTCTTTTTATGTTATCAGCCACAACCTTGTTCTCAATTCACCAATTAAATCTTGTTCGCTGCAGTGAAATGTAGAAGATAATACTAAGTTTATAGTTACTGCCTGTAACCTTTCAAAAATGAAAAAATATATACAGGCACAAGAATCTTTCAAGTACAAAACTACATAACTTTCAGAAAGAAAGTGTTATATATTTGCATACTTACCTATGATAGGTTGGTCCATGGTGGCGGGAGATTTGAAGAGCCACCATTGGCCACGAGCCACGAGCAGCCGACTATAAAAAAGGCTGCCACGGTTTCTCCGCATGCGATTACTAGAAAGAAAATAAAAAGGAAAAAGTCAACTGGGTCTTGAGTCTCTTTTCCCACAACGCAACACTGGTGACAAGGGTGGGATAGTGAGACAAAGGAGCCCAGTTGTGCACATGGCAACGAGGACCGAGCGAGACGAAATGGCTGCGAACAACTCACCACCTGCACCATTCAACCCAACAACCGAAGCCTGGGAATCCTACATCGACCAATTCCTCATGTTTCTACAAGGGAGCAATCTCCATGGAGTATCCGAAAATAGGAAGAGAGCCATCTTCCTCACCCACTGCGGTCCCACAGTATTCAAAATGGCAAAGGGATTGGCAGCACCCAACAATGTAAAGACGATGGTGTGGACGGACCTAGAGAAATTACTGCGAGCCCACTATGCACCAACCGTTTCATGCCTCATCAAAAGACACGAATTTTTTCGGTGCGACCAAAAGGAAGATGAGAGCATCGGAGATTTTGTTGCAGCACTAAGGGACATTGGTGGAGCATGTGAATTTCTAAACATGGATGAGGCCATGAGGGACTGCGTGGTCCTCAGATTAAAGGACCTTACACTACATGGTCGACTACTAACAAGACCTTAGATAACATTGAAGGAGGCAATAGAAGAAGCCACCGCAGCAGAAGCCACACAGAAATCGGCAGCGACCATGCGACAAATGAATAAATTACCAAAAGAAACCCAAGAAGACACTAATCAAACATGCAATAAGACACCAGATGAAACAAAAAAACCCACCACCACAACACACCACGAGGACATTGAATCCCTATCAGAAGACAAAGAGGAAGAAGAAGATGTAAATCAACTCCGGTCGGAAAAAGGTAGACGGGAGCGGAATGAAAGAAAGTCAGAATTCCATTGTGCTGGGTGTGGAGGAAACCATCCACGTTCTGAATGCCATTTCTTCGATGCTATTTGCAGGTATTGTTAATGGCGGGGACACATAGCAAGGGCATGCCAAACTAGAAATAACTATGGCCCTAAACAAAGATGGAATACCCCCCCCCCCCAGAGGGAGGGTAAAGCAAATAGGGAGCTGTTGGAGTCAAGAAAACAGAAACAAGCGATGGAAAGAAGCAAACAGAAAAGAGGAAACACATCAAACAATAACCATTGGGCACTCAAACTCAATCAATGCAAAAAAGGTACATGTGCAAGTCACCATAGAAGGCCAGCCATGCAAGATGGAGGTGGACTCAGGCTCATATTTATCAATGGTATCGTGGAATACCCTAAAAAGACTAATACCTGATATAAACAAGGGAGAGCTCGAAATACAAAAACTCACACTAAAGGACTACCAGGGAAACAGAATTCCTGTAGTAGGTACTGGACATTTCAAAGTTGAATTAAAAAAACACACTAAAGTCCTTCCATTAACAATAGTCGACCGGGATCGACCCAGCCTACTGGGACTCGAATGGTTTGCACTATTAGGAATCGGAGTAACCAGAATAAACAGCATTACTGAGACAGACTGGGAAGCGAACCTGATGAAAGAATTCCAGGACGTCTTCAACGGAGAACTGGGCAAGTACCAAGGGTCCCCTATCTCATTTAATTTAAATCCAAATATAGCCCCTATAAGACTAAAGGCGAGGCAAGTTTCTTTCACGTTAAAACCCAAAATTGATGAACAATTAGATAAACTTATCGCACAAGGGGTATTACAACCAATAGACCACACAAGGTGGGAAACCCCAATTGTTACCCCTATTAAACCAGATGGGTCAGTACGTATCTGCGGGGACTACAAAGCAACCCTTAACCATGCGCTACAGCAAAGCGCATACCCAGTTCCGGTGGTACAGCACCTATTACATTCTTTAGGGGGAGGTAAAATCTTTGCGAAATTGGACCTTGCGCAAGCCTACCAACAATTACCAGTTGACCCAGAAACAGCGGAAGCACAAACAATTGTGACACACAGGGGGGCATTCAACTGCAACAGACTGCAATTCGGAGTTAGCGTGGCCCCAGGAGTATTCCAGAGTTTAATGGAATGCCTATTGCAAGGAATAAAGGGGGTGGTACCATACTTTGATGATGTATTAGTATCAGCCAAGGACAAAGAACAACTGAAAGACCACCTAAGAGAGGTCTTAAAATTTTTTAAAGAGGCGGGACTTAAAGTAAAAAAAGAGAAGTGCCAATTAGCCACCGACAAAGTCGAATTCCTGGGATACCTCATAGACAAAGAAGGGATCCACCCCACTGAAAACAAAATCAGAGCAATAAAGGAAGCTTCCAGACCCAAAAATAAAACAGACTTGCAAGCCTTCTTGGGACTTATTAATTTTTACAATGTATTCTTACCACAGAAAGCAACGATAGTGGAACCACTGCACAGGTTGCTTGATAAGAAAGCTGCCTGGACCTGGGGGCGACGAGAAGAAACAGCATTCCAGGAAATAAAAAACTTACTTGCATCAGACTGTGTGCTAATACAATACAGCGAGACTCTTCCAATAACATTAACATGCGATGCATCACCATTCGGCATTGGTGCCATACTCAGCCATGTATTACCTGATGGAAGAGAAGCACCTATCGCATTCTATTCAAAAACTCTATCTAATCTGGAGAGGAATTACAGCCAACTAGATAGGGAGGCATTGGCCGCAATAACAGAAATAAAACGTTTCCACGAGTATATCTATGGCAGACCCTTTTCACTTGTCACAGACCATAAACCTCTCCTAGGAATCCTCGCAGGAAACAAAGCTACACCTAACATACTGTCACCGTGGATGACGAGGTGGTCTGAATTCCTAGCTGCCTATAACTATAACTTGATCTACCAACCAGGAAAGAACATAACACACACTGACTCCCTGAGCCGTTCCCCCCTACCCGACTTAGATGATGATCCTGCATCAACCACATCAACCCTTCAAATCGAGACGTTGGCAAACCTACCCATAACAGCAACAGACATTGCTATGGAAACCTGGCATGGATTTTAAATTGGGTAGGTAAAGGGTGGCCAGAAACTGCAAGTGACGAGACTGTTAAATCATTTCGGAATAGACAAACGGAACTATCAATCTTCAAGGGATGTATACTATGGGGGGGATAGGGTGGTCATACTGAACATATTAAGGAAACAAATACTTGAATTATTGCATGAGGGTCACCTGGGTATTGTCAGAATGAAGTCCCTGGCTAGGAGTTATGTATGGTGGCCAGGGATGGATAAAGACATAGAAGAATGGATAGCAACTTGCAAACGATGCCAGGAATCTAGACCTACATCCCCTTCTGCACCTATACATGAATGGGAAACACCTAGGGGACCATGGTCTAGAATACACATTGATTTCGCAGGACCAACTAAAGGACACACATTCTTAATAGTGATAGACGCTTACTCAAATTGGCTTACCATCATGCACTCAACCACAACAGAAGCTGTTATTAGACAACTAAGGAAACTTTTTACAACACATGGATTGCCGGATTTAGTTGTATCCGACAACGGACCACAATTCACGGCAATAACATTCGAAAGGTTCCTGGCAGAACAAGGAATAAGGCATGCACTAACAGCGCCGGGACATCCGGCTACAAACGGATGGGTGGAACGCATGGTCTGTTACACTAAGGAAGCACTACACAAATTGGGACCGGGGGATATACAGGAAAAAATAGACAAACTACTAAGTATACAACACATTACACCAAACACCACAACAAATAAAAGCCCAGCAGAATTATTAATGGGAAGGAAACTAAAATCAAACCTAGACAGGCTACACCCCACATATAGCCCAGAAAAGCCAGCAGACTCCTCCAGTAAGTGCCGCACATTCAAAACAGGGGGCCTAGTCTATGCAAAAAGCTCACGGGGGAACCATTGTGGATACCGGCAACAATAACCCAAATAACAGGACCCCGGTCATATAGGGTAGACACAGAGGATGGAAAGAGCTGGAGGAGACACATAGACCAAATCAGATCGAGGATCACACTGAGAAACACTAACAATCAGGATGAGGAAGGGGGAGAACCTACACAAATAAAGGAATTGCCGCAAACATTAAACAAAAATAGCCAAACCAGAGAGGGGGGAGACCCCTCAAACACAAACAAAAAGGGAGGGGGAGACCCCCCACAAGTAAAAGAAGTGACAAAACAAACCCTAACAACGACACAACAACCAATACTAACATTAGTCCCAATCGGAAATCGCAAACACGTACCTGAAACGATAGAAGAAGAAAACAACTTGGGGACGCTGGAGCAGACTTCGAAGAACCATCAGGAAGCCACTCCTGGTGGGAGTGGCCCAGCCGATTCAACCAGCCAGGAAAGGCCTGGTGGGAGCGGCATGACTGAATCTACCTTCCAGTAGGCTCCACGGAAAAGAACGGGAAAAACAGCAACCTCGTCCGAACAGTCCAGAGGCGAACTCACGACTGAATTGCGCAGGTCCAGTCGGAACCATAAGAGCCCCACCTACTTACGTGACTACGTAAGATAGGTGAGGCCCGGATTGGTTAGACTGGACCACATGGGGAGGGGTGTTATATGTTTGCATACTTACCTATGATACGTTGGTCCGTGGTGGCGGGAGATTTGAAGAGCCATCCTTGGCCACGAGCCGTGAGCAGCCAGCTATAAAAAAGGCTGCCGCGGTTTCTCTGCATGCGATTACTAGAAAGAAAATAAAAAGGAAAAAGTAAACTAGGTCTCGAGTCTCTTTTCCCACAACGTAACAGAAAGTATATTTGGAGAAAGAGGAAGTTGGGTTATACACATTTAAAACCCAAGGGTTTTTTAAAATGAAATAGTCAAAATTATGTCTGCTTTTGTGGGCACTTAGCATAAAAGTGAAATATAAGATTGAAATGCTCCTATTTTTTTCTGGAAGGATTTAGAAAATTAATTGCAGTTAGAAAGCTCACTTTTAAAAAACAATTGCGCTTTCTCTGGAATCATATGAAGAATTTGCCAAGTTGGATAGACTGATAGCTTCTAACGTTTCAGGTTGATCCATCTTGTTCTTTAGTTCTGGAGCATAAGAACGCAGTTCTTGGCTGTGATTTTATTACAATGCAGAGAGAAATGAAGGCAGCAGAGATGGTGAGGGAAATCCCTTACCATACTGGCTACATAGCTTAACATGTTGTGTTAACCAAGCCTATACGGTTAGTGGTTAGGTTGCACTTTTTGTTTTTGTTTTATGTTGTTTCCTTATTCAATTTTTAATATTTTGTAAACCATTCTGGGAGTTGGGCAGCATATAAATTCAATAAAAAAATATTAATGCAATAAATAAATTATGGAAGATTAAAACAATATTTCAAATTGGCTAGAAAAAGAATTAAAAGTACATTTCTATTGTTTTAAGTTACTTTCCAAACTTTTGATATGTAATTAAAATGAGCATCTGCCAAAGCCAATGAACATTTCAAAACAAATCTTCTTCATCCTAGTGTTTTCCCACAGGTGCAGGGTCTGCTTTTTGAACTAACAAGTGCAGTTTTATGTGTTCATCTTCCAGAATAAATAAATAGGTGAAATAACTTCCTCCCATAGGGAGTTAGTATAGTGCACAATCACATTTATTTATTTACTATTTTTATTTATTTATCAAATTCCTAATACTGCTTGTATGACTCTGGGCAATTTAAAAATAAAACAATAAAATCATATAAGTCATAATTAAAAAAAAATTAAAAATCAGAATTAAAACAGAGTTTAAAAGAACAATTCAAAAATTAAGTCAGAGAGAAGGGCTTCAATCCACCAACCACCCCCAGGTTTGCATGACACTCTTAGATCCCCTCACTGGTTAGTACTGTAGATCCAAGTGTTGATATTCTTCTTAAAGGCTATATGTTGCATTTTAATCATAATGTCTCCTACTATTAGCTGAACTATCTGTTTCTCCCTAAAAAGTAGCAGAGGTGCAAAATAACAGCTTTTGGGGGAGAATTCATCATAATTCTAGAGTTATACAAATGTAGCATGTCAATGTCAACATGGATTTTCAGATGGATATGCTAGTTCTTTTTTTTTTTTATGCTACTCTATACTTTTGACTATCAAATTTAATATCTTCTAACAACCATTTATAAATCAATATCTGTAAAGAGTTGCCTCATTGGTAAGTTGCCTCATTGTATAAATTTAATAAATATTATAGGCTTTTTAATTTATGAATTATTTAATTATGAGATTCTCAATTATCCCAAATTCTGTCTGTTGAATATTCTAATGAGGAGCGAAACCAAGGAGCAAAGGTTTCCCTTCAGTCTGTCTCTCCGGTGGAAAAAGAATAAGTTTAAACTGATTGCTCTGCCTGTTGGTGGGAAGTTTGAATAGCTGTCATTGGTTGAGCTATCCAACAGCACTCCTTAAAAAGAGAGAGCTTCTGGCAAAGACTCGACTTGATTTTTCCGATCTCCTAATAAAAGAGCTGCAGTCACTATCTAGTGTGTCCTGCCTCTTCAGCCAGCCCCAACATAACATTGTCCTTGCACAATACAAATACATGCAGTCCTAAACAATTACCTGGCTAGTAGCCTGTAGTTCATTGTTAGTGCCTGTAATGGACAAGAGGTAGAAAGGATTTGGAGAAAGATGTATGCATGATCCAACAACGTTAAATAGAGGCCAGCTATCTAGACAAGTTGACATGTTGTCTTGTTTTCTGCATCTGCATTCAAGGCTGAAACCCTAACAGATACTAAGGTAGCTTAAGCTGGTGAAAAGCAAAAATTATTTACTATAAAAATAGCCCGACAACTGCTTTTTTCTTACCTCTCATTCCATTAAAATTCAGGGTAGAATGCTTGTTTATAGCTATGGCCACAATCTGACACTAAGAAAGATAAAGTACGCTGGGGTGAAAGTTGTGCTGTAGGAATTTCCTCTTCATAAATTTGTGGTAGGATCACATTGTAGCAGCAGCATATGCTTATAAAATTCTTGAAAATAGACATTTTGTTTATTTTAACAATTCTCTGAATAATGGAGATGGAATTTAAGGGAATGCTGGACATCTATTACTGCTTGTAAAATGGATGTATATGTATGTTTGGGGAATATTTAAACATATGGCAATGAAGAGCTGTTTTTTTGCTATCGTAAATGAAAAGTCCCATTTTTCCATATAGCAATACTGAGGCATCAAAATCTATTAAAATCTGTCCAAAGTTTGCTGTCACATTAGCTTCCAACCATTTCTGTTTTACGTATGTATATGATGAGTATTTAAGCATTCTTTCTGTCAGACTTCTATTTTTGAAAGTCTGACAGATACTGCACAGAACAGTTCTATAAACAAGATTTCATACAAACATTAAACATTTCTCGGATTAAAGTTGGTGCTTTAATTCTACTTTTTTTCCAATTCTCTCCTATGCTATCTAAGAGGCTGAAAGTCAGTAAACTAAGTTTTTTGTTTATGTATTTCATAGCTGGAATTATAAGGAAAGATGAGTTCCTTTTTTCTTTAAAAACATGAAAGAGAAGATCACATGCATTGAAAAAGCTAGTTTGACAGTTTACGTTTAACAATAAGTATAATTTAATAATACATTCTCTGATATTACAGAGTTGGATCCAGATTTAGCATGAATCCACACCAGCACTAAATATTGACCCTGTAATATCTCTCTTGCAATGCTTCCCCAGGGGTAGGATTCTACCAGTTCACACCTATTCACTAGAACCGGTTGTTAAAATTCTAAGCAGTTCGGAGAACCGGTTGTTATAAGAAATGACTGGCCTAATCCTGTAAGGAAGGCAGGAAGGAAACATTCTGGTGTTGCTTACAGAAATTGCCCCTCCGTTAACCCTTATTACATTCTTGGCAGGACTAGACTTCCTGTCTCTGGAACTTCTCTGGAGTTTTTTTTCCCCTCCTTTGCAGGTACTTTGCTTGTGTGGCGTGACCATTGAAAAAAGTAACTTATGACCATTTTTCACACTTACGACTGTTGCAGCATCCCCACAGTCACGAGAGGCCAGGAGAGGAGTTGCGTGCCTCGATGTGAGTGATGTTGAGTTGGACACGCCCAGCCAGTAACATGACCACCAAGCCATGTCCACCCAGTCACATGACCACCAAGCCACACCCACCACCTAAGCTACACCCACAGAACCGGTTGTTAAAAATTTTAAATCCCACCCCTGCAGATAACTGTTAAAAATAATTATAATGGAAATATATTAGATAGCAGAATTAAGCATGGAAAAGTCAGAACTCAGATATTAATTTTAAATGGCAAATGTTTAGCAAGATCAGCAATTACAGAGAGCCACCTCATTTTTGAAGTGGCATTTTGCCTAATTGGGAGTTTTGATTGAAATGCCCTTTTGAAGTGAAAATTCATAGCAAAGCAGTCATGCTTCTAGTATTTTGTTTTGCTTTGTTTATACTTCTTTCGTATTGCTTCATTAAAAAAGTAAGTAGCTTACAAAAGCAGAATACAATAAACTATACAATATGTACAAAATCACTATAAAAATGACAACATACATCCCTTAGGTTTATATTCTCCACCTTGTCCTAGTCAAATACCTGCCTAAATAGCCAGTTTTTCATTAATTTTCTAAACAGTGGGAGGATTCACACTCTGGTCACTTCCTGGTTGGATTACTGCAGTACATTCTACATGGGACTGGTCTTGAACTAAATCCGGAAATTACAAATGATCACAGAGCACAGTTCTGACTTCATGGTTTGCCCATATTATACTCCTGATATGTGATCTTCATTGGCTTTCAGTTTCTTTCCAGATGTTTTATTTAGTTTTTGGCATACAATGTCAGGAAAATCTACATATACTAAGCACACAATGCAGTCCTGACAGTTTAGACTGCTAGTTCATTCTACTCAGTACTTGTATGCCTATCCTTGGTACACTGTAGGGGGAGAACTAGCTTTAGACTAGGTTCCTGACTCTTCCAGGCTCCTTTGCCAGTTTCGCCTCACCTTGTGTTATAATACCTCACATCCAGACAGGTACAGTGCTGTGACTTCCACTGCCCACACATATAAACGCAGCTAGTTTTTCCCACCAATGTGATGCCCATTTATCTACTCGCAATATTGCATGCTTTCAGACTGCTGGGTGGGCAGGAGCTGGGGATCGAGAGATGGGAGCTGGGCTTGAACTGCTGGAGTGCAGACCATTTCTGGCTGGCAATTCCAGCATCATTAAGCCACTGAGACACCACATCCCCATATTCCAGGTATACACATGCAGACCCTTCAGACTTGGTCCAATGGGCAGATATCCTCCAGGAGAGGTGGTCCCACGAAAAACAACCTGGCCGCATGCCATTCACTCCTCTAAAAGTGATAACCAAATTTGATTTCCAAATGCAATTCGAAGTGTTGATTATCACCTTTAAAAGCCTGAATGGCATGGGGTCAAGTTGTTTTTTGTGGGACCGCCTCCCCCGGACGATATCTACTCATTGTACCAAGTCTGAACAGTTTGTACTGTATGTTCCAGGTCCCTTTCAGTACATACTGATTTTTTAATAACATGCAGTTTATGCCAATCTTAAATAATGCTAAAATAGGAAGCAGGGTTATTATATATGCCTTTGTGAATGTGTGTGTGTGTGTGTGTGTGTGTAAAATAAAAAAAAATATACACACATGTATATTCTGTATATATAAAAAATAAATGATTACATATGTATATGTAAATATTTAATATGTGTGTATATGTATATGTGTATACACACACACAAACATTATTATTGATGGACATTTGAGACACTATGCCATAAGTACACCTAAGCCGTGTTTTTAATGCAAGCATGCCCATTTTTTTCCAATGCAAGCCAGAGTTTTTAATCTAGTACTGCTTGTAGGCAACTTTTTTTGTCACATCCATCATCTAGGATAGGGGTGTCAAACTGGCAGCCTATGGGCTGGATGCATCATGTGCAGGCCACATCCACCCCACATCACGTCATGAAATGTCATGTGATGGCAACGTGATGCGGCAAATTTGAAACCTGTGATCTAGGAGGTTGATGCAACATACCATCACACACTCAAGATACAGATCCCGAGTAAAGGTTTATCAAATTCTCCAGGGAACCTGAGTTTTAGACAGAATAATGTTGTCCAATGAAGCATGCTGGTCTCTGCTAAAAGCAGCACTATTGCCATCCCCACATACACTACTTATGTGGGTAACAATGAATATGGTTGGAACTGCTAAAAAAAATAGCCTTTAAACACAGCTAACTATTTGTATTCGAAGTATGCTACTTTTTATGCAATCCAGTAACTGACCTAGATACCATATTGTTGTGAACTAAAGAAATGTAATTAATAAAGATTCATTTGCCTAGCAGGATCGTAATCCTGCACTTCCTATTGGCCCATATAATGGCAAGTTATGATTGGTTCATTCCGAGCAATCTGACTGGCTGTTGGCGGGCCGCGCCAAGATTCAAATGCTACAACACTATCCATTGGTTATCCGGATAGCAGTTTACTCTATAAAAGAGTGACTGCTAGCCGGGGGTTTTTTGTCTCTGTTATGCTTGAGAATAAAGAGCTGAAGTTCAAGGTTTACAGTCTGGTCTCTGTTCATTAACCCATGCCTCAAACTTAACACTGGCGACGAGGATGGGATGTGGAGACAAAAGAGCTGACTAAATCCTACAGAGCACCAACTGAAGCACGTGGCTAAGAGCGCATCTACATCGACAGGATGTCAGGTGGCACTATACCACCCGCTCCTTTTGACCCGGAAAAAGAAGACTGGGAGTCGTATATGGATCGGTTTCAAATGTTTCTAGAAACCAACAATTTGAAAGACGCCACACCCGGAAAGAAGCGGGCGGTGTTCTTGACCCATTGTGGACCAGCCTTGTTTAGGATGGTGAAAGCGCTCGCGAAACCGGCTGAGGTGAAATCAATGGATTGGGACAACCTCGAACCTATTCTACGGGCTCACTATGTCCCTGCCGTACCAACGTTGGTCCGGAGACACGAATTTTATCAACGGGATCAGCGGAAGGGTGAAAGTATTGCAGACTTCATCGCTGACCTAAGAAACCTGGGAGGCCTCTGTGGTTTTTCAGACCTAGAAGAAGCTATGCGAGACCGCATAGTTCTGAGATTAGATGACCACACAGTACAGAGCAAGATCATGGCAAAAGGGGACATCGATCTTGCAGATGCCATTGCAGACGCTACTGCAGCAGAGGCAACCAAGAAGTCGGCTGCTCGAATGCGCCGCACCAACGCACCGCTCCGTCAATTCGCCTGTGAAGCCTCGCTCAACTAGAAAGACACTCAGCAACAGCGCACCATGAGGACCTCGAGTTCCAGTCCGAGAGTGATGAAGAAGAGGTTAACAGACTTCGGGCCGAACGAGATCAACAAACTCTAAAATTTCAGCGCCTATGTGCGGGCTGTGGGGGAAACCACCCGCGATCCGGTTGCAAATTCCTCGACGCAATCTGCCGTTCCTGTGGGAAAAGAGGCCACATCGCACGGGTCTGCAGGAGTAAGAGGGAATCCAACACAAACAGAAAGGAGAACAACCTCCGCCAAACCACAGGGAACCTCCCTGCAAATCGGGATCGTTTGAATAACCAATGGAACAACCATGCCTACAGCGGCAAAACATCCGCTCTTCCAGCAAGACGAGAAGAGACACACCAGACTATTATTATCGGCCACGCTTCGTCATTAGACAAACAAAAGATCCGAGTGGAAGTGGCCATCGAAAACCGACCTTGCCTGATGGAAGTCGACTCTGGATCGTCCCTCTCGATGGTTTCCTGGAAGACCCTTAAACAGCTGATCCCTGCCATCCGTCGTCAAGACCTCAGGACACAGAAAATCGTCCTCAGGGATTACCAAGGGAACACGATCCCAGTCGTCGGAGTGAGTCAAGTCCAAGTATCTTTTAAAAATCGTGCCGTGTCACTCCCATTAACTGTCGTCGATGGTGATCGGCCCAGTTTACTAGGCCTACAATGGTTCGCCCCACTCGGGATCGAGGTGGCCGGCATTCACCAGGCCGGAAGCGACGATTGGGAAGAGAGCATCGTCCAGGAATTCCACGACGTGTTTTCGGACAAATTAGGCAAGTACAAGGGAACCCCTATATCATTTAGCCTCAATCCAGAAGTAGCCCCTATCCGCCTTAAGCCTCGTCGGGTGCCGTTCGCCCTTAAACCCAAGATTGACGAGCAACTTGATAAGTTAATAGCCCAAGGGGTGTTGGAGCCTATTGACCATGCCCATTGGGAAACCCCAATCGTAACCCCCATCAAACCGGATGGGTCAATCAGAATTTGTGGAGACTACCGCGCCACTCTGAACCACGCACTCCAACAGAGCGCTTATCCGGTGCCGGTGGTTCAACATCTCCTCCATTCCCTGGGCGGCGGGAAGATCTTTGCAAAGTTAGACTTAGTGCAAGCGTATCAACAACTACCCGTTGATGTGGAAACCGCAAAGGCACAGACTATCGTTACACACCGAGGTGCCTTTAAATGCAACAGACTCCAGTTCAGAGTGAGTGTAGCCCCCGGTATATTTCAGAGTCTAATGGAGAGACTTTTACAGGGAATAAAAGGGGTTGTACCGTACTTCGATGACGTATTAATTGCTGCCCCAAATAGAGAAGAGCTTGAAAGGCATCTCAGATTGGTTTTACATAGATTTATGGACGCCGGTCTCAAGGTTAAAAGAAATAAATGTCAACTATGCACAGAAAGGGTAGAGTTTCTCGGATACCTCCTCGATAAACACGGTATTCACCCTACTGAAAACAAACTCAGGGCAATCAAGAACGCCCCAAGACCTAAAAATAAGACTGATCTCCAGGCTTTCCTGGGACTTATTAACTTTTACAACATATTCTTGTCCCAGAAGGCGACCGTAGCTGAGCCCCTACATAGACTTCTCGACAAGAAAGCCACCTGGGTCTGGGGACATCGAGAAGAACGCTCTTTTCAAAAAGTGAAAGACTTATTAACATCCGATGCTGTTCTAATGCAGTACAACGAGACTTTGCCAATAAATATTACGTCCGACGCATCACCGTTTGGGGTTGGAGCCATTTTGAGCCACGTGTTACCAAACGGGAATGAGGCTCCTATTGCGTACTTTTCCCGCACATTATCAAAGGCTGAACGAAACTATAGCCAACTTGACAAAGAGGCTCTTGCTATTGTATCGGCCGTAAAGCGGTTCCACGAATATGTTTATGGGCGGCCCTTTACTCTAGTTACAGACCACAAGCCTTTACTTGGCATTTTAGCAGGTGATAAACCAACGCCGCATATATTGTCGCCTAGAATGACTCGCTGGTCAGAATTCCTAGCAGCCTACAACTACGTACTGCAGCATCGCCCGGGGAAAGCCATTCCCCACGCTGACGCTTTGAGCCGTTCCCCACTTCCGGAAACCGTCAGCGACCCAGCTCCGACCCTCACTACGTTGCAAATTGAAACCCTCAACTCGCCGCCACTAACGGCAAGGGATATCGCCGCCGACACAAAACGGGACGCTATCCTCGCAAGAGTTGTCAGTTGGGTCGAACGCGGGTGGCCAGTCGAAGAAACCCCCGCCATTTTTGCACCGTTCAAACACCGGCCAACGGAACTATTTTCCCAGAAGGGCTGCATCCTATGGGGAGATAGAGTCGTCGTACCAGAGAGACTACAGCGACTCGTGTTGCAAACCCTGCACGAAGGACATCCGGGCATCGTCCGCATGAAGGCTCTCACTCGAAGCTACGCGTGGTGGCCAGGCATCGATAAACAAATTGAAGCCTGGGTAACCACGTGTAGAAACTGCCAAGAAGTCAGCAACGCCCCACCGAGAGCAATTCCCAACGAATGGGAAACTCCTCGAGGCCCGTGGTCCCGCATCCACATTGATTTCGCGGGACCCACTAAAGGACACACTTTTCTCCTAACCGTGGATGCTTACTCCAACTGGCTCGAAATCCACAAGATGAAAAGCACGACTACTGACTCCGTTATTAAAAAACTAGATAGATTATTTGCAACACACGGTTTCCCGGACGTTCTAGTTTCCGACAACGGACCCCAGTTTACTGCTCTCACCTTCGAACAATACTTGGCGGACTGGGGTATCTGCCATGCCTTGACTTCGCCGGCTCACCCTGCGGCAAACGGTAGAGCAGAAAGGATGGTCCAATTTGTTAAAAAGACACTACAAAAAATGGATCCGGGGGACATCGACGCTAGATTGAACAAAATACTCTTACTACAACACATTACCCCCCACAGTGTCACCAACAAGACCCCAGCCGAACTTTTAATGGGGCGGAAGCTTCGCTCCCACCTCGACCGATTACACCCGTCTTATTCACCAGAGAAACCTTGTGGATCCAGCGGAACGTATCGTCAATTCAAGGTAGGCGACCTGGTCTATGCCAAAAACCTTTCCGGCGAACCGCTGTGGGTCCCAGCCACCGTAGTCTACCTCACTGGCCCTAGATCGTACCGCCTTAAGACGACAGACGGCAAGATCTGGAAACGCCACATAGATCAACTTCGCTCTCGTTTACAACCCAATATCCGTGACCCCCCGGACTTCCAAACTCAAGGGGGAGGGAATACCGAGGGGGACGAAGGCCGTATAGACGATGACGCAATCGAGGACAGACGGCCGCTAAACCGAGTACTCGCGCCACCTGAAGAAGGTCCGGGATCGGGAGCATCCTCCCCGCAGAGGAACACCGTAGTGGAAACATGCCCGCCTGATCCAGGAATGGACTTAAGGGACCCTGATAGTGCCGAAAACAGCACCGCGGAATCAACCCCGTGTGAAGACGAGCCTTGCGTTCCACCGGAACCGAACTTTAAACAAAAGCCGGTGGAACAGCGAAAATCAAATAGGCAGGTAAAACGACCTGCATACCTGCGTGATTACGTCACCACGGCCGTCAAACGGAACCCAGGGGGGAGGGGTGTTGTGAACTAAAGAAATGTAATTAATAAAGATTCATTTGCCTAGCAGGATCGTAATCCTGCACTTCCTATTGGCCCATATAATGGCAAGTTATGATTGGTTCATTCCGAGCAATCTGACTGGCTGTTGGCGGGCCGCGCCAAGATTCAAACACTACAACACTATCCATTGGTTATCCGGATAGCAGCTTACTCTATAAAAGAGTGACTGCTAGCCGGGGTTTTTTTGTCTCTGTTATGCTTGAGAATAAAGAGCTGAAGTTCAAGGTTTACAGTCTGGTCTCCGTTCATTAACCCATGCCTCAAACTTAACACATATCATACAATAAACTGCTGCAATAGATCTCTGTCTGAAAAATAGTTAAATTTTAATCATAGATTTGTGCTCAAGGAGGAATCCTAATTTTGTGGTTGCTGCTTTTCACAGCCCTTGCTTCATGGTAGTGTCACTATATCCTCATGTGTTTGGGTAACATAATTAATTTGATTAATGTGTCAGCAGCTCAGTTCTGTCCAAGACGCACATGTAACTTTTTCCACCGCAGGAAAAAAAAAGTTTGTCATTTTCAAGAACAAAGGCAGGAAATCTCCAAAGCACGAGCAAAACATTGGAACAAGGAAGATGGTGATGGTAAACTGAATGACAGTTAATTGTTTAAATAGACTTGTGTTGTTAAGGAAGAAAGAAACTTCATGACTTTATATGGTATTCTGATGGCTAATCATATCATATAAGCTAGGCTAAAAAAATGACATAGATCAGCCTTCCTCAACTTGTGCCCTCCAGATGTCCTGGACAACTCATCTCATCCCGAGTCAGCATAAGATGTGCTGGCTGGCCAAAATGCCAATATAACTGCAGAATACCATATTGGGAAAGCTTGTATGTGAATTGACTGGAACATCTTTTTTCCCTTTACAAATGCAACTTTAAAGTATGTACCTTATTGTTGAATTTCTCCATTTCTTTACAAAAGGATTGTCCAGATGTTTTTAGCTTTAATAAGGATAAGACTATGTAACAAATTAACCAATCCTGATTTGTTTTTGTTTTTTTAACAGTTAAATTTATGCACTATTCAATCTGTTCAAGGAAAAATGAATAATTCCTCAGGATGGCCTTTTGAGGCTATATTTAAATTGTAAGAAAGCGACATTAAATTATCAGGTGTGTTTTATTTTAAATGAAATAGGTACATTTTTAAACTAATGGGATTTCTGACCTGAAGTACATTACAAGACTTTTTGCATTGCAAGCTTCAGTCTAATATCTAGATAATCCCAGTTTCTTTTCAGGGGTTTCATCAATGCTTAAAATAGGATATGATTAGCTTTGACATTAAAACAGGGTTTGAAACATAGCTTTAAGCAGACTTAATGTATTCCATTCTAAAAAGAGTGATTCTAAAGAAAGTACAGAGAAGAGCAACCAGGATGATTAAGGGTCTGGAGACTAAAACATATGAAGAATGGTTGCAGGAACTGGGCATGGCTAGTCTAATGAAGAGAAGGACCAGGGGAGACATGATAGCAGTGTTCCAATATTTGAGGGGCTGCCACAGAGAGGAAGGGGTCAAGCCATTTTCTGAAGCACCCGAAGGCCAGACAAGGAATAATGGATGGAAACTGATCAAGGAGAGATTCAACCTGGAAATAAGGAGATTTTTTTTGATAGTCAGAGCAATCAACCAATGGAAAGCTTGCCTTCAGAAATTGTTGCAGATTCATCACTGGAAGCTTTCAAGAAGAGACTGGACTGTCACCTGTCAAATGGTGTAGGGCAAGGGTGTCAAACTCACGTTGTCACGGCGGCATCACATATCAGGACATTTCCCCCCCCCTTTGCTAAATTGGGTGTGGGTGTGGCCAGCATGTGACGCATTCGGCCCATGGACCATGAGTTTGACCGCCCTGGTGTAGGGTCTGCTTGGGGAGGGGGTTGGACTAGACGACCTACAAGATCCCTTCCAACTCTGTTAATCTGTATCTATATATATGGCATTCACCAACAAATACAATCTCTTTACACAAATAATGAGCCCTACACCATAATGTGCAAAAAGTGTTCTAGCATTGCCAAACTTGACATCAGTGTTTGGCATAGTGGAGAAATTAATGGGTCACATTGACACCAGTTAGCAGCATCTTTTTCTTGTGTTATTTCCATACTTAAAATAATAATTGAGGTCAGTAGCACTGATCCATACCAACTTATGAAGAGCTGGCCACTGCTACTTTTTAGGTTTAAAATGCCCAAAGAATGCAAGGTCTCTTCAATCCACAGCAGATATGTGTGTGTACATTTGTGTTATAACAGCATTACTGCAATTTCCCCTATGCACGAGAAATAGCTGCATGTGTGCCAATATTGAGCTTTATATTGATGGCAGGGGCTTGACTTGGACGAGATAGAAAGATATAGACACCACTCGCCATGATCTACTGCTGATACATTATTTGCACACTTTTCATTGTCCCCTCCCCACCATTTTTAAGATATAATTTTGTATCCAATGGTCAGTTAAATAATATTAATTGCACATGGTAGCAGAGTAAATTAATTGTTTGCTGCCTTTTCATTTGTCCCCAAATCTGTTGCCTGAGAAGGTTGCCTTCCTTCCTTAGTGGTAAGTGGATCCGGATTAAAGCATTTCCACACTATGCTTAATGCTAGTCATAGGTAATTTCACTAAACTTTGGCCACTGGTGAAGAGAAGACAAAGTTTATTTGTCTCTGTCTTCAGAGTTGAGGGTAAGAGTTCTAATTCAAGCTTATTTCAAATATAGAAGGCAATTCACATTTAGATACCAGAGGACTTCTTCAGATTCTTCCGATGTTGAAATAACATATTACAGTTGTTAACTGATAATGTATTTTAAACTGACCTTTGGAGCTTGCATCTGCATTCTCTGATTTCTTCCCCTCATCCCTCCCCCATCCATATTTAAATTCTACATCAGTCTAGTCCATATTTCTCAACCAGAGGAACTTTATTTGTTTAAAATATGTTTATTGTGCTTTTTTCACCTTTACATATCTCAATCACATCTTCAAGTACTGTGGCATCATTGTTACAAATACAGATCTCTATACATTTCTATTCATTTATATACATTTCTATACATTTTTCTTATCTCTACTATTCTTATTCCTACTATTTACCCATTCATACCATTTATTCCACACCACGTGGCTCTTCTTTGCCTTTTAATTCTAGAGTGAGTTTGTCCATTTCGGCACATTCTAATATCTTTTGAATTACTAATCTTTCTGGAGGTATATTATCTCTCTTCCAACCTTGTGCATATGCAATCTTCGTGGTTGTTGATATGTGTAAAATCATATATTTGATCTCCTTACTGTATTTCCCCTTAATTATCCCTAAAAGGAACAGTTCAGGTTTAAACTCTATTTGACAGTTCATTATTTCTTTTAGTTCTGAATTTTAATCCAATATTTGTTAGCTTCAGGGCAAAGCCACCACATATGGAAGAAGGTACCATGCCTCTGTCCACATTTCCAACAATTTGGTTTCAAATTAGGGTATATTTTTGCCAATCTCATTGGAGCCAAATGCCAACGATAAAGCATCTTATATTGATTCTCCTTATATGCCGCAGATCTTGTTATTTTGTAATTCCTGCTCCAAATTCTTTCCCAATCTTCTAATTCTATATTGTGTCCAAAAATTTTGGCCTATGCTATCATGGGCCCTTTAACTACTTCCTCTTCCAATTCGAATCTTAGCAAGTAGTTATATATTCTTGTTATTAATTTCTCCTCCGGACCTACCAAAATTTTATCTAGTTGTTGTGGCTCATTATCAAATCCATATTCTTCTGCGTCCTTTTAATATCTCATTTAGAGATGCAGGTATGGCCACCAATCTGTAAATATTCCTTGATCTTTCAGCTCCTGGTTAATTTTTAATTTCCACATGGTTATCTAGTAGTTCATTATACCTAGCCATTTTACCTACATCTAATGTATTGGGGTGGATCATTGTCTCCATGTGGATAGCCAGCCGGCTATTTTCATATAGCGTTTTTTCCTAATCTTTTCCTAAATCTGTATCAATGAATCCCTCATTTTGTGTCTATAAAAATATGAATGTTTTATTTTCTTCTATCCCACAAGAAGGCATGCCACACCATCTGCAGGTCATTTCTTTCCAAAGTTAAAATTATTTTATTATTTAAATTCACCCACTCCCTAATCCATATCAATGCAGCTGCCTTATAATAAAGTTCCCAATCTGGAAGTCTGAAGCCACCTCTACTTCTACTATTTGTAACGCTATTAGCTTTATTCATGCTTTTTTGCCTGCCCATACAAATTTTGTGGTTATTCTATTTAATTCTATAAAAAAAAACTTTTTGTCTAATTTTATGGGGATTGTTTGAAATAAATAAAGTAATTTAGATAAGATATTCATTTTAATTGTAGCAATTCTTCCTAATAAAGATAATTGTAGTTTTCCCCAAGATTCCAGATCTTTCTTTATTTGTTGGAACAGTTTTATATAATTGTCTTCCTTTATTAAGTTAACAATATTCCTAAGTATTAGACCTTCTTTGTGACTTGCAATCCCATTTCCTTTTCTAATTCTATAACCAGAGGAACTTTAAGATGTGTAGATTTCAATTCCAGAAATTCCCCATCCAGCATGGCTGTCGCAGAATTCTGTGAGATGAAGTCCACATTTCTTAAAGTTGCTCAGGTTGGAAAACATTGTCTAGCCACTCCACTGCATCTGATGAAGTGGACATAACTTACAAAAGCAGATGCCTATTAATAAAATTAATTAATTTGCAAAGATGGGACCAGGCTCCTTCTGTGATGACTTACACAGTTCCTTTCTTTCAGCACAGGTAGGGCATCTCCCCCTCTCCCAATACATTTTAACTTTTTTCCCCTGATAGGGCATATAGTATTATTGATTAAGCCAGCCTGAAATGATTTTTTGCGCCAAGGTGTGGTTTATAAAGGCATAAAATAAATTCAGGAATAGGTTAAATAGTGTTGAAGAGACAGAATGGACAAGAATTTTGAACTTCCTTGAGGACATTCAAGGCAATCCTGCCCTCCAGTGGTCAGTAGAGCATAATGCAGGGGCTTCATTTTCTCTGGCTGTTTGCTGCATGATTCCTAAATACAGTTGCCTTTGCCTTTCCTATTCACATCTTGTCAATCTTTTTCTGAGTGCTGCAAATAACTAAAGGAGCATTGAATATTTGTTGCCCTAAATTGTATAAAATCCAAATGATATTATATGCTCATTTTGTTTGATAAATGCCTCTGGCACCTTTCTTATTAGCACACCGTCCAGAAAAAAAATACTTCTCATTTTAGGTTTACAACACATTGCTCAATTACTTTGCATTACGGTAATTCCTATGTGGTGGTTTTTTTTTGTTTTTGTTTTGCTGTTTAAACAAAGTTGCTCTCAAATCTGGGATTATTCCTCTTTGAAGTGCTGTCCAGGCCAATTCTGGTTTCAAATTTGAATGCCTCAATGGATCTGTGAAACAACTGTCCCATCAAATAAATACACTTGACTTACAACAGTTCATTTAGTGACTGTTCAAAGTTACAACAGCACTGCAAAAAGTGACAAAGTTACAACCATTTTTCACACTTGTGACCATTGCAGCATCCCTAAGGTCACATCAGTGGTGGTATTCACTGGATTGGGCGAATCAGTAGCAAGGATTTGGTGTGGGTTGCCGAACTGGTAATAAGTTCTGTCTGGCCACGCCCTCGACCTGGTCACTCAGTCACCGCTGGCTCGCTTGCCCCGCCCACCCGATGTTCACTCACCCCGCCCGCCTGACACTGGCCCCTTAAGGTATTTCTTTTTTTCCCCTCCGACAATCAGCTGTTCATATGATCAGCTGTGACGGGATTCCTCTTGTTGAGGCCCAGGAAGGCAAAAAATGGAGGGAGGGGCTCAGCCCCCTCCCTCCATTTTTTGCCTTCCTGAGCCTCAGAGGAGTCTTATGGGAGCAAAAACGCCCCCTCCCCGGAGGCTCTTCTGAGGCCTAGAAGGCCCCAATAATGGGTGTGTGGGGGTAACTGCAAAAAAGAAAAAAGCCACGCCCACCCAGTCACATGGCCATGCCCACCAAGCCATGCCCACAGAACCGGTAGTAAAAAAAATTGAATCCCACCATTGGGTCACATGATTTATATTGGGATGCTTGACAAGTGACTAATTTAACAACTGCAGTGATTCACTTAAGAAGGGTAGCAAGAAAAGACGTAACATGGGGCAAAACATATTTCTCATTTAACTACATAAATTTTGGACTCAGTTGTGGTTGTAAGATGAGGACTACCTGTATCCTGTTTGCATGTGGGTTGGGTAATAGTGAGAGAGAACAGGGCACTAATGGGCGCTAGAAAGTAAAAGGTAGGGTTAGGAGCTGAGGTATCCATGCAGGGAAAAAGTGAAGCAATGCGATTTCTGCCCCTTTTGTTCTTGCATGCAATGTCTGCACACATTACAAAAGATCAAGTTACATTGTGATTGTAATACACGTTTTATCATTTTATAATATTAAAAGATAATTTAGACCATCAATACCTGGAGGTCCTTTTACAGATTTTGATATATTTAGTGTTTTTCTAAAGTAAAAAGCTTCAGAATATTTTTTTCAGTTGTTATTCATTAATATATCATTTGTGT
The DNA here is from genome assembly GCF_049901735.1 of Notechis scutatus. Lineage (NCBI taxonomy): Eukaryota > Metazoa > Chordata > Lepidosauria > Squamata > Elapidae > Notechis > Notechis scutatus. The sequence continues at coordinate 55,999,701 of NC_142013.1, read as the reverse complement.
CTTGTGCAGAAACAAACCATCATTTTGATTATTTACTGGTGATTATAATGGAGAAATATTTAGTGGCTGTTAAGAGGATATTCTCTAAAGTTAGTTGCATGCAAGCTTTTAGAAAGCATTAATCTGGAAGAAAAGCCCATGCTTACAAAATTATTCAATGAGCCACTTTGAATAGCAACACCCTCAAATGTCTCTTCACTTTGATGGGCATTGCAGAAGCTCTCTAGTCATTGACATGTCCCTTATGTTTTTAGAAACAGACTGATATATGAGAAAGGAGCCACAAGTTTAATGTTACATTGCCACAAACAGCTCCAAATAGACTGATATAAATCCTATTATAACCATTATTTATTTATTTATGTGTTTATATTTATTTATTTATTTATATTTGTCAATCGCTTACAAGATAATAGGTATAAGTAAAAACATAGTTATGAATACATGAAATGGGTACATATAAGAAAAATAAAAGAATCAATAGGACAGGGACGGTAGGCACGTTGGTGCGCTTATGCACGCCCCCTACAGACCTCTTAGGAAAGGGGTGAGGTCAATAGTAGACAGTCTAAGGCTAAAGTTTTTGGGGGTTATATATTTTTGGGGTTTAATATATTTAAGTTGTAAATATTTCTAAATATATATATCTATGCATGTGCATAATAAATACAGAAAATATGCAAGCAAAATGATGACCTTGCATCATTTTGGTGATGTTGTTTCCTCTTTGAGGCAATGTGTATGTGATTTTTGTCACATTTAGTTCACTGAATTCACTGAACCAAAAGTGAATGCGACATTACTAGATTTAAAAAAATATATATATGCTGATATCTTGCTCCTTTGGCCTAGTAAGATAAATGAATATTCTTGGAGTAAACAGAGGAAGTGTACTGCATTTGTCTCATATTTATTTTTAAAATGAAAGCTTCTTAAGGAGAACGGAAAAGAGAACGGAGGAAAAGGAGTTGCTTATTTCGCATTTTCTTTATTGATTGCCACTGGCTGGAATTTCAGGTTGCATGCTAGATATCAGTAAAACAGATGGAACTATATTAGAATTACAGCAAGATTAAGGAAGGTGGCATATACACTGCTGACCAGGGAGAGCTGAATACAGGTTTGAAGCTTCTGAACTGTGATGAATCCTGAAAGGCCTGCAAAGATGCTAATTCTTGCCTTAGTGGCTCTTGCGATGTCACTGCTATGGATGTCACAGAGGGAAAGTTTTTTTTTAAAACACACTTTTAATGAACAAAATTATAAATCCCTCCAAATAGTATGAACTCAATTTTTTTACTTAAAAGTGGGCAGAGCAAATTTGTTGCTACTGTCAACCACTCCCCACTGGTGCCACCACCTTACTTGGCTAAGCTCACCTCTGCTCCTGCCTCTTCAATTACTTTAGAAGGCAACAAATCTGTATTCTTGCTTTCATTGCATCAGCCTTCATATGACTGATTGATGCTTTGCTTTGACAGCTCATGTTGCCAACCTGGCCCTGTGTTTGGGCTTGACAGATGTTATCAGATACAGCCTGACATTTAGAACCCTTTCAGCAAGAATACAGAAGGCTCTGGAAGATACTTCATCTTCCCTGTCATCCTAACAAGGTGTGTGAAAGTGGGGGAAAGTTTAGGCTAAAGCTTCAAATCCTCTAGCTGCACATCCAGTCCCCATTCCTTCCAAGAGAAGAACAAAAACATAAAGAAAGATGTTCACGGATATCTATGTAAAGGGTGCTGTGAATGAAGCCTGAAAGGTGTGGATAGCCTGGATGCTTTAGCAGTAGGAGGTTCAAACTAAGAGGACTGAGCTGAAATTGGCTTCTCTTCATGGGATACAGGAATAGGTCTCCCACTATGGCCAGGCTCTGTGGCAGACAGAACCTTGGGAGCAGAGAAGGTTAGCATGCCATCGGTAGACAGAGAGCAAGTGATGGCTGATTGGTCAACAGTGGAAGGAAGACGGTATCGACGATGGAATTCACGGGAAATGTATCCATGGTCATCCTGAAGTGAGACACCACAAAAACAAAAGGAAAACAAAACTCATTAAAGGGTGTAGTTAACAGGTAAGTCCTTCAGAGTCAATTGCTCTGCCTGGTGCAAAGCAGAGTTACAGAAGCAGAAACAACCCAACATATATCCCTTCCGTATTGCTTTCCTCTTTTCTTTCCCCTCTTCAAAGAGCTGTCCAGAGCAAATTCAAAATGCTAGGTGTGCTTTATAAAGTCATGCATGATATAGCTGGTCATATATTCCATACAAGGCTGTATCTTCATATTGTAATTGGTGCAAAATGCAGTGACCTGCTTCTTGGCTAGTACCAGTCACCAGAGCATATAACACCCATATTGCAGGCCCAGCATTGACTACCTGTATTTTCCCAGGTGCAATCTGAAGTGCTCCTGGATGACTATAAAGCCTTCAATGGCTTGGAACCCAGGTTTTCGAAGTGCCACTTTCCCCAGCCAGAATCAACCCATCCTTGTATGATCACTCCAGGAGAAGTTGAAGTTTCTCCCTTGGACTAGAAGACCTCCAAGATCCCTTCCAACTCTGTTATTCTATTCTATTCTATTCTATTCTATTCTATTCTATTCTATTCTATTCTATTCTATTCTATTCTATTCAGCATCTTGATTTATGACAGCACTCATTTCATTCACAGGATTTCAAAAACAACGTCATTTTTAATAACCACGTTTGTCCTTTCTTCCAGGGAGCACATAACATCTTCTCCTTTTCCTTCTGTACTGTCAGAACACCCTTGTGAGTCAGACTGTCTCATATCTATGGGCGTCATGTAAGAATCCATCCATTACAATGTAACCTACAGAGCAAACATGAAGATAGTGAATATAAATCAACCCTATAGTTCATGGACTTCAATAATTTTAGGGAAAACTAACAAAAAGATGACCCTGAGGAAAATAAACCAAGGAGAGATGCAAAAGGTCATTTAGGTTGCATCTGAAAAGCATGGTGGCTTTCAAACTTTTTAGTTGTGTTTTGAAAGTGTGCAGTTGTTTAGTTCCTTTTCTAGTGCCTAAACTGGGCTTCTGTATCTTTCTGTACTTCCATGATGTGAAGGCCAAGATCATGTTTGTAGCCCTGCTTCTTCTAAGAAAGCAGACCAATCCCTTCTTTAACATCACTCCTGAAGATACAAAGACTCTTCCTGAAAACATTTGGTGGGGAAAAAAATTGGTATTACTATCATTAAACGTATTATAGTGTTGTTTTTGTTTAATTGGAGAAATTCCATTTAAATTATTGGGATCATGTTTAGATTTAGCTTTTTTATTTTTATTTTACTGTGTATGTTTTAACTATACATTTGTACTGCAACTGTTTTAATTGCTAGTTGTAAATTGCCAGGAATCCCTGACAGATTCAGTGATATACAAGTGCAATAAGTAAGTACATAAAATATCGTGCTGTTTTGGACATGTTCAGTTAATGTTAATAAACATAATTTAAGGCTTTGGGTACTTCCACACAAAGGGACATGCAATACTTTGAAAGCAACTGTAGACCTCTATGTAGATCATCTGTCTACCTCTGTGGACTTTTCCACTTGATACTGGTGTGAAGTCTGTAAGTCACATTGAACTTACAATTCCTTCCCAAAGAGCAGGTGGCAACTATGGCCAACATGACATTTGCACAGCTCCAGCTAATGCGCAAGTTGTGGCCATTCCTTCAGGCAGTTGTTCACACCCTCAGTTACTCATTCCCTAGTCACCTCAAAAATGGACTTTATGCTCTACCTGGCACTTGCCTTGAAGACTACTTGAAACAACAGCTTATCCAGAATATGGCACAATATACCAATGGGATGTTGCTGTTCCATAAGCTATACTGACTACAAGTTGGCATCCAGGTGCAGATTCAAAATGCTAGTTATGCTTTATAAAGTCATTCATAATATAGGACCTGCCTATCTAGGGAGATCAGACAAAAGAGTCTCTGTGATTAATCAGGGTGATCCATTAGGATCTCAGAAATTACTTTTTTGTTGTAATGGATGAACATCCTCCAAAAGATCTGCACAGCTCCTATCTGTATAAATATATATTAGAGTTAGCCATGTAGTATCAGCTTGTAAGTGGTATTAAATAAACAGGTTTTCATGATGTGTTGAAAAGCTAACCAATGTAATACTTTATTAGCCACACTGTAGTTGAAAGCTAGAGATTTGAGGAGGATTTGCCACTGTGGGGGAGCTCTTGTTCTCTCCTCCTCCTTCCAACTTCTAAGCTTCAAGTCCTACAAAACAGATATTAGCTTGAGATGTCTATAGTTCCTTTCCCATTCCCATCACAAACCAGACAAAAGGAAGATGGGAAAAACTGGCAACCTGTTTTCTCTTTCCATCTTCCTTTTGGCAGGGAGTTGACTGTGCTGCAAAATGCCAGAACTTCAAAGCAGGGGGCAGTATTTTGGTTTTTTCTTTTCTTTTCCTTCTTTCCATTTTGAAAGTGAGAAAACTGTCATAGTGAAAGCAGCAGTGACCTACAGTAACTCTGCTTACTGCCAGGAGTTCAATCCTGACCAGCTCAAGGTTGACTCAGCCTTCCATCCTTCTGGGGTTGATAAAATGAAGACCTAGATTATTGGGGGCAATATGCTGACTCTGTAAACTGATTAGAGAGGGCTGTAAAGCACTATGGAAATATATATATAAATATATATATATATATATATATATATATATATATATATATATATATATATATATATATATATATATATATATATATATATATATATATATTGTGTGTGTGTGTGTGTGTGTGTTTTCTTAAGTTTTCGGGTATTACATGTATGGTATTCAGCTTGTTGGGTTTTTCAGTCATTGAGTTGTGCTTAGTTGTAGCAAGCCAGCAGACTCATCTGCCATCATCAGGCTTCGTATTGTGTCCGTCTGGATACATAATACAGACGGACACAATACAGAAGCCTGATGATGGCAGATGAGATTCTGCCGAAACGTTGCTACAACTTTAAAAGCACAACTACAATGATGTGGGAAAATACCCGAACAAAGCTGAATACCATACACACATATATATATGTGTGTGTGTGTGTGTGTGTCTAAGTGCTAATTGCTATTGCTATAGCAGCCTGTGGCAAGACAGTGATTTTCACTATTTGTTCTCAACTGGTAGAGGTGGGGTGGGATCACAGAGCAATTTCAAAGTACTTTGGAAGATCTGGTAAGAGAAAACTTTATTTTTTCTTCATAGCATCTTGCCACAACTGCAGGGTACTTTTTTTTCTGGAATAACTAAATTTGACCCAAGCAACAAGCCTGACATTGTCATGAGCTGAGAGAGAGTGACTGACCCAAAGCCACCCAGCTGACTTTCATGGGTAAGGCAGGACTAGAACATATAGTCTCCTGGTTTCTAGTCTGGTACCTTAACCAGTAGACCAAACTGGCTCAACAATTTATCCAACAGTAGTAATGTAGAAATCCCTGTGGTCAATAGAAGTAGCAAACCAAATGAACTGTCAGATTAATTGATAATGAATTGATATAGTTCTGAGATAATATAATAAACTGTTGGGAATTATCTTTCTGCTCTCTACAAAAAAAAAAAACCACAACTTTTTGCAATTAATAAATCAGCAGCACACTGCAAAAGGTAAAACAGAATTTTTGTACCTCATTTTTCTTTTTTTCTCCATTTTTACTTTATGACATACATCACCTCCATACTGCATAAACCAATAGTGTTTAAGATAGGATGTTTAATTTCATAAAGCCATGATTTCAAAAATTAACATATTCCATTATCCTCTTTGCAGGAACCATTATTCTTGTACTGTTTTTTCCCCATCATACAAGCATCAAACTCACATTATTTCATGATTCTTTTTCACAGTTGCAATCTGTCTGAGAGAGAAGTAATTGTTGATCAGAGTTTTAAGTCTAAAAAATGAGATTCTGTGACTTTCCCAAGATTAATCTTTTAAGTATTGGCTCAAAAAGTATTAAGTTCAAGACTAAAATCTTGGGGTATGCATAAATGAAATATCTATTTTACTTCAAGCTTGAAAAAAACTATTCCTTCTGGAATATTACATCACAATATTTCAAGCTGTCTGTACTTTGACAGAGCAAAACCTGAAGCAAATAAAATGTTTTTTAACCTTTTTTTTCACTACAGTTTCACAATAGGAGGGACATGACTTCATGTTGAGGGTTACCAACACGCCAACTTGAGGATGATGATGATGAAGAAGATGATAATAAAATAACTTTCTGCTAGGGGAAAATTTACCAATAGAAGAGAGTGTAAGTAGTTCAGGGTAGTTCAACTGAGTCTTGGTGCTCTCTGTGCTTGACTGTTTTGTTGCAGACATTTCATTACCCAACTAGGTAACATCTTCTGTGCTAGAAGGGAGTGGAGATTGCTTTCTGTTTACCGTATATACAGTAGCTTGTCCAGGGGCCCAGAGGCCAAAAAGTCATATTTGGATCCAGACTTGGCAGTTTTCAGCCCTCTGGCTAGTGCCTGGCAGACTAGTTGAGAAGGATATTGGACTAGTTGAGAAGTTACTGTATATAAACGAAGAACCAATGCACTCCCTTCTAGCACTGAAGATGTTATCTAGTCAGATAATGAAACATCTGCAAGAAAACAACCAAGTTTAGAGAACACCAAAGATGCCATGTGGAAAGATTTGTTTCATCATCCTATGCTGTCTTTCTTCAAGTACAACTATACACATCTTCATTTGCCTTGGGACGGGGAGCTATGCTATTTTTTAAAAAAACTGGTTATTAGCCTGATCAGTTTAAAAAACAATTAACTGACTGATGGACAGACTGACTGATTGTGTGCCCCCAAAACAATGCATAGATCTTAATCTCTTGCACATCCCTTTCAAATCAATTAGGGAAGGAAGGAAGGAAGGAAGGAAGGAAGGAGCATGCACAACTATTGACATGGAAAGCCACCTAATTCTGGAAATACAGCCTTTCCCCACCTATCTGCCAGCATTTACACCCTACATGTAAATTATATTTACATCCCCAGTAGCAAAAAAAAAAAAAAAGAATCACGCACAGACATACACAGGCTGATACCAAAGGCTGAGCAGAGTACACAAAGGCAAAGTTAATTTGCATAGAGTCTGCTGCATTTTTAAATGCACTTGCATCTCTACAAACAAAAGAACTCAAGAAAACACACTGAGTACAGTGGTAAACACCAAAAACTCAGCAAGCCACCCAAAGTTACTTACTTCCCTTTTCAATAGAATTTCAATCAAAAACTCCCAAAGAGCCATTGCCAAAGAATCTGAAGCAAGCCATCACCTTCAAGCAGTTCAGAAAATAAAAGATAGCTATGTGAAATGATGACTGAGCTTAGGTATGCATACACACTTTGCAAATGTGCATTTGTCCTACTGAGGCTGCCTTTGAAGAGCAAGTCTCCCTGCATTTATACAGGTATTCTGAAATACAAATCAGCATGAACATACACAGAACACACCCACACTTTTAAGCTAAGTAGGCCAGACCAATATTGTATTACTTTTTCTCACTGACATTTCACTTGCTTTTCTTTATATACACAAGCACATTCACAAACTGTACAAATATTTTACAAAACAGCAATGGCAGCCTGGAATGGTGTGAAGGATGGGGGAACAATCAGATCCCAAATGGTTTCTTTAAAATGCCAGCAGCATTGCTCCAAAACTCCATTCCCAGATCATACTACCAACCCTAAGCCAGTCGTATTATATACATCAGGGGTCCCCAACCACCGGGCCGCGGACCGGTACCGGGCCGTGGAGCACTCTTTACCGGGCCGCAAAGAAAAAAAAAAAAAAAATGGCGGCTTTCTTCGCTTCGTGAATGCTGCTGGGATCGGGATCAAGGACACAAATGAAAGAAGGGGAGGGAGGAAGCAACCAAGCCTGTCCTGCTCTCTGGCTCAGCTCTCAGTCGCTTCGCTCCTCCACCAGCCCAGGAAGAAACTGCTTCAAAGAAGCCGGGGCTTTTCCTGTCACAGCTTCAGCGCCCGTTCACCCACCCCACCGCCGCCCGCTGCGCGTTCAATCCACAGTGCTCGTTTGCCTGCCTGCCTGTCTGGTTGTTTGGGAGCAGCTTCGCTGAGAATAATAACTATTCGCCTCTTTTTATCAGCCGGCTGCTCCGAAACGAAGAAGGCAGGCAGGCAGGCAGGTAGAACGAGCACTGTGGATTGAACTGCGAGCGGGCGGGCGGGGTGGTGGGGTGAAACGGGCGTCGGGAAGCTGTGGCGACAGGAAAGCCACCCCACCCCCACCCCGGCTTCTTTGAAGCAGTTTCTTCCTGGGCTGCTGTAGGAGCGATAGAGTGACTGAGAGAGGAACGAGGCAGACACCTGAGGGAGGGAGGGAGGGAGACACCTGAGGGATGGGGCTGAGGGAGGCAGGACCAAGGCGCCCTGATCTCAGGAGTTTGCTGGCAGACGCTTATTACCCGACTAGGTAACAACATCAGATGTTACCTAGTCAGGTAATGAAACGCCTGCAAGCAAACTACCAAAGTCGGATTCTCTCTCCTCCTCCCCCCCGGTCCTTGAAAAATGTTTCTGCTTCAAACCGGTCCCTGGTACAAAAAGGTTGGGGACCACTGATATACATGACTGGTCTATCTTGCTATACTGGCCTAGGAAGGAAAATTCTAACAGCAAGAGGCAAGTCAATTTTTAACTGCATCACATAAAACAGTAGAAAACACTAGAAATGTTTTCCCTTGAAATGATCACATTGTGTTTTATGCTTGAACCAAAACTCATGAAGTATATACATTTTGTTTTGAGCATGAACTGCTCAAAGCAGCTGTTTGAATTTAACATGTTTTCAACAACCCTATTAAAATGTATTCAATGTCAGTCCCTGTGTTGTAAGACTTGAGGTAGATATTTCTAACATTCCTGTACTGTATTTGGAAAAAAAAAAGATCAATTTCTAGATTCTCAACCCTAAGGAACCATGTTAACTTGTAAAAGCAGAGTATTTGCAGTTTATTCAGTAGTATTGCCCATCATGGAGTTCATTTTGGCACCGTTTTTTCATAACATGCCCCCTAAAATAAATGTCCAGGAATAATATTTTAAGGACAAAAAATTCACTTGGCCCCAATTTCATAACTCTTTGTATGAAAAAATGTACCTTTCTTTCATCTTTCTCTATCTCACACACATTCACAGATATGCAGCCCTGATACAGACTAGGATCATACTGTGGGAGTATTTGCTTCTAACAATGATTCATATTTAGAATAAGCCAAAAGTGGGATAAAGATTTATTGATTGATTTATGAGGTATATGTGGCAACATAATGTTTAGGTGGGGAACAATGAACCATTAAAATCACAACAACTAGAAATGACAGGCACTTAGGAACCCACAAAACCCTAGACGGTAATTCCGATCAATCTATTTCCAAATACAAGGAAAAAGGCACATTTTAATGCCTTTCCAAAGACCATTAGGATTGGGCCATTCAGATCAAAAACATAATACATGACAAATTTAATTTTTTCATCTACCTACCAGACAGGACATAAAGCTAAATACTTACATAGTTTGATCTTGTTTCTTTTTTATTTCTTCTCTCTAACACCACCGATCTCTAAAATTACTAGATTTTAAGCCCTCTAAGAAAGGGGCTGTCAATCTCACTTGGCACAGTCTTATAACTTTAAGGAAAATGCTGACTTTATAGGTTCATATTTTCACATAGCAAAGTGTGAAATTTTGGATTTCCACATGCAAAGCAATATATTTCTTGGTTTTTTTTTGTTACCTATTGAGTATTTAGGTTACTTATGACAGACAAAGATGGGTAGTGGTTTTTATTTATTGTTTACTTATTTATGATACATGCCTAGGCCACCTGGCTTGCAAATACTGCTTGTCTTCAGTCTGTAAAGTCTGAAGTTTTGGAAAACAGCCATGAAACATCCTCAAACTGGTTCAGAAGAAATGGAAAATATCCATAGTTCTTAAACTTCCTCCAACTAAGTCACCTTTTTCTTCTCACTATACTTCTACCATTTAGATTTTCTTTAACAATCTAATTAAAATTATAAAAGATAAGACAGACCACAAAGACAAATTATCTTATACATTTTGGTGGATTACAGTCTACTTTATCATATATATTTTGTTACATTGTCATCTACTAAAGTTTATATTTTTATTTCTTCATGCTACGAATGACAAAGATACTGTAGCTACTCCTTTAGAACCTATTTAAAGTTCTGAAAACTTTTTAAATGATACCACCATTTTTTAAACTCTACTATACATTTTGATCATTCCCCAATAGACAATGCAGCTATTTTTCCCTGGCATTATTTGAGCACAAGCTTTTTTCTTAGAACTCTAGGCTACATTTTTATGTAGTCAGATCATTCTCTGATTTTGTCTACTGCCTTCTAAATATGATGAGAAAAATATTTTTTTAAAAAAAAAAACAAAACCTGTAATCAGAGTTGGAATGAGACTTAGAAGTATTGTAGTCCAGATTCAAAATTAGTGGAAATATGGCTTCCTTTCATGACAGTCCAGCTCTGTTTTAACACCTCTAGTGCTAAAGTTACTTCCTTTTAAGTCAGTCTATTGGAAAGCTGTTTCCATAGGAAATGTCTATTTAGCTTATAACAAACATTCCAAAAATTTCTACCCATTGGTATTAGTCCTACAGCAACATTATCATCACCATATCTTATCACATGACCTTTCCTGGAGCAGAGGCACAATCAACCTCCTTTACCTAAACTGCAGGTGTTAATATCAGGTGAATGAAAATAATTTCTCTGCATTTGTAATCTAATACTAATTTTCATTACCACTCTTCCTTACCTGTCTCTCATTGTGTTTGCCATGAATTTCCACAAAGTCCTCGATGACTTTCACACTTAAATCTTCAGGGGAGAAATGCTTTACATCCAAAAAGACAAGAAACTTGTCTCGGTCAGATCTCACCTGGAAATGAAATAAAGACCACACAAACACATCCCCCCAAGAATTAAATTTTAAACTATTAGCATGATTAGGTGATTAAGTTACTTTTATTCTCTTCTCTCAGATTACATGATGATGTCCTCTGCAATACCGTTTATAACTTTACAAGAACAAAATACCTGCGCTTTTAAAAAGTAATCTCGGGGCTAGTTGGAGATGAACTGACTGGGGGTGCTAAATACCTACTACTGCAATAAATATTGAGTTGGGGAGCTTTCGTACTAGCCAGATTTTTAAAATAATTTGTATATTAAAAATACGGTAGAAGACTACTGTAACATATTAAACTAAAATGGATGTAAGTTATAGTATTTTTGCCTTTCCTCAATTTATATGAGTCTAGATGATGTTCTCTCTCTCTCTCTCTCTCTCTCTCTCTCTCTGGAAAACTTCTGAAGGTGAGAAAGAGTAACTACACATTTTAAGTACTATTTTAAGATTGATATGTTAAAATGACACCATTGATTTATTCAAAGCAATTCAAAGCAGGATTAATATGATAGATTTGGATGTAAATTTTGGATTTGTATAAGTTCCTACTGAAAAGCTTCTTGCAATGCACTTTCTGTGAAGTCCTTTCACTTCACATTAGGATCACAGCACTTAGTGGTTTGGGCATTCATCTATTTTGTGAATAGATTTTTTTTCCATTTCCATCAAATCATTTAGTACAAGTTGTAATTCACTGACCTTAAAAATATATACATACATAAACATTTTAGTAATCTTAAATTTCTCACTGATTTTTTAAAAGTAATCACTTTGTCATCTGAGTTCTTGCTAGCTTGTTGACTTGTTTTTTACATAAGTTTGCAGAATATGGAACAGAACAAAGAGTAAACAGGTGGCATTTCAAAACTGACTGTTCTGGATACATGGTCTCAATAACGCTTTATCTTTATAAATGGTTGATAGGCTATTCTTTCATATAGGCCACTATATAGCACTCTGATCATAACATGCATAATGTTTTCTGTAAAGAACATATAAGGTAATAGTTGAAGATGAATTTATTTCTAGCTACGAAGAAACCATTTGATTTGAATACAAATGTCATACCCACAAACATGTGCTTTCAGCTAAGCATTCCAGTCCATATTTAGCAAATATTTAACTATATTAAGAACAAATATACTTCTTCCTTTCAAATTATCATCACAAGGCACCTGCATTACAGTTTAAGTATGTGATAACAAGAACAGTCTGCTATTGTTCTTTGGCCATCTAACTTGCCTATAGTATTGATAAGTTTGATTAAATTCTGGAACAATTTCAGATCATATTGTTTGCATTTTTGCAAACTATTGTAAATCCTATCATATTCTAGTCTCTAGTCAGTGTTGCCAGAAATCAAAATCCTGGTGGTTTAGTGTTGCTTTTAGGAGAGATTTTTAAAATAATTTAAATATATTGAGGTATAGGAGTCTTACCTCCGAAACACCTGAGTCCAGCAAAGTACGGAAGAAAGATTGCCTGTAGTATGGGTTGATGGTAGAAGAAAACAAAGGCAGGAGATCATATTCAAAAAAACCATCTCCAAAAAAATGGTCAAAAAAGCGGCTTGGAATTAAAGGTCCAAGAGCTCGTTTGAACCAGGGATGCTGAATGGTAATATCCATGGTTTTTGCTGTGGCTGCAAGCTTAGAAGTGGGGGGAAAGGCAGTACAGTCACTTTGATGAAAGTGAGGTTTAGCTGAACCACACTGTGGGATTATAGAAAATGTCCCTCTTTTTATACCACTTTGGCAGAATGAAGGCATCAGCGGGATTTCTGGAAAGACATGATCTCATTATGAAGGTCAATCTGGTCAGCAGAAATTGTAGGGACTGACCTGGGAGTGACAGTCTCGTTAAAATCAGTGCCAGCGGGCTGGACAGTCTTCAGCATTCTCTGGAGAGAAGAGCTATTGTATTATTTATCAGCCAGCCATAACATGGTCCTTTTGCCTAAGGGAACATTTTACCCACAATATCTCAGATATTTGTAAATCCTACCTACATCTCTCTAATTCTTTTTGCCTGAGATCAAGGAGGAGAAAGGTGATTTCCCCCCCTGAAATGAATATATCACTCAGGATTACAGATGTTTTATTTTAGACTGAAAGGAATTTAAAGAAAGCAGTTGAAAGAACTTGTGATATAATGCATGGAGGAAAATTTAAAAAATGACAGTTTAACCTGTGGACAGTTTCACCTGTGGACATATTGAGCTGGATATAGGAGCTATAAATCAAGAATCCAAAATCTATATACTTTATTAGTCAGTACGAATGTGTAAGTATTCATTTTAAAAATACCCCAAATGTGCTTAAAATAAAATAATGATGAGTTTTTCCTACTTTTGCGTAACTGCTAGAAAAGGATTCTGATTGGGAACGCGAGACATAAATGTTGTATGGTCAGTATTTGTGCATTTATCCTGGCAGTTTGAAATTGCATCAAAATTGTCAAAATAAATCTCCACAGGTTAAACTGTCATTTTTTATTTTCCTCCATGCATTATATCACAAGTTCTTTCAACTGCTTTCTTTCAATTCTTTTCAGTCTAAAATAAAACATCTGTAATCCTAAGTAATATATTCATTTCAGTGGGGATGGGCAACATAAAAATTTAATTAAACAAAGAAAGAAACAAACAAACAAATAAAATACTTATTTTGCGCATCTTATTATTTGAAATATATATATGACTGCCCATATTGCACCAAATGACCCCAGGAAGCTAACAAACTAATATACAAATAATACAATAATTTTTTTTAAAAAGAAAAATTCGCTGACAGATTATTATATGCCATAACATTATCTGCTGAAAAACACACCAATGCTGTGCTTATTCTGGCCCAATACCTGAGGAAAAGCTTTTGTAACACAAGGAAGGTTAAGCAACCTCTGTATCTTATGCGTGAGACTCTACCGTGGACTAGGCACAGCTACAAGAAAGGCTCACTTGCTCAGTCCTCCCAAATGTCAACATTTAACCAAAGGAACCTAGAGTGACTTCATCTTATCCAATGTATTGACATGAATAGATGTTCTAGGGAGAGATACTTGACCCTGTTCCATACAAGTGTTTCAGAATAATATCCAGCACCTTGAATTACACCCCAAAAGAAACTATAAATCAATGCAGCTTGTGCAACAGAGAAATCCTAGAGCACCCAAACTGTGCCCACTGCTGCATTCTGGACCAGTTGAAGTTTCTGAGTGCTCTTGAAAAGCAGCTCCATATATATATTACAGTGGTCCAAGAGGGAAGTGATTACAACATGAGTAATTATGACTGAGCCTGTTTAGTGCAAGAATAAAGCAGTCTACCTCCTCGAAAAGGTTTGACTTTTGTGTGGTCTGCAAATATCTGGTGGATAAAAAGACCTTGTCACCCACTTGATATGGTTTTTGTGGAGTTCTCTTTTTATCTGCAAATTTTTTATGAGCTTGATGAGCATCATCTAATGCTTTACGGGAAACCGGCCAGGTAAGCTGGAGCTGTGTTATCCATTCATCTAATGACTGAATGTTAGGTTTCTCCCATGGAAGCTCGGGTATGGGTACAAAGTCTTGTCCCGAAGCCACTTTAAATGGAGTAAACCCAGTACTACTATGTACCGAATTATTATATGCCACCTCAGCGAATGGCAATAGGTCAGCCCCATTATCTTGCTGATAATTTATATAACATCGAAGATATTGTTCCAATACTGAGTTAGTCCTCTCACAAGCCCCATTAGTTTGTGGGTGGTGGGCGGAGCTTAAGCCCTGGGTGGAGCCCAATAACTTCAGGAACTCCTTCCAAAAGTTTGAGGTAAACTGGACACCCCTGTCTGAGATTATGCATTCAGGAACCCCATGTAACCTGTAGATATGTAAAATAAACAGTTTAGCCAACGTTTTTGCAGATGGGATTTTCGGACAAGGTATGAAATGTACCTGTTTGGAAAACAAATCAGTTACTACCCAAATAACTGTATTCCCCCCACTTTCAGGTAATTCCACTATAAAATCCATAGAGATTTCCTTTCATGGAGCAGTTGGTCTAGCCACATTTTGTAGCAAGCCTGCTGGTTTACCAGGAGGCCGTTTGGCTGAGGCACAGATAGGATAACTAGCTACATAAGTCTCAATGTCCTTTTTCAAGGTAGGCCACCAAAATTGCCTTTTAACCAAGTGTAAGGTTTTCATGAATCCAAAATGACCAGCGACTTTAGAGTCATGAGCTTGCTGTAATATTTGGTTTCTCAGCTTCACTGGCACATATAATTTGGCCCCCACCCATGCCAATCCATCTCTAACCGTACAGTTATTTGAGTGAGCAAGAAACCAATCATCAAGTTTTAAAGCATCTCTTAATTGTGCAGTCAAATCATTTGATAAATCAACCTCCTTCTTTTTCTGTGCTCTGGTAACCACTGGAGCTGCCAACTATTTGGTTGGGACAATCAGCCGTACCACATCTTGGTGAGCACTATTATATTGAGGTAATCTAGATAAAGCATCCGCCATGAAGTTCTTCTCCCCTGGAATGTACTTCAATGAAAAATTAAAGCGCTTAAAGTACTGCGCCCAGCGAACTTGCTTGGGAGACATCTTCCGAGGCATTTTCAAAGCCTCCAAATTTTTATGATCCGTCCACACCTCAAATGGTTGTTTTTTTTGCCCCTTCCAAGAAATGCCTCTAGGTTAACAGAGCCCAGAGAACTACAAAAGCTTCTTTTTCCCAGATGGCCCATCTTCTTTAGGTTTCAGTTAGTTTATGGGAAGTATATGCACACGGTTGCAGAGTCCCCATCTCGTTTGCTTGTAGTAACACCGCCCCGACTGCTACGTCACTCGCATCGGCTTGGATTACAAAAGGAGCGTCCATGTCCGGGTGCTTGAGTACTGGTTCAGCAGCAAACAGTCGTTTCAGCTTTTCAAAAGCAGCTTGACATTCCATGGACCACTCCAGTGGTTTACTCGGCTTTGGTTTCACCTCCCCTTTGGTTTTTAGGAGATTTGTGATAGGCATTGCAATCTTCGCAAAAGCAGGGATAAATTGACGGTAAAAATTAGCAAATTCCAAGAAACTTTGAAGTTGTTTCCTGGTGCGGGGAGTGGCCCATTCCAAAACGGCACGAACCTTCCCCGGATCCATTTCTATGCCATCATATGAGATGCAATAACCTAAATAGTCAATTTTTTCCTGGTGGAATTCACACTTGGACAACTTTGCATACAGCTCAGCAGCTCGAAGTTTTTCCAGAACTGACCGCACTAATTTCACATGTTCATCACGAGTCTCCGTGTAGATAAGAATATCATCAAGATAAACACCCCTTTGTATAGATGTTCATGCAACACCTGATTGATCATTTGCATGAATACTGCAGTGGCCCCCTGTAGGCCAAATGGAAGAACGTTGAATTGGAAACAACCCATTGGGCAGTTAAAAGCAGTTTTCCATTCATCCCCTTCCTTAATTCAAACCCGGTAGTATGCTTCTCTCAAGTCGAGTTTTGTAAAAAATTTCCCTTTGGCCAAATGGGCCAACATATCCTTCATCAAGGGGAGGGGGTACACGTTCCCCACTGAAATAGCGTTCAGGTTTCTGTAGTCAACACATCAACAAAGGGAACCATCTTTCTTTTCATGGAACAATACTGGGGCTGCTACCCGGGGTCTAGCGGGTTGGATGAAACCATGTTCCAAATTCTTATCGATAAATGACCACAGCTCTTCTAGCTCCCACGGTATCATCGAGTAGTTTCGGTTTTGGGAGTTTCACCCCGGGTAAAATTTCAATACTGTAATCTGTTGAACGGGGGGGAGCTCATCTGAGGCCTTTTCACTGAATACTTCCTTTAAGTCCCAATATTCCTCCGAATTTTCTCCTCCCCCTTCAGGTTCTCGGTGCCAGTGGAGGCCAGTTCAGTGGGATTCTTGAGTTTCGGTTGAGATTGCTCCTCCCCTTCTGGGCGCTGGTCAGTACGTATGCGCAATGACCCTCTCTTCCAATCAACATGGGGGTTCCATTTCCGGAGCCAGGGCAACCCCAGTATTAGGGGCCGCTCCATCCCAGGAGCCACAATAAATCACAAAGTCTCTCTATGCTTCCCCATCATCATTTCTATTGGTTCCGTTATGAAATGTGCAGGGCTGCCCCCAGCTACCGATCCATCCAATTGGCAAAAGGCTATGGGTGTTTTTAAAGTCTTTAGCCTTAAGCCCATTTTCTCCACTACCTCCGAGCTGATTACGCACCTTGTGCACCCAGAGTCTAACAAGGCCAGCATTTCCCCTTTGGTTCCCGATGTGGGTACCCTTAATCTCACTGGAATGGTCATAGGGCCCTTGTTTGGACTTACCAGTGAGTCATCTTCCAATTCGGATTCACTCTCTTCAGAAGAGGTTGGAGTTCCCAGCTCCTCTCCTTTCGGAGGGGCGATCTCTACAACCTCCTCTGCTTTAAGCGCCGCTTTGCGAGGCTTTGCTGGGGTTTTTTCAGGTTTTCTTCCTCCTCCTGGTGCCCCCTTTGGTTCTAGCTTGGCACGGCAATCTGCAACCCGGTGACCTTCCTTCCCACATCAGAAGCAAGCAGTGGTCTTGGGTTTTGCCGCCATTCCTCCCTTTTGAGGTTTTAAGGCTTCTCGAGGGCTGGTGGGGGAGGACTTGCTCCAACCAACCCCCCCCCCGGCATCTGTTTCGGGTCAGATCAATTTCCACCTCTGCTGCCAGCACGTATCACAGCTGCAGCTCACTGGGGTCTCTTCTGGCGATACAGCTTTGATATACATGTTCATTTAACCCATCTTTAAAAGCTTCTATCAGGGCTCCCTGGGACCAGCCTCGAATATGACATGCCAGCTCTCTAAATTCCTGGGTGTAGTCGGCCACTGATCTCCGCCCCTGATTTATGGTCTTCATCCTAATTCTGGCCTTACATTCAACAAGTGGGTCTTCAAACCTGGCCCGCAGCGCAGTCATGAACAGGTCATAATTCATCAGCTGAGGGGCATTATCATTATGTAAAGTCACCATCCACTCTGCAGCTGTTCCCTCCAGAGCCCTGGTAACACATCTAACTTCAGCTGCTTCTGAGGAAAAATCCCCTCCGTATTCCTCCATATGGCTCCAGACTTGTGCCAGGAAGAATCCTAACTCCTTGGGATCCCCCCCATATTTTACTTCCAACGGAGGCACCTTTGGAGTTCTACGTCTTTTGGCAATTACTTCTCCCGCTGGGGGCCCCTGGGCTGCCGCTGCCTGTTGCGCTAGCCCGGGTTGATTTATGGGGGTGGCTGCTCTGATTCTTCTGGCTGGGGCTGCCTCCCCCTCCTCTTCCTCATACCTTTGATCAGTTTGAGGTTCCCCGATAGCTTCATTTAGAAGATGCATGGCTTGAGTTAGTAAAAAATTCTTTCTTTCCTTCTCCTGCCATGGCTCCTCTCTTCCACGCCGACGGGTAGTGGTCACTCCTGGAGGAGGCTTTTCCTCAGGATCCTTCCAACCGACTCCCAGGGACCATTTGGGTTTTACAGCTGGTTTTTCCCCAATATTTAGTTCTGCTAACAAGTCGGCTTCCCCTGCTTCCTCTAGCAGCAGAGAATCTTGTTCTCCAGTTGCTCCCAGGTCTTCTTGGTCACTGTCTGGATTTGACATTGTGTTCAGATCCCCTCGGAAGAAAATTTATTAATTCTCCGGGTGGGCTGGTAATGTGTCAGAATAATTCAGAATAATGTCAGCTGGTGCTCCATTCAAAATCCAAGAAAGAAATACTTAGACTTCTTTAATCAGAGAAAAGCTATCTTTTACTGGAAATCAAGTGGTAGCAACAAAAGAATTCCGAATCTGAGAAAATGGGCACGTAAATCACATATACAAAGTAATGGCAACGTTCCCACCCCCAATAGTTCAATTGGCTCATCCAATTAAAAGTTGTGTATATCATCATGTGGGCATCTCCAGGTGGTGATGAGGCTTCTGTCCGTTGACCTTGACATAGTTTGATAAAGGGTTGCAGCTGCGCATAGCATAGGATAGAAACCTAAGCAAGAATGTACCCCCCCCCCCAGTTTATACAGTTCTGGTTTGTAACACCTCCAGCTCACTTCCCATAACCATTCCCCTCTCCTCCCCTCGTTACTTATGACAGCCGAAAGATGCAAAGCAAAGGGAGAGAGTCTTAAAGGCTGACACACACACTCTCTCTCTCTCTCTCTCTCTCTCACACACACACACACATACACACACACACAGAGGTTCCTCACCCCCCATCCAATCCAAGGCAGCCACATTCATAACCTGCTTTTCAGCTCCGTTCTGGGGGGCGGGGAGAGAGAGGATATCCTGCGATTGGTAGGAAAATGGGGTGGGGAATTTTCCTGCAGTTTTTTGGGGATTTTCCCAGGGTCTCTTTAGAAAAAGCAGAAGTAGCAGAGACCTTGGGAAAATCCAAAAAAAAATCTGCATGAAAATTCCCCACCCCATTTTCCTACCGATCAATCTTCTTTACCATCTTCAGCTCTGTTCTCGGGGGGAGAGTCTTTTGGCTTCATAGAAGGAAAGCAGCAGAAGTCTTTGTGAGTCTTTGTGAGACTTGTCGTGCCAGCGCAGCCTCTTGGAGCAAGATGCCTTGCAGGGTTCCAAAGACTCATTTCTGGTGGAGTTTGGTGGAGAGAAAGAAAGACTTTTGCTGCTTTCCTTCCGTGCAGCCAAAAGCAGAAGCAGAAAGAAGCAGCCCGGTGGCCAGGCCAAGCACGTGGGGCGAGTTGCCCCCTGCCCTTTCCCCCTCCCCTCACTACCTCATGTTGTTCGCAATGCAAGCGATGCAAGCCTTGTGTTCCTGTGGGCCATGTGGGCAGCGTAGCCTTGTGTACCTATGCAGCTTGAATTAATTGCTTTGGTGGGTGCTTTGGGGGTGACATTTCTCTGCGGACCACCAAAAGTTTCTTGCGGACCACCACTTGGTGGCCACTAGTTTAAATGCCCTGGTTGAAAAATCATTAAAAGGGAAATAAAGCTATCTCTCAGATCAGTATACAATACAGATGAAAAATATGTGCTCCACTGATTTTACTGATGAGTTAATATAAGGGCAGAATCTTTGTACAAGCGGAACCTTCCTAACAGGACCTCTAAGATGGAAAGGCATTTAATCACAGCTTTATAAAAGTGATCTGATTACTAGGACTTAGATTGGTTCATTGTTTAGATTAACTGAAAAACAGTGAATTAGCTTTACTTAATCAACTCCTGTGAGTTTATACTATTTACATCCAATCTTGTTATTTTATAAGTAACTCCAGGCTGCAAACATATCCAATATGTTTCTTCCTCCTCCTATTTTCCTCATAACCACCCTGTTAGATGGGTTGGGCTGAGAATGTGTGACTGGCCCAAAATCACCTAGTGTCGAGTTTCAACGATGCTGCCATACCTTCCGACGGAGTGAAGTCCGACACGTAGCCATGGTTGGGGACGAATGTCCTGGCGAGCCCGGGATGGGCCAGTGTTGATGAAGATTGACAGCTCCAGGCATACCATCTCTCCCTTTTTCCAGCACGGCCAGCAGGAGCTTCGGACTGGCTGATCAGCTGTTCGGCGTTTTGCGTTTTGAGCAGAGAGGCTTTCGGCTTTGTTGAACTGGGGCTGGCAGTATGGATGACAGGGTGGGGAAGTGTTGTTTGGGGCTCTGCACAGTGGTTGGGATTAGGGACGGTTAGGATTGCGGGGTGGTGGCGGATGTTGGGTGTTTGCTAGGGGTGAATGTTGGGTGATTGATGGGGTGGAAGGGGATTATAAAACACGCTGAGAGGCAGACGCTCTCAGTGCTTGGCTTTGCTCAGAATTGCCAATTGTTGCTGTTGTTGGAGGAAACGGATTATAATAAACACGTCTTGCCACACTGGAACTGTGAGTAGGGTGGTTTAAAGTTTCATCGCATTCCAACGGAAGCTGACACAAAGCCAGCGCTCAGCAACATCTTCCCCATTTGTAAGACAGCTGTTTGAGGAATCATGGCAGAAGGCAAAGACCCAGAATGGTTGGAGAAAGAGGGGTCTGCGGAGGTTGAAGAGAGTGGTGAGAAGAGACAGGAACACAAGTATATGGGGGAGGAGTCTATACCAGTGGCAATGCAGCCAGCATTGAGAGCAAAAACAACCAGAGAAGTTTGTTTGAGTGAACGGAGTCATGTTCCTAAAGGGGATAAGTCTCAATCAATGGAATGAACATTGGGCTGGAAAGTCAAACGGTGGCCTGGAGCAGAAGAAAGTGGTTCCACAAAGTGATATGATGGAACTTTTACATCATCAATTTGGGGAGATGACGTTGAGGGGGCCGACAGATAATGGCTCTTTGGGTCGTAAACCAGCATTGGCTTCTGACAGTAGTTTTCTAAACACATCTAGCCCACTGGGGTTTTGAGAGTCTGATGTTGGGAGAAGATTGGATCACTTGGATTTACATTCTAGGGGATTGGAAGAGAGAAGTGTAGGGGCCGAAAGTTATTCCATGAGATCTAGTTCTATGGAAAGATGAGATATGGAATATGGGCCTTGTTGGGAAGGAAAAACACAAGGAAGGTGGGGACCACCTCCCCTGGCAGCTACTTTTGATGGTTCTGCACATAAGGTAACTGTTTTTGGATCAAATATTGAACCATTTCAAACTATATGGCCAATGTTATCCATCCAATTGGTCTATGATTATTGCTGTCACTGGAGTATTGGTAGGGGAAGCCTATGAATGGGCAGCTGATTTATTTTGTACTAGAGCAGAAGAGTTAGGGGATATAGGACAATTTTTAGCTGCCCTAAGAACTCAATTTGAGGATACAACTGCAGATAAACAAGCAGAAAAAGGTTTGCTGCCTGTGAAACAAAAAGGAAGAACAGCTAGGGAATATGTCAATGAATTTCGATGGGTGGTCAGTAAAACTTCCTTTATTACCGGAAAGTCTGCTGATACATTTTTTCAAAGAAAGGTTGGACCCTAAATTACATCAAGCTTGCCTTATAGTGGCTCGCATGTTACTCTGACTGATTGGTATCGAGTATCCATAGAATTAGACGATGGACTTTGAAAGTGTTATCCAAGCACGTAAGACTATGGATCTGGTTATCAAACCTCAGACTAGAGGGGTCCCAATTCCAAGTGGTAGGGGCATACTGAAATGTTTCCGATATGATAGGCTGGGACACAGGGCTGTGGAATGTCCGATACCATCCTTGACACTGGAAAGAACACCTCACATTGGTCCTGATCGAACCAGATCAGGTACAAGCGAGCGGCGTGGCGGCCTAGCAGTAAAGCGAAATGTCTTGTGCTGGGGAGGCTCATAAGTCCTGTCACGGTGGGTCTTCAACTGCCATCTCGCTTTAAACGAATCCAACCTTTATTCCATATCAATCTACTAAAACCAGCTGATATGATCAGACAAGAACCTAGATTAATTGCGCCAGAGCCAATCCGCAACGACCATTACAAGATCAATAAGATACTCAATTCACATTGAAGACGGGGCATGTTGCAATATCTAGTGAGCTGGAAAGGTTATCCATTATCAGATGCAGCATGGATACCATGCACAGATGTGTCTACCCCCGGTTGTGATGGTGGTTCCATAAAAAAATACCCCACGAAAGAGGGCGGGGAGAGGGAAATTGAATGTACAAAACAATGTCTTTTGTTTAAAAGAGACACATGGTAGAGGGGGCTGCATGTCGGGTTTCCAACGCTGCCATGTCTTCCGACAGAGTGAAGCCCGACATGTAGCCATGGTTAGGGGCGAATGTTCGTCCTGGCAAGCCCGGGATGGGCCAGTGTTGATGAAGTTTGACGGCTCCAGGCATACCACCTCTCCCTTTTTCTGGCACAGCCAGCAGGAGCTTCATACTGGCTGATCAGCTGTTTGGCATTTCGCATTTTGCGCAGAGGGGCTTTTGGCTTTGTTGAACTGGGGCTGGCGATATGGACAATAGGGTGAGGAAATGTTTGGGGCTCTGTACAGTGGTTGGGATTAGGGTCAGTTAGGATCGCGGGGTGGTGGCGGATGTTAGGTGTTTGCTAGGGGCAGATGTTGGGTGATTAATGGGGGTGGAAGTTAGGTGATTGAGTGGAAGGGGATTATAAAACGCGCTGAGAGGCAGACGCTCTCAGCGCTGGTTTTGCTCGGAATTGCTGTTGTTGGAGGAAACGGATTATAATAAACACGTCTTGCCACACTGGAACTGTGAGTAGGGTGATTTATTGTTAAAGTTTCATCGTATTCCAACGGAAGCTGACACCTAGCATGAAATCTAGGGCAGGACTAGAACTCATGGTCTCGTTTCTAGCCAGATGCCTTAATCACTAGGCCAAATTGGCTCGCAAAGCAAATTGCGTAGATTAGATGCAAATATTGCATATAGTTTTTTTATTAAATTTTTATCCTGTCTTTATTATTTTATAAGTAATTCCTATTTCCCCCCACAACAACCCTATGAGGCAGTGGTTGGATTCAATTTTTTTTGAATTTGAATTTGTTCTGTGGGCATGGCTTGGTGGGCGTGGCAGGGGAAGGATACTGTAAAACCTCCAGTCAGAGGCGGTATTTGCTGGTTCTCCGAACTACTCAAAATTTCCGCTACCGGTTCTTCAGAACTGGTCAGAACCTGCTGAATACCATCTCTGCTATGAGGTGAGTTGGGCTGAATGAGTAACTGGCCAGTCACCCAACTGATTTTCATGCCTACATGAGGCTAGAATTCAGTCTCCTGGTTTGTTTGATAGGCCAGCACATTGACTGCTGCTTCAACTGGCTCTCATAGATTTCATATATCCCGGAATATTTGTTCAATTAACAACATACTGAACTGTACCGTTATAAACAGGTGATCTGGAGAGAGGACAAATTGATTATTTTTCTGATGTATAATTTTAAATCAGGAAGTAATACAAGGGTCTTCAATATATGGGGAGAAAGTAATTCCAAAGTGGAATAGAACCCCCCCCCCCCCAAATATTTTTCTATAGAGCCATGGGAACCTTTTGAGTAATGTGGGATAGAGTGCCTCCTCCTATTGCATCATGAGAATATTAGCCAAATTGTTCAGAAGAACCTCCTGTGATCCAGAAAGGGTTTTTTTTGTACAGAAAGGACCAACAGAAACCTCCAGAACTCCTGGACAAACTATGATGGATTCTAATATGTGTTCCCCATTCCCCAGGTAACATAATTTAGTATATTTATAAAGCAAATAATTGAATGCTAACCTAACAAGTTTGGGGAGCATTTGGTTTAATTTTCTGCAGATTGTTTTTACATATCTGAAATTGTTGAGATTCATTTTACTGTATAATTTGCTTCGCATCAAAGTTAAAATTGGCTCTCTTTGTACAAAGGCTGATTTTTTTTCAAAAGAATTTATACAATATCAACAGTCTGCTGGGTGCTGTCAAAGAAGCTTAGAAAGCTATGAGCAAGCCCCTTTTTTCATCTCAGAGCCCAAGTCATGAACATTGAACAAATCCCATCAGTGCTTGGGGTATATAATAGCATTGTTGCTAAATCAATGGTGAATTGTATTGTTAATCCCTGGCATTTATTCAACCAAGCTCAGCAAGTTTCAGCAACATAGCACACCAATACTTCCACCAATGTATTTATAGATGTGATACTCAGCACCTCAAATCCATGAACCTTCAGGACAAATGAACAGAAGAAAACAAAACCAAGATAATGAAGACAGTGCATTGATAGCCATTCTATCTCCTGCTCAAGAACAGCCCAAAAGTCATTTTCCTCTCTTATTGAGTTACTAATTGCTTAAATCCTGTGTTGAAACATGGATTGAAACTGGATCCACTAAGTTTGCATTACGCCAATGTAAGCAGTGTGGCACTCTTGTCTGCCCCTCTGAATCACTCTCCAAATGTGGATTCCAATTTAACCAGCATGGAGGCAAAATAACAATTTATTCTAACATACCTGATGAATAAGTTTGGGTAGAAGTTATCTAATGGGCCAACTTTGATGAAAAATAAACTGTTATGACTTTTGCAAAGTCTTGGCTTTACTGGACTCTATAACATCTGAATTTTCATGGCGTCCTAAGCAGATTGTTTTTTCTAAATTATTTCCAAAGTTATAGATGATTGAATAAAGGAACAAGAGTTGATAAAATGAAATGGAATTATCACATTGTTACTTTTTAAATTTTTATCCGGTGCTTCACAATAATGCCTCTATTAATCTACTTGTGTCTAATTATAAATTATCCACATATAATAATTTTAAGTAATGTAGTACTGAAATTATGCTTGTTTCTTCACCCCCCCCCCCCCATTTTCTGTTCTGTTGGGTGGTTACATATTTCATTTTTGTAGTTTGTCTGTAAGCTGCATGAGAGCCTTTTCAAGTAAGGAATAAGCTAAAATGCTTGTTAACAAACCAATTAAACAAGGTGATTGTTGCTCTCACAAGCCAGCAGTCTTAAGACTAAACAGGCTTGAAGTCCAAAGTAATCCCTCCCTTTGGTGTTCATTTCCACCCATCTCTGAATTAATTACTCTAGTAAAACTATCATGAATGAGAATTGGATAGTGAGTCTCGCCCATCACACTGTAATATTTATAAGAACAAAAACAGAAGGGAAAAAAAACTACACTTCATCATTTATACAGAAAACATGCATGAAGTACTACACGAACAATTTATAGCACTGTGCACTAACAAAAATAGATTTTATATTGCTATAGAGAAGTTTGGATGCTACTCTAAGTTGCTTGCACAGAAAAAAACAACACCAGAAACTTTGATCTTACACATTGGCGACAGCTTGTTAAGATGATGTCTTTCTAATGTCTCTCTAAAGTACCTCATAAATATCTGCTATCCCAAATAAGTGTTGGATAAGCCTTTCAACATCAAGATGTGTGCTTTAACTTAAGAAGCACAAACATAATAAATTCCTCCCCTTTTCAGGAAAGTTCTGAAAAAGCAAACAACCCAGAAAGAGGTGGGGAAGGGGTTTTCTGGTAGCTGCAATAACATTGGATAATTGTGAACTTCCTTTGCTACTTTTAATTTTCTATTAATATTCTCTGCTGCTTATGGCTTATTGGAATGGAGCAGCACCGAAATACCACTGATAAAACAAATACTGTATAATGGAAGGGAAAAGGTGATGTTGAATAAAAGGTTCTAAAAGATGCATCAGTTTTATTCTTTCTCAAAGGACAGAACTTACCTTGAAAATAACATTCTAATACTATCATCTGCTGTAAATGTTGTGGCCAAATGTTTAACACAGCTGCTTCTGTTTACAGAATCAGAGATTTCACATGACACAGCTTTTTTCTCTTTATTTCTACACACCGGAGCTCAGATAATCTTTTTAGTGTATACACAGCACAGCAGAAGTAATGTGCATTCTTCAGCTGAAATCACAACCTGCTTCATGTCCATCCAACCTCTTTTTGTGTGGATTATGGATCGGATGGTGGGGCGGGCTTTCTCTTCTGGGAAACTTTCACAATCCCATAGCAGAGAATTTGTAAATCCTGGTCCTTTCTTTTATCTAAACAGATAGGGGATCTTTGTGTCATATTAGATACAGCTTGCTTTCACGATTCAAAAGATGATTTGGCATTAGGTATTAACGGTAGCACAAATGTACATGGCCCTGAATTGCACTTCCCACATCATTGAAGTCTGCCCGGCTTCCTTTATAGGTTATGAATTTTTACACATTATAATTTTATTTACACTTAAAATTATATCATTATAATGATATTAAGCATGCATACATTTCCTTATTCAATTAAGTAAACTTTCAAGTTTAATTAAAATTGCTAAACATAATTTTAAGTCCTGTGATATAAAACAGCTTATTCATACAACATGCTAATTTACAGTGCAATTTATTTGGCTCTGATTTAGTTGTAGGCACCTAATCAGTCAGCATAACAATGATTTAAGAAATTATAACTTGTGAGAGAAGTATTGCTACGATTCTCCAATTTTTGTTTTTATTTTCATGAGCCTTAGCCATTCATGTAGTCTAGACCAGCGGTCGCCAACTGGTGGGCCGCAGCCCACTGGTGGGCCGTGAGAAAATTTTGGTGGGCCGCAGAGAAATCTCACCCCCAGAGCACTCCCCCAAAGCAATTAATCCAGGCTGTGCAGAAACACAAGAAACACGCCCACATGGCCTGTGGGAACCCTCCTCGCCCACTCACAAACTTGCATGCTGAATTTCTATTTTTCCTTTTTCCGACCATCATCTGTTCTGCTCTGCCAGGATATTTAGATTAGCTAGGAAGAAGGAAATGATTGGATTTCTTGCTTTCTAGCTAGTCTTTAGATCTTTAGCTCAGCACAGCCGAACCTCCCTTAGGACTGAAGGTTTGCTTGCAAGCAAATTCAGTGCAGACTCACAGCAAGCAAATTTGAGAGACTGAGCTAGCCAATGGCAGATAGATAGATCTCTGAATGAATCTGTGATTCTGTGAGCAACTCAATCTGCCTGCTTTGCCTGATTTTAGGTAAAAGTTGCTCTTTTTTATAAAACATTCAATATTTATATAAATATTTATAATATTTACATACAAGCCATGCCCAGCCAGTCACATGATCACCAAGCCACACCCACAAATTAGGCCACACCCACAGAACCGGTTAGTGGTCCCTGGGATCTAAAATTATGAGTTTGATGGTCCCTGAGGTCAAAAAGGTTGGTGACCCCGGTCTAGACATTTTATTCCCTTCTATTAATGGAATGAAGATTAGTAAATAAAGGCAAATTACTGTATAGGAAATAAGTATGAAGACACAAGATCCCTTCTCCATAGGAAACATTTATGAGGACTCCAATGACCCTAGTGAGATTTATGTGCAAATGCCTTCTCGATGGGCTCCCTCTTACAGTAGCAGTATCAGCAGTAGTTTTGCTTCTTCTCTATGAGTTTGTCTTGTATGACTAATATAAGTGGCAACAGCAGCAATTTCATGAAAGCTAACTTCCTTTTTGCATCCTCCATAATGATTCAGACAGAGTAATTCTGTGCATAAAGAGAATGGCAGCTCTATCAATAGTAGAGAAAACAATGTAGTTTTGAAAGAAGGAAAAAGTTAAACAAAAACAAATAATCTTTGCTGATACAAGAGAAGGGAGTGCTGCTTTACTGTTGTGTATTCAGTAATGAACTGATATTTTTCATCTGGCCATTTTTTATATTTCATCTATTCATGATAATAGACATACCTAATACTCTTGACTCCTATTTTCTCCATAACTCTATGAAACGGGTTGGGCCAAGAGAAAGCGACATACAGAATTCATTCTGTTGGTTTTGGGTCAACACCTTAATCACTATACCAAACACAATAAATACCAGCCTATTTGGGAAAATGTGGGAAAAAAATATGGGCAAAAATTATGCTTCTATTTTTAACCCCACCCTGAAGAAAAATGCTTTACTTCATAAAGTGTAGAATAATTTTACTTTAGAGCCAGTTTGGTGTGTGGAAAGACAATCAGGCTAAAAACAGGGGAATTGTGAGTTCTAGTGCTGCCTTGGGCATGAAGCCAGCTGGGGGATCTTGAGCTATTCACTTCTCAGCCTAAGAAACAGATGGTGGCAAATCATTTCTAAAAAACTTGCTAAGAAAATTGCTGTGGTTTGTCCAGGCAGTCTGTGATAATTGGACATGGCTGAATGGAAGTAAAATATATTTTTTACTTTACAATAAAATATGGATTATCCTGAGCATAGTCAATCTGAAGAACAAAGTTGTTGAAGTGGAAAGAGACAGATCTTAGTTGATAATTATTGGGAATTTCATTGTAACAGACATAAAATGATATAGGTATATTCAACAATACAAATGGCAATATGCATGTTTAGTCTTGCAGTTACATTGCATAAATGCTTGTGTTTACCAATGTAAAAGCTATTTTAAGACAATAGCTGAATTTATCTATCTCTACCTCAGATAAATTCAGCTATCAATCATCTCTGCTTAGGTTGTGAATTCACCTAAATGGTTGGATCACTACATCACATTAAGTGAACTATAGGTCATTTTATAAATGGTTTACTTAAGTAGACTGGTTCACACAACATTGTCATAATTTGTACTTTGCAGATAAGAACGGTTGGGTTCACTGTTCTAAAGGACACTAAACCAAAATTGGAAGATGCCTTGCCCTGTTCATTCTGGCTACCTTTCTTGTTAAGAGGAAAAAATAATTGTGAATGAGGGAAAGGCTACACAAGTCATGAAAGAGAATCTCCTATAACAGAAAGGTATACTTCTGTTCATTTGCCATCACTATTATGTGATATTCACATCTGCATTCTCTATTGAGGTCACTGTATCTAAAATACCAAATTTAGAAATATTTTGGCCATATTCCCAAATTTACATTCAACATTTTATTCTAACCGAACCAATTTTGGCAAATATTTTTGTCTTTAAATGGAAATTATGTAAACATATTATCAAATAAAATCCAGCCAATCTTGGCTTACCTCCCCCCAATAAAGGTTACTAGAAGTTTATGTAATTAGTACTTTGATGGGAGACCCAATGTAAATTACTTGTCCTGTCCACGTCGCTCTTTCCAATATTAATAAGCTATTGCAACAATCAGAACCTTTCCACCATTTATCACACTGGCTTAATTCACCGCTTTAAATAATGTAAACATTTTATATGATGGGAAGTAAATGTCTTTCTAAGTGGGATATTTTAAAAAACCAACGGTAGGATAAAGAAGTAATAAATCGAAAAGAACGAGCCCGAAACTAATCCTGTGGAAGTGGGTGCAGGAACCTTCCACTCAGCTGAGCCACCCGGGGTCGAAAGGTAAGGAAGGCGCGCGCTGGGTACTCCGCGATGGTAGCACACAAGCGCATGCGTGAAAGTTTTCCCAGTAGTCCCACCTTTCTGTGCCGATTGGTCGTAGGCGCTCCATCATTTCACGAGTGGTGGGACGGCAGATATTTCCGTCGCGGACTTGTGACGTGTTAGGTGGGTGCCAAGTGATCCGGCGGTCGGCCGGGCCGGGCAGGTTGGGAGAGATGGCGGAGTATCTGGCCTCCATCTTCGGTACTGAAAAAGACAAGTAAGTGCCCCCCCCTCCGAGGTTTTCCCCCCTCCGAAGTCCCCGAAGTGCCTGAGATTTAGCAGGGGGGCCCACGAGGCTTTTGACAGCGCTCTGGCAGATACCATTCATAGCAATGGATTCCCACGAGGAGCTCTTTTTCTTTCTTTCGTTCTGAAATTCGCGCGTGCGCGTTCTTCAGCTCCAGGAACTCCAAGCGCGCGAAACCGCCAGCTCTTTCACAACTTGCTGTTGCTTGAATGCCTCGTGCACACTGAGGGAACGCTCTAGATTGCAATTCGGCAGCGCGCGCGCGCGCGCGCGTGTTTCCTCTTTCTGGAGGAGGAGCGCGTGGCATAATTGCCCGCGCGTTCTTCCGGAAGAGTCACTGATGGCGGGCTGCTGACGGCCAGGGCTTCCTCAATCCGTTTCTCCGCTTTGCTTTCCCATTTTCCCAACGGTTCTTTTTTTTTTTTTTTTTTTTTATGGCGGCGGGAGCGCACGTGAGAAGCCTTTGTCAGAAAGAAGACAAGTCTAAAGGCCTCAGGCGGCTCTTTTCAGTATTTTCACTGGGAATAGTTCGGGCGGGAAGTCTTCCCATACATCAAAAGCCCTGGAGGAAAAAAAACTCTGCTTTTAGCGTTCTTCTGCCCTCAGCTAGGAATCCCCTCTCAGTTCGGCCGAAGACATTTAAGGGAAAGAGGGGTTGAAAAGTTGCGCCTGGCCACCATTTTTAAAATTCTTTATAATGCGAAGTGAACACTTCAAAGTTTTCTCATAGCCTTTTGAGATCCTCTGATATCTATAAGAAATCCTGACTTGTTAAAACTATGTGCTATGCACATTTTATTTATTTGTGGAAGGGTTTCTCTCCTTTACTCCCCCAATATCAAAATATCCCTAAGATAATTGATACTGATACATAGCAACAAATCCACTTACAAAGTTTTATTTGTAATTCAGGCAATGATTATTACAGTTCCAATATATATCTTCCTGACCGCTAGAAAGGGTGCCATAAGAGGTTGGCTATTCCAGAATGATATCCCAGTGATAAAAAATAATAATTATTTTAAATGCACCACATCACACAATGGGCAGAATCTTCAATATTCCCACCTAAGACAAATGGATCAAGTCAGTTTGTTTTACTTGAAAAAGTCTTGGAAAAATGTAGAAGCCAAACAATAAACAGGTTTATAGGTTAAAAGCATCTCTTTAAAGTGTATTTGAAACTTATTGGGAGTCATTTCAGTTCCTGCAAATGAGTACTACCTAGCTGGAATAAATTATCTGCCAGTAGACAGGTTGATCTGCCTTTTGATCAGTTGCATTTTCTGGATAGCTTTAAAAAGCAGTTCCATGGAGAACACATTCAAGTAATATGTTCTGGAAATGGTAAACTGATAAGTTACTGTCACCAGGGCCTCCCATTTTCCATCAAGCAAAGCTGGACAGAGGTTTCTGACAGTGGCTGCCATATCCATACTTGTCCCTGTAATCTTCATCTAAGTAAGGTATTCTGCAGTTACAGCCTCATATTTTCTATAGTCTTCCCTATATGGCAATAGTTGTTGAAAACAGAGATCCAGTAATGCCTCTTCATTACCATTTCCCCATAGAAGAGTTTATTATATACCAGATCAAGTTATTCATCCCCCAGCCCTTGTGGCTTGGAAAAGCCAAGTACGGTATGAATCACCCAGCAAGTGATGGAGCTAATATAACCAAAATGAATCCTAGGCAACATATTGCAAAAATTATCCCAGGTGTTTGTTCAGACCCATCTATGCAAAGTTCAAACCTGAGTGAATGAGCTATTTTATCAGCAAAAAGTGGCAAAACATTCCACAGTGGCCTGTGGAAAGAGCTTTCCTGTTTTTTCCAAAGGGGAACGGTTCAGTAAATAAAGCTAGGGCTGTGATGGTGAACCTATTGCTCCAGTTCAGCTCCAACATGCCTCCCGCCAGCCAGCTGGCCTTCAGGTCTCTGCCGCACATGCACAGGGGGGGTCATGTGTGCATGCGGGATGGTGTGCGTGGGGGGTTGCACGTGCATGCGCGGGGGGGGGGAAGGCATGTGCGGGGACCCGAGCATTGTATTTTGGGGGTTTGGGCATGCGCATTCACGCATGCGCGCATGTGCTTTGGGCACTCGGTCTGGAAAAGGTTATCCATCATTGTTCTAGGGCATATTCTACCAATGCAATAAAGGCAGCATAATATGCTTTTTTATACTTACATTTACAATGTAAGCTGAAACTTCATATGTGTGTTTGGTCAAATTCTAGTCTTCCAGCAGTTTCCATTGATTTATTTCCTACAGCTCCCTGATAAATTAGGACATGGGTAAAAAAGGGAAATGCCTCAGGGCACTTTTATCAAGTGCTATGGCCATCTGGATGTCAGAGCTTAACCACAGGTTCAGCAAGAGGGTGTGGCAATTTATTGGGAAAATTCTCAATGTCCCACTCTTCCTATAGATTGGCAATAGTTATAAGTCTTATCTAGATTAGGAAGTACAGTGTAGGATCATGAAAAATGACTATATAATATTGCCCATTTCCAGATCATTCTTCGGTGAAGACTTGATTAAAAGTATAGCTCCCTCTTAGAGTCTAGCCAAGACTCTGATTACTTGGGACATGTATGAAGTCCTGAGCCTTTGTAGAGTTCTTCCATCTCAATCTTCTAGTGAATTTGAAATTGCCTTGGTGGTTTGCAATATCATGGATTTCTGGCTCCCAGTTGTTTAACATCTAGAGATTTAATAGTAGTTGACAATTCCTGATGTACAACAAGTACTTCTGTTATGAAGTAGCTGTATATGTTCACTATATAACTCTTGAAATTAAGTAACGCTTAACTCGGGCCTAATATGTCAAATACTTGTGCTGGTTTTATATGTCATATAACCAGTCCATGGTTTGCTTTTATGAACTTTGTGCTATGTCAGCTAAAACCTCTAAATGTTTTTTCCCCAAAAGAAATAACTAGTAACATAGTAGTAGTAGGAGTATGGAAGTAGGAGTAGCAGTATGGAAAGGCTTTAACACTACTCTAAAGGAAGATTCCATTTCTTTGTTATACTAAATGAAATTGAAAACAGTGGCTTGAATATTTATATTTCCTAATGTTACCTGGTTTTAATTTACAAGGTATACTATCCATATTTATTGTCCTGAAAATGCTTTATTTGGCTTTCCTGTTATTTTTATTGACAGGAAATAATTTGCATAGGTTCAGGAAATTATCATGAAATATTTCCACATAATGTACTATCAGATTTTTTTCTACTTTATATATTCTGAGAACCTCAAAGTCAAATAAGGTTCTATAGATCTTCACTGATTTAAATTGTTGTATAAAGCATATCTAAATTACATCACAGTTCAACCATATAGTATTTGGGAATAAGCTTAGCTTTTGTGGACTTTTCAAGGAAACCAATTTAAGATTAGATTGTTAAACTAAGACAATAAATTTTGAGAAGTACAGCACAGTTTATAAAGTGTTTTATATGTAAGTTTATATTATATTATTTTTTAAGTAAATCAGTGAATATACTTATATTCCTTCCTCTTTTTTCCCCACCACA
Source organism: Notechis scutatus (assembly GCF_049901735.1). Classification (NCBI taxonomy): domain Eukaryota; kingdom Metazoa; phylum Chordata; class Lepidosauria; order Squamata; family Elapidae; genus Notechis; species Notechis scutatus. The sequence continues at coordinate 55,965,989 of NC_142013.1, read as the reverse complement.
ACAACTCTGTGAGGTAGGTTGTGCTGAGAAAGAGTGGCTGGTCCAAAGTCATCCAGGCTTTTGTGCCTAAGGCAGGACTAAAACTCATAATCTCCTGGTTTTTAGCCTGAAAATGTCCTGTCTGCTTGATTTATTATTTATTTATTATTTCTATGCATACTGATTTTACTGATCACTAACTTTCAAAAATTTCTTTATTTTTGTTTGATTTCAGAGTCAACTGTTCTTTTTATTTCAAAATTGGAGCATGTCGCCATGGAGATCGATGTTCTCGGTTGCACAATAAACCAACATTTAGTCAGGTTTGTGTATTTTCTTTTTACAGATCCTCAGATCTTTTTATATAGCTGTAACTGTTAAAACTTAAGTTCTGTAAAGTTGTAATTTGTTGAAAGTTTTTTTTAATAAGAAATATTCACAGGTTACCTTTTCTAAAAGCTGCCCTTTTACATTATTTTATTCTGTAGCAGTTAAAAAATAATACTTCTTTGACTGTGATATGTTCGAAGCCAGCCAGTGATAACCTTCTGGGTCATATTTGGCATAGTAAATAAATGCCTTTTTTAATTGAAGAAATATAATTTGACTAAAACCACCTTTGATCATTTTTCTGATAAGTAGTTCTGTGAAATGGCAAATATGTTCAAATTCGTGCACTTCAAAAAAAAGCTGGCATGAAAATGACTGTCTCTTCAAGAGAAATATAGGTGAAATAATAATAGGCCTTGCTAAATGGGTTTTTATGTAGCACAACATAGATTTCAGTTTTTCATTTTATGCTAACAGTCCAGTCATTTTTAATGTCATTAAAATAGACAATATTTTTATATCTCAATAAGTAAAAATCAAATATATCACATTGTAGTTTAGGACTGGAGAGGACCGGTCTGTGGGTAGGCAGTCTGGTGCTCTCCAGGTTCAGTTTAATCAGTTCCACTATAACAAGCCATGATGAGATTGTAGGTATTGTAATCTCCAAACTCTTAAATGTATAACATCTATTCTGAGCTAGTTGTGAACTATCAAGATAACTTTATTAATAGCAGTACACAAATCCTTTAGTGCACACTTTGTCTTATTTTATTAAGTAGCAAACTTTTTAATGTATGAATTTCCATATATTCCAGTTTTTATCTGTTAAAAATGCTGAAGATTAAAATAATAAACATTTGCTATGAAAATAAGATATCAACTATTTGTAATGCAGAATTAACCATACTCAAGCACTGCTTAGTAAAGCTAGCTAGGATAAAAGTTGAGAATGCAATGCTTTTGCCCCCTCCCCCCCCCCCAGCCTGTTGTGAACGAACGACACCAATGATAAAGGGAAAATATTTTACTCATGAAAAGCCTATAGATAACATGACTAGAAAAATCTTTCCTGTTAGTACTGCATTCATTCATTCATTCATTCATGTATATGTATATGTATATATATATATATACACATATATGTATGGTATTCAGCTTTGTTTGGGTATTTTCCCACATCATTATAGTTGTGCTTTTAAAGTTGTAGCACCGTTTCAGCAGAATCTCATCTGCCATCATCAGGCTTCTGTATTGTGTTCTTCTGTGAGTCAGACAGAAACGTTGCTACAGCTTTAAAAGCACAACTATAATGACGTGGGAAAATACCCAAACAAAGCTGAATACCATACATATAAATACCCGCAAAAACTTAAGAAAACAAATACACACACACATATATATACACACACACATATGCACATACAATTAACATACATACAATTAAGTTTACAAAGATGTAGTCATTGCTGTTTACTTTCTTGTATTCTATTTCTAGTGGATTTCTGAGTGGATAACAACATTGTTATCCACTTAGCTTATAACTAAAAAATATAACATTGCTTCAGGATGTTTTTAAATATTCCAGTCTAGTTTGTATTCCCAGTTAGTCTGCTATCCAAATATTAACAAAATCAATCTGCTTAGCTTCCAACTAAGACAAGATTATTAGATGTTGCTAAAACTTGGGTAATCAGACATTTAGCACAATTAATTTAACAGAAATATCTAGCCAAAAGATTCAAATAATGTATATATGATTTTATATATATGGGAGAAGAACTACTTCAGATTACCTGGCAATAAATTGATTAATAAGTGCTAAAATTTTAAATGGTACCTGGAAAAATGGGAGGCTGCTTGCAGATGACACCTTACTGACACAACATTGTCATAATGATTGGTCCTTTTTAATAATCTTGCTGCCTTATTTATACCTTTTCCATCTACCAGTAAGATACTTAAGAACTTTATAGAATGTAAAATAAGATATAAACAACACCAGTAAAAGAGTAATAAATATTAGTACAAATCAAAAGGCTTAGCTAAAGATCTTGATTCCTTTTCTGAAAACTGAAGTAGTTGAGAGGAGGCTACATGGCACTCCAAACAAAACACTGTGTAATCAATTTAGCAAATGTTCTTTGATGGGCCTTTGAAAGCATGGAGATCTTGTAGAACAGGGGTAACAAACTCAACTTTTTGAGGGCCAGATCAGCATTGTGATTGTCCTCAGTGGGCCCGGGGGCATGGCCAGAGAGGGTGCAGCTGACTGGGCATTGCCAGGGGCGTGGTCCACTTGGCGTAGCTAACATGGGTGGTGCCTGTGGGATTGGGCAGGGAATCCAGGGGTCTCCGATGGATGGGGTGGTGGGTAGGAGGTTCATCCTGCAGGGTGAGGTGAGGCGAGGCAGGGGGTGGGGCAGCTACAGCCAAAAAATCGTCGCTCACCACTCTTCATGTGTGTGTGTGGTGGGAAATGGTTTCCAGCTGTAGATGCAGTCTGCCGGTCCTTCAGCTAGTGTACGTTGTTGCTCCAGGGCCCACTACCAGTACTAGGCTGGCTGTTCAAGCAGGAAGCAGAGGCCATGGGAAGGAAAGTGATGCGGACCACTGGACATGCTTACTCTGTCCCACTGTTTTGGCGGTTGGAGAACAGGTTGCCGCTGGTCATCTCCTCAGCCCCCTCGCGGGTCTTGCCCTTGGCCTGCGTGTGGAGTGTGTTGCCCTCGCGCACTCAACTGCAGCAGTGGGTGCATGAGAGGGGTGCTCCACCAGCAATCCCTGCAGGAAGCGGGGGAGGGTGCGGCATTTCCCCGTCAGCTACCAGACCCAACACACGGTGCCCAACCGGGCTTCACCAAAGCGGGGTGGGATAGGAAGTGACGCCTGTCTCAAGTGTGGAGGAAGAGGCCCTTTGAGCCCCAGGTAGCGCCCTGACGACTTGCCTGCTCGCACAAAGGGAAGCCCTGCTATCCCCGAGCCGTGCCTTCCGGGAATGCCAGCTGAGCAGGAAATTTGGCTGCAATCCTCAGCTAGGAACGGAGATACGCCCCCGCAAGACAGAAGGCTGCCTTCAGTCCAGGGAAGGGACCACAACCTGGGGGGCTCTGCCTGAAGGCGCTACGTCGGTCAAGCAGTGCCCCAAAGCTGGAGCTGCTGCTCACAGGGCAGGACGGGGCTCGGGTTTCCTTGATGAGTAGCCCCGGTGAAGGAGGTGCATCACTGAGGGTCTCTACTCCTGGCAGTTCCTGGGTGGCAACTCTGCCACCGCTCTGCAGACCCACCCAGCCTGAAGGAGGGAAAGCGACCAGCTAGAAAGGCTGAGTAGAAGTGGTAAAAGCATGCCCATTCCCAGCAGAAAAAGGCGGCCACTGTGAGTGGGGAAAGCTCAATCTGCATCAGGCGCTATGGCCGCCCAAGCCCAGCTAGGATCGCATGCCTTCACCCCCTCCCAATATCTCTGCTTCCCCTGGGTTACCAGGGCTCCGATGGGAATCTGGCTTTCCCCACTTGCTGTGACCTTTTTTTGCCTGCTGGGCCAGGGCCTCAGCTGCTGGTGGCCGAGGTGCATTGGGTGTGCAAGGGGAACATATCTTTCTAGCTGGCTGTTTTGCCTCCTTTGGGCTGGGTGGGCCTGCCAAGTGGTGGCAGAGTTGCCACCCAGGTGCTGCCAGGAGTGATGCACTTCCTTCACCGGGGCTGCTCGGCAAGGAAAGCTGAGCCCCGCCCTGCCCTGCGAGCAGCAGCTCCAGAGCGCTCTCAGGGCACTGCCTGACTGATGCAGCTACTTCAGACAGAGCCCCCAAGGCTGTGGTTCCTTCCCTGGACTGAAGGCAGACCCCCCCCACAGGCCACATCTTCATTCCAAGCAGAGGATTGCAGCCAAATTCCCTGCTCGGCTGGCATTCCCGGAAGACGCAGCTTGGAGCACCAGGCCTGCCCAGCTTGCAGGAGGCAAAGTGGCCAGCTAGAAAGGCTGAATAGAGGTGGTAGAGCACGCCCAGGCCCAGCAGGCAAAAAAAAACACCTGCCACCACAAGTGGGGAAAGCCAGATCCCCATGGGATCCCTGGTTACCCAGGCCCAGCAGAGATGGGGAGGAGGCATGCGATCACAGCTGGGCTAGGGCGGCCATAGCGCCCGATGCAGATTGAGCTTTCCCCACTCGTGGTGGCCGCCTTTTGCCTGCTGGAAATGGGTATGCTTTTACCACTTCTACTTGGCCTTTCTAGCTGGCCGCTTTGCCTCCTTCAGCCTGGGAGGACCTAGTGCTCCGGGTAGCCTAATGGACCTGCATGAGCAGCTGGCAGCCTCGGTGGTGCAAAAGTGCATTGGGATGGCATGGGCCAGGCATGGCCGCGTGTGTGCCTGCCGCCTCCTGCGTAAATGTGCACCTGCCGGGATGGGTGGGGCCAAGCCAGGCTGAATTGATGCGGGCTAGGCCCTTACTATTTCCAGGAAGGCCATGCGGGCTGGATCTGGCCCATGGACCTTGAGTTTGACACCCCTGTTGTAGAAGGTTTCCCCTATATGTTTAATATCCAGATAGATTCATAACTTCTTTAATTTTGGAGTACTTTACAGAAATATATTATGTTTTCCAACTTTGATCTGCCCTAATACCTTTAAAATCTTTAATAATCATAAAATGTTATTGCTTGATGCAGTGGCCCCCAACCTTTTGAGCACCAGGAATCGGTTCAGTGGAGAGAGTTTTTTCCATGAACTGAAGGGGGAGTGATTTCGCATGTTGCCTGCATCCCACAGATGTGGCTTTGCTTGTTTGTGTGGCCCAGTTGCTGGCATGCTATGGCCCGGTTATGGTCCATGGACCTGGAGTTTGGGATCCCTGGTTTAATGCTCTGCTAATGCAAGGAATGTAAACATACTGTTTAAAATTTAATACCACTGTAGATTATTAAAGATACCAGGTTTCTGTGGCATTACAATTCAGTGACTGTAAATTTAATTTTTAAAAATTGCCTTTTATTGCAGTCTACTTGCAATAGCATTTTGCTAAAAATTGTATTATTACATTTACAGTTTTTAACTTGAATTTTGCAACAGCTTTTAACACCAGTAGTTATTATATGTAGAACAGAGTACTAGTTCTATATATTGTAATCAACTCACTGAATTTTGCTGCGAAAATTTTGTCCCAATACTTATCGTTCATTGGGTATTCAACTCACAAGCTAGAACTTTTTGTGGTTGTCTGCCTTGTGACTCACTACAGTGTTCGTTTTGGAAAAAATTTGGTGGTCATCATTTTTTATCATTGCACCTCCTGAAATTAATTAACGAGTACCAAGGTCAATTAGCCTGAATTGAGAACTATAAAATAAGTAAATTAATTTAATTTGAATTACTGTGTCCTGTGTGTTTTCCAATATTATGTGACAAGTTAGATATGTAACAAGCAATAGCTATAGCTTACATTATTATGGTTAATGCAGAGGTATATTACTAAAGAATATGATTTTTTTAAAAATCATGGAGGTTCATGCCAGCTTGCATTAAAAACAATATTAGCAGTTAGAATCAATCATTAGTGCAGGAATATCAACAATTGATTAAACAATTATTTTACTGTGGCTAAGGGCCACAAGGTTAACACTGGCTGGTTTTATAAAAAGAAATACGCTCTGAAAACAATTTTGTAAATATAGTGGTTTATATCAGCTCAAATAAAAGCTCATGTAAACTAACATTTTTATTAAGTAACATTGAGCAACTTAAACTAATAATGGACAATTCAATTCTGAAATATTAGATTACTAACTTAAACATGGTTTGTTTTTTCAGACAACTTGATATTAAGAAGAACGGTACAAATGTAAGGTTTCAAGTCTGCCTGGGCAAATTCTTCAAGTAGAAAAGTACAAAGGCTGAAAGGAAAATCTTTCTTTAAAGATCTGCAAAAACTGAACATTTAGAAGCTCATATTATTTAAACAGAAACTCCACCAAGAAAAATCTTGATAAGACTGGAGACATGATGGCAATCATCTTGATATATTGACATATATTGTGGACATTAAGCAGTCATTTTATATCTAAACTGAATGGATTTAACTTTAAATGAAAAGATGTTCAGAGATTGGCTAATGAATTACAAAGATACTATAATATTAATTCCACTTCTAGCTGTTGCTTCTTGGTGAAATTAGTAACTGTTTTCATAATATGAATGGATTTTTAAAAACATGGTGCAAATACAAAAAAAATAGCAATACAACTTGAAAAAAAATATTAAGCAATTCACAAAAAGTTGTCTCTTTGCAATTGTCTGTTATATGCACAGCAGCCAGTAGAATTCCCCTTTTTATTTTTTTTTCCCCGCAGACCATCTTGATTCAAAACATCTATCGTAATCCCCAAAACAGTGCACAGACGGCTGACGGCTCACACTGTAAGTCCCACAGTTGGAGAAATTTTTTTTTAAGAATGGTGTTAAAGAGCCCATTCCTAAATATGAGAAAATCATGTTGGCTTCTGAGCTGCTGACATAAAGCTGTTGCAAACAGGACAAGTGATGGAACTCTTAACATAATGATCAAGAATTTGTTAAATGCCTAAGTATATGCAAAAAAGAATGGCCTTTAACAAACAAATTGATTAGAATTTTCTTTTCTTTAGGAGAATGTGAAACATTGTTTTTGTAATTGTTAAGAATAAGCATTAGGCATTTATCAAAAGTCTTGGTCTTTTTGTCTGATTTTTTTTTTTTTTGCCATTAACGGTAAGTGAAACTTAGAATTTGTTTCACCTTAACCTTCTTAGACAATAGAGATTTCAGGACAACATTATTGTGTGTTACGGCAACCAGTTTCAAACATTTTAACATGATTTTTATGGCATCAAGGATCAATTATTAAAATAGAATTGTTGCATTTGAAACTAATACAATAATAAAGTGTTGTGAGATCTCTATTTTTTAATGTTAGGGTGGTTCAAAAGGGACACATTTTTCTCGTGGGAGAAAATAACGTTCTCTCTTTCAGCACTGAGACTCAACTAAAAGTGATCACCAGACGGAAATCAGTTTGTTAAACTTATTTTCCATAATATAAAGTTGTTGCGTTTTGTATTTCAGACCATTGCCCTCTTGAACATTTACCGTAACCCTCAAAACTCTTCCCAGTCTGCTGACGGTTTGCGCTGTAAGTTCATACAAGTTCCTTCACTGGTTCCCTGGGCTTGATTGTCAGAGCTCAGTGTCAACTGAAGCTGGTCTACCATTTTTAGTTTAACAAAGCAAACTGACCACATTTTGTAAAATGTGTCTGAAATTTTTTGTCCTCAAAACCCAGCCTCCCATCCCAAATTTTGGCTACCCACCTATTTTATTTATATATATAGTTTTTTTAAAGGAACAAGTTAAAAGCCTTGAGTCATTGTTCTGCTTCTTGGTCCTTGCCCCTAGCACCAGTTTTTCAGTGTATTTTTGATACTTTGCTGTTATTCAGTGATTAGATCAACAGCATGTTAATTTAATTTAAAATGTTCCATCTTTATTTAGATGCTTAAATCACTTTAATTTGACCTCTCTGTGTGGGTACACTTAAAATTTATTTCTTAATTTGAAAACTGAAATTTAGTAAGTAATGGGAAAATGTGGAAATTAATTTGAACTAACTCTGAATATCTATATAGTTATGAAATATGAAAGTCTTACTTGTCTACTGTACACCAGTAGAAATAAATGATTTAAAAGGGTAAATAATTGAGCCAGTCTATGATTTGCTCTTGAAGCAGTTAAACAATGCAATGATCAAGAATAGTTAAACACAACCTGCTAATTATGGTGCTGTCTCAGTTTCCCACTGCTAAATATGCAGTGATACATCATTATCTGAACATGTGTTAAAATTTCACCTTCAGCCTAAAAATTAATTAATATTTAAGCTACATGGTTTGCTGTGAAGTTGTTACAATTTTATTGGCCCCAAATCTGCTAGCTGAACATTCAGCAGCAGGTATATTTCAAAATAATGTAATAAAAATTCAAATATAGTGTTTTAAATTTAGTGTTATTAGAGTAATAACAGCATTCTGCTGTTAAGGAGTTGCATGGTTTGTTAGAAGACAGTTTGGTTATTAAATGTTTACATTGTTTAACTACTGTGCTCCCCTTTGCTGTAATACAATAGCATCTAGTAATAGTACTCTGATGTTATATTCATTTAGTCCAGAGTACTATTTTGTAATTTGATTTATTTAGGATTATCTTTTACAGGAAAATACTTTTATTAAATTTAGAAAAGTCACATGTGGCAACAATTGATGTACTGAGAGAATCTGAACAAGTAGATAGCCATTAAGTTACATTATATATAAATAGCATATTTCAGAACTTTGCTGCAACTTTTTTGAATGCATTTTAAAACCTCATAAAAGATTTAAATGAGTAGATATATTTATTAGTGTTTAGTATTCAATTTTATATGTTTTAATTTAAGTGTAAATGTAGCCATTAGCCAGTTTTCCTGAATATGCAATACATGCATATTGGACTGTAGTTCCCACACTCAGCATACTGTTAGCAGTTATAGAAGTTATACCGCAATATATCTTGAAGGGACTGGGCTGTTTGTTATACATTGTTGTTATCTTTATTGAAACAGATCTAAAGTTGATCATAGATAATTTTTTAATGAAGTGTTTGGGAAACAACTACTTTAATTTTCCCAAACATTATTATTTCAGACTCTTGTTTGTAAAGCTTGTTATTTGAAAGTATAAAATACTTTCAACTAGAATTTTTTAAGCTATTCCATTGTATTTAATATTGGATTAAATGGATATAAACAGCATTAATATCTGTTTAGTAAAGGACTTTTGTGCCATCAATTTTTGCCATACTCTTTCATTTGAATTAAGTATATTTAAAACATTTGCATTTAATAGGTGGCCTAATTGCCTATAAAGTGGCCTAATTGCCTATAAAGTATTCAATTTAAGGCATGGAGATAACATTGGACGGCTTGCTTTAAAATTGAAATTTGCAAGATACTTGGAACAAAATTCCTCCTCCAATCAGTAAATACAATTAAAATGGAGGGCTTATTGAAGGAATGTCATATCTGTTGTGTTAATAGCTGTATTCAATTGTAGGATTGTGAGCAGTTTTAGTTGTATCACCAAAAAAAATTAATATTTGCTTTTAGGAATAATAATTTTAACATGATATTCCCTTAGAATATTTAATATATTTTCTTATTTTAGTCCTAGAAATTATATTTGAAAGATTCTTACAAAAGCTATAATGTTGGAGTACTTAACATCAGATTAGTTTCCTTAGTTATCACTCATCTATTATGAAAGTGTGCATTTGGGTTGTTGATTGAAACTATAAAAATTGCTGTGTTCTTTTTTAGGGACTTGCAGAATTGCTCATGGTCTACATCTAATTTTTAGCTATATTATATATTTTTTACTCCAGTAGACGGCTTCTACTGTCATTTCACTAAAAATAATAAACAGTATGCCCAAAAAACCTTTGTATTGTTACAGTATAAAACAGGTTCTAATTAATGTGAATTGATATTTACAGGTGCTGTGAGTGATGTTGAAATGCAGGAACATTATGATGAATTCTTTGAGGTATGTTATACTGAATAACGTTTTTGACATTTTTGTAAATGCAAACATCAAGAACTACTTTACTGTAGTTAAAGCTACCCTTTCTGATATTTATAATGGAGTAAAATATTTTAAAAATTAAATTTCTGCCCAGTGCTTTTTAGGCTACATGTTGAATGCAAACCTGAGTGAGTAATTACATTTGAATTTATTATGGTTGATCACATAGTCAGCCAGATGTGTAAACTGGATTTGGCATCTCCATTTAATCATTGATTCATTTCCAAAGACCTGGAATAGGCAGGTATTACTGTTTGATGCTATTAAAGGTATTGCAGGATGTAAACTGTTCCAAGTAAAGATGCCTTTTGAGTTTATTCTTATTATTTGCAAACCACCAAAGCCATTTGGTAACTGGTGAAAAAAAATATAAAGTTTAAATGAAATAATTATTGTGATGGCCCTTTATATTTTTAAGAATTTTTGTGCCATATTAGAAATAATTCAGTGACAGTAAACTTTTTGTCTATCTAGGAGGTCTTCACAGAAATGGAAGAAAAATATGGTGAAGTAGAAGAAATGAATGTCTGTGATAACCTTGGAGATCATTTGGTTGGAAATGTATATGTAAAGGTAAGATGTAGAAATGAATATAGATGTAGATCAGAGAGGCATACTAAATGGAGTATGTGATTTATTTGGAACCTAAACTATGCTTCATTTGCTGGACTATTGCAGATGAGACTGTGATTGGTCAGAAGACAAATATAGGATGCTTTTATTATTAAGACTAGAACAAAACCCAGAAAGATTGCAGGGTGTTTTACAGGAAGTACAAAAAACCTGTTGCTCATTATCCTTTTTCAGCAGCATAGTATATCCCACTACCTTTTCTCCAGTTTCCCAACACTTTCCATTCCTCTAACCCTAACCCATGCCACACAATTTGAGAAGCGAATTGTGATTAAAAAAATATATTTATCAAATAGTCCTGTCCTTCTGATGTGTATTTTTGCTCAACTGTAACATTAATCAATTCATTAATTTTATTCATAGGGAAGGCAGAGGGGTATATAAGTTTATACTTTTCAGAAATTGCTGTACCACAAAGTTTGAGCTACTAACGTAGTACATTTCAGGGCCTGAGTCCTTTATCAAGAATACAAAAAGCTCCATTTCTATCCCTGGATGTTTTCACTGCCCTTTATAAAGAACTTGGAATCTGAAATACATTAGATTAAACAATTAAAAAGCATCATTTTAGTATTTCCAGATCACTTCTCTGTCATAAGTACAGTAAATTTTCTAAGCACATAAATATATGTTTTCACAGTAACATGTCTTAACTATAGGCAAAATCCACTATAAATGACTGATACATTATGCATCTGAAGAGAATGCATACTAAATTCTGATTAGAATACAGAAACGTTCTAGAATCATTAGGTTCATTAGGTTCCAATGAAACTTTGTTGTGGCCATCACACTTCATAGAGCGCTGAGTCATCTGGAGAACAAACAGAGCTATGTGAGGATGCTCTTTGTGGACTACAGCTCTGCGTTTAACACTATCATCCCAGATACACTAGTAACCAAACTGTATAATCTGCAGGTCCCCACCCCCACATGCTCCTGGATTAAGAACTTTTTGACAAACAGACCACAGTCTGTTAGACTTGGTCCCCACCTTTCTTCCACCATTACACCCAGTACTGGTTCCCCCCAGGGTTGTGTCTTGAGCCCCCTGCTATATGCCTTGTACACCTTTGACTGCTCACCAAGCCACGCAACAAACACCATCATAAAGTTTGCGGACGACACGACGTGATTGGTCTCATCTCCAGAGAGGATGAGACAGCATATAGGGCAGAAGTAGAGAACCTGTCTGGTGTTCACAGAACAATCTGTCACTGAATGTCCATAAAACCAAAGAACTGATTATGGACTTCAAGAGACATGGACAGGACCACGCCCCACTCATCATCAACGGAGAACGAGTGGAAACTGTCCCTACGATCAGATTCCTTGGCATCCATATTTCAGCTGATATCTCCTGGTCCCCTAACACCAAGGCCATAGTGAAGAAGGCTCAGCAGCGGCTGCACTTCCTGCGGGTTCTCAGGAAGAACAATCTGGATAAGAAGCTGTTGCTGGCTTTCTATAAAGCCTCTGTGGAGAGCACTCTGACATATTGTCTGGGTGTGTGGTACGCATGCTCCACAGCTGAGGACAGGAAAACTGTACAGAGGGCGATAAACACAGCTCAAAAGATCATTGGTTGCCCTCTGCCCTCCCTGGAAGACTTAGCCAGATCCCGCTGCCAAAGCAGAATCAAGTCCATTATAGAAGACCCCTCACACCCTGGCAATTATTTTTTTGATCTGCTGCCATCTAGACAGCGTTTTAGGTCAATAAAATCCCACACCACTAGACTTAACAAATAGTTTCTTTCCCTGGGCCATCCGAACCGCAAATAAACACGAAGTCACTACCTCATTAAGATGTGAAATCTCAATACCTCATTCAGATGTATAATAACATATTACAGTACAATCCATCTCTTGTGTATTATACTCGGCTAAGCATTACAGTCAGTGTTGGATGTATATTTTGTGTATATTTGTAGATATTGTACTCTCAAATTGCAAATGGAGACGTATCTTTCTTATCTTCATTTTTAAGTGCTTTGGTTTTATTGTATTGCGAACAGTTGCTGGGGTGCATCCACAGTTTCGTTGTACTTGTACAATGACAATAAAGTTCTTCTAATTCTAACTTTGTTTTGGTAACTTTGTTCTTTTTTTTTTTTTTTCAAGACACAACTGGACTTTCTGGTGTTTCTTTGAAGACATTTTGCTTCTCATCCAAGAAGCTTTTTCAGCTCTAACAGGATAGTGAGAAGCAAAACTTCTTCAGAGAAAAACCAGAAAGTTTAATTGCCTCTTGAAAAAGAAAAAAAAGCACCTTTGGGGCAACCATGACCCGGATGACTGAGAATCTCTATAGATATACTTTAGTTCTATTAAAATGCTAGATGCTATTAAAAGATTATATACTTTCTAAATCAGCAATTTCTGACATTAGAGTTTTATTAAAATCTTATTACAGTAGACAATTAGATTAGAAAAAGAATATTTTCCTCTTTCCCTTTTGAAGCTTTAGTTCAGGGGTCTTCAACTTCGGCAACTTTATGACTTGTGGACTTCAACGCCCAGAATTCCTTAGCCAGCCTTCTGGGAGCTCAAGTCCACAAGTTGTCAAGGTTGCTCCAGTTTGAGCTAGTTTTTATGATCCCTTCTCTTATTTGTGTTATTTTAGTATTGTCACAAAATATTGTTAGGTAGCTTACACTTTACATGTATAGAATTAACTGATTTTTATAATGATAAGATGACATTCTTTTTAAATTCATACTAAGGCTAGATTTTCAAAATGTTTTTGAAAACGTCTATTTTGTTCATGGAAAAATTAATATTCTACTATTGATTATTCTATCTTCTCCCCTGTCCCCAACACTGCTTCTCCTTTTCAACCTTCCAAAATATTGCCACTGTAAGTTTGATAAGAGTTTGCTACTCCTCCCACAGGAAGATACCCCCCCCCATAAAACTTGCAATTTATTCCTAATTGGAAAGGGAGACATTTGGAAAAAAATTGGGTGGGGGAGGTGGGACTGATTTCTCAACCAGCCCCCTGAACTGGAGCATACTGCCCAGGCTGCTATTAAGGTATTTTTTCATAAGCCTATTTTCATTTTGGAAAATATTTATGAATTGTTTTATATGATTATGTGGCTAAAACAGGGAGCAGATGAAAATCAGGATAACAAAAGCCATGCCTTAGATTGCAGCAGCAAAATTCTATGTCTAAATGTTTCAGGCATGAAACTTAATAAAACATTTTCGCAAAAAACGTTTTAACATTTTAACATACAATATATGGAGACAACATTGGATAGAAAATCCCCCCCCCCCCCATATGTCGAAGTTTGCCTTGCATCTTGGAAAAGCCAACCCCTGCGATACGAACAACACTGAACTGAATTCGCACTGGCCATGGTAGATGCACAGACAAGTGGGGCCAAATACCATCACCAAATTGTTACTGCGGGCCTGAAAAACAAACTATTCAATGTATAGTGACAGAGTACCAAAATAAAACCTATACTGGAGACTTTGTTGATTTCTTATCTGTGACAAATGAAGCAAAAAATTATTTAATCCAGACTTACATTTATACTATTCTAGATTTTATATTTTGTATATATGTTTTTTATTGAAATGTAATGTGAATGTGCCATGTGATCAGGAAATGGTGACATTGTGGCTTGAAACACTTCTAGAATGTTTGGGAAAGCTCATTTTGTGCTCAAAACATTCTGAAACAAATATTTTGTGCATCTCTATTTTTTGCTTGGAATATTTCCCCTCTGATTCAATTCAATTAAATAGAACCTTTTGTAAAACATTTCAGTTTCGACGTGAAGAAGATGCAGAAAAGGCTGTAATTGATCTGAACAATCGGTGGTTTAATGGACAACCAATTCATGCTGAGCTTTCCCCTGTGACAGATTTCAGAGAAGCTTGTTGCCGTCAGTATGAAATGGGGTAATAAACCTGTCTTTATTATTGCTTTATGTCTCTTAGAAATTATCTTATGTGACTAAAAGTAATTAATAAAATCAGAGAAAAAGCTGTAATGTTCTTCATTAATCAGTTTGATTAATTTCTTTACTCCCAGAGAGTGTACAAGAGGTGGTTTCTGTAACTTTATGCATTTGAAGCCTATTTCTCGAGAATTGCGACGTGAGCTGTACGGCCGCCGCCGCAAGAAGTAAGTATTTCTGTATTGTAAAACTTAAATAAGTATTTTTAAAAAGCATGTTATTTAAAAATAACTGTCAAATTGTGCAAAGAGGCAGAAGAAACAATAGATCATATACTCAGCTTGTACAAGAAGATTGCAGAAACTGATTATAAACAATGACATAACACAGTTGCCAAAATGGGTCACTAGAGTGTCTGTAAAATTATCATGTGTCAGTAATGAAAAATTGAAGGGAACATAAGAGTGGAAAAAGTAGTTGAAATGAGTAGGTTGAAATATTGTGGGATTTCTAGTTAGAAAATAATAACATCGTGGCACATAACATTCCAGATTAATGTAATAAAAAATGTGTATGCCACTCAATTCCCAATGACTGGATGGTTTACAGCTATTAAAATGTAACATTTATTACAGCTATTAAAATGTAAAATGCAACAAACAGTAGAAAACACACACATGGCACAAGACAAGAACAACTGCAAAGAAAATAACCAAGAAGGGAACAGAAACAAAGATTTATCGACTCCAAAACGTAGGCCAAGGGCCAGGTCTTTAAGGCCCATTAAAATACTAGCAGGGTGGGAGCCATTAAAGTCGCAGGAGGAACTTCATTCCAAAGGATAGGTACTGCTGCAGAGAAGGTATGCTTCTAGCCTTGACAGATGGCTAAACAATGCAGTTGGTGGGTGCACTATTAACCCAGAGTAGACCAGTCTTGCCAGATCAAACTGGTCAGGCAAAAACTATGGGCAGTTTCTCAAGTAACCAGGCCCTATGCCAAGTAGGGCTTTATAGTTACCAGCACCTTGAACTGCACCCAGAAATAAACTGACAACCGATGCAAATTGCAATTCACAGGTCAATTGCATATTGCGGGATGCCCATCATTCCCTGCACTGCTGCATTGTGGACTTGCTTCTGGTGGTCTTCAAGGGCTGACCCATGCAGAGCATGTTATAGTTATAAAGCTGTGAGGTGATCATGGCATAACTGAATGTCTCAAAGGGACCCACATTCTTAATGGTGTCTTAAGATATCATGTTACACTACAGTTGATAGCGATCACATTTGTATAGAGATTGAATATCAGTAATTCAAAATCTTTCTTGTTTCAGATTGACTGATTTAATTTTCTGTTCTCACAGGGTGGGGTTTTTTTTTTTAGCATAGGGTGTTGCTGTAACTGGATAACTTACATGTGCCAAAAATAGATGAAATAGGTAATTTTTAATAAGTCTTAAATATAAACAAAGGTTGAAACAAATGGCTTCTAAGGCCATCTTCATGTAGTATATTTGAATATTGTTATTCTTAATCTATTACTGTTTTGTGGTTTCATAAAACTATAATATTAGTAATAATAAATGAATTGTTTGTATATTGACATTAGGTTGAACAGCTTTTTACATATCTATTTCTATAAAATACTGCTGGAAAAAATTAAGGCTTGAATTCTGCCATTTCCTTATCAAAGGAAATATGTGTAGTAAGTGCTGTGATTTGCATGTCCAGCCAGTATCAAATTCCATGCGAACAAAAATAATCTTGTCTATAGAATATTTAGGAAAAAAAAGTCACAACAACTGTCTGGAAGATCTTCAATCTCATCTTTCCCAATAAAGTCCAGGACACTTTACTGTTTTCAAAAAATGTATTAAGTTTATCAGGATATAAAATTAAAAAGAAAATGAAATTAGTAGGAAAATGAAGAGGAAAAGGGGAAGGGAAAAAGTTTAAGCTAAAGGGAGGGAAAGAAAGAAAAACATTGACTTTCAACACTTTTTAATACAGTAGAATAAGGTAACATTGCAGCGTCAACTTTTTATTTTTACATGGAAGTCCAGGATACTTTAAACAATTGCCTCTGGATATAGAATTTGACATGGTGCATGATAACAGATAACAAATAATCAGAGTTGGAAGGGACCTTATAGGTTATCTAGTCCAGGGGTCGCTAACCTTTTGGACCTCAGGGACCACCAAACTCATAATTTTAGACCACTAACTGGTTCTGTGGGTGTGACCTAATTTGTGGGTGTGGCTTGGTGGTCATGTGACTGGCTGGGCATGGCTTGTATGTAAATATTATAAATATTTATATAAATATTGAATTTATAAAAAAAGAAAGTTTTACCCAAAATCGGGCAAAGCAGGCAGGCAGATTGAGTTGCTCACAGAATCACAGATTCATTCAGAAATCTATCTGCCATCGGCTAGCTCAGTCTGTCACATTCTGTCAAAATTTGCTTGCAAGCAAACTCATAAAATTAACTCACAACACACCATGCATGTAAATATTAAATTTTTTATTTAAAAAAGAGCAACTTTTACCCAAAATCAGGCAAAGCAGGCAGGCAGATTGAGTTGCTCACAGAATCATTCAGTGATCTATCTGCCATCCATCGGCTAGCTCAGTCTCAAATTTGCTTGCTGTGAGTCTGCACTGAATTTGCTTGCAAAATTCAGTCCTAAGGGAGGTTTGGCTGTGCTTAGCTAGAAAGCAAGAAATCCAACCATTTCCTGCTTCCTAGCTAATCTAAATCTCCCAGCACAGCAGAACAGATGATGGACTGAAAAAGGAAAAATAGCAACTTAGCAGACAAGTTTGCCAGGTAAGAAGTGAGTGGGCGGGGAGGGTTCTCGTGTGCCATGTGGGCTGAGCAGCCTTGTGTTTCTGCACAGCCTGAATTAATTGCTTTTGGCGGGTGCTCTGGGGGTGAGATTTCTCTGCCACCCACCAAAATTTTCTCACAGCCCACCAGTGGACTGCGGCCCACCGGTTGGCGACTGCTGATCTAGTCCAACCCCCCCCCCCCAAGCAGGAGACCCTACCCCATTTCTGACAAATGGCAGTCCAATTTCTTCTTGAAAGTCTCAAGTGATGGCGCTCCCACAACTTCCTAGGGCAAGCTGATCTGACTGACTGCTAAATTGCTGGAGATTCCTAAAAGTGGCAGCTGAAAATTAGACAAATCCATGAGGAGCAATGTCCTAATGGCTCCTACTTCCCTAGGGAGGGTTATTGTGGCAACTAAAAAGTGGCTTGATATAATACTTTATAATTACAGATCACATTGCATAAATACCAGATCAAGAATATGACCACTTCATTATTTGGCCCCATGCTGACATGGGACAAGTCCATAATATTTATGAAATACCAAGTCAACTCTGACCTCAACCCCAGGGAAGAAAGGCTAACATCTTCTGACACAAACAACCCTGGAGAATCAACCATAAATCTTTTAGTAAGATCAAGCAGTTCATAAAAAAAAGATGACGTTGAGCAACCAGATAAGCAATTCAACAATACTCCTGTTGAGCTTACTTTAATAAACAAGGCTTCATATCTTGTTAACCTGTGGTACAGTGTGTCTGATACCAATCAGACTCTCCCAAAGTATTGCCAGGATCTTTCTCCTACTTAGTACTCATGGAGAATATAGCAATGGAAGCCAGGGCCAATTTCAGATGGGGAAAGTCTTTTTCCTTGACCTATCTGCAAAGAGCTGAATAAGAGGATAATCATTTCCCAGAAAAAGGTCATTCATCTCTGCACATTATTAAGAATACAGGTAAACAGCCTTCAATATTTATGTAGTTATGTAATGATGCAAATTATGTCATGTGGAATCCTTAAATTATATTTAATATTTTGCACTTATTCCTTGTATATTAGTATTGTGCATAGGCCAAAGTGAAGTAGTTACACATTGCTTATTTTTATTTTATAGGCATAGATCCAGGTCAAGGTCTCGTGAACGTCGCTCTAGATCCAGAGATCGTGGTCGTGGAGGAGGAGGAGGTGGTGGTGGTGGTGGAGGAGGAGGAGGAGGAGGAGGAGGAGGAGGGGGCCGAGAACGTGATAGAAGGCGGTCAAGAGATCGTGAAAGATCTGGACGATTCTGAGCCATGCCATTTCTACCTTCTCTGTTAGAAAGTGTTGTAGTTGATTGACCAAACAAGTTCATAATGAAACTTTTTTTAAAAAAAGATGGGCTTCTGAATAAAAATTTGTAGTGATACAGTTTTCTTTGTGTAACTGATTTCTTATAGAAAAACTCTTTTATCAGTTTTGACCCTGATGAATGATTTGGGTAATTGCAATGTACTGCAGATACCTGATTTTTACATTTAGATATGGATGAAACTATTAATGTGTATAATAAAGTATTATATACATTAAAATACAGTTAAGCAGTTTAATTTGTTCCTCTTCTGTTTCTGCTTATTTAGGTTAGCCTAGGCACATTAAACTAAAGCTGTGCAAGGAGCATTTCTTTACTCCGTCAAATGCTTAGTTACATTAATCTGTATGTTTCTTTGTTACTAAGAAAATTGTGCTCTGTGGATGTGGCATTTACAATAAATCCAATTTTTGACTTAAAAATTTAAAGCCTATTCTCTAAGCATTCCTGAGTAGTTGCAACTCCCAAGTATGCCTCCCCAGACAATCCAATAAAATCATTTTTAGTTACCATACTCTGTTTTATCATAAGTGCCATAGTAAAGCTAAACTTGTTGGGGTAGGGTTATCTCATAAAAGGATAGCAAGAAGTTCTGTGTTGCAGTTTGGTTGTAGGAAAATTGATGGGCAAAAGTGACTTGCATTAGATTCATAATTCAGATTTTTACGAACTCCATAATCAGAGTTACTAGTTCACCCACAATTGATAATCATATTTGTATGCTTTTACTTAGTAATTTATACAGTATACCTTCCTACAATTGATTCCAAAAACAGTTAACATGATGAATAAATTATGCAGAACAGTAGCAACATAAATATTGACAATTCCTGGCCATCATTAAAAACAATTTTTGAAAATGTAACATTTAATGGCAGAAAATTTATCTTCATCATTAGAAACTGAACATCAGTGAGACACATCAAATCTTGAATGCTGTTTTTGGCAACTATCTCATTTTAGCTAGTTCTGGAATGAATGGAACAAAATAATCCTTCCAAATTATCAGTTTGCCTAAACTTTGTTAGTTGCTGATGAAAGATAAGCTGCCAAAGAGGCAGATTCCTACAGAAAGAAATATACAGTTGGTTGCTTCCAGTTCAGAGTCTTGCTTTTCTGTAAGTCTTGCTTTTCATTTGTTACGTTTATATATTTCCTATAGGACTCCTAAGGCAGCATACTAAAAATCTTGTTTTCCTGTATCTCACAAACACCTTTGGGAGATAGATTGGATTGAAACAAAAGAACGTCTTTCCTAGATTTTAGAGAATTTTCTAAAAATAAGATTAAGACACTTATAAACCTGGGCTACTTTATTGGGAGTGCAAAAATCTGAGATAAGACTGCTGCAGCAACGAGAAGTCTGTTTTTCCTTGTTGCCATCTGGTGGTAATTCACAAACCGTGGAAATTTTCAGCAGATTGCCTATTCTATCGTTTGTAAAATGGAGCACAGGGGAAGGTGGGAACAGTACAGTGTTACCGACGTACGTTTGAAGAAACGGTTGCTTGAATTACGGCCGAGGATGAATCAGCAAAGGAAGAAACAGGTCAGGCGTTCGCGTAGAAATTAAAGAACCCGTCATGAGTCAGCACAGACTAGCGAATCGCCGGACGGGAAGGGTGATTCCGCGTGTAAACGTAACTAGACGGATGTCACACTTCGCTCTTGCGCAAAAGCTCCGCTTCCTTCTTCGAAAAACGAGCCGGAGGCGTAGCCAGTCTGACGCCTTAAAATAAATCCTATGGGGCGTCTTCTGATTGGAAGACGACAACCAAAAACTACAACCTGCGTTCCTCGCTGCTGGTGGAGATTTAAAAAAAAAAAAGTATAGCGGAACAGTCTGAAAATGTTAACAAGCAAGCTTGACGCTCTGATGTTTAAGAAACAAGCCTCTTTCGCTAAGCAGACCTCTGAGGCTACTGCACTGGAGACTTAATAAAATATACTAAAATTGCTATATCTGCAAAAAAATGGCAAATAGGTGGAACATGGTAAATGATGGAATTTGCTACCTCAAGATGAGGTAAAGATTGTCAGCTTGGATGACTTTAAAAGGAGAATTAGATCAACTTCTTAAATCAATGGCTACTAATCATAATAGGTTCATATTAGGTACATAAGATCTTGAATATTAGTTGCTTTAACATCCAAACTGGAGGGTGCCAAAGCATTTGATTAGATGGGTTCTTTGATCCGGCAGAGGTGAGCTCTCCTAATATTTTTATGCTTGTATATAGCATTTAACCGAATATTTAACGAAGCGTTTAAAATGCCTTCCAAATATTTCTCCAAATTTTTTAAATATTATTTAAATTTTTATCTTGTCTCTCAAGGTTCTCAAAATGTCCAGCAATAGCACACAGAAATAATTAAACAGGTAAAGGAGTGCATCAACCATAAATCAAATATCAGATGGTGCTGTAGCTGTCTCCTAAGCCCCTGCATTAATAAAGGAAAGAATGAGGCAAGACATTGTGAATTCCAACATTCAAGTTCAATCGGGAACTTCTGAACAGGGCACCGGAGAAAAATCTCCCCATTAGCTTTCTTACGGGAAGCATATGTAGTTATTGAAACATTGTTTGCCTGTTGTTTGGCTTGGAGAAGGCGTGGAAATATGGCGTAAACCCAGAGTAACCACAAAATTCTGAGCTCTATCCTAACTCAGCGTTGTCTCGTTTTAACGCCCTGACGAGAAAGCTATATAATCCCACCCACCCCCAACAGAAAATCCAATCGTCGTCAATCGCTGGGCAAGACGAACAAGCAATGCGCGCACGTTGCTGCACTGAGGCAGTACCTTCTCATTGGTTATTCTCATTGGCTATTGCCCCTCACGCCCTCCTTCCAGCCAATCACGGCTTACTCTTTCCCTAAAAGATAAGGTGGGTTGGGAAAGAGCTTCGCACACGCTGCGCTCCGGGTTGCCCGGTGAGTATCTTCTGCGGAGAGCGGTTTCCATCTACCCGCGTGAAATTTGTTGCCCCTTTTCTCATTTTAATAAAGCAAGTAAGAATTAGTGGTGCAGTAGTAGTAGAAGGAAACACACTTATTTCTGTAATAATTGAGTTTATGATACGGTTCCTGTGTTTATCAGGGCACTAATAAAGTGCAATCCCTATCCCGAATTCGGCTGCTAATTCCTATTGCCGGTGCCGCCTAAGCCTGGTAGAAATGGGGAGTATATTAACAGCTGGAAGGCCAGTTTCCCTACCTCGCAGTAAAGTACCACCTCAGGAGCTTATTTCATCTAATAAGGGGAGGGAGGAGACAAATAGTGAGATGGGGCAACTGCAGCTCTAAATTTACAGAGCTGGTGAGGAGGGTTCTTTGTTCATGAAATGCTTGGCGAGAGACCTCTATTTCTTCTCCCCCACCTTGTGGTTGCATCATCCTGTAGTAGGACAGATGAGGTGGAGGCAGAATCTTGAGGAAAACGTAGTGGCATTCAATAATTGTTTTAATTCTCCTTTTTAATATGTTCCCCAAACATTCTTAATGAGTAGTGAAGAATAGCATATTGGAAGATAAAGTTCTACTTTTCTTGACGGCTCCTATACTTCCGCTTCTTCTTTTAACATAAAATAGACATGTACATTGAGAGCTAGAGCTGTGTAATGATACATAACTCAAATGCCCTGTTTGCATTTCCCAGGTGTGTTTGAGGGACCCCTAGCTGTGAAAGAGTTTTCTTAGGTTGATACAACATGGTTATGTTTACTCAGCACTAAGTTCTGAGTTTATTGAGTTAATTCTTAATTAGCTGTATGTAACTTGGGGTAGTTTAACAATTGATGAGACTTTATTTCAGATTTAAAATATGTGAGATTAAGTTATAGTCACCTGTCTCTATTGTCTTAGCTCACCCTACTCAAACCAACAATGTTAGTGCACTCCGGGTGCCCTTTATTAGGCAGGATCATCTTGTGGGACCTAAGAATCATGCCTTTGTCATAGGGTCCTCTTATGGAACAGGCATTATCTTGTTTTTCCCCATATATTTATAAAGAAAATGAGATCTGCCTTTTTTAATAATATGAAAGTTGAAGCAGATGCAGAATTTAATGGTGGTATTGAGTTATATCAACCTAATATTAATTTGGATATATAGTACTTGTAAAGTTGGGGGCATATTCTGGGATTCTTAATCTACAAACATTACCAAAACACAATATGATGGAATTTTTTGTCAAGTGGAGCCAGAGCATATATGTATAAAACAATATGACTTACCTATACTTGACATGTGCTGAGTACATTTCTTTCTCTTTTTTTAATTCCTGTGAAGCAAAATAAAAACAGATCCCTCCTTGGATTCCTTTTGAACCAAAAGAGCAAATCCCAACATGAGTGGAACTGGTAATAGAGATGTTGCATGGAATTGCAGGGACTTGTTTTAAAATGATTAAGATGATTTTGGAATGTAATTTACAAAATGTTTAATATGAAGGGATTTAATAGCCCAATTTAAAAGTATCTACCAATTTGGTGTTGCAAGGGGTTGCATGCCATACCCACCCTTCAGGCTAAATGTCAGTCTTTCTCAGTTAATATGCCAATGGTGGTGTTCTGGTTTTGTTCTCTGCAAACTACTTTCTGCCAAGAATTTAACTGCTGTCCCTCTGCCAAGGAATAATAAAGTGTAGAAGCTAGTATAATACAACCCTTTCAAGTTATAAAGATAACATAATTATGCATAGTCCATCTATTTGTATATAAAATGTCATAAAGATATTGTACATAATTGGTTTCTTTTCAGTAATTGGGAATCTTGAATAAGCATAGTATTATCCATAGTATTCTTTACAGCTTATTTATTTTTATTAGTTGGATAAAGTGATACAGATCAATGAAATCCATTTTCTGCTCTTTGATAAATAGTAACATGATGCTGTTGCATGATCTGTTCATATTAAATTTATGAGCATGTTACATGTATTTGTTTGTTTTATCCTGCCTTGTTATTAACTTATGGAAGCATGCATGCCAAATACTTCTGTCTTCTATTTTTCCCACAACAATAAACCAGTAAGGTGAATTGGGCTGAGGAAAACTGAGAATAGATCCAAAGTCTCCCTGTTGGCTTTCATATCTAAGGGAAGACTAAAGAGCTTCTAGTTTCTAGCCCAACAGCTTAACCATCGCACCCAACTGACTATCTCTTTTAAACCTTTTTACAGTTAAAGCAACTTTGGGTTGAATTATAGTAGTTTTAATTTTAGGATGAATGAAAGTATATTATAGATACCAGAATTCTTTTTTACTCCAATCTCTCTATTTAAAAGCGGATAACAGCAAATACTGTTTCAGTTTCCAAACAGCCCTCAACTCTCTCACTGACAGGATGCTAGCCAGATTAATAACATCAAGTACAGTGTTTTTCAAACGTAGCAACTTTAAATTGCATGGACTTCCCATATATTGACATGCTGATTGGAAAATTTTGGAAGTCCCCACATCTTAATGTTGTCAAGTTTGATAAGCACTGATTTAGTGGTTTTCCTGGTTTAATAATAATTTCTATGATTTTAATCTTTTTTTGTTTTAGTGTATTTGAATGGTTTAAAATTCTGTATAAAACTGCCTGATAGGTTTAGAAAGAGTGATATGAAATGAAAAAAATATAATATTACAGTAATATAATAATTATGGAATTTATCATAATAATGTAATAGAACAGAGCTTTCCAACCTTGGCAGCTTTAAGTCTTGCGGACTTCAACTCCCAGAGTTCCTTAGCCAGCTTAAAGTTGCCAAGGTTGGAGATCCCTGTAATAGAATATGGAAAGATAACAGTATGTCTTATCTTCTGATACGGCATCAGATAATTGAGGCCGCCGCCTCAAAATCTTTTTGGCACTTGACTTCAGTTTCTCTTTTCATCTCCAGAGCTCACTAGTTCAGAGCTCTTTTGCCCTCTAGATAAAACAGTCCCATCTTCTACCAGATAATAATTTCTCCTTGCATACAAATAAGCTGTTTTACCCACTGAGTGCCTTAAGCTTTTTTTTTTTTTGGGGGGGGGGGTGTTGATGTGTTATTTATAATTGGAAATTAGTCACTGAATTAGAAAAATATATAAAAGAAACATGAAGTATCATTTACACTATATACACTGACCAATGATTTCTGGTTATTTACAAAATTGAATAATTGTGTTGTTCATATGTCTGCTTTTGCCCCCATCTGCCTATGGATGACTGTATCTACCATAATCCTGTTCCTGAAGCTATGCTAGTTTTTTTCTAATTACCAATATGCTTGTAGTTAACTGTTTATCCCATAGATCCATCACTTCATCATAAAAATGCTACGTTACTTGGGGCGGGGAGAGGAGGGAGGAGATACTCTAGATATAGGCTTTTGATTTTCTGTAACTTAAAAAAACGTAAAATTACCGAACCGGTAGTAATGCCAGTTGAATCCCACCCCTGCCTACTACCACCTCCCATCCTATATCATAAGCCAACAGCCCATTATAGTTAACTTATTCGGAAACTGTAACTACAGAAATATATGTAGACCCGTGATCTGGTGACACCATTCAAATTGAGACTCCATGTAGTTTACTACCGCTATGCAACCAGTATCCTGAAAGCCTTTGGGCAGCCTCTTTATCTCAGATCGGGAGAGTCTGTTCTTCATACTCCATATGGCTATCTATTAGCTCACCACCACACATCCGTCTGATCTTGATGATAGGAAAAACTTTCCATTAGGAAGAGTGTGGCTAATAATCCATGTCAGCCCCACTAGACAGTGCAAATCAGAAAATCAATTCCACTGGAATGCTAGAACTATGCTTTATTAACATAGGCTACATAACAATCTTCTAAGTCTAATTCAATCATTTATCTCCCCTCAGTGAATCAGAGAGGTGTATGCCTGAGCTGCTCTGAATGTCATTTTACTTTTCTGGTCTTAAGAGAGTTTCAATCCTCTTTGCCTAAGTAACAGTTCTTGAATACTTCTGAGAATATCATCTTCCTTAGTTTGTAGAACGGGGATAGCCATAAGAGCCATAATCTTGAACTGGTTATTTGTAGCGCTTCAAATATATAGACTCTCATGTAACCTGAGTGGAAAGAAATATAAGCCACCCTAATTTTTGAACCATCTTCCCTCTGTTTGGTGCAAGCATGTGGTATAGTGCCACATAGTCCCTAGCTTTGCCTTCCTTGTTTTGAATCTTCTGGAAAGAAGAAATAATTTTTAAAATCCCCACAGATTCAACCAATTTAAATGTCTCCTATCACCACTTCTGATCACTGAGTCAGCAAAATCAGTTCTGTTGGTGATGGGTCTTCTAGTTGGTAGATCAATACTCAGAATTCACTGTCCATGTTGTAGTGGATCCCTCCATGTTAATCACTTCATAAGAATTTTGTGGTCTTTGTAGTAATAAATTATTTAAACTTGCTTCCAATCATAAATTTGCAGCCTCATTTGGTCCATAACCTGCCCAAAAACTTTGTACATGTCCTAATCTTACAACTAAATATCTTTCTTAATAACAACAGATAAGCTTATTCTGATTATACCTCCGCCAAAACCTTACATCCTTAACTAAACTGACCAGTCACCAAACAATATGGGAAAATATTGTACATAACATTTGATGACCTAAATGGCCCATTCCAATTTTATGATTGTTACATAGGCTTTGAACATTGTACGCTGAACTAAAATCAGAATTTTTGGTATATTTATTAATCTGCAATAGAAAGGCAATTCATCTAAATAATTAACTGGACTCAAGTAGTCAGTTTTACAGTTAATATGTGAAAGGTACAAATAATTTCAAACTTCCGGCCTTGAGAAAAGTCTGACTGTGGATATTCACCCACTTTGTAATAGAAAAGCAGAACTTTTTTAACTTCCCTTCTTGCATCATTCATGTCCATCCTGTTTATTTTTCAAATTTTCTTTTCTTCCTTGCCTACACCTCTTTTTCCCCATATTCCTATGGTGGGATTCGGTTTTTTTTACTACCAGTTCTGTGGGCGTGGCAGGGGAAGGATATTGTAAAATCTCCAGTCAGAAGTGGTATTTGCCGGTTCTCGGAACTACTCAAAATTTCCGCTACAGGTTCTCCAAAACCGGTCAGAACCTGCTGAATACCACCTCTGCCTTATTCCCCTTATCCTAACAGACAGGAAGCAGCAGGTGAAGCTAAGCAATATCACATCTGATACCTGTACAATTAGCACAGCCCCTCCCCCAAAGGCTGTGTGCTCTTTCCACTTCTCCCTATATACCAATGACTGTATCTCAAACGATCCATCTGTTAAACTACTGAAGTTTGCAGATGATACAACAGTGATTGGTCTCATAAGAGACAATGATGAATCCGCATACAGACAGGAGGTTGAACAACTTGCCTCGTGGTGCGACCGGAACAATCTGGAACTGAACACACTCAAAACTGTAGAAATGGTGGTAGACTTTAGGAGAAACCCTCCCATACTACCACCTCTTACAATACTAGACAACACAGTATCAACAGTAGAGACCTTCAAATTTCTAGGTTCTATCATAGCTCAAGACCTAAAATGGAAACCTAACATCAAAAACGTCATCAAAAAAGCACAACAAAGAATGTTCTTTCTGCGCCAACTCAGAAAGCTCAAACTGCCCAAGGAGCGGTTGAGACAGTTCTACAGAGGAATGATTGAGTCTATCATCTGCACCTCTATAACTGTCTGGTTTGGCTCTGCAACCTAACAGGACAGACAGAGACCTCGGGATAATTAGGGCTGCAGAAAAAACAATTACTACCAACCTGCCTTCAGTCGAGGACCTGTATACTGCACGAGTCAAAGAGGGCTGTGAAAATATTTACAGACCCTTCACACCCTTCACATAAACTGTTTCAACTCTTTTGGCATGTGGCTTCTGATATATGTGTATTTGTGCATTATACTTGCTTGTATGCACACATGTGTCAGATGCATATAATTATGCAAAGGAGAAGATCTCCAAGATTTGTTTCTCCTTAGAGCTGCTAGGAACATCCAGAGAGTGGGTGGTGCTTCAGTCTTCTGCTCTTGTAGGCTGAGCTAATTCTTGAGGAACGCTCCTCCCTCCGTCACGTGCCTCCATTGGAGCGTTCCCCCAGTTTATGCTCAGCCTCTAGCAGAGTAGGCAGTGTTTTTTTTTTCTCTCTCTTGGCCGTTTCAAGACTGCAGTACTTTGGATTGTTTTCTCCTCTCAGGTTGTATTTTATTTATGTTAATTCCTTAGCCCTGCGCAGTAGTTGTTTGGGATCCTAAATTCCCCTGGGAGCCTTTAGCCCCAGGGGTGGGGGCAGGGAGAAGGCTAGCCAGTTTTCCAGGCTACCTCCCCCATCCTTTCTCCATTGCCTTCTGCCGGTTTTTCTCTGTTGATTTTTTATTGCCTGCATTGTTCCGCTCCTTTCCCCCCCCCACCCGAACGCCGTTTTCCTTCTCTGTCCGAAGGTTGCTGGCTCTCCTTGCTTGCCTTCCCCCTGGGGACCTTTGCCTTGTCCTGGAGAGCCGTTTTCTTGCCGCTGCTGGAGCCTGTAAGCCGACGTAGCAGGCGGACGCCATTTTAAGCGCCGCCTCGTGGCCGGGTGCCATTTTGAATTTCTCTTATCTTTCCGATCGCTGCAGCGTGCTCGGAATCAGGCAGCAGGACCGGCTGGCCTGCTCAGATTTCGATTATAGACATTTTGCCTGGTTCTTTCGTTGGAGGCCAGTTCTCTGCCTCCCTTGTTGGCTTCTTCCGCGGCCTGCCTTAGCTGGCGCGGTTTGACTCATACCACTCCTGCCCAGTGCTGCCTGGGAAGGTAGTCTGGTTAGGCCCTGCTTTTGCCTTAGGGCCCGTGGCGTTCCTTGGTTGTCTGGACTAGCTTCCTCTTCCTCTAATCACCTTCGGACAGAGAGTTTTTCTAAAGAATCATTTATAACAAGTTTAAGACTAGAGGAATTTAAAAGACAGAGGAAGCTCTCATAGATATATACATATAAATAATAATAATAATAATAATAATAATAAGAATAAGAATTATTTATATATATATATATATATATATATATATATATATATATATATATATATATATATATATATATATATATATACACACACACACACACACACACACACACACACACATTAGATGCATATATAATTAAACAAATATATATATAAATAAGTAGGGGGCATATAAGATTTTCAAGGGCACCCGGCCTTGTAGGTCGACCCCTAGGCACGCCAACCGCCACTTATTGGTCCCTTTTTTTTTCTTCTCCCTCAATTATCAAAAAATGGCAGAAGGCAATCCCTCCACTGGCTCTTCCTTGAAGGCCAAATCTAAGACCCACTATCTGTGCAGGCAGACTAAGGAGCCCTCTAAAGCTTCCCAGAGGGATGCCTTAAGACGCCATAAGGCGCTGGAAAAAGAGATCAATAAACGCACCAGGCAGACAGGCTCAGTGCCTCCCACACTACCTCTTCTCAACCCCCTCCTCCTGTAGTTCATTCCTCCCTATCCAGGCGCAGCTCGCCCTCTCAGGGTCACCAGGCTCCTGCAACACCGGCCAGACGAACTCCAGAGGCTACCTTCACGCCCACGGCCGCCGGCCTACGCCAGGAAGAACCTCTCATCCAGGTGGCTCTGGAGCAACTGAGATCCTGGATGGAGCAGGCTATCCGCCAAGGGATTGCGGAAGGGCTCCAACAGATGGGCAGGCCTGGTCTACCACCGCTGGCCACCGAATCCGAGTCTCATTCAGTAAGATCACTCCCACTCAGATCGGAACCGCCACAGGATCAGGTATACCCCATCAGGGGAAGGGTTCCCCCTCAGTCAGGGAGGAGGAAGAGTAGGCGGTAGGGGAATAGATCCTTACAGGGAGGAGGAGGACTTTGATTTGGGGTCCCTTCAATATAACGAACCCCCTTATGACATAGAACCATCAGAGGCAGAGATGTCAGAGGACGAGGGCCTCGCTCCCGACCAACCCGCCTTTGTGGGGCTTTTTAAGCCCCAACTATTCAAATCCCTCCTGTTCAAGGCCAGAAACATTTCGGGCCTAAAGACTCAGATCCCCTCTGACCCCCTCTCCCCACCCCGGAAGGTCAGAGGATTCCATTTTCAGTAGCCTGTCGTGGAAGCTGAGGTCATACCAAACCCCCCATCTTCCTTGACCTGGTGTCCAAGCAACTTGCCTCCTCGGCGGCCCCTCCCGCCCCCTCAGCTCATGATAAAAGGTTCTTCAATTCAGACCCAGAGCTTTCTAACCTATTGGGCACTCCGGAGGTGGATGAGCCCATAGTGGGCCTGGCCTCTTCCTCCTCCCTCAGCGACCCCCTAGAGGCCCTGAGACCGGAGGAGAAACGATCGGAGCTGGCTTTACGCCGTGCCCACCAGTCAGACGCTTGGGCAATCAGATCGGTCACGGCCGCCTCATTCTTCATCAGGTCATCCATTCGCTGGCTTCGCCAGCTTAAGCAACATGTCCCAGCCTCCAATGTCTGAGCTCATCAGGACATTGCCAAGATTACGGCCGCGGCCGAGTTCTCGGCCAATGCTACCTACCACTTGGTCAAATTCTCCACCCGTGCCATTTCCTCCCATGTCTCTGCTCGCCGTCTGCTCTGGCTAAAACACTGGCAGGCAGACCTCAAGAACAAAGTTAAATTGGCTTCCGCTCCCCTCGTGGGAACCAAATTGTTTGGACCATCTCTGGATCCCCTTTTAGTAGAAGGAAGGAACAAGAAAAAGTTCCTTCCATCCCTCACCCGCAAGTCAGAGCCAAGATCCCTGCAGCCCTTTCGGAGAGCGCCCTTTCGCCCCTATTTCCAGGCCCCCTTTCCTCCCAGGTACCAGAGGTACCCTTTGGCTCGGGTCAGCCTCAGGACAGGACCGACTCCTCTGACAGGCATAGGAGGGGCGGAGGCTTCAAAAGGCCCTTTCGGGGTGCGGGCAACAGGCCGTTCAGGCGCTCCAGATAAGCCACCTGATTTGATTCCCATTGGGCGTCTCAAGACCTTCGCCAACCAGTGGGACTCCTCAACCTCCGACGCCTGGGTCAGGGACACTATCAGGTTTGGCCTTGCCCTCGAATTTCAGTCTCCTCCCCCCGATTTTTTCATGCCATGCCCCCTATCCAAGGACTACTCCAAGCACAGCCTCATGCCCCCCCTCCCCGGAGGATCCCAGCAGACAAAATCTCCCTGTTCCAAGGTCCCCTCCTCCACCCGAACCCCCAGTGGCTTCAACTAGCCGTCTGGAGGTTGAGCGGGAACGTTTGAAGAGGGAAAACCTCTCAAACAAAGTCATCGATACCATTTTAGCAGCCAGGCGACCCTCAACTACAAGGATTTACGACGCCACCTGGACCATCTTTCGTAAATGGTGTATCAAGCTTCTTATTGACCCAACTAACCCCTCCATTGCCCAAGTGCTTGATTTCCTTCAGGAGGGTCTCAGTAAAGGGCTGTCCCCCAACACGCTAAGACGGCAGGTAGCTGCCTTGTCTACAGTCATCTCCGGTGGAGAAGGCAGTTCCCTCTCTCACCATCCCCGTATTCGAGCCTTTTTGAAGGGGGCCACAAACTTGCGTCCCCCGGCCCTTCACCGATACCCGACCTGGGACCTCAACAGGGTACTTACCTCCCTCACAAAGCCACCTTTCGAACCCTTAAGAGAGGTTTCGCTTCAGTTTCTATCCTATAAAGTAGTTTTCCTGGTAGCGATCACGTCAGCCCGTAGGATATCAGAGATCGCTGCCCTGTCTGTTAGGAAAGACCTTTGCGTCTCCCACCCCGACCGGGTGGTCCTCCACCTTGACCCTTCCTTCTTGCCCAAGATTAATTCGGTCTTCCATAGGGCTCAAGAACTTATACTCCCCAACTTTTGCCCCAGGCCAACTCATGAAAGGGAGAGACTCTGGCACACTCTGGACGTCAGACGTGCCTTGCGGATTTACATTAAATGTACTGAGACCTTCCGCAAGTCTGAGGCCCTGTTTGTATCGTTCCAACCAAAGTCACGGGCTCAAGGCTCCTCCAACCACCATAGGTCGTTGGATAAGGGCGGCCATCGCCAAGACATATCAGACTCAGGCGCTCCAGGTGCCCAGGGGTATCATGGCTCACTCCACTAGGAGCACGGCTACGTCAGCTGCCTGGGCTATCCAGGCTCCAATAATCGACATTTGCCGGGCAGCGACGTGGGCCTCCCCGTCACCCTTTATTAGGCATTACAGAATCGACAGATACGCCTCAGCTGAGGCTTCCTTCGGTAGGAGGGTTCTTCAGAGGGTTCTCAGGGAACCCGAAGGGACTGCAGACCAGACGGCGCCCCTCCCGTAGGACAGGCCCAGCTTTGGTATGTCCCACTCTCTGGATGCTCCGAGCAGCTCTAAGGAGAATGGGCGTTGGTTCTTACCTGACACGCCATTTCTCTTCAAGCTGCGAGGAGCATCCAGCCCCTCCCTTTTTCTTTCACCGTCTGGTGGGGTCTTGTTTCGGCCAATGAACCTTTAAGTTTAGTCAGATGAGAGCACGGATTCCTGTTTCCTCTCGTCTTCGCATAAACTGGGGGGAACGCTCCAATGGAGGCACGTGACGGAGGGAGGAGCGTTCCTCAAGAATTAGCTCAGCCTACAAGAGCAGAAGACTGAAGCACCACCCACTCTCTGGATGCTCCTCGCAGCTCGAAGAGAAATGGCGTGTCAGGTAAGAACCAACGCCCATTCACCTGAAATTGGCAACCAAGGTTGACATGTTATAGAAGTTGAGTATTGTAAAGCTTTCTATCAAAATTTAAAAATGTATTTGGGATGAGATCATTTTCAACAAATGGTAAACACAGGTAAACAGGAACAGTCAGATTTCTTTTAGTTTAATCCATGAACAGTATTTAGTAAATTAAGTTGCTTTATAACTGATATAGTATGTGTTTATAGCTAGTATTTGAAGAAGAGCAACAAAAAGCTTGTTCAGACATTTGCTAACATCATGGAACTGAAATGGTTCATTTAAGTCATCAAGCTCTGCCTTTATTTACTGTAGAATACAAACACAAATCTAACCCCTGCTTGAATATATTTAACAAAGGAACTAAAGAACTCTGTGTTTAATTACTTCCTCTTCCTGCCCTCTCATATCATGATGGTTTTCGGTGGAAATGTTTTTCTGAGCATTCCATTGCAATTTCCTTGTAAGACAAGTTATGGCTTGCTTCTCTGGCAAGATTGTCAGAACTGGGGTGGAAGTACTGATTTAAACCCATTAAACAAGGACCACTTGTCTAGGTATTATAAGCACTCTGCAATTACACCTGCAAGCAAACTGTTAACCAGTGCATCTTAATGATATCCAGTTATAAATCTCTAGGCTATCAGGTGATGCTATGCAGATTATTATTATTTTTAGTGTCTGGAGGCAGTGTGGGTCTGGATAGAGAAAAATAGGCTTTGGTTCAATCCGAGCAAGATCAAGTGGTTGTGGACTTTGATTCCCTGATACTGGATGGGATTATATTCCCCTAGACAGATTTGCTGTGTAATTTGGTGGTCCTCTTGGACTCTCAGGTCCTATAGGAAAAGCAAATGGTAGCCATGACCAGGATAATCTTTGCACAAATCCATATTATGCATCAATTTGCTAATTCCTAAATTGGGTGGTGCTATGCATACTCATGTTCTGTTCACCTCCTGTATGGACTAGTACAATATGATGCCTATGGGGTTGTCCTCCAAAACCACCTGGAAACTGCATTTGGTTCAGAATATACTACAAGGGTACAAGTGGTTATAAGTCCACTTTGGTATCACCCTGCAACACCGCTGCTTTACAAGCTGAATTGGTTAGTTTCAGCACCTGCACTCGATATTTTTGACAGATATATTAATCAAAGGGGATTTGATATAATCCCTTTGTTCTTATCTAAAACAACAGTTGGTATCCAATATAGCAGTCAGATTCCCAGCAATGAAAGTATGACAAGGTCATTTTGTTACTCAACCACCCCTCCCACAAAAAAGGATCACAGTGCATTTCCCCTCTCAATTGCCTTGGATTCTGATTGGCAAGAATTCTGGTGCAAAACTCATCACTCATCTAGATCCTTCAGAGGAAAATCCACATGGATCATGGTGCTGCAGCTCATCCCTCCCAATTTGAGTCTCTTCAGATGTATTGGGGCTACAGTTCCTGAAAGCAAGTATGTGTGTGATCAAAGGCCGTATAACTCTAAATAGCATCTACTTTGCTATAATATACTTTATACACCAGCTACTGTTTTAATACTTGCATTTACCTAGATGTATAAAAGTAAGAATGGAATTATCAAGCAGAAGTAACTGACAAAACCCTTACAATGCTCATAGAAGTCCTAAGAAGCCTGCATCAATGTTTACATTTAGCCTGAGAAATAGACAACCCCACAAATACAGGAAAGTCTCTTTCAATAAGCAGTTAGAAGAAATAAATCGATGACTTTCAAACGTCCAATTCCTCTTTCTCACCCTGCTCTACCCCCCCCCCCCAATTTCCATATGATATGTTATAAAACTAGGACTGGTACTGTGTGATGTGCGTGGTAGGAAA
Source organism: Notechis scutatus (assembly GCF_049901735.1). Classification (NCBI taxonomy): domain Eukaryota; kingdom Metazoa; phylum Chordata; class Lepidosauria; order Squamata; family Elapidae; genus Notechis; species Notechis scutatus. Next base: position 55,931,715 of record NC_142013.1, on the reverse strand, counting down.
AATTAGAGATTATTTACCAGCCTGGGATTATTTACCAGCCTTCTGACACTGGCAAGCATCCTGCTGGGGTGGGAGTTGCAGGCTTCAAAGAGATTGGACCAGATGAAAAGACTTTTGGGCCAAATTTTTCCATGGAGAGCTAACAAAGAAAAAAAACTGATTTTGTTCACAAATAAGCAGCTGAGGGGGAGGAAGCTTTTATGCTGGATTGTGTTCCCTTAGCTTAGTTGGTTTTTCTTCACCACTAATCCCCCAAAACGTGGCCAAATAAATCATGTGTTGTTGTTTTTTAAAAAAGACATGCATATATAGTATGTGTTTGACCAGCAGATACATTTCTGTATGAAAAAGTGTGAGTGCGTGCGTGTGTTTCTTCTTAGATGTCTTTTTTGGAATGCCAATGTACAAAGTTAAGCTGTTCCCCTTAAATTTATTTTATTTATTTGATTTGTCAGTTGCTTACAAGATAATAAGTATAAGGATAAACATAATTATGAATACATATAAGAAAAATAAAAGAAACAATAGGATGGTAGGCACGCTGGTGTGCTTATGCACGCCCCCTACAGGCCTCTTAGGAAAGGGGTGAGGTCAATAGTAGACAGTCTAAGGTTAAAGTTTTGGGGGTTTGGGGAAGAAACCACAGAGTCAGGTAGAGTATTCCAGACATTGACCACTCTGTTGCTGAAGTCGTATTTCCTGCAATCAAGTTTGGTGCGGTTAACCTTGAGTTTGTATCTATTGTGTGCTCTTGTATTGTTATGGTTGAAACTGAAGTATTCATTAATAATAGTCTGGAAGGCCTCCAGCAGGTATAAGGAAAACAGAGGGAAGAAGGGTAGCATTATTATTAGCATAGACCTCAGCAGTCTACAGTATCCTTCATAGATCTTTCTACTGTTTAGCTGTTGATTAAAACATTGCTTGCAACAGGCTTCCCTATGCTGGAATCCCTCAGAATCATGCTTGGCACTACCTTGTCTTTTTGAATCAAAGTAATGTTACTTTTATCCTTCTGAAACTTTTAATAAACCCTGTTTATGCCACAAAGGGATTTTTAAATTAATCCCATTTCTGATATTATAGTTTCTACTAAACTTTGGTTGTTTAATTATTTATCCAACCTATTAAAGTTTTACCGGATAAGACTTGAGACTGATCTGAAAGTGGATTTAAAAGTGACAGGTTACAAGAATGGGAAAAGATGCTACACTGGACATACAAACTGGCTGATGTTTTAATATTTAAAAAAGATGTACAAATAACAAACCAAAAGAGTGACCTGCATAACTTTCCTATATTGGATTTACAAATGAGACTTGTCAAAGCCTTGAAGAGTTATATGGGAAGAGATCAATAAACATAGAAATCAACAGGGCATTAAAGAGACTAAAAATAAGGTTTATTAAAAGTAAAAGGAAGGAATGTAAAATTGGTTTATTTTTTTAAGGTTAAGAGTAGATACGATGTTATCTCTGATAACCCTTTAAGGACTTTTGTTGATTAGGACTGAACAATGAGGCTTCAAGGATTTCTTTACACGGGTAACCCTTGACATGCAATCTTTTGTTTAGTGATTGAAGTTACAACAGCACTGAGAAAAGTGACTGACAAACCCTGTTCCCACTTACCACCATTACAACATCTCCACAGCGACATGATCAAAAGACAGGAACTTAGCAACTGGCATGTATTTTGGATGGTTGTAACCTCCCGAAGTCACACAGTTGCCATTTGTGACTTTCCCAAGATCAGTAGTTGTATTTTAAGAGAAGTTATTAAATTTGTTTATATTTTGATGAAGGAGAAAGTCACACACACACACACACAATATTCTTATTTTTCTTTGTAGTTTTTCTTTTTCCACATTCTATTTTTAGTTTATATTTGTATCTTTTTAATTATAATTTTTAATAAAATTACTATTTTAAAAAGCGCCCACATGGTTACCACAGTTCTGAGATGTCAGCTCTTTCCATTCAAGTGAAGTATAACGAGTAAGAAATAGATGTGTTTTGTGTGCCTGTAAATTTATCTGCTAAATTTTTGACATATCTCAAATACCAACAGTTTTATGTCTTTCCCTCCCAGATGTTATCACAATAATTCTGTATCGATACCCTTGCTTTTATTTTGGAACCTGCATGAATTCTGAAACAAGTTGTACCCTACAGGTTATAGGATTATGGAATGTGAAATCAAGTAGGCTCAGAGTCAGCAGTCTGAGGAATATTGCTTTCTTAAATTTGTCTGGTTTAGAATTACCTGAAACATTATCCACATAGCTCAGCATCTTGGAAATAATGAGACAGTAGCAAAGCTATTTTTAAATAATTTATTTTGTAGTAGTATATGGGTGTAATCTGCCTGACTCAAAATAGTTTGGTCTACTTATTTTATTTAGCTTTCCAAAGGCCAAACCGTTGGATAGTTACAGACAAAACAGAATTATAATTTATTGCCATGTTTTTTAAATTAATTTTTTGATTGTCCATGCTTATGTGCTTTAGTCATAATGACTGTTGTTAGTCCTGTATCGTAATGCAATTGATCTCTTGTTTCCCCCTCTGGTGCAGATACAATGCCATCAATCCCTGCTGAAACTGAAATGGATAAAATGACTTGCACTCATGTTTCGGTTGACTGCATACCCAATGGAATCTTGGAGAAGGAATCTTATAGTTCGCCAGAAAAGGAGAGGAAGTGGATCAGGCCTGATGCCATCAGCAAGTGTACCTGGGAGCTTGGAAAATCTCCTTCTGAATCACCCCATCACCATGCTACATTGTAAGTGGTTGTTTGGTCAATAGACAGGTGGAGGAAAGGCCTGTTTGGAAGGTGGCTTTTATTGCAGGATGGCCATTCAGTTTCATCCATTCTGATTTTAGTTGGGGGTAATGAACTTTAGGATTATTTTCCAATAATATTGTATAACTTTTTCTTTCTGGTGTAGAACAAAGACTTCAAAAATTATGCCGGATATCCTGAAAAACATTGGAGATACTCCCATGGTGCGTATCAACAAGGTTGGAAAGTTATGCGGCCTCAAATGTGAACTCTGTAAGTATTTGTTATAGTGATGCTTACTTGGAATTGTAAACATAAACATGTAATGGGGCTCTTAATTTCAAAGGACCAAATCAGTCAGGAATTTAGTAGACTTTGTGATTTCATTATTTTTGAACAATGATGCTGTTTATGATATTATTTTGCTTTCAGTGCAGCAGTTGGAAACTGACATACAATCACCTGATTCTCCAGTCTGTATATTGCTAGTGAGGCTTAAAACCCTAAATTGTATAAGAACAATTTAAGACGTTGCATGAGGAACGTGATGGGTAGAAAGAAAACTTCTTGGGAAAGAAGAGAAATAGCAATAACACTTATACTTATATATCGTTTTACAATGCTTTTCAGCCCTCTCTAAGCGGTTTACAGAGTCAGCCTATTGCCCCCAACAATCCGGGTCCTCATTTTACCCACCTCAGAAAGAGGGAAGGCTGGGTCAACCTTGAGCCTGGTGAGATTCGAACTGCCAAATTGCAGGCAGGCAGCAGGCAGCAGAAGTAGGCTGCAGTACTGCACTCTTAACCACTGTGCCACCATGGCTCACATAATGCCTTGGTAAGACCACATTGGGAATACTGCATCCAGTTTTGGTTGCCACAATATAAAAAAAGATGTTGAGACTCTAGAGAGCGTGCAGAGGAGAGCAGCAAAGATGATTAGGGGACTGAAGGCTAAAACATGAAAAGAACGGTTGCTGGAATTGGGCATGTCTGGTTTAATGAAAAGAAGGATTGAAGGTGACATGATAGCAGTGTTCCAATATTTGAGGAGCTGCCACAAAGAAGAGGGAGTCAAGCTATTCTCCAAAGCACCTGAGGGCAGGACAAGAAGCAATGGGTGGAAACTAATCAAGGAGAGAAACACCCTAGAACTAAGAAATTTCCTGACAGAACAATTAACCAGTGGAACCACTTGCCTCCAGAAGTTGTGAATGCTCCCACACTGGAAGTTTTTAAGAAAAGATTGGACAACCACTTGTCTGACATGGTATAGGGCTTCCTGCTTGAGCAGGGGGTTGGATTACAAGGTCCCTTCCAGCTCTATTACTCTGTTCTCAGAACAAAAAAAGGTTCTGTATATGTCTGGTTTTGGGATCTGAGCTTATGGAAGAGGATTGTCAGACTACGTGGTTGCTTATGGAAGGTACAGGATACTGGGCTAATCCAAAACCAGCTTCAGAATTGATTCATCAGAGGCTGTTTGTTTAGTCCAATATTCAATTCGTATATGCTATCTATCATAGCTATAAATATAATACTTATAGATATCTACGTATATGTAGATATCTGTGCACATATTCAGATATGCCTTTTCTTAGAATACGGATAGATGAAATGGCATTTGCCAAATCCCTTGCAGAAGGTTGGTGGGCGTCACTTTCTTGCTTCATCTGAAACATATTCTACTTTAATTGTGGTATTCAGTGGCCAAATGCGAGTTTTTCAATGCTGGAGGCAGTGTGAAAGACCGAATCAGCTTACGAATGGTGGAAGATGCTGAAAGGGATGGGATTCTTAAGCCAGGAGATACCATTATTGAACCAACTTCAGGAAATACAGGTAAATAAATCCATTTGAAGTGTGGTATCGAGAAGTGAGTGGAATGGGATGCTGAATAGGGTCTCTCTCCTACCCCTGGTCTTGTCAGAAAATAAGACTAATAACAGATTTTAAAATTGTAAGGAAGTGACTGGATACTGAAGTGAGCAGGCATTAATTAAAAATGAGTAATGCAAGTCTTAGTTCTAACTGAATACTAAACACTGTTGGAACAAGTTTTACAAACTCGGGGGGGGGGGGGGAAATAACTGTTTTGCTTACCGTTTTTTTAAACAGTATACATTTCCTGTCTGCTATATGATTAAGGTAATGATTTGACTGAGCAAATCAAATCATCCCTTTATGAAAGGATGAGGGAATGTTAAAGTGGTGTATACACAGTTTGGGACTATAATCTCATTCAGCCATGTAGGTGGTAGGTCAAGAGAAAAACATATGCATGGATAGAGATGTATGAAAAGTCTGTCTTACAGCTCAGCCATCTTTTTCTCCTGTTATCATTATGGGATCTAGCTGGTTCATAATGGCAGGACATAAAACAACTCTGGAATACAGGCTCTTGGGCAGCATTATCATATCTTGTTAGGATGGTCATTTTATAGATTAGTCTTTCTCCCTACAATACCATATTTAGCTCAAACACTGAGAACTGCTACCAATGTGTAACAGAGATCAAGTAGAATGATATATTTCCAGAAGTTTTATACCACATATCCCATTAGTATCAGCCAGAAGGATTAACAGGGAGACTGGGAAATATCTGGAGGATGCCAGGTTGTTTATTCTTGGTATATGTATGGCTTTTTTTAGTGACATTTTTTTGGGTTGCAGGAATTGGACTGGCCTTGGCAGCTGCAGTGAAAGGATACCGTTGTATTATTGTAATGCCAGAGAAAATGAGCATGGAAAAGGTCAGAGCTGTTTATCACTGAGTGATCCACACATGGTTGCATAACTTTACTGAGGCACCTTAAGTCAGCAGTGGTGGGTGTGAGAAAGCTGGACTCAACTTGCCATCTTAACATTTAACAAGGTTCTGCATGGGTTTTGTTAACGGAGCTAAAATAGCTGGTCTGGAACCACATTTGGTTTTGAATTGGCTCCATACCTGTAACTACTTTAATATTCTAGTTGCATAAGCATTGCCTATGCACAGACATAGACATTTTGGCTAATTTGATTATTGTTCTTAAACAGGTGGATGTACTACGTGCTCTTGGGGCTGAAATTGTGAGGACTCCAACAACTGCTAGATTTGATTCTCCAGAATCACATGTTGGAGTGGCATGGAGATTGAAAAATGAAATTCCCAACTCCCATATCCTGGATCAGGTAACTTATTGAACAAGAAAAATGGCTTCACTCTGGAAAATAGTTTCTTTTCATTTATTCCTGCACTGCCAATATAAAGCAGAAAAAATGCTTACATATTAAGAAATAGAATGAGAGGAAAAGTGGATGATGGAAACATGCTTATCTTCTACTATTCATTGATTCATTGTGACTCTCCCTGCAGATCATTGTAGGCCAATCACTGCTTAGATCATAACAAATTAATAGGGTGAAACATTGCTGTTCTCCTGTTCGACTGGTTTCAAGTGAACTTTTGTACAATCTCTCTCTGATGGACCTTCTTTATAGGATTTTAGCTATTAAAAAGGAGACATTCTTGGCACATAAGGATCAGCACAATACAATTTTTCCCCAATATAATATAACAATGCAATTACTCTACATACAAAGGAAGGGGAGGGGTGGAAGGTAAAAAAGGAGAGGGAGGGAGGGAGGAAATTTGTGCTCTATGTTTGAGTTTAGAATGGTTTTCTTTGTGATCCTTAGTAAATTAATGTTAAAAGCATTACTTTATTTTCTGTTTTCTATACACACACACACACACACATAATTTACATATAGAAATATCTAACACAATGTGACCATCCTGGCATTTCCTCCACCATATACACTAAAATAAAAGACAAATAACATATATGCTGTTTATACATTGCTAGTCTTGTACAGTTGTTTTTGACCAATATACTCATTTTGACGTATATATAGTCTTACATTCCGGGTCTGCTTAGCCTAGTTATTTCATGTTCCAACTCCCACCTCTCAATTCCAGCCATTGGTATTTTATTTGATTTTTCTGTTTTCTGATGCACTTTATAGCAAAAATAAAAATAGCATTGATATTAAAAAAAGCCAAAGGAAATAAAACAGCAACTCAAGCCATTTAAAATTCACTCTATTGGGGTGGGGGATGTCTGTTTGTGTCTTTGTAGGTGTAGTATATCTTGCATCTGCATTATTTCGGAATCTCACCTGCAGTGCTACTGAACAGATCAACCTGTTGTTGATCTTACATTTTCTCCATTCTCTCCCATTTTTTTACACAGTACCGCAATGCCAGCAACCCCTTGTCTCATTATGACACAACAGCAGAGGAGATTCTTCAACAGTGTGAAGGTACGTTTTATGCTTTACAAACAACTCTGTCATGGAAATGGGAGCTTCTTAGGAAACTGAAGCTATGTTAGGAGAGATTGATTAATGAGAACATGAGAGCATTCAGTCCAACAGACAACTAACTTTGCAGATAATTTGTAGGACTCGGCCAGTGGCCAAGTTACTTCCACACAAAATTTGTTTTAAGAGGTGGAATGAATAAAGATGTAAAAAAAAAAAATGCACAAATCTTAGATCTGAATGAACAATTGTTGAATTCGTAGATTGTTTAAAACAGATTTAAGAACCATAGATTTTTCAAGGTAGAATATGTTCCACAATCACAATAGCCCAAACCTGCAAAATAGTTGTCTAAAGCCTATACTGCAAGTTCCCTGTAATGTGTGTATATATGTTCATGTGAGTATAAGTCAACCCAAATCTATTTCAAAGCAGCAGCTTCCACACACATACACAATTCCCAAATCAAAGTTTTACCATCCTCCTTTCTCTGCTAAATGTTGTGAGTATACCATGAAGAGAGGGCTTTCTTAAACCTCACCTGACCTTGTTGGGCAATATTCAATTGAATACCTGCTTTGAACCTCAAACTGAGTACTCCCATGGTACAGGTGACATTTTTCTATAACTGGTAGCATTTGTTTATGATCTTGCTTTGGAGCAAAGGGGAAGGCTAATATTCCCATATTGGCATAGCCACTAGACTGGATTGGTTTTGTGGGTGGAGATGCCCCATTCATGCTAAAGCTTTGAGGTCATGAGATCTTTCCATTCTTGACTCATTTATTCTTAAAATAGTATTTGTGTGCAACAGGTTCAGTTGAAGCCTACTTAATGAGATAGTTGCAACGAGTGTACATGCTAACCATATTTGTATACAGAAGTATCTATGATACCCCTATTGCATGATCCAGACTGAAGAGATGGCAGAATACCAAAGAGTGCTGTAGAACCTTTATAGCGAAACAATAATTTTGATTTGGTTTACATGAGATACTAAACCCCATACAAATGATATAGCTTGGTATGTTGTATGAACAGGAGTCTGACTTTCCCATTAACAGTGACCAATTTAGAAAATACATCAGTCATTTTCTTTAGACATTACTAAAAATAGCCTGAGGACAAGTTAGGGGAAGCCATGCATACCTTGAAATATGTGAATTTGGGTGGAGGCTCAATGTATTTTGGAAAAAATAATCCAGTTACAGCTGCTACTCATTTAATAACTATCTTGGTTAGTGGTTATTCACAAGTCAACAATAATAAACAGTAATAAAAAATAAATCCTGGCCAATGCCTGCTAATAATTCTGTTACTAACTGGAAACCAGCAGAGGGAGCTCTTACATAAAAAGTCCCTTTTTGCTTCTGTGTAAGACAGAGCAGAACAAGCTTTGAAAATAAGTCAGAAGAAGCACTAAGGACTTTACACAGGCCCAGAGACCCTTTTCAAGTTTCCATGTAAACCCAAAGGAAGGTGTTGCTGTTTTAAAATTTGTCTTAGTGTTACTGAATGAATTCTTCAAGCAACAGCACCTGTTTCTTTGAGTCACCGAGCTTGAAAAATATTGGGCTCTTTTCATGACCAGCAGAAAGTGCTGCCTTCATGCAAGATCCAAAGCACTTCTTCCAAATAAGTTTTAAAGTGTGACCACCTCTAATGTAAAGCAATTCTTCTTAGATTTTTTAATACTTACCTTAATTTTAGGATGTATTGGGAAGTATTGGGAAATTGCTTTAAACTTCATGTTGCAATTTAAATTAAATATGGAGATGTTTAATAGATGAAATTGATAAGAGGACAGAGACTCAAGTATTTTGGAAGAAATCCAAAATAAATTTAGTCATGTCAGGGAAATGAGATAAATACAGGCTTCTTTTGCAAAAAAAAATTGACCAAGAAATTAGAAGATGGATCTTTGCATCTTATGTTAGCAACTGCAGGAACTTTCCAGTTGCAGCCTAAGAGTTTTGTACCTAAAAATGAAGACACCTTAAACATAACCTATTATTACATAAACTTTTGTGGATCATTATTTCATATGAGATGCAGAGAATGCAGTTCTTAGAAAGGAATATTATATAACCCCAAGCTGTAGCTTGGACAGGAGGAGATAAAAGGCAGAAATCATATAAGGAGAGGGTAGAGTTTTGAGAGAGCTAACTATTCATTCTTGCATTCAAGCTGATTATAAAAAATGTGATACAATAAGAACTGATTGCTTTATCAATCAATGTTAATATACAGGTAGTCTTCAACTTACAGTAGTTCATTTGATGACTATTTAAAGTTACAATGGTGCTGAAAAAAGTGACTTATGACCATTTTTCACACTCCTGACCATTGCAGCATCCCTATGGTCATGTGATTTACATTATGATACTTGACAACAGACTCACATTTATGACGGTTGCAGCATCCTAGATCAAGTAATCACCTTCTGCGCCTGTGATGACCCGTAGTCTCTCAAAATAACCCAAAACCCAAAACATACATTAAAGTCCGGTAAGGCCTTCAACTTAACTTCACTGTTTTATTAGGCACAGTTTAAAGTCACAAAAGTAAATAATGAGGCTAACAGAAAACCAAAACAAACCGCATTGATGAGAGTTCTGAAGCAAGCCGAGATAACTAATCATAAACTCCAGGAAAATAACCGAGAAAAATCCATGGGAAGAACGCCAGCAAAGATAAACCTCTTTCAAGGTAAACACTAATTGACTCCAGCAATTCTAACTACATAGTTGTAAACTTATATACGTAGCTCCCACCTGCAAGCCACGAGCAGGAGCATGGTAATCTCCTCTTGAGTAGACCTCGCTTTTCCCTGATCCTCTCCTCCCTGCGTGACCTAGGATGGATAGGGGATGGGCCTGGATCCTCTTCTGATTGCTCAGCCAGCCTCTGCCCTTCCCCAGCCTCCTCCACCACCTCTGGAGCCAAACTCCCACTCCCTGTTGGCCGTTCCTCGTCTTCCTCAGAGTCAGACTCTATCAGGGGCATGACACTATCCCCCACCGCAGGGCCCCCTCCCCCAGGACCAGGTGGACGAGGACGTTGAGGAAACCGAGCGTGAAAGTCCTGGACCAAACGAGGAGCATGAACATCAGTGGCATCGACCCAGGTGAAGTCCTCTGGTCCATAACCTTTCCATGCCACCAAATACTGAGATCGGCCCCGCAACTGGCGTGAATCTCGGATGCTATCCACTTCGTACTCCTTCTCTCCCAGAGGGGCTACTGGGGCCGGCTGTGATGGAGCCGGTCTATGTGGACTGTCAGGCGAGACAGGGACTAACAGGGAACAATGAAAAACAGGATGGATACTCATGGTCCGTGGCAGGGAGAGATGATAAGCCACAGGATTGATCACTGCCTCGACCGGAAAAGGTCCCAAGTAACGGTGATCGAGCTTTTTTGATGGTTGCGTCGTTGGTAAATATTGAGTAGGGAGCCAAACCTGATCGCCGACCGCTAAAGGTGAAAAATCGCGACGATGTCGGTCTGCAAACCATTTATAGTCTTCCTTGGCTCTCTCTAGTTGATTGCGGACCATGTGGTGCACAGCTTTTAACTCCTGCAAAAATGTATCCACTGCCGGAACTGAGGAATCAGACGGGGCTAAAGGGAAAAGTCATGGATGAAACCCATAGTTAGCAAAGAAAGGGGACACACGAGTGGATGCATGTTGAGCATTGTTATAAGCAAATTCTGCCACCGGCAGCACTTCCACCCAATTGTCTTGTTGAGTATTGCTGAAACAGCGGAGGTACTGCTCCAAAATAGCATTCACTCTCTCTGTCCCCCCATCAGTTTTGGGGTGATGAGCAGACGACAGACGCCTGAACCTGCAGTTTCGCGAGTAGGGTCTGCCAGAAGCGTGCCGTAAATTGTACACCCCCCGATTTGATACCATGCGGTCTGGTAACCCATGCAACTGGAAAACGTGGGAGATAAACAATTGAGCTGTTATCTTGGCCGATGGAAGACCTGCACATGGAATAAAGTGGGCCATTTTAATCAACATATCCACCACCACCAAAATGGTTGTGGCACCATTCGATTGTGGTAACTCAACAATGAAATCCAATGAAACTGCCCCCCACGGTCGTTCTGGCGTGGACAAGGGCTGCAAGAGACCAGGGGGCGCACCAGAAGCATACTTGGCTTGGCGACAGATCCCACAGGACACCACATATCCCGACACATCATGCTTAAGTCTCGGCCACCAAAATGTTCTAGAGATGAGCTGCAGTATTTTGAACACCCCAAAGTGTCCTGCTGCCGGACTATCATGACATTGATGTAGGATAAGGCCACGAAGAGGACCTCCAGGCACATAAATGCGATCACGGAACCGCAACAGTTCCCCAATATAAGCCCAAGGAGTTGTCTTCCATTCTCATCCAATTCTCAATGTTGAGCTGCCACAAATGGGTCCTGCCGCTGTGCCTCCTAAATCCTCACTCAAAGGTCCACAGGTTCCTCAGTGGCTGCAAACCACTCCAACGAAATCACCGTCCGGGGCAAGATTTTATCCTCCCTTCGGGTATACTCGGGCTTCCGAGATAGGGCATGGGTTTCGTTGATTCCCTCCACTCGGAACATAGGTCACTCGGAAATCGAATCGAGCAAAGAATAAGGACCATCTCACCTGACGCTGGTTCAATGTCCGAGCTGTATGGAGGTGTTCCAAATTGCGATGATCCCTCCAAACCTCGATTTGGTGATGAGCCTCCTCCAGGTGGTGCCACCATGTCTCAAAAGCAACTTTAACTGCCAATAGCTCCTTGTCCCAAATTGTATAGTTGCGCTCTGGAGCCGACAACTTCTGGGAATAATAAGCGCACGAGAACAAGGTGCCTGCAGGAGCATAGGCCTGGAGGAGCACTGCACCAACAGCCACATCGGAAGCATCTGTTTCCATCACAAATGGCTGACCTGGATCAGGGTGTTTGAGGATAGGCTCAGAAGCAAAGGCGACTTTCAACGCCTCAAAAGCTGCCTGCTCCTCAGCACCCCAATGGAACTTCTCCTTCTTGAGCAGATTAGAAAGGGGAGCAGTCAATGCAGCAAAGCGGGGAACAAATGTGCGGTAGTAGTTTGCAAACCCGAACAGTCGTTGCACATCCTTAACCCGCTGTGGAGGTTCCCACCCCTGCAACGATCAAATTTTTTCCGGGTCCATTTCCACCCCAGCAGGTAAAATACGATGTCTCAAGAAGTCAATCATGGTTTGTGCAAACTGACACTTCTCACGTTTAGCAAACAGATGGTTATCACACAAACGTTGCAACACCAGCCGCACATGCTGCCAATGTTCCTGCAGGGAGTCTGAGTAAATCAAAATGCCATCTAAATAAATGACCACGAATTGATCCAACAAATCACAGAAAACATTGTGCATGAAATGCATGAACACAGCTGGGGCATTGGTTAATCCAAAAGGCATCACGGTACCTACTCAAAATGCCCGTTACCTCATCCGGAAAGCTGTTTTCCACTCGTCCCCTGCACGAATGTGAACCAGATTGTAAGCCCCACGCAAGTCCAACTTGGTAAAGATCTTAGCTTGACGAAGCCGCTCAATCAGTTCAGGGATGAGGGGAAGCGGGTACCGATTCCTCACTGTGATTGCATTCAGCTTGCAGTAATCACAACACAAACGTAGCTCCCCCGATTTCTTTTTTTACAAAAAGCACCGGTGCAGCCAATGGGGAGGTAGAAGGCTGGATAAACCGTTTCCGGAGGTTCTTCTCAATAAAATCCCACAACGCAGGCAACTCCGGTTCTGACGGAATATATCCGACCCACCGGCAATTTTGCATTGGGCAACAAGTCGATTGGACAGTCATACGCCCAATGCGGAGGCAACTGATCCACCTTCTTTTCCCCAAACACATCAGCAAAGTCCACAAACTCTGCAGGTAGATCCAGGTCCACGGGCGTAGCCACACTCCCTGCACAGGAGAGCAAGCAATGGTTGGCACACCTATCAAGGAACTGCACAGCTCCAGAGACCAGACAATCTGTGGATCGTGGGCCTGTAACCACTCCAAACCCAGCACCACCGGAAAATGAGGCACTGCTGCAACGTAAAACACAGTTTCCTCCACATGCTGTCCAATACGCATGCAAAGGGGTTTGGTTGCTGCAACCACAGGTCCCGAACGAAGGGGCCAACCATCAATCGTCTCCACCGTTACTGGTGGAGATACCTGTTGCTGAAGAATGAACCACTGCTTGACAAAATGAGCATCCATGAAATTGGCTGTGGCCCCTGAGTCGACCAAAGCTGGGATCTCCACCGCTCCCACACCAGGCACAAACACTTGCTGGCAGCACAAGATGCTTCACCAATGGCGACTGTGGTGGAGATGTCAAAGGTGGCGAGGATGGCAAGGTTGGTGAAGATGGCGGGCCTATGGACTTTACACCCCGACCTGCAGACCCCCGTAGGCCGAGCGATGCTCGTTTCCCGCCACCGCAGGTGTCACTGCTGTGGATGACTTAACAGGACACTTAGCCGCAAAATGGCCTCGATTGCCAAAATAGAGGCATAAACCATCACCACGACATCTATTCTTTTCTACTTGAGTCAGGCGAGGGCAGCCAGCCCCCAACTGCATGGGTTCCTCCAAAGGCATTTCCACCAAGGGCGCCATCTTGCTGGAAACAGATACGGTCTTTGTCCGTCATCTCACCCGTCACTGCTGAAGTCTAGCATCGATACGAAGACACAAATGCATGAGCTCCTAAAGGGTGTGAGGGATTCAGTGCACGCCAACTCATCCAGGAGTTCCGACGACAAACCCTCCTGGAACTGGTCTAAGTGCTGCCTCATTCCATTGTACATCCTGAGCAACCACCCGAAAACTAGCAATATAATCCATGAGTGAGCCACGCCCCTGCTTCAACTCTCAAATGTCTGTTTGCTGTTTGGCTTCGAACAGGGTCCTCAAACATGGCCCGAAACTGACGGCAAAACTCAGCATAATTGTCCAACACGTGGTTGGGCTGGGTCAGCAGAGGCGTCGCCCAACGTGCGAGCCTGACAACAAACTAATCAAAAACCCCACCTTATCCCAGTCAGTGGGAAAGTCCTCAGGCCGAAGGCTCATGTAAAGCTTAGCACTGCCCCCAAAATGCTGGAAATTGGGCCAGCGAACCATCAAATTTATCTGACACTGCCACTGGGCAATTTCGGCGTGGCCGGGGAGCTTGCATTTGTGCCACCTGTGCAGTCAAAAGAGCCACTTGCTGAGTTAACTGGGCAATCTCTGCTCTGAGCTGGTCCATGGTCACCCCACAAAAAGCAAAAATAAGTTGAAGAGGTGGCTAGAGTCAAAATATGATGACCTGTAGTCTCTCAAAATAACCCAAAACATATATTAAAGCCCGGTAAGGCCTTCAACTTAACTTCACTGTTTTATTAGGCACAGTTTAAAGTCACAAAAGTAAATAATGAGGCAAAAAGAAAACCAAAACAAACTGCATTGACGAGAGTTCCGAAGGAAGCCAAGATAATTAATCATACACTCCAGGAAGATAACAGGGAGAGTCCATGGGAAGAACGCCAGCAAAGATAAACCTCTTTCACAGGAAACATTAAATTTTGACTCCAGCAATTCTGACTACGCAGTTACAAACTTATATACATAGCTCCAAGCTGCAAGCCACGAGGAAGATCATGGCAATCTCCTCTTGAGTAGACCTTGCTTTTCCCTGATCCTCTCCTCCCTGCGTCACCTAGGATGGATAGGGGATGGGCCTGGATCCTCCTCTGATTGCTCAGCCGGCCTCTGCCCTTCCCCAGCCTCCTCCACCACCTCTGGAGCCACATTCCCACTCCCTGTTGGCTGTTCTTGCTCTTCCTCAGAGTCAGTCTCCACCAGGGGCATGACAGCACCCTTCTGACAAGCAAACTCAATGGGGAAACCAGATTCACTTATCACCCGTGTTACCAATTTAAGAACTGCAGTGATTCACTTCACAAATGTGGCAAGAAACGTTGAAGAATGGAACAAAACTCAACCAATTTCTCACCATAAATTTCTGGCTCAGTTGTGGTTGTAAGTTGAGGACTACCTGTAATTGCCACAATTTATATAAGCCATATTGAGTAAAGTATGAATGGAAAAAGAAGTAGGTCAGTATGTTCTTATACATAAAATACCTAAAATATGAAATGCTCATCAACATTTGATAGGCTGATAAAAGTAGGGATTGTACTAAAATGACAAATACATAGAGCTACTTTTTTTCCAATGACAGCTTTCAGAATGTATAATAGGAACGTGAGACATCCCATTATTGTATCCTCTTTTTCAGAGTTACTAATAAGAAACCATCTTGACTTAAGTAAAAGCATAATAAATGTTTGTTATAGCTCATCTAGATACAGCTTTTTAATATTGGTAAAATATTTCTGCCTCTTCAATAGGTCAAGTAGACATGATTGTGGCTGGAGCTGGCACAGGAGGCACCATCAGTGGTATTGCCCGAAAAATCAAGGAAAAGTGCCCTGGATGCACAGTAAGTCCCAAAGAAGAACATCAGGTTCACTTCTGAAGTTACTGATAGGGGTTTCTCTGTGTGTGTAAACACATGTACACATGCTTTGTAGATTACAGACACTGTTACAAATGGCAGGTGATTCAAAAACGGTATTTCCTTCTCCATGCAAACTGTACAAGAGACAAATAAAATGTTTTATCTTGCTGATTACAAAGGTGATTTACAGTCATTCCTTTATGACTGAAATCTTGTTTGTTGAAATGGCTATTTTTTATAAACCTGATTGCTCTTGGGTTCATTTGCTACATTTAGCCATGGGAACATGTCTGCATGTCCAGAATTTGGACTCCTTGTATGCTCAGTTCATTCCTATAATGATTACACTTATTTTTCAAGCACCAAAGAAATACTATGACATGTTACCACATGGCAGAACCTAGTGGCTTTACAATCGTATTAAATGAGTGAACAGACATTCTTGGTGTATCTTATGTATTATTACATATGTTTTTTGGTAATTTCTTCCCTTTGTCTCAACATTAGCTGCTGGCATAGCACTATCCAATATGAACTTTCCCATTTATTGAGAACACTACAGATGTTATGTTCAGTTTCTGAGAAATAAAATCAATGCAGAGAAATTGTTATTAGTTGTGAAGTCGTGTCCGGCCCATTGTGACCCCATGGACAATGTTCCTCCAGACCTTTCTGTCCTCTACCATCTTCTGGAGTCCATTTAAGCTCACGCCGACTGCTTCAGTGACTCCATCCAGCCACCTCATTTTCTGTCATCCCCTTCTTCTACTGCCCTCAATCTTTCCCAGCATTATGCTCTTCTCCAGTGAGTCCTTCCTTCTCCTTAGGTGGCCAAAGTATTTGAGTTTCATCTTCAGGATCTGGCCTTCTAAAGAGCAGTCAGGGTTGATCTCCTCTACGACTGACCGGTTTGATCGCCTTGCAGTCCAAGGGACTCACAGGAATCTTCTCCAGCACCATAGTTCAAAGGCCTCAATTCTTTGGCGCTCAGCCTTTCTTATGGTCCAACTTTCACAGCTATACATTGCAACTGGGAAAACCATTGTCTTGACTATACACACTTTTGTTGGCAGGGTGATGTCTGCTTTTTAGTATGCTATCTGGATTTGCCATAGCTTTCCTCCCCAGGAACAAGCGTCTTTTAATTTCTTGGCTGCAGTCCCCGTCTGCGGTGATCTTGGAGCCCAGGAAAATAAAATGTGTCACTACCTCCATTTCTTCCCCATCTATTTGTCAGGAATTGAGAGGGCCGGATGCCATGATCTTAGTTTTCTTATTTAAACAAGTTTTATTAATTTTTAAAACACACAAATTGTCATTATTCATTACATGTTTAAACCTTTTTCCATTGTCAATTTAACAAGTCAGATAAATTATAATTCTGTTTTAAACCATTTCCATACAACATACCAAAACCTCTTATTCAATTTCTCTTTACTTCTCTTTACTCTTATTCAATATCATTATTATTATTTCATCTGTTTCTTTCTGACTTAGTTACCATTATTCTCAATCTATATTTCTACAATTTTAACTAATTCTCCCCCAAAAGACATATACACACAACACACAAAACATAAAAAAATCTTTTTGGAAAGTAACTTGGACCCAGTGTCTCTCTCTTCATGGACTTCAATTATATTCATGCTCATCTTACATATCATTACTTATTTTATTTACCATTCTAAGCCTTCTATATTAACTTCCCCACATATTTCACACTTCTTACTTCTATCTTAATTAATCATCTTAATTTGAATCATTATATTTATATCTTTTGTCCATTTTTATCATCCCTTTGTCTCATTCCTTATAAAAAAAAAGAAAATAAGTTTCTCCTGAAATCATTAATCAGAGTATGATGCCTTTCTATCTCCCCTAAGTTAATCAAATTAATCTTTAAAATAATATCTAATACCCAATCCGATTTTGCTTGGTACATTCTATCTAACTAATACATCCAACATAATTAAGTACATAATTAGACAATAAATCCAAATATTAAAAAAGATACTATAATAAAAATTTTATAATAACATCAATACCATAGTCTTATTAAACTCTTTAATTAAAACAATATTCTAAACCTCCCTATTATTAAGTTTTAAAGCCAATCATTTTTAAACATTTTAACATTTTTAATCTCTTATCAACTCTTAAATCATTACAATACTACCATCTCATCTTATGTACCTTGCAAAATCTTTTTAAAAAAAAAAAAATTATACTTTATCCATTATCCAAAAAAAGCTTCTTTTTTTCATTTAATTTCAAGACATTGTAGCTTTTCTCCACCTTTTCCCTTTCTTTCTTCTCCCAACAAACCTTTCTACCCCCTTCTTCTAGCCTCTGCCTTGCCAGCTTCCCTTCTCTGTCGTATTCCTTTTCCCTTTTGTTTACTATCATCATATTGGTTTTGCACCTTATTTTTCCCTTTCTTAAATGTTTTTTTAGATCTTAAGTCCTTAAGTCCTTTAATTTTCTTCTTTTCTCTTCTTTTCTTTTCTTTTCTCTTCCTTCTTTCTGGATCAAGTTCTGAGATTCATTAAAGATGGCTCCTTTCTTTCTTTCTTGTTCCTCTGCTGTCTTCATCTGTTGTAATGTTTGTTGATAATTAATAAGCGCCATTTCTAAGAAAAGGAAAGCTTCTTCCACACCATCTTTACCATTTTTTTTTTGCTTGTTCATATTCTTTTCTTAGTTCCTCAACAGAAAGAGCCATTATAAATCTTTTCTTTTCTTTTCCCCTTCTTTCTTCTTACAACAACCAGAATATTCAAAAGAAAATAAAAAAATAAAACAGTCCCAAAGTTATCAGTCAGTCCAAACCAAGGCAGAATTCTCACTTTCTCCTTCTGGGGCAATATCAATCCAAGAGAAAGAAAGTCCAAATCTGTTTAAAATCTTATTGCAATATATTCTAGTCTTTAAATCCTTAAGGCATCTGCTCCAACAAATCTTAGCATACAAATATTTTCTTTTTAATCCTCTCTCTTCCCACTCATCGCTTAAAACCAATTTTCACCTAAAAAAATAGGTTTCTTAATATCCAGTTATTTATTCCGTAGGAAAAGAGGGAAAGCTATCCTTTCAGCACCTTCACAGCCGCTTTTTCCTCTTCTGGCAGGTATTATTCAGAAAGTCATACTTTTCAGGAATTTTATTAGATATGTCTTAGAGTCCTAGGAGCCAAGAAAAACTTTCTCCTCTCAATCACTTTCTCCACTTCCTCCTGCGCATTCTTACCCGGCTGCCAGCTTCTTTGTGGCGGCCATTACAGACCGCCGCTGCACCGTCCTGGGAAAAGGGAGTTCTGCCGGCCAGGGAGGAGTCTGCAGCACCCCCAAACCCTTCTCCGGATCCCCCTACCTTCAGCTGCCCCTGCAGGTGGCTAGCTCCGAACCCGGCTGGGTCGGAGCCCCAAAAACTGCTAGCGCGGCAGGGATCGCGCAGCTCGCAAATCCCTGCCGCTCGGCTGAAGCCGACAAACCGGAAGTCCCGATCTTAGTTTTCTTAATGTTGAGTTTCAAGCCAACTTTTACATTTTCCTTCTTCACCCGCATCAAGAGGCTCTTTAGTTCCTCTTCACTTTCTGCCATTTAGAGTGGTATCATCTGCATATCTGAGGTTGTTGATATTTCTCCCGGCAATCTTAATTCCAACTTTTGATTCATCTAGCCTGCCTTTCTCATGATGTGCTCTGCATATAAGTTAAATAGGCAGGGTGACAGTATACAGCCTTGCCGGACTCCTTTCCCAATTTTGAACCATCAGTGGTTTTGTGTCCAGTTTTCACTGTTGCTTTTTTACTCGCATATAGGTTTCTCGAGACAAATAAGATGGTCTGGTACTCCCATCTCTTTAAGAACTTGCCACAATTTGTTGTGATCCACACAATCAAAGGCTTTAGCATAGTCAATGAAGCAGAAGTAGATGTTTTTCTGGAACTCCCTAGTTTTCTCCATGATCTAGTGTATGTTGGCAATTTGATCTCTAGTTTCTCTGCCTCTTTGAAATCCTGCCTGTAGTTCTGGTAGTTCTCAATCCACATACTGCTGGAGTCTAGCTTGTAGGATTTTAAGCATAACTTTACTAGCATGTGAAATGAGTGTAGTGGTGCAATAGTTTGAACATTCTTTGGCATTGCCTGTCTTTGGAATTGGAATGTAAACTGAACTTTTCCAATCTTGTGGCCACTGTTGAGTTTTCCAAATTTGCTGGCAAATTGAGTGTAGCAATTTTATTGCATCGTCTTTTAAGATTTTGAATAGCTCAGCTGGAATACTGTCACCCTCCACTAGCTCTGTTGTTGCTCAGATTTCCTAAGGGCCATTTCACTTCACATTCTAGGATGTCTGGCTCAAGGTCAGTGACCACCTCATGGTGGTTATCAGGGACGTTAAGCTCATTCTTGTATAGTTCTTCTGTGTAATTTTGCCACCTCTACTTAATCTCTTCTGTCTCTATTAGGTCCCTGCCATTTTGGTCTTTTATCATGCCCATCTCTGCATGAAACTTTTCCTTTATATCTCCAATTTTTCTTGAAGAGATCTCTGGTCCTCCATATTCTATTGTTTTCTTCTATTTCTTTGCACAATCCTTCTGTTTGTTATTATACCTAATGCTTTTGGAAATAAGGTTTTGGCTGCTAGTGTTGTATTGATAAGAGTGGAGTGGGTTAACATATTTCTGGATAAACTACTGCTCTTACATTCCAGGTAAACATTTAGAAAGGAAAAAAATGAATCAGAGTTCCATAAAGAGTGGGAAAAATAAGCATCTAGGAAAACTTTTGATTAAAAAAAACTGAGAAAAGTAAGGTGCTCCATCCCCACTGTCCATCTATATTAAAACTCATTATCTCTCAGGATAATTTTCTGTTTTGGAAGCAAACCCAAGAAGTTGTACTTTCTTTATATACGCTTGCATGATTTGCTGTCTTAAGATGAGTACATATACATTCTACTTTAATTTCTTTTCTTAAATTAAGAAAAACTATGCTAAATTTGGTGGGAAATCAAAATTTACCCAAGTAGGAAATTTTTTCCATAGGACAATTATTTTAAAATTGTCCCAGATCATGGAATTACACAAATACCAAATTAATAAGGGCAAATGATTTTTATTTATTTATGGTTCCAGACTGAAAAATGGAATACCTACACAATACTTAACTTTTAAATGGAAGTACCAAAAGTTCCATTATTCAGTTTAGACATTGTCTTTTTAATTTCTGTGTATTTAACATCAAAATACTATTTCAATAACAAATTGCTCTGCAGATTGTAGGTGTTGATCCTGAAGGATCTATTCTAGCGGAGCCTGAAAAATTAAACATAACTGACAAGACAACTTATGAAGTGGAAGGTATTGGATATGATTTCATACCCACAGTTCTGGATAGATCGGTAAGGAAGGTTTTTATATATACATACTTATATATATATTTGCTTTATTGCTGTGATTTTTAACCTTGGCAACTTTAAGACTTTGGACTTCTATTCCCAGAATTCCACACCTCTTAAAATTGTCACAGTTGAGAAATACTGCTTTAGTGTGAACCTCATTGAAATCTCTTTCGTTCTTAAGTGCAAGACTAATCTTTTTTTTTCTTACTTCTCTGATCCAAACTTAGCCTTTAATCTTTGTGATATTCAGGTTTTATTTTGATTCCTGATCTTTAACAGGTCTGATCCTACTTTTGTCAATTTCTGAATTTTGGAAGACAAATTATTATTACATGGATTTTCCAATATTTATAACAGGACTTATTCACAGTAAAACATGACTTAGGTGCTCTTTCTTAAAAGCAGTCTGCTTGCTTTATATAGCTTGTATAGATTAGCTAGACTTTTGAGCAGTGAACAGCACAGAAAAAATGGAAGATTCAGAAAGGTATTGTAAGGTACTTAAATGGGAACATTTGAGGATTGATGAGATGCCCTGTTGACAAAAGGGAAAAACCCTGGACTACTGTATTTTAATTGTACTGTAATTTAATTGTATTATTGGATCCAGATAATATTTTTTCCTGACATTTGTATCAGTGGACCTAAAAATCCACTGCTAAATCCATTCCTCCTTTCCATACAATTTCTGACATATCTAATCAATTCTGGTCATCCCAAATGAGATTGAAGCAATAGCAACCAGCAGGTTTTCAACAGAATAGCTTGCCTCCTAGGGTTGTGGGTGCTTCATCACTAGAGGTTTTCAAAAAATAGACTGGACAACCACTTGACCAGGATGGTATAAGATTGCCTGCCTGGAGCAGGGCGTTGGATTACAACAGTGGTCGGCAACCTGTAGTCCGCAGCCCGCTGGTGGTCCACGAGAAAATGTTGGTGATCCACAGAGAAATGTCACCCCCAGAGCAACCCCCCAAAGCAATTAATCCAGGCTGCATGGGAACACAAGGCTGCGCCACCCACATGGCCCGCGGGAACCCTCCCCACCCACTCACTCCTTACCTGGCAAACTTGCCTGCTAAGTTGCTATTTTTCCTTTCCCCCCCCCCAACCATCAGCTGTTCTGTGCCGGGAGATTTAGATTAGCTAAATTAGGAAATCGTTGCATTTCTTGTTTTCTAGCTAATCTTTAGATCTTTGGCTGTGCTTTTAAGCAGAGCTGAACCTTAGGACTGAAGGTTCTATTATTCAGTGCAGGCAGCTGATGGCAGAATCGTAGTTCTCTGAGTGAATCTTTGATTCTGTGAGCAATTCAATCTGCCTGCCTGCTTTGCCTGATTTTGGGTAAAAGTTGCTCTTTTTTATAAAAAAAAAAATCAATATTTACATACATGGTGCTTTGTGAGTTAATTTTATGAGTTTGCTTGCAAGCACATTTTATGTGACAGACACAGATAGCCAATGGCAGAAAGATAGATCTCTTAATCTGTGATTCTGTGAGCAACTCAATCTGCCTCTTGCCTGATTTTGGGTAAAAGTTGCTCTTGTTTATAAAAAAAAATCAATATTTACATAAATATTTATAATATTTATATACAAGCCATGCCCAGCCAGTCACATGGCCACCAAACCACACCCACAAACTAGGCCCTGCTCAAGAACCGGTTGTTAAGAAATTTGAATCCCACCCTGTTAAGAAATTTGAATCCCACCCTTGTGTGTGTGAGAGAGAGGGAAAGAGAGAGGTTAGATCTCTCTCTCTCTCTCTCTCTCTCTCTCTCTCTCTCCCTCTCCCTCTCCCTCTCCCTCCCTCCCCCCCCTCCCCACCACCACCACCAACGTCAGCAAACCACATCAATCAAAATTCATATTAGTGGTCCCCGGGATTTAAAATTATGAGTTTGGTGGTCCCTGAGGTCGAAAAGGTTGGCAACCCTGGATTGGAAGAGCTCTGAGATCTCTTTCAGCCTTATGAATCTAAGTTCTAGTACCAGTGGATGACTTGTATGAAACAACAGGTCTAGAATAATGTTTTTGTGTCCTTTCTTCCTTCTAGGTGGTAGACAAATGGTATAAGTGTAACGATAAGGAATCTTTTACCTTCTCACGCATGCTAATCAGAGAAGAAGGACTGCTATGTGGTAAGCATAGTATAATTTGTAGTCAAGACAATAATAGGATTGTGGACACCTTTTTACTCTTGATATCAATTGCTGCATTTTACTTCCACACCTGACAGTTTTTATGAAAAATACAAACAGTGAATTTGGATCTCATGGATTCTACTGAAGTCTAGTTCTGCGAATCATCCAATATGCATCACTTAAAGCAGTTCTTATAAGCAGAGAGCTATAAAGTATGTAAAATGCTGCTTTCACCATTAGATTTCTTTTTTTTTAGAGTTTTTAAATAAACTTTATTTACAAGAATTAAAAACATACAAATTTAAAAAATACAAAAACAATAGTATGTAAATAACACATTCCTCTTTACATTTGATGTCGAATTTGAAAAGTCCTAATAGTCAGTACTAACTGATACTTATCGTATTTTCATTTACTATGACATCTTAATCACTGAGTAACTCACAATACTCTACTAATCTTCTCGTTGGTTTATAACTATTATGTAATTAATAATACATTCATATTATTTAAATAATGAATTAAAAAATGTAGTAAATATATAATTATAATAATATAAGAGAAAAGAGGATTTAAAACCTTTATTATACATTTCATATAGACAGCTGAATATAATTTGTTTCTTGGGTTCATTTACATGTTTTTCCCTTGTAATCTACCCAATTGTACCATTTATCCCATATCCTGTAGTAATCTGTATCCTCCTTCCCATTGATTTTGAGCGTGAGCCTCTCCAATTGGGCACACTCATACGTTTTTTGAATCGTAACATGTATCGGTGGTACATTTAGTTTCTTCCAGTATTGTGCTAATGAAATCCGCGCCGCTGTTAATAAGTGGATGGTCAGATATCTTACTTTAGAGGTATAATCCCCTTTGATCATTCCCAACAGGAACAGTTCCGGTTTCCACTCCAGCCCACGCTCTATGATTTCTTCTATCCACTCTTTTATTTTTAACCAATATTTCTTTGTCTCAGGACAAGTCCACCATAAGTGAAAATAATTTATCATGCCATTGTTTACAGTCTGTGTGATTTTCTTGTAGCAACTAACTAGATGTTCCAACTGTTTCTTCATCTTGTTTGCAGGGACGGCATTTGCTATCTCTTGCATATTGTTACCATACAACCATGTGAAACCACAGCTGCCAGTTCTTTAGGTGGTATTGTCCTTCATTCACATCAAGGCCTTTCCAAGTCCTAGGATGTCATAATATACTGGCATAGAATTTGTGTGGATCCAAGTGGTGTGGCCTTTTCAATTGACAAAATGGAAATGCTGTCAAAGAACATTTCCTAAGTGCTGTCCAAGATTTGCAGGAGGACAATATAGCTCTGCTTCCAACTTAAAGCACTTCAGAGGCATCTTCGTGGCCAGTGTGAGAAACAAAATGCTGGACTAAGATGGCCCGCGCAATTATATTCCTATGTTATTGAATAGTACCTGCCATTAAAAGAATATATTTTTATTATGACAGAAGTTTTCTAAGAAACTATTACAGTGCTTTAAACAAATTTTCAAAGTGTGTTTAAGTTACTAATTAAGAGGCTTTGCCCCACTTTCCTTTTTCTTTCCTATTCATACTGTGGATTCCAATATACTTGAATTTTGAGAATCTCCTGTGTCTTTTGACAGGTGGCAGCTCAGGAAGTGCCATGTCTGTTGCCGTCAAGGCAGCCCAAGAGCTAAAAAAAGGCCAGCGTTGTGTTGTCATCCTTCCTGACTCTGTCAGGAACTACATGTAGGTACCCTGCCTTATATGTCTCTTCCTTCCCTACACTGATTGAGGTATGGCTGTCCAGCGATCCAAAGTCAAAGGGGAAAAGATTATTTGTAACTCCTTAGATATATACACTGCTCAAAAAAATAAAGGGAACACTTAAACAACACAATGGAACTCCAAGTCAATCACACTTCTGTGAAATCAAACTGTCCACTTAGGTAGCAACACTGATTGACAATCAATTTCACATGCTGTTGTGCAAATGGAATAGACAACAGGTGGAAAGCATAGGTAGTTAGCAAGACATCCCCAATAAAGGAGTGGTTCTGCAGGTGGTGACCACAGACCACTTCTCAGTTCCTATGCTTTCTGGCTGATGGTTTGGTAACTTTTGAATGCTGGCGGTGCTTTCACTCTAGTGGTAGCATGAGACGGAGTCTACAACCCACACAAGTGGCTCAGGTAGTGCAGCTCATCCAGGATGACAAATCAATGCGAGCTCTGGCAAGAAGGTTTGCTGTGTCTGTCAGCGTTGTGTCCAGGGCATGGAGGCGCTACCAGGAGACAGGCCAGTACATCAGGAGACGTGGAGGAGGCCATAGGAGGGCAACAACCCAGCATCAGGACCGTTACCTCCGCCTTTGTGCAAGGAGGGACAGGAGGCAGAGCCCTGCAAAATGACCTCCAGTGGGCCACAAATGTGCATGTGGCTGCTCAAACAGAAATAGGCTCCATGAAGGTGGTATGAGGGCCCGACGTCCACAGGTGGGGGTTGTGCTTATAGCCCAACACCATGCAGGATGTTTGGCATTTGCCAGAGAACACCAAGATTGGCAAATTCACCACTGGCACCCTGTGCTCTTCACAGATGAAAGCAGGTTCACACTGAGCACATGTGACAGACGTGACAGGGTCTGGAGACACCGTGGAGAACGTTCTGCTGCCTGCAACATCCTCCAGCATGACCGGTTTGGCAGTGGGTCAGTAATGGTGTGGGGTGGCATTTCTTTAGGGGGCCACACAGCCCTCCATGTGCTCGCCAGAGGTAGCCTGACTGCCATTAGGTACTGAGATGAGATCCTCAGACCCCTTGTGAGACCATATGCTGGTGCGGTTGGCCCTTGGTTCCTCCTAATGTACGACAATGCTAGACCTCATGTAGCTGGAGTGTGTCAGCAGTTCCTGCAAGATGAAGGCATTGATGCTATGGACTGGCCCGCCCGTTCCCCAGACCTGAATCCAATTGAGTACATCTGGGACATCATGTCTCGCTCCATCCACCAATGCCACGTTGCACCACAGACTGTCCAGGGGTTGGTGGATGCTTTAGTCCAGATGTGGGAGGAGATCCCTCAGGAGACCATCCGTCACCTCATCAGGAGCATGCCCAGGCGTTGTAGGGAGGTCATACAGGCACGTGGAGGCCACACACTACTGAGCCTCATTTTGACTTGTTTTAAGGACATTACATCAAAGTTGGATCAGCCTGTAGTGTTTTTTTCCACTTTAATTTTGAGTGTAACTCCAAATCCAGACCTCCATGGGTTGCTAAATTTGATTTCCATTGATAATTTTTGTGTGATTTTGTTGTCAGCACATTCAACTATGTAATGAACAAAGTATTTAATGAGAATATTTCATTCATTCAGATCTAGGATGTCTTATTTTTGTGTTCCCTTTATTTTTTTGAGCAGTGTATATCTCACCTGTCTGCAACTCCTTAAAGTAGCTGTACCTTTTTCTGGGCTCATAGGCATAATGCCAGGAAAACAGATTTGGTTTCAGGAGGTATGATGTGCAGGAATGAAATGCTCACATACGCATGCTCCAGATGACCCTTTTGATTTTGAATTCAAATTGTTTTACGGGCCAACCCTACTCTAAAGGAAAGGTTCTTATTCTGCTCGTTGTTTTTTGAGATCTCTAAAAACCTATTTTACTAGAACTTGGGGATTCATTCATAACTTGGATGGGTGAGTAGATTGGTTGGTTTTGGCCTATCATCTATAATCCACTGCTAAAAACACATGAATAGTTTGTTTGAAATCTGGCTCTCCTACGTGCTTTCTTAAAAGATATTTTATTTCACATACTGAAATAGCCTGCAGGTAGTCCTCAGCTTACATCCACTAATTCAGTGACAAAGTTATGCCAGAGCTTTAAAGATGGACATACAGTATATAAAGTCGTTGAAGTTCCAGCTGTTGCAGCACCGCTGCAATTACATGGTCGTAATCTAGGTGCTTGGGAGCCCAACTCACAATTACGACATAGCAGAGAACAATGGTCATGTGCTTACCATTTGTGATCTTCCCTGCCAGCGGTAAACTGGTGGGGACAACCTACATTGGGCTTCCCAAGCTGTCCCCAGCCTCCCTTGATTCACAGGTGGCCTGCACGGCACCTCCCAAACCTTCCAGCCTCTCCCCCCACACATTACACTCCCCCCGCTCCACTGCATGCACTTGCCTGGGGTTCCCATCAGATAGATTATGATGTCTGCTAGAATTTCTGTTGCTAAGCGATGCAGTCATATGACTGCATCGCTTAGCAATGGCAGTCCCAATCCCATTTGCTATCATAATTGAAGGACTACCTATATTTATATTTAGGGTAAGCCTTGAGACAAGGACATTCATGAAGAGGAGTCAACTTTTAAATGGCAACTGACTGAAGTCCTGTTCCTTTTTTCCCCATGCATCACACATTAAAAATTACTAGTTTTTGATTGCAGTCACAGATACTGTTGTGGAGCGGCGGTTACAGAAGGAGACAAAGCCAGGGCTAGGCTAACAATACTTTATTCAGTGAATAAAGGGTCGCCGCGGCTTCAGAGGCAATCTGACAGCCAGCTGGCGGCGACAGCTGATGCCGTTTGACAGCTCCCTTTTATAGCGGCTGTCAAACGGCATCAGCCAATGGGAGCGATCGGCGCTCCCGCTCGGATGGCGGACCAGAAGGGGAACTTCAGGCAGGTTCTTAATACACAACAGATACTATCTTGACTTTTTAAATCCCCATGTGAGAGCTGTGGGCAAGTGAGACCAGCTGCTTGTGCATTCCAGTGTGGCTGTTGCTTCTCTCAGTTATGGCAACAAGAGGTTGCTACTGCTCCATTCTACTTTGCAGTCTAAAATCAAGTTTTTCAACATCTCAGCCTACCCTTCCCATTGCTGCTGCTTTAGATGCTTTTGACTATCAGAAAGAAGTAATAGTAAAGGAAATAGTCCTGTAAAAAGCTTGTTCGATCTGTGGAAGAATAAATCAATAAAGCTTTTCTGCTAGCTACATGTTTAAAATAAAAATACTTTTATCATTTTCTATGACATTGTATCTCACATTATCCTTATTGGTTGTTTACATTTAAAGTAGATGTCACCTAAATTGATGTTTATGACTTAACTATCTTGGTGATTTTTAGGTCTAAGTTTTTAAGTGACAAATGGATGATCCAAAGAGGATTCATGAAAGAAGAGGATGATGATATTAAGAAGCCTTGGTGAGATGATAAGATCTATCATAATTTAATAAAATGCAGCACGTTTCCCCAAGTTTTAAACCTAATGGAACCATCTTGTTGGCTTCTTTTCTTGTTTTCTCCGAGTATATGGGTATAGTTTAATTTTTCTTTTCGCTCAGCCTGGATCTGTGCATGCTAACTGAAGGCAATACTTCATGTGTCTGAGAAAGTAGACACTAATAAAGTTGTTAGTTTTTAAGCCAGAAGGAGCCTTTTGAACATATTGATAGTTAATCCTTTCAAACAAGATTTAAAATCCAAGCCAATAATTCATTCATAGATTGAAGATTCTTGATGGCGGCTAGTTCATTCGTGTCTCCATTCCAGTTGCTAGAGAACATGAACAGGAAAGTGCTGTTGTGAAAGTTCTCGATTGTGAACTTCCCACAGCATCTAAATGGCAATGGTGAGAGGCAGATAGGTCTTTGATCTGAACCAGGGTTTAACTTATCTTTGATTGATAGAAGGAAACATGCTTTTTCTGCCTTGGTACCCACCTTGTGGTACATCCTTCCCTCCAAAGTTAGATTAGTTCCATTCCTTTTGATATTCTGAAAGGCCCTCAAGTCCTGGTAACGTTATCAGGTCTGAAGCTCCCGGGATGCTGGAAACCTGCTGAGATGGATTTTGTTGTTGAGATGGCCATTTTTATTCCTCTAATTACCTACAGTTTGTATCATTGGCTTTTTATATTTATTAGTATGGAAGGCTTACACTTTATATCTGCAACTTTTTGTATTGTTTTATTTTATGGTTGTGCACCTTCCCTAGTCACTTTTGGTGAGATGATAGCTATATAAATTTGATAAATAAATACATAAATAAAATTAAGTTTAACAGCATTTATATTTATTCCTTATTTAAAGAATAATCTATAGCTAAGGACACATCTGAGAATGTAGGAAATGTTGTAAAAATATATCATTTTTATTTCTCTTTCTTTCTTCCTTTGATGTCAGCAACAATAAGCTGTCTATACAAACTGTGCAACTTCCTGTTTGGCTCACAGCAGCACTGCTCTCAGTGATATGGTGATGGTATACACAAATGCAAATAGAAGGGGTATCTGAATCATACATTCAGTTTAAATGACCTTTCCTGGAAGTGAGTCAGGGATTAGCTGCTGTATTTACTCTTGAATACAATATAACACCATATAGTCTTTTCAGAAAAGCTTAAGTATAAAAAAATGCAATACAGTTTGTTCTTCTGTGCCTGAACTGTTAACGATATTTGCTCATTTCCTAGGTGGTGGCATGTGAAAATTCAGGAACTATGCCTGTCCGCCCCCCTAACTGTACTGCCAAGTGTTACCTGCGAAAAGACTATTGAAATACTCAAAGAGAAGGGATTTGACCAAGTACCAGTTGTGGATGAATCTGGGTATGTACAGTCTTCAATATTTTCTTCCTTTGTTCCAAATAAATCCATTTTCTGAAGAGTATAATGCCTATCTCTGTCCCATTGGGAAGTTATTTGTCTTTTTTGATTTTTTTCAAGCAACATCATGTCAGTCATGCTGTGGGTTTTCTGGTACAAATTGCTGCAATGTGATTGAATGGCAAAAGGATACCATATAATGTTGCTCCTTTGGCTCTCTGCTAATTGAACTTGCATTCAGTTAGCAGAACCTAAGAGGCCGATATGGGTAAAGGTTAGAGCCTGATGCAGGCACTTGGCATAAATGAAATGGGCTAATCAGCTGAAGCAACAGATTCTCCAACCTTATTTGTGTCAAGTCACAAGGACTGCATGATAGAATGGTACTTCCTTAAGTTTAAGGAGAAAGTGGAGCTAAGGTTGCTGCTTTTAAAATCTGCTTTTAAGGTTGTGACATGTTTATTATCTTTTAGTAGAACTGTCAAGAGAACTAAAAATGGCCCATAAAATTATTAACCGAGTTCTTATTGCATAGCCAGGTAAATAAAAAGTCAGTGGGATGACCAACCTGTCCAGGACAAATTGTGATCTGAGCAGGGTTGTTCCCAAAGTTCACCCCAGTTTAATAAACAAGGTTTGTTTAGTAAGTCTCTCATATAATCGGTACTAACAGTAGCTCAGATGTAAAAAGTCCTAGACACTGTCTGACCCAGACAGTGTAAATTATAGTGAAAGGTAAACAATGAGGAAGATGTAACAAAGAAAGAAATATCATTGTACTCTCACCTAGTCTGGCAGATCTATTTCAAATTATCAAAAGCTAACTCCAAAGTTTTAGGAGCTATGCAGACACAGTCATAAACTTTGGTTTAAAACAGGGATGCCCAACCTTGGCAACTTTAAGACTTGTGGACTTTAACCCCCAGAATTCCTCAGCCAGGTTTGTTTGCTACCGTTTTCATCCTGAAAAAATTCAAAATAGATATTTATTTTTAGAGGGCAGTAATGTAAGTGGAGCAGGTCAAGGTGGGGAAGGATCAACCTCCAGCAAATTGGGAATTTCAAAATTCTCTCCTCCCCTCTGAAAATGGTGGTTGGGTTGATAAAAGAAAGTAACAGTGTGAGATCAGTGTACTTGTCATCTGAATTTGTGGAAATGTTGATGTGAAGCTTCTAAGTTTTTTTTTAAAAAAGCATTGATACTACTCATTCAGTGCTCTGCTTGGGGTGTCCTTTTTTTAGACTGATTCTGGGGATGGTTACTCTCGGCAATATGCTCTCTTCAGTGCTTGCTGGTAAAGTACAGCCTTTGGATAAAGTCAGCAAAGTCATCTACAAGCAGTTCCAAACGGTATTGTGCCTTCTGTATATGTGTTTGTTTCTATTTCCTCCCCCACCCCCATGGTATGTAGAAAAGTTTCTGAAAATCTCACACATTGATGCAGGTTAAGGAAAGTATACACACTTATCTCACTCAGAGCAACATTCAGAAAAGATGTTTACATGCTTCAAATATTGGGTTCTAAAAAGAAGTTTTAGTGGTACCAGTGAACACAGTGTTGAGTATTCAGCTTCTAAAGCCTGACAAAAGCGACCTTTCAGTCTGGAATACTCTTTCTGTACACTGAAAATGCCTTTTGACAGAGGTTTTAAAATTATTAACAATACTATGGCAAATATATAGAAGCAAAATACATGTAAATTTAAGGGACAGAAACGGTAGTAGGAATCATTGTTTTTGTTGTACATAATAAATTGAAATTACGTGAAATAAAAAATGTATCTCTGTACTTTTTAATGTGCAAGTGTTAAGAACTTCCATGTATAGTCTCATCCTGCCTTCACTATGAAGCTACAACACAAATGCTGGAATGATAGTTGGTTGATGCTATAAGTTTGTTATTGTGGAGGTCTGTGCAGTGTCTCTAGTAGACAAAATGCTTAAATTGCAACCCCACACAGGGTTGATGGTATCAATTCACGTATATCCTGATTTGCACAGAAAAAACACCCCATAAACATATAGTACCTGTGATTTTTTTTAAAAATAGCTCATGAATACATACTCTTTTTTTTTAGTCTTGTTGGAAAACTACTAGGTAGAATGAGGATCAGAGTTCTTATCTAAATGTGAATGGCATGTAAGAAGTAATAGCAATGTCTTTTAAAATCATGCAACTTTCTGTTACAGATTCATTTGCAGGACAACTTAGGAAAGCTCTCTCATATTTTGGAAATAGATCATTTTGCTCTGGTGGTACACGAACAGATTCAATGTGAGTATAAGGTTATTATTTATAGACTGTTCCAAATCAGATTTTGTCTTTTAAACTAGCATGTTTAGGACTGTAAGTTACTGAATTTCTAGTAACTTACAATGATTTAACATTTTCCATTAAATAAATTCAAATAAACCCATAGCCATGAAATAATGTTACTTCCAGCTTCTCCAATCCAGTGGGTTGAGCTGTTTTAAATCTTGGGTTGGACTGAAAAGAGTAGTCTATAAAATATAACATCTATATTAATAGTGGTACAACCAAAACTTTAACTGAAAGGTGTTTTTTAACTTGAGCAATGGTATTGATTCTAGTCCTGCCCTCATTACAATGCTATGCCTGCCTGTCATATATTTTTTAGAGAAAATGGATTGTGCACTGATTTTTACCCCAATCTTCCATAACAGAACATAATTTCTAGAATCATCTATTATATATATGTTCTGGAGTATGAAAAGCCTCTAAGCTCCCAATTTAAATCCTGGGATGAATCTGGATTTCTTCCAGCTGCTTTCCATGATTAATACATAGCATCAGAAATTAATGGGTGAGCAACTCAAGACAAGGAAGATTAGAATCTCATGACTGATGTATATATAAAGGAATAATAGCATTAGAAGTAGCCTGCTCTTTCTTCAAAGTAACCCATATAGTTACTAAGTGACTGTGTCTTCAAGGTCATTGTTAATGTATAACTATCTATTCAATACATTTTTCCTAAGAACTCATAACTGCAATTAATTAATTAATATCTTTAATTGATATCTTTCAAATTTAGTAGCATATGCTGGAACTAAATGATTTCTTTTGCTATTCATGGTTTGCTGAAATTTTCTAGAAATGTTGCAGTGAAAATAACATAATTCTTAAGAATAACTAATTTATTATCCTTTAAACTTCATTGTAAAAGCTTGTATGATAATAAACTGATTATTCCTTAAGAACTCAGAAAATTCTCTATTATGGCACTTTTTGCCACTGTTGATCCTTGATTTATTTATTAGTTTACTTTAATTTTTATTAATTTATATAAAATAAAAATGCTTTCATGCAGTTAATCACCTGAGATTCAGAAACTCCATCTATCTCCATGTATTTACTATCCTTTTGGCAGAGTTAGGCAGAAAGCCTATCTTTAAAATATATGTCAGCTGCGTATCTTCATGTGTGTTGGGAGTCCATTGTCCTTGTTCATTTAACCTACACTTCCTAAAAGGTTTTTGCCGTCCAATGGAAGGACACAATCTTTTCATTAGATAAAAGAAATTTTTTGAATCAACTGTTAGATTATGAAGCTGCTTCAAATGTTCAATCGGAAGGTCCAACTTTGTTAACAGGGTTGCACTTAATGTTTATTTTTTGAGGGAGGAGGATTGAGGTCTACAATGAATGGAGCAATATGAACATTGGGCTGATGTACTGCCATGTACGTGGGCAGAGCCAGGGTTTTCTGCATTCCCTTTCCCAGTGTTTTATGTTAAATCTTGTCTTTTGTCATTGTTGTTTTTAAGTATGCTCTAAACTTAATATTAAAACATTTCTGTATCTTCCTCAACAAAATAGCAGGAAACCAGAACCTGGGGTGGAGAGGGGAGACTATTTGGAAAGGTATGCAGAAAATCATAGGTCACGTGTAGTCTTCTATCATAACTTGTGGAGCCTGGTTTTACAGTGACAAACAAGTCACAAATATAAAATTCACAGAATAGACAATATTTCTCAACCTCAACAACTTTAAGACATGTGGACTTCAGCTTCCAGAATTCCCCAGTTGAAGTCCACCAAATTTAAAGTTGCTGGGTACTGGAAACATGAGAATAAAAAACTCACCACAGAAAATCCCCCACTTTAAATCCTAAGTTTTACAGTTTTCTCACCCACTGTTAACAATATGTTCTTTATTATTTTTAAGTGGCTTTTATCTTTCAAATTATGGCTGTGGCTACCACAGAAAATAAACCAAAACTGGCTATTCTAAACCCAAAAGAATGCCCAGTTTATCCTCAGAAAGACCTTTATTGCACCTTGTGCAGAATATGGAAATGAAATCAATACAAGGTCATTCTGTTTTCAAAAAAAATGTGCATAAGTTGAGCCAGTGGCATCACAGAGATGCTAGCAGACACCTATCAATAGCATAAATAGACCCAGTTTCCAACAGCAGAACAAGGAACAAGGCAATTCCTTAGTTGCTATCATCTTGGAGTACTTTCTTTGTTTCTCTACACGGGACGTTCTGACTAGGAGCTCTGGTAGATACTCATCTAAGACATTAGGAAGGCATCTGTTTAGGAAAATCTAATGTTAGATAACTGTGTGCATGTATAATTTATTGGTCTGTAAATGTAAGATAGGAATTTTATGTTTTAAAGTGCTCATTGGAAACAGTTTCACAAAATCAGACTTACAGTGTTCTCTTGTGTCTTCTAGATCACAGTGATGGTGAATCTAGTAAAAAGCAAATGGTGTTTGGTATTGTTACGGCAATTGACTTGCTGAACTTTGTGACTGCTGAGGAACAGAAGAGAAAGACAACCTAAGTTCAAGAAACACATCAATGGGGCTCGTTTCATTGGCTTTTCACATTAAAAAAATCTCTCTCTTCTTCTTCTTTGCTTCTTTTGTTAGAACAATCTAGAAAAAAATCCTTTTGGACAAAATGAGAGTCATTATAAACCATTGTTAGCTTTTAAAAGGTAATTTCTGGAATGTAGCAAGCACACTGAAATATAAGGACACTGGGAAGTTTTAGGATGAATAGTTTCAGTGAAGAATTGCTTTGTTTGCACATACAGGTTGTGAAGGCACAGCTGAGTTGGAGAGGACTAAGGCCTGAATGATCAAGCCATCATAATAGGATGGCTATGTGACAGCTTCCCAAAGCCCACTGCTAATCCTGCTTCCACATTATGGTGTGGTCTAGAAAGTCTTCCATTTCTTACACTGTACTGTTTTGCAGCCTAGAATGGTAGATAACCTTAATCTTTTAGAACTTGACCACTGTCAAACATATTGGCTGTCTTCTAGTGCACGAAAGAAAACACAACCACTTCCTAACCCAATATTCATAAAGGAATTGTCTTCGTGTGTATCAAGAGGTTGAAATATAAAATTACATGAGCGATAGGGAATGTGGTATGAAAACATCTTCTCCATTATGATTATTTTAAGCTCTTTTTACAGATGCTAGTTTATCCAGATGTTTCTGCTGAATTCGATATTCCAACCCTCAACATTAAGATGACAAAACATCCTTTATTCTCCCTATTTACTTTCTGAATTCTTAATAGCAATGCCCTTCCTTATTCTGGTTAAATTATTGGTGCAAGGGGAAGTAAGTAATTGCTTTGACAGTTAGTAAAAAATGAGGGGGGAAATTCTTTAACTGGTACATGCTGTTTCTTCTCTGTATACATTGTGTATAATCAAAGATAATTTTGTGTACTTGAAATACTACCAGCTCATAGCCCAGCCTCTGGCAGCATCAGAAAACACTGTATTTTCTCTACTGTTAAATATTCTAATGTTCTATTAAATCTATTGTTGGCTAACTTGATTACTAATATATTTGTTCCACAAAGACCAAATCAGAATATTTAATATTAAAGTATTATATCGGCACATTATTTTAACTGTCCAGCATCACATTGGCCAATAATTGTTATCTCTGCTTTGTTTATGGGTATGCTATGTTACTTTAAATGAAACTTGTTTAGCTGGTCTTAATAGTCTTAATAGGGAATAACTGCAAACAAATTTAGCTGTTTTCTGATTCTTTTGGTAGTCTCCTTTAATGCAGGATTTTTTTTCTTTTCTGGCTTACTTTAACCTCTACTGGAAGTTTTAAAGAAGTGTGCTACCTGTATTAATACTGTACTTTCTCTAGTCTCTTGTTTCATTGCAGAAAAATCTTGACACAAATCAAGGACCCAGTTATCTGTACAGAAGTTTCCTGCATGTGTATGGAATTCACATTATGATATAAAACCACTAAAAGGCTACTGTAATATTATAAATGATGAATTACTATTTGGTCTCAAAAATATTGCTCAGCATTCAGCATTCCAGTAAGCATTTCTGGTTCTTTAGGACCATGAAAGGGTCTTCTGTCTGTTTTTAAAGTTTGGATTCTGTGTCATGTTTATTCCAAATTTACTACAAATAATTAAATAAATGTTTTGATAAGCTAGTAAAGCTGGAGTCTATCTAGTTTGTCTTAGAAATAATTCTGATGTGTTGGGGGTGAGGGACATGTTGGTTTATGTGTGAGTGTTTGTATAACAGTATTAGTTAATAACTATTAAATTGTTTTAAAGGAAGATAGTGATATAAAATAAGAACAGAAAAAGTGAAAGCTAAAACTGCAAAAACAGGAAAAACAAGAATAGGTAAAAAGATAATCTTTACAGCAGCTTTATTCTGTTTAGAACATAACTCTTCTTTCTATAACCTTGTCTGTTCATGAAAACTATACGTTCATTTTTTTTCTAACAAAATTCATGAGGGGTTTCCAGTCAGTAATAAACAGAAATTGTAGATACTGGTTTTTTTATCAAAGAACCCAATCTTTCATACACAATATCTTATTGCAGTTATCATATACAAAAATGAAGTCCCATGACTTTTTTTCAGCTATTTGTCCATCAGTCCTAAAGATAAACCTTTAGTTTTAATTGTTTAAAATCCTCTGAATCTGAGTGTATTTGGATAAAAAAATAGCTTTTTTACATGTCCACAAAACAAAATAAATGTCCTTTCTTGTTCACATTTTCAGTATGAATTTGAAATGCCTGTATTCTGAACCATTTTTCTAATGGTATATAGCAATGGTAAATCATTTTCTTCTCAAATTCTTTTGAGATTATAACATAAAATATATATTTATATAGACATTCCCTCAACTTCTGGCAAAATTCAGTTGAAACCTCTGCTGTTTAAAAGTAAAAAAGTAAAGTAAAATCACATCTTCCCGGTTTGAAATGGGATCTTTTTTTTTTTTTGCTTTAATCTTTCAGTCAAAAAAAAATTCTCCTTTTTGCAAGATACTAATATGAATCTAAGAATAATTACATCTACAGGTGAAACTCGAAAAATTAGAATATCATGCAAAAATTCATTGATTTCAGTAATGCAACTTAAAAGGTGAACCTAATATATGAGATAGACTCATTACATGCAAAGCAAGATAGTTCAAGCTGTGATGTGTCATAATTGAGTTGATTATGGCTTACAGCCATAATCATGAAAACCCCAAATCCACAATCTCAGAAAATTAGAACATTGTGAAAAGGTTCAATATTCTAGGCCAGTGGTTCCCAAACTTTCTCAGTCCACCGCCCCCTTGGTGCTACAAACTCATCCTCAGTGCCCCCCACCCAGGGGTGGGATTCAAATTTCTGTGGGCGTGGCTTAATTTGAGGACATGGCCTGCTGGTCATGTGACTGGGTGGGCGTGGTTTGGTGACTGGCAAATCAAATACAAGTGGTCCTCATTTAATGGCAGGTTGCTTAGCAAGTGTTCTAATTTATGACTGGCCTCCCCAGATCTACTTGACCTATTTTTGGAGTTTTGACAGCCATGCACACACACACACACACACCCTTCTAACCCAGCTGGTTGGACTAGATATCTCATTCACTTTCTCCTCCCTCCCTTTCTCTTTCTTTTCTTTTCAGTCTACCTCCTCCTTGGTGCTACGAACTCATCCTCAGTGCTCCCCACCCCCACCCCCTATAAACAGCATTATTCGGAATAGCGGTTTGCACGACCCACCAAAGAAGATAGTAACAGTAAAATTCAAAATTGTAACAATTAATTGCACATTTATTCAAAATCCAATTTAAAAATCTTTTAAGTTAATGTTAATTCAACAAAATGGTTGCACATGATCCAGTGATACCAGGTTTTTAAAGTCTGATAGTCATTTATCAGTTTAAGAATTTACTGAACAGTGAAGCAGTTACTAATGCGATGGATGTGCTTGATGAATTGATACCAGTTTCCTAATGTCTTGTTTTAAGTCACTTAGCAGGAGTCTTAAATCACCATGTTCAGTAATCTGGAGTCGATTTCTTGCTTGGAGAGAAGTTGGATGACCACACTGAAACCACGTTCCACCAAATATGATGTTGGAAATGCAACAAGGAGCTTCTTTTAGTGCAGGATAGCAATCAGAAATTTCCTTCTGTAACCAAAACTCTTGGTACGATTTCTTAAACTTTGGCTTCAGCTCAATGTCATTTTTCAGTTCTATTAGTTGTTCCTCCACTACCCCATCTTCCTCAGTATCTAAAAATGGATTTATCACCCAATCTGGAATTTCCATCAAAAGATCCTGATACCGCTCAGACATATCTTTATGCAGCATGTCCAAATGGTCACAAAAAACATGCAGATCATCACCTTGTATCCCACCTTTCTTTTCTAGCTCAGACAAGCTTGGAAATTGGTATAGCTCACAACGGCCTATATTGCGCTTGCATAGAGCTAACTTTGAAATAAATGTAGAGATGACAGATTTGGCCTTAATAAGATTGACTTCATTTCCTTGCAACTGCAAATTCACTTCATTGAGCTTTGTAAACAGTTCTGATAAATAAGCAATGCCGTGCCTGATCTCTTTGAGTTCATCACTGAGCAAAGCATTCTTGCCTTCAAAAAACTCCACAA
Organism: Notechis scutatus; assembly: GCF_049901735.1. Taxonomy (NCBI): domain Eukaryota; kingdom Metazoa; phylum Chordata; class Lepidosauria; order Squamata; family Elapidae; genus Notechis; species Notechis scutatus. The sequence goes on along the minus strand of NC_142013.1, from coordinate 55,892,940 downwards.
CAGTGTCAAAAAGATTGTAAAAGCGTCTCTAAACAGTTGCTTTTGATAGCCAACGAACTTCTGTATGAAGCAGCAAACGATCCAAATCTTCATCATTCTCAACACAGAGCTCTCAGAATAGTCAATCATTGAGAGCATGTACTTTAATTTTGTTCACTGCAGTAATGACAGTGTGTAATGACTTGTTGAAGCAATCACTGAGGTTTTTTGCAACCAGATGTTGGCGATGAATGACACAGTGAATGGTAAAGACATTTGGCACTGCTTTTTTCAAGTAAGCAACACACCCACGGTAGCGACCAGTCTTTGATGGTGCTCCATCAATTGCACAAGCAAGTATGTTGGTTAGTGGAATTTCCTTGTCTTTGAAGAACTGCTCAACAACATGAAATATTGACTCCCCTTTAGTATATTTATTTAGTTGCCTTGCAAATAACTCTTGAGTCAAACTTTCGTCTTTAATAAAGTGCACATAAGCAAGAAGCAAAGATTCATTGCCTGGCAAAGTTGATTCATCCAGCTGTAATGCAAAGTCTGTTGCCCATAGTATACTGCACAATACATCTTCCACATTCTCAGCCATTTCATCTATGCGTCTTTGAACTGAATTGTTACTGAGAGGAATCGGCAAAGCATCTCTGATTAGATTCTAGTAGTGAATAGAATCAGAGATGCTTTGCTGATTTTTGTTCATTTGTTTTATGTCCAAGTGGAGTGGTGCACCAAATCAATGGAGTGAGCCTGAGAGAAGGAAAGAAAAGAGGTAGAGAGGGAGAGAGAAAAGAAAGAAGGAAGAAAAGGGAAAAGGGAAAGAAAGAAAAGGGACAAAGTGGGGAAGGGAGGGGGAGAGAGAGAGACAGAGAAAGAGACAGAGAGAGCTGATGTATCAGATTGAAATGAGGTCTAGTTTAGAGACCCTTTCCCATATTGAAACATCTTTGCCAGCACATTGAAACATCTTTGGCTTCTATTAATTAAAGGTTTTGTGGACGAAACATGGCCAAGACTATCAGGAAGCTCTCACATTTTGTTGAGGCTTTAAACAGGATCCATTGGACCAGATCTCCACCCTAAAAATTACTTTTCCCCAATGTATTACAGTGCCAATTCTGAAGAAGGCAAAACCAAAATGTATTGGTAAATTACAAGGAGAACAGACACACACACACACACACACACTCCCTTCTAACCCTGCTGGAGCAGGTGATTGGACTAGAATAGATATCTCATTATCTTTCACTCCCCCTCCCTCCCTCCTTTATTTCTTTTTCTTTCTGTCCCTTCCACACACCCCTTTCTTTGTCCCTTTTTTTTCTTTCCCTTTTTCTTTCTCTTTCCCTCTCTCAGGTTCACCCCACTGACTGCTGCACACTCCGGTGCAAGGGGCCTAATGGGGTGAGCTTGTGGGGCCTCACCTTGAATACAGCTGTGATGGGACGTTTGAAAAGGAGAGCAAAGCCACTCTGGCTTTCCTCCCCTTTTCAAACATCCCGCTGCCGCTGCGTTCAAGGCAGGCATATCGGGAAAGCGGAGGAAAGCCAGAGTGGCTTTGCTTCCCTTTTCAAACATCCTGCTGCCCTTGCATTCGAGGCGAGGCCCTGCACATTCACCCAATTGACTGCTGTACACTCCAATGCAAGGGGCTCAATGGGGTGACCTGCGGGGCTTTGTCTTGAACGCAGCAGTGGCGGGACATTTGAAAAGGAGAGCAAACCCACTCTGGCTTTCCTCCACTCCCGCCACCACTGCGTTCAAGGCAGGCACGTCAGGAAAGTGGAGGAAAGATGGAGTGGGCTTGCAGAGTATAACTCACCTAGATCAGATGGTGGTAGAAAGGTAGGGCGGGCGGGCTGGTGCTGGCAGCGATGGGCAGGAAAATGGGAAACGAGCGCACATGTGCTACATGAGTGACTGGGCGGGGTGGGTGGGAAATGCTGTCAGTGATTGTTGCGCATGCGCAATAAGGACTGACAGCAGAAAATGGAGGAGTGGGCAGGGCCAGACAGGGGCTCTTTTTGTCGGTTCTTCAACCTACTGGAATGTTAACAGTTCTTGCGAACTGTAAAATCTCACCCCTGAATTGTGCCCTGTGAGTGGCCCACCTCCAGCGCCCCCCTGCCACCTCTTAGTGCCCCCCTGCTGGCCCCCTTGCCTCTTACCACCCCCCTAAGGCATCCCACCGCCCACTTTGGGAACCACTGTTCTAGGCTCGAAGTGTCTAATCAGCTAATTAAGCCATAACACCTGCAAAGGGTTCCCGAGACTTTAAATGGTCTCTCAGTCTGGTTCAGTAGGAAGCACAATCATGGGAAAGACTGCTGACCTGACAGTCGTGCAGAAAACCATCACTGACACCCTCCATAAGGAGGGAAAGCCTCAAAAGGTAATTGCAAAAGAAGTTGGATGTTCCCAACGTGCTGTATCAAAGCACATTAATAGAAAGTTATGTGGAAGGGAAAAGTATGGAAGAAAAATGTGCACAAGCAGCAGGGATGACTGCAGCCTGGAGGGGATTGTCAGGAAAAGACCATTCAAAAGTGTTGGGGACTTTCACAAGGAGTGGACTGAGGCTGGAGTCAGTGCATCAAGAGCCACCACACACAGATGGATCCTGGACATGGGCTTCAAATGTCGTATTCCTCTTGTCAAGCCGCTCCTGAACAACAAACAACATCAGAAGAGTCTTACCTGGGCTAAAGAAAAACAGACCTGGTCTGTTGCTCGGTGGTCCAAAGTTCTCTTTTCTGATGAGAACAACTTTTGCATCTCATTTGGAAACCAAGGACCCAGAGTCTGGAGGAAGAATGGAGAGGCACATACTTCAAGATGCTTGAAGTCCAGTGTGAAGTTTCCACACTCTGTTGATTTGGGGAGCCATGACATCTACTGGTGTTGGTCCATTGTGCTTCATTAAGTCCAGGGTCAACACAGCTGCCTACCAGGAAATTTTGGAGCACTTCATGCTTCCTTCCACAGATGAGCTTTATGGGGATGCTGACTTCATTTTCCAGCAGGACTTGGCACCTGCCCACACTGCCAAAAGCACCAAAACCTGGTTCAATGACCGTGGGATTACTGTGCTTGATTGGCCAGCAAACTCGCCTGACCTGAACCCCATAGAGAATCTATGTGGCATTGCCAAGAGAAAGATGAGAGACATGAGACCAAACAATGCAGAAGAGCTGAAGGCCGCTATTGAAGCATCCTGGTCTTTATTTATTTATTTATTTGATTTGCCAATTGTTTACAAGATAATAAGTATAAGTGTATACATAGTTGTGAATAAATGAAATGGGTACATATAAGAAAAATAAAAGAATAAGAGAAACAATAGGACAGGGACGGTAGGCACGTTGGTGCGCTTATGCACGCCCCCTACAGACCTCTTAGGAAAGGGGTGAGGTCAATAGTAGACAGTCTAAGGTTAAAGTTTTTGGGGTTTGGGGAAGAAACTACAGAGTCGGGTAGAGTATTCCAGACATTGACCACTCTATTGCTGAAGTCGTATTTCCTGCAATCAAGTTTGGTGCGGTTTACTTTGAGTTTGTATCTATTGTGTGCTCTTGTGTTGTTATGGTTGAAGCTGAAGTATTCATTGACAGGTAGGACATTGCAATGTATGATTTTATATACCATGCTTAAGTCAGACCGAAGACGGTGTAATTCAAGGTTTTCTAGTTCTAGAATTTCAAGTCTGGTGGGATAAGGTATTCTGCAACGAGTAGAGGAGTGGAGAACTCTTCTTGTGAAATATTTCTGGACTTTCTCAATTGTGCTAATATCAGATACGTAATGTGGGTTCCAGACTGATGAACTGTATTCGAGTATTGGTCTAGCAAATGTTTTGTATGCTCTGGTTAGTAGTGTGATATTACCAGAGAAAAAGCTACGTAGGATTAGGTTAACAACTCTTAATGCCTTTTTGGCTATGTAGTTGCAGTGGGCTCTAGCACTTAGATCATTAGAGGTGAGTATTCCAAGGTCCTTTACAGAGCTTGGGTCATCAACAAGATCTTGACTATTCAGCTTGTATTTTATTTTCTGATTTTTTTTGCCAATATGTAAGACAGACCATTTATTTGTTGATATTTGAAGTTGCCATTTGTTTGACCATTCTGATACATAGTCAAGATCTTTTTGTAGGGTAGCAGTATTGTCTGTGGTATTGAACAGCTTTACATCATCAGCGAAGAGAACGCAATTGCTCTTAATATGATCACAGAGGTCGTTTATGTAGAGTATGAAGAGAGTTGGTCCTAGAACACTGCCTTGGGGGACACCACTATTGACAGGTACTGGATTTGATAGGACGCTCCCGATTTTGACCATTTGTTGTCTGTTTGACAGGAATGCTTCTATCCAGTTATTCAGTTGTCCAGAGATACCATAGGATTTTATTTTTAGGAGTAGTTTGTCATGTACCACTGAATCAAAGGCTTTACAGAAGTCTATGTAGATTGCGTCTATTGCTTTGCCCTGGTCGAGTTGTGTCGTCCATATGTTTTTGCAGTGTAAGAGTTGCAGATTACAGGATAGTTTTTTTCTGAAACCAAATTGTTTATTGGAGAGTAGGTTGTTTGTCTCTAAGTGGAGGATGATGGATTGGTTAATAATTGATTCCATGACTTTACAGGTGACGCAGCATAAGGAGATTGGCCTGTAATTTTCAACTAGGCTTGGGTCTCCCTTTTTGAAGATGGGGATGACTGTGGCTTGTGACCATAGGTTAGGCAAGGAGCTGGTCCTGAAAGATTTCATAACACCTCAGCAGTGCCACAGGCTGAGAGCTTCCATGCCACGCCGCATTGAGGCAGTAATTGCTGCAAAAGGGGCCCAAACCAAGTACTGAGTACATATGCATGCTTATACTTTTCAGAGGTCCGATATTGTTCTATGGACAATTCTTGTTTTATTGATTGCATGTAATATTCTAATTTTCTGAGATTGTGGATTTGGGGTTTTCATGAGCTGTAAGCCATAATCATCACAATTATGACAAATCACGGCTTGAACTATCTTGCTTTGCATGTAATGAGTTTATCTCATATATTAGTTTCACCTTTTAAGTTGCATTACTGAAATAAATGAACTTTTGCACAATATTCTAATTTTTCACCTGTATATTATCAATCTTTAGTCTTGTCTTAAAATGCTGCTGCAAAACTTTATCCCGTCTTCCTGACATCTTTTGGAATATGTAATATTCTCACAAATCTTGTATTTATTCAGCATAATTTATCAATTTTTGCATCTGTATTGCCCCCAACACAATCCAAAAGATATGATGGAGTGTGCAGCTAGAGAAGCACTGTTGGGGAGATTTCTGTCTTCCTCCCAAAATTTCTACTTTGTCATTAGTTAGTTTTACATCTTGTTTTATACAACTTTCCATCTTCTTTTATCTCCTCTTTTAACTTTACAAGTTTTTTATCCATTCTTTTTTTCAAAAGCAGACAATTTAGCATAAAGTGATTCAGCTATCTTTTTACCCAGTTGCATAAACATTTTCAGAAGCAAATCTGCCCATGCCCTTAATAGAATAGAATAACAGAGTTGGAAGGGACCTTGGAGGTCTTCTAGTCCAACCCCATGCCTAGGCAGGAAACCCTACACCACTTCAGACAAATGGTTATCCAACATCTTTTTAAAAACTTCCAGTGTTGGAGTATTCAGAACTTCTGGAGGCAAGTTGTTCCACTGATTAATTGTTCTAACTGTCAGGAAATTTCTCCTTAGCTCCTTAATTTCTCCTAAATTGCTTCTCTCCTTGATAAGTTTCCACCCATTGCTTCTTATCCTGCCCTCAGGTGCTTTGGAGAATAGCTTGACTCCCTCTTCTTTGTGGCAGCCCCTGAGATATTGGAACACTGCTATCATGTCTCCCCTAGTCCTTCTTTCATTAGACTAGACATACCCAGTTCCTGCAGCCATTCTTCATATGTTTTAGCCTCCAGTCCCCTAATCATTCTTGTTGCTCTTCTCTGCACTCTTTCTAGAACCTCAACATCTTTTTTACATCATGGCGACCAAAACTGAATACTGTATTCCAAGTGTGGCCTTATCAAGGCATAATTCATCTCAAATGGCACTCTATATATACAATCGGTGTCATAATTAGTATCTCTAGTTACAGTCAACATCACAGTCTGGCTCATATTTATCTTTCATTTGTAAAATCCAATTGTCTGCACACTTTAGAGAAAACATCAGTGTCAATTTGTTTGCCTGTTTTAATTCCAATGTGTTCAAAAGCACGTTTGTTTTGTGCTAAGGCACAAAAAATGCAGAAATTACATAAATCGGGAGAGTTTCTTTAAGTCCAGAGAGTATCTGATAGATTTATTTTTCTGGGAGCAGAGGCCCATCTTTTGAGAGGAGAATTTGACCTCAGAAAGGGCAAAAAGGAGTCATGTCTGGAGAGACTGCCAAATTCAAAGCCCTCATAGAATGGAATGGAATGGGGAATGAAGAATGGGGAATAGAATTTGTCTCCAGTGCATAAGTTCTCAATGTAAAGTAACATAAGATACCAATAGAAAAAAGATATTAGAGAAGGATAATAGTAATACAGCCATACTACATGAGTAAATATTCTTTTATATGACAGTGCTGTGGTAATTGGGTATTATGAATACTTTGAATACTATGAGTATGAATACTATGATTCAGAATGGCAAAAATTAATTCATTAGCTGGCAAGGCTTAGTTGCTTCCCAGTAGGATTGGTATGACAAAAACAAATTGGGAGGGAAGGGAAGGGAAGGGTGGAACGATGGTCTATCTCAGGGGTGTCCAACCTTGGCAACTTTAAGACTTGTGGACTTCAACTCCCAGAATTCCTCAGCCAGCTTTGCTGGCTGAGGAATTCTGGGAGTTGAAGTCCACAAGTCTTAAAGTTGCCAAGGTTGGACACCCCTGGTCTATCTGATAATGGAAGAAATGGCAGTTTTTCCTTGGATTCCCTTCCTCCTGCATCTGATAATTCTGGAAGATCTCAAAGAAGAAGCCAGTAGGTGATTTTTTGTGGCCTAACAAGCAGATACAAATAGAACCATTGATTCCGACTGCCCTCTTTTATTCCTAGTGCAAGTACACAAAACACTGGCTAAGCTGAACTCAGCATGTTCCATTCAGAACTTGAATGATAAAGAACTTTAATCCAGTGCATTACTTTCATAAAAAGTGATAAATACCCCTCAGGGTCATAAAAATGTAGCACAGAATAAAATTACAATAAAGAGGATCAATAGTTCTGCCTTTACTTTTCAGTAACTAGGTTAACTAGAGAACCAGAGCTCAAAAACATTACAACTTTTTTGTCACATCATCAGGAAAACTTATAACTAGGCTTAAAACCAATCAGTTTTGTAGCAAATATCAAAACACAGATTCCTATATTACTATTCCACACTGGAAATTTGTAAAGAAAATCATTTTGCCATTTTGGGGGAACAAAAGTCAGAATGACATTTGTACCGTGGATAGAGCTGTTTGTGGATCTTTGGTGAGATGTTGAACAGAACTCTATCACAACCCAGCTTTCATTTCTTGGTGAGTCTCCCTTCATTTGAAGTAATTAAGATTATTCAACATCATCAATATTGAAGTAAATTTCAGATGCCTTCAGTACCAACTTGACCGTTGCCCAGGTAGCAAAATATCTTGGATTAGACCTGCAGATCATTAGCCTTAAACTGCTTGGGAAGAGAAGAAACAGAGAACTCGTGAGGAATTATCTAGTTGGAATCTCATCATTTAATTGCAATTATAGTCATGGTTTCTATTCAGGATTTTTTTGAAAAAAAGATCTTGTACCGAAATAGCTTAATATGGGTTATCTAGATCAGTGGTTCTTAACCCTTTTGAAAGAATTGCCCCCTTGAGCCATTGAGGAAGTTATCATCACCCCCCTCCCCCAACATAACCTCTCAATCACAACACAAGGAAATAATTCTTCAATTTATGCAAACACGTTTTTTGTTTTCTTTAAAATTGTCATCAGGACATATTGATGCAAATTATTTATGTTCAGTCTTTTTCCCATATCTCAACGGTGTGAAAAATTTTGATGCCACCCATCACTTTACTCCCAAACTTCGTGATACATGTATTTCATTATTATCTTATTTATTCAAGACACTTAAATGCAATGGCCACTGAAAACAAAATTCAATTGCAAGAAAATGAAATGCCCGAAAAAAACAGTAACATTTAATGATTTAATTCCAAGTGAATTTTAAGACGCAAAAAGAAATATAAAAAGGGCATAAGAACAGACCGCAATGCAGGAACTAAGAATTTCAAGATGAAAACTCTGAAACTAAATTAAGATTCGAGGAAAATAAAAAATAAAAAAGATTTAAAAAAACTAGCAATTCTATTATCGACAGTATGTGGTTCCTTGTTTGTTATCAAATTTTTACAGAAGGAAAGCAACAAAAATCAGAGCGACAAATTTAATGGATAGAGTGATAGAGGCTGCTGCGCAACACGCATGAAGATGAGCGATGCCTATTCACATATGTACGGCGTTCTGTACTGAAGCTAGCTGGAGGAACATTTTAAAACACAGTTCAATCCACTAATAAAAATGAATCTGGTGTTTTTGTACGACAGATATACAGTGGTTCACTGTACGAAAAAGTCTCAAAAGTGTCCCCAAAACTTCTTGTTCCACTGCCCCCATATTGTCCCCCTTCCATTCCTTCGCTCTCACGTCACCCCTTTTTGTTCCATCACCCCCCTGAAAAACGAAATCGCCCCCTGGTTGGCAATATCGCCCAGGTTAAGAACCACTGATCTAGATGTGAGCTCAGGCAGTACGCTTAAGCCAAAAATGAACCAAAACAAAGACTTAAAATGGAGGCTTGCAAATCGAAGAAAGCAGACTTTATATTTGATCAAAGTTAAAGCTGGGCAAGAAATTCCTAACACATCAAAAGAGACATGGGAGGAAAATTCTACATTTATTTATTTATTATTACTATTCCCTTCAAGTATCTTATATTTATTTGGAAAATAAAGTTTTGCCTTCTTGGTTACTTGGAAATATGCACTGTCAGGGTTCCAGCGATTGCCCTAATTAAACCATGAGCCAAGCTTTAAAAGAATCCAAAAGATTTATTAGGAGCAACATGTCAGCATTGACCCATATGAAGCCAACTCTGACACACTTGATTTATGGTCACCTGTGACCCTGTTTTCCCCCACCCCCTTGGGTGTGTCATAAATCAGATTCTTCAACGAAGCACGTTCATGGGCTAAGTGTCATCAATCAACTTCTCCAGTGAAGATTTTTGTGGGCAGAAGATCTGGTAGCCTAGCTACAATCTTTGTAAGAAAGCATGGAATGTACTTCTGGTTTTAATTTCCATACTGCTCCTTCAGGCTCCCCCCCCCCACACACAACTGCTTATGGCAACTCGAAAAAAAGCTTTACAAATTGACATGCACCTTATAGAAGCTTTGAAATTTAGAATGTGCCTTGATGCCTTGAACAACTAGATAGGCAACTAAAAGTGCAGTAGATAAGACCTCTCTGGGCATGATCACATAGAATACGTATTTCACTTTTGAGACTTTTGCCTGTAATCCAGCTGTCTGGATTAGTCCCTGCAATTTTCTTGGTGAGATTTTTCAGAAGAGGTTTGCTATTGCCTCCTTCCTAGGGTTGAGAAAGTGACTGGCTCAGAGTTATCCAGTTGGCTTTGTGCAAAAGATGGGACTAGAATTCATGCTATCCTGATTTCTAGCCTGATGCCTGAACCACTTCACCAAACTGGCTCTTGTGACTAGCTCAAGGCACTGATATGAGGGTTATGCCTCTCAATGAGTACGCTACCCAAGCCATCTCAAGAAATGGCTATAGTTCAGCCCAGTATCCACAGGGCAATGGCAGAATGTGTGGCTAGAGATGCCTTTTTATTTTTCTGATCTTCCGTCTTCCTCCCTTGCCACCAGATCAGCACTGTTTTCATTGCATATCGTACAATTGGATGTGCACCCAAAAGGTAATAGTTTTATAATATAATTGCACTATTTGCACAATTAAAGTCACTGAGTTGGCGGAAACTGCCTCTGAGGCTGGGATAGATGTTTTAGACTTAAAATGCCCTTTTACATCTATTTCTTGGCAGCCAATGAAAAAAAGCAAATTGACAGAAGGAAACAAAGCTAGTTTTAACATGACTATCACCAGTCTGGGTTTTATGAAAGAGCTTTATGGTTTTTACATTCATTATGGTTTCATTGAATTTTATTACTGTGAACCTGATACAGTTGCTTTGAGTTTGACAATATATGGGAGAAAGGAAAGAAGGTGGGACGGGGTTAAAGGTCTTATATTGAGTTACAATTGGGATTGTCAAAATTTCCCTTACTTTCTGTAAGTCCCATGTTCCAGGATTTAGGAATAAAGTCTTTGTAGTATGAAATTGTGTGCAATTATACTGCAGATTCACCAACTGCAGGATCTGGAAGTCATAGATAGCAAATTAATAAGAATACAGTAAAGTATTCTTATTAATATGCTATCTATGACTTCCAGATCCTGCAGACAGAAATGAAGTTGTTATCACTATGTTTTCCTATTGCCAATATCTGAAGTAAGAAGCTCAGTGTAATGATGCATTGCTCACTTCCTCTTTTGCTACAGGCAGCATCAGGCATTTAGCTACTTTGTTCAGCTCTGATTTTGAAAGTAGACATGCCCTTTTGCCAAGAAATGACATAATGATAAATTTTGAATATATTTGTACATTATTTGCAGTCACAAAAATATCACAGAGCAGAGAAACTATTTCCCTGCAGATGTGCTCACTTGTAAGCTTATTTACAAGTCACAGGTTTGATACATCCATTTATAGAATAGAATAGAATAGAATAGAATAGAATAGAATAGAATAGAATAGAATTCTTTATTGGCCAAATGTGATTGGACACACAAGGAATTTGTCTTGGTGCATATGCTCTCAGTGTACATAAAAGAAAAGATACATTCATCAAGAGTCAAGAATCATAAGGTACAATACTTAATGATAATCATAGGGTACAATAAGCAATCAAATCATACCAGGAAACAGTCAATATAAATTATAAGGATACAAGCAACAAAGTTATAGTCATACAGTCACAAGTGGGAGGGGATGGGTGATAAGGAGCGATGAGAAGATTAACAGTAATAGTTGTGCAAGCAACTACAAGCAACTCAATCTGCCTGCCTGCTTTGCCTGATTTTGAGTAAAAGTTGTTCTTTTTTTAGTAAAAAAATCAATATTTACATAAATATTTGCAATGTTTACATACAAGCCACGCCCAGTCAGTCACATGACCACCAAGCCATACCCACAAATTAGGCCACACCCACAGAGCCCGGTTGTTAAGAAATTGGAATCCCATCCCTGACTATCCCTATTGGCAAAAACAGTCAAGTAGATTGAGTTTATTTAACCTAGACTCATGAAGAGATAATATCCAATTTGGAATCCATAAACTGTGCAAAATAAAAATGGTTAATGTACAAGTAAGAAGCATGATTTGTGTATTCTATAGGTAATTCATATCGTAGGAACTTTTGTTTAAAAAGGCCTTACTTGTTGTCCATCTTGATAGTTGTCTATACTTAATGTCTGCATTGCCATCATGGTTACTGAGATGCTTTGAAGTCAAATCATGTCTTAGTTCAATTTTTTTGCTGCAAAGAAACCAGCCAGTCACATGACCACCAAGCCACGCCCAGTCAGCAAGCCACACCTACCCAGACACATGACCACCAAGCCACACCAACAAATTAGGCCACGCCCACAGAACCGGTTGTTAAGAAATTTGAATCCCACTCCTGAAATACTTAGGGATCATTCATACTCTGGCCAGTGTATCTTTTCACTTTTACCATTGGGCAGAAGGCACAGAAATATAGCCAGCCAGACAAACAGGTTTAAAAACAGCTTCTACCCATGGACTGTCAGACTCCTAAACACAATATAGCACCACAAACAGATTAATATGACAGATTTCACTGGTGGCAGTGTAGTGGTAATATGTATATACCATGATATTTTATTTATTTATTTATTTTTATTTGTCAATTGCTTACAAGATAATAGGTATAAGTAAAAACATAGTTATGAATACATGGATACATATAAGAAAAATAAAAAATATATATAAAAGAAACAGTAGGACAGGGATGGTAGGCACGTTGGTGCGCTTATGCACGCCCCTTACAGACCTCTTAGGAAAGGGGTGAGGTCAATAGTACACAGTCTAAGGTTAAAGTTTTTGGGGTTTGGGGGAAAAAAAACACAGAGTCAGGTAGAGTATTCCAGACACTGATCACTCTGTTGCTAAAATCGTATTTCCTGCAAGCAAGTTTGGTGCGATTAACCTTGAGTTTGTATCTATTGTTTGCTCTAGTGTTGTTATAGTTGAAGCTGAAGTATTCATTGACAGGTAGGACATTGCAATGTATGATTCTATACTTAGATCGGACCGAAGGTGGCATAGTTCTAGGTTTTCTAGGTCTAGAATTTCGAGTCTGGTGGCATAAGGTATTCTGCAACGAGTAAAGGAGTGGAGAACTCTTCTTGTGAAATATTTCTGGACTTTCTCAACTGTGTTAATATCAGATATGTAACGTGGGTTCCAGACTGATGAGTTGTATTCGAGTATAGGTCTAGCAAATGTTTTGTACGCTCTAGTTATTAGTGTAATATTATCAGAGAAAAAGCTATGTAAGATTAGGTTAACAATTCTTAATGCCTTTTTGGCTATGTAGTTACAGTGGGCTCTAGCACTTAGGTCATTTGAGATGAGAATTCCAAGGTCCTTGACAGATTTTGGATCATCAACAAGGTCTTGACTATTCAGCCTGTATTTTATTTTCTGATTTTTTTTGCCAATACGTAGGACAGAGCATTTATTTGTTGAGATTTGAAGTTGCCATTTGTTAGACCATTCTGATACATAGTCGAGGTCTTTTTGAAGGGTAGCAGTATTGTCTGTGGCATTGAATAGCTTTACATCATCAGCGAAGAGAACGCAGTTGCTCTTGATATCACAGAGGTCATTTATGTAGAGTATGAAAAGAGTTGGTCCTAGAACGCTGTCTTGGGGGGACATCACTGTTGACAGGTACAGAATTTGATAGGACCCTCCCAATTTTGACCATTTGTTGTCTGTTTGACAGGAAAGCTTCTATCCAACAATGCAGGTGTCCAGAGATACTATAAGATTTTAGTTTTAGGAGTAGTTTGTCATGTACCACTGAATCAAAGGCTTTACAGAAGTCTATGTAGATTGCGTCTATTGCTTTGCCCTGATTGAATTGTGTAGTCCATATGTTTTTGCAGTGTAAGAGTTGCAGATTACATGATAGTTTTTTTCCTAAAACCAAATTGTTTATTAGAGAGTAGGTTGTTTGTTTCTAAGTGGACGATGATGGATTGGTTAATAATTGATTCCATGTCTTTACAGGTGATGCAGCATAAAGAGATTGGTCTGTAATTTTCAACTAGGCTGGGGTCTCCCTTTTTGAAGATGGGGATGACCGTGGCTTGTGACCATAGTTTTGGCAAAGAGCTGGTCCTGAAAGATTTTTCAAAGATTATGCTTAGAGGTTCGGCTATGGCAATGGGTAGCTTTTTTAAGAAGTAGGCACATATTCCGTCCGGTCCAATAGATATAGATGGTTTTAGATTGCGCAGTGCTTTTTCAACAATGTCTTCTGTAAAATCGACATGTATTAGATCATTGTAGTTGTCTGTGGTTCGACTAGGAAATACTGTGCATGATCCACTCCTATTTACAAATACTGAGCCAAAGAATGTGTTAAAGGTTGGCTTTAATAGTGTCGTCGTTGCAGTCTTTACCATTAGGTCCTTTCAGGGGTGGGATGGACCTTGAGTCTTTTAGTTTGTTGTTTATAAAATTGTAGAAAGCGCGGGTGGAATATAAGATCATGCACCAGAGTAATATACATGTTGCACAGAATATGACGTCCATATGGAAACGTATGACTAGTTTTTTCCTCCTAACTACTTGTACAAGAATTATTATTCATGTTGTCTTGTATTCTTGTATGGACTGCATCAGTCGAGGCTAAATCAATTTCATGGTATACATGATGTACAATGACAATAAAGGCTTTGATCTTGAACTTTGAATTTATGCACCAGAAACAAATTCCTTGGCCAATAAAGAATTATATTCTGTTCTGTTCTGTTCTGCTCTGTTCTACCCCTACCCCTACCTCTTATCTTATCCTATCCTAGATTGGAATGTTGGGGGGGGGGGGGAGTATCCTTTGATATTGTTGCCAAGAAAATCTACATGGAATTAGATTCAATTTGAAGGAGAGGATAGCTTCACTGACACAACCAGAATAATAGAGTTGCAAGGGGACCTTGGAGGTTTTCGAGTCCAATCCCCTGCTCAGGCAAAAAAAAAAAAAAAACATTTCAGATAGATGGTTGTCTAATCTTAAAATCCTCCAGTGTTGGAGCATCGACCTCTTCCAGAGGAAAATCGTTCCACTGATTAATTGTTCTCCTTAATTTCTCCTTAATTCTAGGTTGCTTCTCTCCTTGATTAGTTTTCATCCATTGCTTCTTGTTTTGCCTTCAGGTGCTTTCGAGAGTAGGTTCACTCCCTCTTCTTGTGGCAGCCCCTTAGAAATTAGAACATTGCTATCATGTCACCCCACTAGTTCTTCTTTTCATTCCTGCAACTGTTCTTCATATGTTTTAGCCTCCATACTCCTATTTTTGTGGCTCTTCTCTGCACTTTTTCTACAGCAAGGGTGTCAAACTCGATTTCATTGAGGGCTGCATCAGGGTTAGGTTTGACCTCGGGGGTCTAGGGTGGGTGTGGCCAGCTCGACATCACTCATGTCAGGGGCACTGTGATGGTCTGAGCACTCTGCCAGTGAAAAAAGGCTCCCAAGCTCTGTTTCAGCTGTGATGGCCTCCTGAAATCCTCTGCCAGCAAAAACAGAGGTTGGGGGGGGGGGCTGCACACAGCCCTCCCGAGCTTCATTTACCCTGGCAGAGGCACCACGGCCCGGTCCTTCGCTGTTCCCAGGCATCCCTGCAGACCAGATGTAAGCACCCTGTGGCCCGGATCCGGGTCCCGGGCCTTGTGTTTCACACCTCTATTCTAGAGTCTCAACATCTTTTTATATTGTGGTGACCAAAACTAGATACAATATTCCAAATCTGGTCTTACCAAGGCATTATAAAATGGTACTAACACTTCACATGATCTTTTTTTAATATTTATTTTATTTTTATTACAAACATCTTTTCTTCCATTTGACTACATGTTGTCTGAGTACAAATGTCTTGTGCAATACAATTAGTAGTTACAATCTTATTCATTACATTGGTATTGTTCTTTATTCTTATCTTAATATATGCTTGATATCTCTGTCCCTTCAATCTTTTTCTGGACGTATTTACTTATTTTAAATTATCTACTATATTTCAACATTCTTAATTAATCCATTAATTATGTCTAATTTTCATATCTTTTCTCTAACAATTGATAAAATAATTCCCATACCTTATAATATTAAGTTTTTTCTCTGTCTCTAATTGCAAGTGTTAGTCTATTCATTTCTGCACATTCTAGTATTTTCCTAATAACATTTTCTTCAACAGGGATCTGATCACTTTTCCAATTTTGAGCAAATACAATTCTCACAGTTAGTACATGAATAATCAAATATACATTCTCTTTACTATATGTTTCAGGTAAAATCCCCAACAGGAATCTTTCTGGTTTTAAGTCAACACACTGTTGTATCATCTGTTCCAACCATAACTGTATTTTTGTCCAGTATTTTTTAGCTTCTACACATGTCCACCACATATGGTAGTATGTGCCAGGTGTTTGGTGACATTTCCAACATTTCGCTGATTTGTCTTTAAACATCTTTGCCAACCTCGCTGGTGCATAATGCCATCTATAAAACATCTTATACAAGTACTCTTTATATGCAGTTGACATTGTTACCTTATAGTTTCTATTCCATAGTTTCTGCCAATGATCAAGGGCTATAGACTTCACATGAACTTGATTCTACTCCTCTGTTCATGAAGCCTAGGATTGTGTTGGCTTTTTTGGCAGCTGCAGCACACTGCTAGCTCATATTTAAATGACTGTCCACTAGGATCCAAGATCCTTCTCACAATTACTACTATTGAGCCAGGTATCACATATTCTATAACTGTGCATTTTGTTTTTCTTGCTTAAATGTAGGACCTCACTTTTCTCACCACTGAATTTCATTTTGATAGATAGGACCCAGTATTCAAGTCTGTCAAGGTCCTTCTGTATCTTAAGCCTATTTTCTGGAGTGTTAGCTATTCCTTGTCAGCTTGGTGTCGTCTGCCCTCAGCTTGTAGTTATTTCTCTCATATTTATAGTCACATGTTCATTTTCCACTCACCAAATCACTTTGTAGATGGGTGTGACACAATAATTCTGAACTTCTGGTGACAGTTCCAAAATGGATTACTTTCTTCAGACACACCTATATGCCAAGTGGTTTCTGGCTACATCTGAGAATGTTAAAAAAGGTCAACATTTTGAAAACTGATTGTATTCTTTTCTTTGTATACCATTTGTAGAAAATGGAAATGTGATTATTTGATAGAATATATTTCTAAGATAGAAAAATGTGTTTCCTCACCTCTCAAACTGTAATTTAAGGGACCCCTTTATGAATCTGTGAGAAATTAAATCATCATTTATAAATATATTAATTTATTATGATTGGAATATTAGCAAAATGATTTTAAAAAAAAACCAGATTTTGCAGAATGAGGGTACCATTCATGTGTGAATAGATATATCATGAGTTGTTCCTCACCAAATCTCAGAATTGTCTATAAAAATCCATGCCTTGAACTCTTCCTTTTTATTTGAACCCAATTTAGATAATTTTAACAAAGTGCCACAATTAAACAGATAAATCCATATCACCCTTACAGCAGACTTTTGCCTTTTTGAAAGTGATTGTACTTCAAGTCTGAAAAACAACCTAAAAGAAGCCAGAGGGTCAACTGCCATCTCACGTGTCTTGCTCCAAGGTAATTTATTGGTTTCTGGAATCATAAAGCTTGGATATAAGTAAGCAGAAAAGGCTTTCAGGCAATCATAACAAGCAAGCCGGTGAGAAGGTGAGCATTTCTGCAGTTAATGGCTCATTACATTTCTTTACTCTTTAGCAGAGTTCATAACATATGTGCTGACTTGACATTTATATCTGACTACTGTTTACTGATGAATTTAAAAAGGAGACTTTAAGATAAGCATTTAACATAGGGCAGTAGTTACAGCAATGGCAGATTATTACACTTGAAAAAAAAATCAGTATTTCAAATTATCCGTGAAATTATCTAAAGTTTAATAGAGGCCATCTGTGAAATACCCTTACACTTTCTGCTGATTGACTGTGCAATTCAATCTCTTTGCTTTTCTGTTAACTGTTTATTTTTGAAAAGGTGCTTTATGTAATGTGTTTTTAGGTATGTTTGCTTTAAAAAAATGCCAACTTGATTATATTTTTCTCCCATTAGATATCAATAATATTTTATTTATTTATCCTCTCTGAGATAGCAATTGACTTCACATGAGGAAGTACTATATTAGAAAACTTGCCTTTCTGTCATACTTTTTTCTTGTTGTATTGGGCTAGTTGTGTCTTCTTTGTAAATGCGGTGACCTCCTCCAATACTTCTTTTGGTAAAAGTGATTTCAGCTCTTGGAGTTTGCATTCCACTCTCTTTTTCAAAACCTCCATTGTAAAATTAATTTGTCTTATTCTTTCATTGAGAAGCTGGAGCTGTGCTTTTTGCAGGATATTTTCTGCCCTATGTCCTTTCACTGTTGAACATAGGCGCAGGCTGTTGGGAATGAGTCTGTGTTGTCTGCATCTCAAATTGAAACACAAATGGTTCCTGTAATCTGCAAGTTTTCTTCAATGAAAAAAACAAAGAAAGTCCAGTTGCCATGTAAAAAGCACCTTTGGAACGACTATGACCTGGACAATTGAGGATCTCCATAGATATTGTCTAGGCTTCCTGACTATAAGCTATCAACTCATGAATGAAGACTGAGACTAGATATCAAAGATGCTCGGGTGATCCTACACAGAGCAGAGGGTTGGACTAGATGACCATCAAGGTCACTGCCAACTTTCTATGAGAGAACATGCTCTGATATGGCTAATGAGGGCTGCAGTGGTAGGAGTGCAAAATTAATTACTGTCCCACCAGCTCTGCAGGAGAGTCTGAAATGAGAAACAATTGAGCAATGGAACATGAACTTGTTGATAACAAGTTGTCTGCTGGGAAACAGCAAAATATACTCATAAAAGTTTCATGTGATGGAGAAGAGAATTATGTGTGTAGCTCTGTGCTTTGGTTTGTAGAGCAACAGAAACAATTGAGAAAGCTCTGCATTGAAATGGGTTTTTAAAGATCATACAAACAGGACATGTTACTTCAGTTTATTCTGATCTACTTGCCTAAACTGTAAATGTTCTTGAAGCAGTACTAAGTTACAGTTATAACTATGTCCATTAACATTTATTTCCAAGGAAACAGGCACAGTTTTGTCCTGAATTTTTTTTTATCTTATTCTACATCTAACATGCCAGCTTTCTTGCCACTGATTCACCCAAGCCATATTTGCACTAATGCAAACCTAAGGGACTCATTAACTCTGTGGGACATCAAGGGGCCATCAATTTGTGGACTACACCTTTTGTCAAAAGCCTGGTCAAGCCACAAAAGACATACTGAAAAATAACATGATAAGCAGGCTGGTATTCACTTAAATTTTGAAGTTGTATAACATGGTGAGGATGCTACCACATCAGCAAGTACTACTCCTTGTTATTCCAATCTTGCTCAGAGAGCAACAAAAGTTGAACCAAGTTGACCTCAATAAAGTTCAAAGGAGAGTGGGAAAAATCAAAGGCAACAAAGTTCATTCATATAATAGGGCTGTAAAGATTACCAGTACATTGAGATTTTCTTGGGAATGAATAAAAACAGTCATGCTTTCAGTATATGCATTATATTGCTGTCCATAAATTGGCTACATTCAAATCCCAATACTATTGAAAGCTAAGCTTAACAAAGCAGCTGGTAGTTTCTGAACCCTAGAAGCAACAGTAAAATGAATCTAAACCACATTCATTCTAAAGTCACTTGGGCCCATAGAGTTGCTGAAATGTTACCATACAATGTTATCCCTCTTCTGAGAGGTTGTATCAACGCTGGTGTTATCTACTGTAAATAACGGAATAGTGTGGCCATCTGCTAAGTAGTTTTTACCCAATAAAGTTTTGTCGGTGGTCATAGAAAATCTCCAGACAAAAATGGAAAAAAAAAATCCATTTCATGTGTGTTTAGAAGGGCAAAAGCTATCGTTAGAAAATTCTGGTTTCTTCCTGGACTCTGTGCCTTTAGCTGAAATAGAGTTACCTTGAAAATGTCAGATATAGCAAATCTTTTAGCGAGTAGTATTCATGATGGTTAAATATATGGGGAATGAAAACACCGGAAAGTGTGGGGAAGGTATAAAAAAATTAAAATGCTATCTTGTTATGTTATTTTTGTTCCTGAATCAGTCTTAACTCCTGGAGACTGCCTGGACTAGTTAGTCCCTGATGTTTTCTTGGCAAGATTTCAGAAATGGTTTGTCCTTGTTTCCTTCCTAGGCCTGAGAGAGAGTGACTGGCCCAAGGTTATCTAGATAGCTTTGTGCCTAAAGCAGAAATCATTCCCCAGTTTCTAGCTCACTGCTTTTAAACCCAACACCAAACTGGCCCTTATTTATTAAAACAGACTAATGCCATGTACTTTAAAATATTGTTTTATTTTTTAAAATTGAGCAAAAATAATAGTTCATGAGATTAGTTCATCAAAATCAGTAGCTGAGTAACCAACAGAACGCAGAAGTGTAATTAGAAGCACCTCAGAAAAAAGGGTTTGTTTTTTTTTTTTAAAAAAAAAGAGGATGGGGAGGGGAGGACAGGGGAAAAGGAGAAGGGAGTAAAGCAGAGGTCTCATTCTCGCGGCCTGCAGGCCAATTGAGGCTCACAGGACGATATCCTGTGGCCCCCACCGTGATATGAAAGTATAATATTAGTGTATAATATAAATATAAAGTATAATATAAAGTATAATATAAAGTATATTATGCGGCCCAGCCTCACCCAGACTCTGCCTCCAGTGGCCCCCAGGTAAATTGTGTTTGAGACCCCTGGAGTGGAGGAAGGGAAAGGGGAAATAGAAAAGGAAGGGGAAGGGGAGGAGGAAAGGAAAGGAAAATCAAAAAAATGTGGTCAACTGTATAAGGCATGAAAGCTGCTATTCAAAACCAATCCCACAGTGGAAGTAGTTATAGATATTACATTTCATAGCTGCTCTTACTCAGAAAGCACTGATATTGGGGGAGGGTGGGCCCTCTTCAGAGGATGGGTTTCTTAGGCTCCTTAAAAAAGAGGAAAGTATAGAGTTCCTGTCCACACTTTCCCCAGTATAGATAGTTATCTGGCTAATTTTATATCTTCTTTGGCCCATAGTTTTTTAAGAGTCTTGTCTTTGACACTTTTGGCATTTATTTTAGTATAATAAAAGAAAAAATAAGTGTTTTCTGAAATGGTAAACATCAGTAATAATAGATTATTGGTGATTAGAAAAATATTCAAATAAAACAATGTTTTCTTTTAAATAAATGGTTGCTATTTTCTTGCATAAAATGCAGCTGAAAACAGTTTTAAACTTCAAAATAGGTTTGTATCTTTAAAATAATACATTAACTGGGGAGGTGTTTTCACTTTGCTGAGCGAGTGATTCTTTACAAGATATCAGTGATAATACTATACAATTGTTTGCTTGCACCTTGATCCTGTTGAAGTCATTGTTCAGGAAGTACTTTGAATAGTAACTGAAGATGGAGATCTTTCTTAAATAAACTCTGAACTCAGAATGAAACAAATAATGAAAAATGTGAGATAATTACTTTGAAGACAGCTTGGAATAATCTAATGTTTTACTATTGCTAAAATGTATCACTACAGTATGATTGTGAGAAATATTTCTTCAGCTTCAAGAAAAATTGCCATGGTGCCAGATTGGGGAAGCATACTAGAATTCTGGAAGGACAGGGAGAATTCATAATGAAAATTGTAGCTCTTGAGACTATCGGAGGAAGAAATGGTGGATTGAAGGCAGCCCGGTGAAAAGCAGAGCCATGGCAAAGAATGAAGAGTCAGTGAAATGGACTGACTCTTTGAACTTCTTGAGACAAAGAGAGGATGGGAAATCACCCATGGGTGCTCCAGACAGTTGGTACTCCCAAAGAGGCCGCAAAACTGGTGGGTTTTCAGCACTGAGAGATGAGGGAATAGCCATCTTACTTAAATTGCAGTAGCGCCTTAAAAAGACATTAAGTTCACATAGTTCCTTTTCTAATCACACTTTGAAATTGCTTATTAGCTACTTTTCAATTATTAGAAACCTTTGGATCTACAAATTTGAAAATATGATGTGAGTCTGCCTTCAATTCTTAATGAAAGAAACATCTGACTACAAGCTTAGGAGCTGAATTAAAAAAAAATAAACAAAAAAGGTTGCTTAAGATGTTGGCTTTAGAAAGCTACAAATCCAGATAAATTTGAAATAAAATTTTAGAATTAATTATAAAAAAATCCTTGCTATGAGAAATGCTTTTGTTTTGATTTAAAAACAAAACAAAAAACAAAGTTTTAAAAAGTTAGACAGTAGAGGGGATTAAAGATTTCAAGTAAAGGAGAAGAACATATAAATGTAATGAATGGTTATGGAATGGCACAAAATATTCTAATGCTGCAAATATTGAAGAATACTTTCAAAACGGGAGTCAGAAATTAAACTGACACTGTTGACAGCAATATTTGCCTCTGTGGCTAGATTTTGTATAAAATGTATTGTGGAAGATATGTTACTTGACAAGACAGAGACTGAGTTGAAAGTGGACTTATTTTACAGGCTACAGGTTACAAAGTTGACATGAAAAAAGTTACATTAGACTTATAAAAGAAATTGACTGATATTTTAATAATTAAAAGTTCATACCAACAATAAACCAAGACAATTATAATCTTTCTTACAAAAGAAAGAATATTGAAGAATATTGTGAGAAGGGACAAAGAAATGAAATCTAGTTCTAGATCATGGTTTTAATGGACTAAAGATTAAGATAGTTAGATTGTTAAACAAATATAAAATTGATTTATTTAATCAGATAAACCCTTGATGGTCTTTACATACATATATACATGCATGCATACATACATATATAATTTTTCTTCACTATGTTTTTACTTTTATCTCTTTTCTTTTTTCTAATATTTATTTTCTAATTTTTCTCTTTGCACCTTTTATTCTTTCTTTCTTCTTTTGGATATTTTAGTTCGCATTATCTTGTACTATTCTAATTATAATGTTTAATAAAGTTATTTTTAAAAAAGAAAAATGTAGCTCTCTAGTTATTGTCTCACACAACAGCAAAAAACATGGTTGATAGTAACACTGCAGAGATGATCGTCAAATACCTAGAAAACTCTCAAATGATGTTGATTTCCACAAAGGAAGAGAGGAATGAATTTTTATTTTTATTTTTTTTATTTATTTATTTGATTTGCCAATTGTTTACAAGATAATAAGTATAAGTGTATACATAGTTGTGAATACATGAAATGGGTACATATAAGAAAAATAAAAGAAGAATAAAAAACAATAGGACAGGGACGGTAGGCACGTTGGTGCGCTTATGCACGCCCCCTACAGACCTCTTAGGAAAGGGGTGAGGTCAATAGTAGACAGTCTAAGGTTAAAGTTTTTGGGGTTTGGGGAAGAAACTACAGAGTCGGGTAGAGTATTCCAGACATTGACCACTCTATTGCTGAAGTCGTATTTCCTGCAATCAAGTTTGGTGCGGTTAACTTTGAGTTTGTATCTATTGTGTGCTCTTGTGCTGTTATGGTTGAAGCTGAAGTATTCATTGACAGGTAGGACATTGCAATGTATGATTTTATATACCATGCTTAAATCAGACCGAAGACGGCGTAATTCAAGGTTTTCTAGTTCTAGAATTTCAAGTCTGGTGGGATAAGGTATTCTACAATGAGTAGAGGAGTGGAGAACTCTTCTTGTGAAATATTTCTGGACTTTCTCAATTGTGCTAATATCAGATATGTAATGTGGGTTCCAGACTGATGAACTGTATTCGAGTATTGGTCTAGCAAATGTTTTGTATGCTCTGGTTAGTAGTGTGATATTACCAGAGAAAAAGCTACGTAGGATTAGGTTAACAACTCTTAATGCCTTTTTGGCTATGTAGTTGCAGTGGGCTCTAGCACTTAGATCATTAGAGGTGAGTATTCCAAGGTCCTTTACAGAGCTTGGGTCATCAACAAGATCTTGACTATTCAGCTTGTATTTTATTTTCTGATTTTTTTTGCCAATATGTAAGACAGAGCATTTATTTGTTGATATTTGAAGTTGCCATTTGTTTGACCATTCTGATACATAGTCAAGATCTTTTTGTAGGGTAGCAGTATTGTCTGTGGTATTGAACAGCTTTACATCATCAGCGAAAAGAACGCAATTGCTCTTAATATGATCACAGAGGTCATTTATGTAGAGTATGAAGAGAGTTGGTCCTAGAACACTGCCTTGGGGGACACCACTATTGACAGGTACAGAATTTGATAGGACGCTCCCAATTTTGACCATTTGTTGTCTGTTTGCCAGGAATGCTTCTATCCAGTTATTCAGTTGTCCAGAGATACCATAGGATTTTATTTTTAGGAGTAGTTTGTCGTGTACCACTGAATCAAAGGCTTTACAGAAGTCTATGTAGATTGCGTCTATTGCTTTGCCCTGGTCGAGTTGTGTCGTCCATATGTTTTTGCAGTGTAAGAGTTGCAGATTACAGGATAGTTTTTTTCTGAAACCAAATTGTTTATTGGAGAGTAGGTTGTTTGTCTCTAAGTGGAGGATGATGGATTGGTTAATAATTGATTCCATGACTTTACAGGTGACGCAGCATAAGGAGATTGGTCTGTAATTTTCAACTAGGCTTGGGTCTCCCTTTTTGAAGATGGGGATGACCGTGGCTTGTGACCATAGGTTAGGCAAGGAGCTGGTCCTGAAAGATTTTTTCAAAGATTATGCTTAGAGGTTTGGCTATGGCAGTGGATAGCTTTTTTAAGAAGTAGGCACATATTCCATCCGGTCCAATAGATAGAGATAGTTTTAGATTGCGTAGTGCTTTTTCAACATTGTCTTCTGTAAAATCGATATGTATTAGATCATTGTTGTTATCTGTGGTACGGCTAGGAAATACTGGGCATGGTCCGTTGCTGTTAACAAATACTGAGCCGAAGAATGTGTTAAAGAGGTTGGCTTTAATGGTGTCGTCGTTGCAGTCTTTACCATCAGGTCCTATCAAGGGTGGGATGGACCTTGAGTCTTTTAGTTTGTTGTTTACAAAATTGTAAAAAGCACGGGTGGAATTGGTGCTTAGAAGGTTTTCCTCTTGTTTAATGTGATAATTGGTGCATTCGGTCTTTATCTGGTGGCATAAATTTTTGTATCGGCTTTTGAATTTGGCAACGTGACCAGATTTGTTTTTCCGCCAGAGTGATCTCTTTTGGATTGAAGTTTCCTTATTGTTATGGGTAATCTGCTTTTTGTTTTGTTTTGGGAGTTGTTGTTGGTACATATAGTTTGATGACTCTTTTGACTTCAAGTAAAAATATGTTGTAATGGTCTTCAACAGTATTGCATCCAGTGAATAGAGATTGCCAATCAAGGGATGAGAGATCGTTGTCTATAAGATCATAGTTGCCTTTTGAAGTTACAATTGGGGATTACATCATTGTGGTGATTTTTGTGTGGGCGTATGTTGAGACAAAAGTCAATCATATTGTGGTCACTGCTGGAAAAGGGTTCTTTAGTTTGTATTCCGTAAATTAAATTCAAACTATTGCAGAAGATGAGATCGAGGCAGTTGTTTAGTCTAGTGTTGTTGGTTACTAGTTGTTCCAGTCCCAGATTTGTAATAGCATTGTAGAAGGTTGTGTGTATGATTTCAGTTGTACATTCATTTAGGGTCCAGTCAATATGAGGTAGATTGAAATCACCAAGAAAGATAAAAGGGTATGGGCAGGATGCAGCCCATGTTAGTAATGTATTTAGCTTGTTTACATGTTCGATGTCATAATCAGGTGCTCTGTAACATAGTAAGAATCGAATTGTGATATTTAAGGATAGTTCACAGATGATGGTCTCAGGAAGAGCAAGCTCCTGGGTAACTTGGATATTTTTTAGATGTAAGGACTTTTTATAGAAGATAGCAACACCACCTCCTCTACGAATTTCACGATCTGATCGGTAAACATGATAGTCCCTTACTGTGGTAATGGAGTCAGGGAGAGATGCATTGAGCCATGTTTCACAGACAAATATAATGTCGAATTTAGCCATATTTAGTAGGAGGAAAAATTCAGGTATTTTATTCACGAGGCTTCTTGCATTGAGTAGTTTGCATTTAAGGCCAGTAGTAGTTGGAATTGAGGTAGTTAGGGGCGTGCATGCCTAGTCTTGGGTGATGGTGGATCGGTTGAGGTAGGGTTGTGGTTGAGGGTTAAAGCTGAGTTGCGGGTTGTGTGGCTTACTTTTGATAGCCTATAGGGATGATTGAGATGAATATTCTGTTTTTACCTGCACCAATATCATCATATAACTGACATGCCTTCTTTTAATCTTTGGCTGCCAAAAATAACAATAAAAAATCATCTAGAAAATGCTGTCTGATGCAAAAGATAGTAATACCTTCTATAATACATAAAACACATATATTTAAACATGGTAGATTCTTTCCACTAGGGATGCTTTGTTTTACTGGAGTTCAAATCTTTGTTGAAATGCTTGTTTTTCTATATTTCCTTTTTAGCTTATGATGGCATCTGTTTATACTTCAAATAAAACAATCAGAGTTTGTCCTTTCCTCAATGGAGATGTGGAAAACCCAGGAGCCAAAACCAGTAACACCTGGATTAGTCCCAATTTGCCTAGCAGATGCACTTGGAAACCAGGAAAATCCGTCTCAGAGTCACCTCATCACTATGTGCCTCAGTAAGTAGTAACTTAAAGCAATGCCTGCTTTAAAACTATATCTGAAACAGGAAACAAAGTTATTGTTGGCTCACAGGCAATATGATGTGCTAAGAATCTGCTTTTGAAAGAAGAGAGTTCAGTACCCTAAATTTCCCTGTCTTCTAACACTTTAGAAGATGTATTCTTACATACATTTATATAGTGTATTCCTTCATTTCAGTTTTTATTATAAAAGTAGAAATAAAATAAAATAACCTTAGACGAGAATTCTGAAATGAGAGTTATAGAGAGCTATGACCTGTTCCAGCTTCAGTATAGCTTCAGCATATTCCAGGGAATGTATGCAACTTCCCATATTAAAAATGTTTGGATGAATAGTGCTTCCATTGTTGAAAGCCAAGCTGGTATTTTCAAATAGTACCATTCTCCGATTTTCTCCCATACTAGCAATAAAGCATTTCTTATATAGTGTCTTTGAAAGTAACCATGTATTTTATTTTTCCCATACCATAGAAAGGCATGCCAACCCAATTGCAAATCATGTGTCTCCAGGGTCAATAATCTTATATTCCTCAATACGATCCATTCTTTCATCCACTTTAACACTGCAGCCTGATAATATAATTCCCAATTTGTCAGTCCAAAACCTCCACTCATTCTTTTATCCTATAGCATTTTTAAATTAATTCTTGCTTTTTCCCTTGCCTTATAAATTTTAATATTATTTTAGTTCAAATCCTCAAAATATTTTTTCCAGCTTTATCGGGACTGTTTGAAACAAATACAATAACCTTAGAAATATATTCATTTTAATTGTGGCTATCTGTCCTATTAACAATAATTGCAAACCTTTCCATTTTTCTATCTTAATTATAATTATCTTTAATTGTTACACATCTTGCTGTTAGTTGAATCTCTGAGTACTTTACTTTCTTGGTAATCTGAATATCTAATCTCTTAATTAACTTTTTTTTCTTATCTGTGATGTTCTTCACTAAAATCTTGGTTTTTTTCTGTTTATTTTCAGTTCTGCTACATCTCCATACTCTTCTATTTTTTCCATTAGTTTAGACCCTGTTTCTTGTGGGTCTTCTAAAATAAAAACTAGATTGTCTGCAAATGCCTGTAACTTGTACTCTTTCTTTTTAATTTCCATACCTTTTACCTGCCTATTTTGTTTAATATTTCTATTCAGTACTTCCAAAGTCAATACAAATAGTAATGGCGACAAGGGACATCCTTGTCTTGTACCTTTCTTAATATTAACCTTTTCAGTCATATCTCCATTTACCATTACTTTTGTGGTTTGTTTATGTTATATTGCCTTAATCGTTTTAATAAATCGCTCCCAAAATCCATCTCTTTTAGCTGTGCCAACATAAACTGCCAGTTCACATTGTCTTCTGTGTATCTAAAAAGATCAATGCCATTTGCTTCTCTGGATGTGCTTCATAATACTCCAGTGTATTCAAAATTATTCTTATGTTATCTTTAATTTATCTCTTAGATAGAAAACCATTTTGATCTGAGTGTGTAAACTGGTTTTAAAATCCCTTTAGTCTTTCTGCTATAATTGATGCAAATATTTTATAGTCTGCATTCAATAATTCTATAATTTTTAATCTGTTGCAAGTCTGAGTCTTCTTTTGGTATGAGAGCAATATATGCTTCCATCCAAGAGTTAGGTACTTTCGCCTCCAACAATAAGTCATTAAATACTTCCAACATTACGTTACTTAAAGAATCTTGCATATCTTTATAAGTTCTGCTGATAGTCCATCCGGTCCTAGTAGTTTTGCCATTCTTTTGTCTTTTAATTGCTTCCATTAATTCCATCATTGTTATTCTCTCTCCAAATGTTGCTTTAACTGTTTCTGGTACTGTCAGTAATTCCACTTTTTGTAGGTATTGTTTTATTTTATCTTCTGAAATTGTCTCTTGATCATATAGTTTTTCATAGTATTTTTGGACTATTTTCATTTTATCTTCATTTTGATGGTGAAGTGTCCCTTCACCACTTGGTGAATCAATTTCTTTTCTTTCTCTTTTTTCAATTTATATGCCAGTCATCTTCCTGGCTTGTTTGCATTTTCAAAAAAGTTTTGCTTAATGCTTTTAATTTTTTGCTCTAGTTCTTCTTTATCCATCAAATTCACCTTACATTTTTTAAATTCCATTTTTAATGTTCTTTTTCTGTGGGTCTTTCTGTAGTTCAGTCTCTAGTCTCTTATATTCTTCTAACTTTTTTTGCACTTGTCTCTTTTTTTAATTTCTCTTTCCCACATATGTTATCGTTAATCATCTAATATAGGGGTTGCCAACCTTTTCGACCTCAGGGACCACCACACTCATATTTTTAAATCCCAAGGACCACTAATACGAATTTTTTTAAAAAAGATAATATATTTAATATAAAAAATTTATTTTTTATATTAAATATAAATTTAATATTTAAAAATTTATTTTTATTATACACACACACACACATAAATTCTTATTTAATTATAACAAAATCATAAATGCTTAATCATAACTGTGGGGTAGAGCGAAAGGAAAGGAGGGGCCTCTCTCATTCTTTGGGGGGAAAAGAGGGAGGATTTAAGAAGCCACATGGTGCCTAGAGACTGGGAAGATCTGGATAGGGAGGAACCGGCTCCCCTTCAAATGGCAGGAAAGCAGAGCCCCCCCCATCTGGTCTCCTGTCATCTCAAATCTCCCCCAAGTCAGAGGAAACCTCTCCCTCCTTTGCCTGGTGTGGCTGCCTGGAGTTGGGGAAGGAAAGGAGGGCTGGGCTCCTAATAACCAGGCAACACCCCGGAAGATAGATTAGCACATCTATCTTCGGCCTCCACATAAGAAGAGGACTCCCCGAGGCTAATCTCCAGGTTTCTCCCTCCACTTCCAAGCAGAGAAGCCCCCCCCCCCTGTGTAGAGGCTGAAGGGGGGAAGTGTCCGGGCTCTCACCTGCACAAACAGGCTGGTTATTAGGAGCGCATCTTCCTCAGTGCTCTTTTGGTCTGGGCATTTGGTGTCCCCCCCCTCTCCCCATCCCATACCAAAGGAAAGCCAGCTGGGCTTCTCCTTCCCTCCTACCCTGCCCCCTGCTCCCTTGCCCCCACTCAATCCTACTTTGGGACAGAGGAGAGCGTGCTGGAAACATGTGTTGGCTTTTCCAACACGCCTTTGTCCGGCGCTCGCCCACAATTCTTCATGTTCTTCCAGGCCTGGCTTGCTGAGGGGGAGAGCAACCCTGACATCTCTGCTGCCCCCCCCCGCATGAAAAGAAAGCAAGCAGAAAAAGCTCTCGCTGGGATGAAAGAACAGAGATCGGAAGGCACAGGCAACAAAAAGTGGCACTTTTCAAAGGTGGCAGCTTCTGTCTTCTCTTGCCTGTGCCTTCCTCAATCTCAGCTCTTTCACCCCAGCAAGAACTATGTATTTGCTCGCTTTTCCTGTGCTTTTCCCAGGCAGTGATGGCTGGGGCCGTGGGAGGGGGGCAGCAGAGCAGAGTGCCGAGAGGGACAAGGAAACTGATGCTGATGCCCCATTCTGGACCTCTGAACTGGATGGTGAGCGCAGACTTGCCCACTCCACCCCCTCCCACCACCAGCAGCCAGTACTTTTCCTGCCCTGGGCCATCCCTACAGCCTGTGGCCATCAAGGAAGAGCCCAGGCCAGGAGAGGCAAACTGGAAGGTGCAGGAGTG
The DNA here is from genome assembly GCF_049901735.1 of Notechis scutatus. Lineage (NCBI taxonomy): Eukaryota > Metazoa > Chordata > Lepidosauria > Squamata > Elapidae > Notechis > Notechis scutatus. The sequence continues at coordinate 55,863,054 of NC_142013.1, read as the reverse complement.
CCGCACAAATGCAAGTAGCACAGCGCTCCTGCACCTTCCGGCCATCTCCATTGCCGCTTCAGTCTGCCTGTGCCGCCAGCCCCCTCTTGCTGCAACAGCACCATTACCTCGTCCTGGCCAGCGAAGGATGCACTGCTTTTTGCAGGTTTGCGCTCGGCCGAAGGGTGGGAGGCAGTGGGTGGGTGGGCTTTGGGGGGTGCTTTGGGGGACATTTCTCTACGGCCCACCAAAATTTTCTCACAGCCCACCAGTGGCCCACGGCCCACCGGTTGGTGACCACTGCTTTAGTACATTGGTTCTCATTGGAGTCAATAATGCATTTCAGGGTTAATTTGTTTTTTTTTTTCCTTGTACAGGCAAAAAGAACCAAAGATTTTGTCAAACGTCTTAGAGAAAATTGGACACACTCCTCTGATCCGTGTCAATAAGATTTCAAAAGCTTATGGTCTCAAGTGTGAACTTTGTGAGTATTTCTTTGCCAAAGTTGTCTGAAATGTTCTTGAATTTAGGATAGGAATGAAAAGAAAAAGTTTTCATTCCAGTATATAGATTGAGCCGTATGATGGATTTTATAGCTGACACCCACTAAAGTGGCATAATGGGAGTCAAGTTCAAATAATGTTGGGACAGAGTATGGGCAAAACTGGGACGAAAATGAAATGTGAGTCAATTTAACTTAATTGTTTAAATAAGATATATTGATGGTTGTTACTAATGTTTTCTATTTTCTGCCACATTAATAACAATTATTGAGTGAAGATTTTAGAGGGATCTCACATTAGGCACTGTGATCTAACTGACAATAAGAAATACTGAGTGTAGAAGTGAAAAGAGATGATGAATGATGGACAGTTATTAGAAGACAGAACTCTTAAATCCTGGTGTATATTAGAACTCCAATGTGTGGAATATATAATAAGAATATATACATGACATGTAGAACCTTAATACTTCTGCAAATTCTTCATTGGTTATTGGCTAGTAATTCTATTGCCTAATTTTGTCCTTTCTAAGAAGCATTCATTTTCTCTGGTAACTCATTAATTAGAAATATCTCTTTTATATAATTTACATAGTAAATCTATGTAATTTGGAACCAAACTGCATTATGCAGGTCAGCCCCAATTCAATTGCCTGATAAATTGATTTTTTACTCAGAGGGGTCTAAAAGGGACAAGATGTTTAATACTTTCTTCCTATTATTTCTTTCCTACTTCAATGCTATTGTCTTATGGAGAAAACAAAATAATATTTTTCACAGAAAGAAATCAACACCCCAGTTTATCAGACACCCACACATACACATTAAAGCTGCAATGAAGTCTGCAAATAGTCTGACAATGCAAAATGGAACTCTTTATTTTCATTGGACATTTGTTTTTAATCCTGAAGTTGATCAGAAACAGCTTCTCTTTAAACCCTCATTAAGGAATAACAACAACAATAACAAAGTTTGCCCTCTTGTTTTTGGCCAAACGACTCGGATAATAAGGTGCAGATATAATCTAAAATTTGGCATTAGATAAAACAATTTAACAGACAAAATAAATAGATAAATATAACATTTGAAATTAAAACATAATGATGTGTTAGTCACAAACTTGTTTTTTATAGCTGTAGTTAAAAATTTGGCTGGTGCCACTGTAATTTTGGAATTTTGTCTGCAAGTAGAATTTTAACATATTGAGAAACATCTGTTCCTGGTCTGATTGCACTCTCTAGCCAAGCCCTGTCTAATAATAGATAGGTTAATCATATGGTCCTTGGCTCAGAAAATTGAATACACTTCTGTCTTTCAAGCACAGGATCGCCCAGAGGAGAAATATATGAAGATTAGCCAATGCAGATGGCTAATTCTTTTTCCCTAAAAAAACCACTGGTCTTTTAAAAATTAAAGCAAGATCTTAAGGAGGAGTCAAACAAGCAAGAACAGTGTGTTGAGATGGAAGAGGGGGAAAGCTATTCACTTATAATCCCAAATCAAGCATTGCATAAATATTCTTCTTTATTTTCTGAGTGCTATTTAAGGCTCATTTGTTACCTCTGATACTTTTTTTCTCTGTGTGAGCTTGGTTATCATGTGTTTGGTAGTTTGCCACAGAGTCTCCTCAATTATTAGCACATTTATCTATCTTGGGATCTGCTAATCACATTATGATCTGTGGAGTTTTTGGAGTTCTCTGAGTTTGGTTGTTTGCTAGCAGACATTTTGTTACATGATTAGATAGTATTATCAATGCTGGTGAGCATGGGGTTTGCTCCCTTTTATATATAGTAGCTTGCCCTGGGGGTGTAGTCCCCCCCCCTTGGTAGCTTGCAGATTAGGATATTGTGAGGGTCGAGGTTCATCCTCCAAGCTTGTATTGTTTCCTGTTTGATTGTTTGTCTGATGTTAATCCATGCTTATCTGGGTTTTTGGCTGCTGGAAAGGGTGTTTTCTGATATCTTTTTTCTTTTCTTGGTTTTTAAAAAATTCTCTCTTTTGAATGGTGTATAATTGTGATTTATCTCTATGTGAGTATTGATGGCTGATTTGTCTGAATGCCAAGATTCCAGGTTTTTCCTAGCATTTTGGGATTTAACTTGGTCTAGGATGTTCATAGTTCCCCAGTTCAAAGTATGTTGAGTCTGTGCATGTATTGTGAGATTTTTAGCAGAGGATAAGGAAACCTATTTCCCAGTAAACACCAATCTAATATAAAAACTGCACAACCTGATGGACCCACCCACTTAAGCCAAGACCAATGTGCTGAATATCTAATATACAAAATACTGAAATATAATATCAGTAGTATGAATAGTTAAAAGTGATTATGTTTCTATCTTTAAAATCATTTCCTCAATATTAGAATTGTTTTGGGGGAATTTTGGCAAGAATAACAGAGATTTTAACTCCAAATTAAAATGTGTTCTTGTTCTGAAATTCTAGTGGCCAAGTGTGAATACTTCAGTGCTGGAGGGAGTGTAAAAGATCGAATCACTTTAAGGATGATAGAGGATGCAGAAAAAGCTGGTATCATAAAACCAGGAGATACACTCATTGAACCTACATCAGGAAATACAGGTATAAAACATGAATAAGATAGAATAGTTTTTTTAAAACTAACCTCAGTGTCAAAAAAAGATTCGTATCCATTCCACAGTTTGGCATTTTTCATATATTTAGGATTCATAATATTGCTTGGAAGTTTTGGGACTTACAGTGCTAACATATCTAAAGTGCCCAAAGGCTGAGGAGCTGATTTAGATAAAATGCAACAGCTTACATCTAAGCAAAACACCACTCACGTATCATCACAAAATCTCCAGAACCGTAAAGCCTACAAACTTGAAATTTGGCACGTATGTTCCTCTTGCTTCTAGGTGCTCACTAAGAAAGGATTTTTCAAAATGACTATCAGAGCATTAGTATTTCCTATTTTATTATTAACATGCTCTGATCAGTGGTGGGATTCAAAAAATTTTACTACCGGTTCTGTGGGTGTGGCTTGGTGGGTGTGGCAGGGGAAGGATACTGTAAAATCTCCAGTCAGAGGTGGTATTTGCCTGTTCTCCGAACTATTCAAAATTTCCACTACCGGTTCTCCAGAACTGGTCAGAACCTGCTGAATACCACCTCTGGCTCTGATGCTAAGGAGTTTTACTCCTCCTCCCCACCTGAAAAGAAATCTGTTCCAAATACAAAACAAAAGCAGAGGAGAGGAGTTTCAGTTTCAATTTCACAGCAGCAAGCAGTTTTAGTACAGAACAATTGAGCTAAGCCACGCCCAGGCTCCTTGCTGTCTCCTTCTTTTTTTTTAAACAAATTTTATTAATTTTAAAGACAAACAAATCATCATTAACCATTACATACTTGAACCTTTTTCCATTATAAATTTTATAAGTCAAATAAAACCTTATTTTATACAATATAATTCTATTTTAAACCATTTCCATATGAGCATACAAATACCTCTTATCCAGTTTCTCTTTACTTCTCTTTACTGTTATTCAATTTCACTATTATTATTTCATCTATTTCTTTCTGACTTGGTTACCAGTATTCTCATTCTATATTTCTGCAAGGTTTTATTAATTCTCCCAAAAACATAAACACACAACACACAAACATATAAAAAATCTTTTAGGAAAGTAACTTGGCCCCAGGTACCTCTCTCTACATGGACTTCAATTATATTCATGCTCATCTTACATGTCATTACCTATTTTATTTACCATTCTATGTCTTCTATATTAGCTTCTCCACACATTTCACTCTTCTTAATTCTATCTTATTTAATCCATCTTAATTTGAGTCATTATATTTGTATCTTTTGTCCATTCTTTATTATCCCTTTGTCTTATTCCTTATAATAATAATAAAAAAAGAGTTTCTCCTGAAATCACTAATCAGAGTATGATGCCTTTCTATCTTCCCCCTAAATTAATTAGATTAACATTTAAAATAACACCTAATACCCAATCTGATTCTGCTTGGTACATTCTGTCTACTAATTTTTTTTTTAATAAAAGAAAAATAATAAATCCAAAATGATTAAATACATAGTTAAATAATAGATCTAAATATTGAATCTTATAACATTCCCATTGCCTTTTCCAAAGACAAATGCTACAATAATAATTTTATAATAACATCAATACCATAGTCATATTAAACTCTTTAATTAAAACTCAATATTCTAAACATTCCCTTTAATATTTTATTAAATTTTAAAATCAATCATTACTAAACATTTCAACATTTTAATCTCTTATTAACTCTTAAACCATTCTAATTTTCTATTTCTAATACAAATGCTACAATACCATCTTATGTACCTTGCAAAATCTTTTTTAAAGAAATTATACTTTACCCTTTGTCCCTAAAAAAGATTCCTCTTTTCCCATCTGATTTCAAAACTTTGTGGCTTTTCTCCACCTTTTCCCTTTCTTTCTTCTCCCACCAGACCTTTCTACCCCCCTTCTCCTAGCCTCTGCCTTACTGGCTTCCCTTCTCTGTTGTGTTCCTTTTTTCTTTTGTTTACTATCATTATATTGATTTTGCACCTTATTTTTCTCTTTCTTGAGTGTTTTTTTAAATCTTAAGTCCTTCATTTTCCTTCCTTTCTTTCTTCCTTCTTTCTTAGTTAAATTTTGAAATTCATTAAAGATGGCTTCTTCTTCTTCTTCTTCTTCTTCTTCTTCTTCTTCTGCTGCCTCCATCTGTTGTAGTGTTTGTTGATAGGTAGCAAGCGCCATTTCTAAAAAAGGAAGGCTTCTTTTACACCATCTTTGCCATCTTTTTTTGTTTGCTCATATTCTTTTCTTAGTTCCTCAACAGAAAAAGCCATTATAAATCTTTTCTTTTCTTTTCCCCCCCCTCTTTCTTCTTGCAACAACCAAGATATTTCAAAAAATAGAACAATCCCAAAGTCATCAATCAATCCAAGCCAAGACAAAGTTCTCACTTTCTCTTCCTGGGGTAGTATCAATCAAAAAAAGAAAGTCCAAATCTGTATCTTAAAGCCTTATTGCAATACATTTCAGTCTTCAGATCCTTAAGGCATCTCCTCCAACAAAATCTTAACATATAAATATATTTTTTGTCCTCTCCCTTCCCACTTATCACATAAAGCCAGTTTTTACCTGAAAAAGACAGGTTTCTCAGTATCCACTTGTTGATTCCGTAGGGAAGGAGAGTAAACTTTCCTTTCAGCACCTCAAAATTGCCCCTTGTTTTCTCTTCTGGAAAGTATCATTCAACAAGCCATAATTTCCAGGAATTATGTTAAATATGTCTTAGAGTCCTGGGTCAACCAAGAAAAACTTTCACTTTCAAAGGCTTTCTCCTCTTCCTCCTGCGCATTCTTGCCCAGCTGCCGGCTTCTTTGTGGCGGCCATTACGGACCGCCGCTGCACCGTCTTGGGAAAAGGGGGTTCTGCTGGCCGGGGAGGGGGTCTGCAACACCCCCAAACCCCTCTCCGGATCCCCCCTATCTTCAGCCGCCCTTGCAGGGCAGCCTTAGCTCCAAACCCGTCCGGATCGGAGCACCAGAAATGGCTAGCACAGCAGGGATCGCGCAGTATCGTGAATCCCTGCCGCTCGCGAAGCCGACAAACCGGAAGTCCCTTGCTGTCCCCTTCTTGTTCACACAGCAAATACTGTTTCAGTTTCCAAACAGCCCTCAACTCTCTCACACACTGACAGGACGCTAGCCAGATGAATACCGATGGATGCTGGTAGGCAGAATTCCTCCCCCCACTCTTATTTTCCTCCTCCAAAACTAAGCCCGACCACATAGTTTTGTAGCAAAGCACGGGTATCGAGCTAATATGTACATATATACTTATTGCACAGTTCCCTTTTAGGGAAAGTTAACATGATGGAAAGTGCAGAAAAAAGTAATACTGTTCACTATATATTTCCACATAGACTAGTGTCTAAACTTCTGGACCTTTGACTTTCTTATTCAATCTGCCTTTGGATTATGGATTTCCTGTTTGGCCACTCACAGAGGGTCAAACTAGCTAATCATACCTCTTCAGCCCTGGTACACCACAGAGTTGCGTGTTGAATCCATTACTCTATACTCTTTATGTGCATGACTGCATTTCCACTCACACTAGTAATACTATTACTAAACTTGCAGATTATTACTAAACAACAGTGGTGGGACTAATCTCCAGGGGGGATGAGTCTGCTTACCAAGATGAGGTGGACCGGTTGCTTTTGTGGTGTGGAGACAATAACTTGGTCTTCAACACCAGTAAGACCAAGGAGCTTATAGTGGACTATAGAAGGAACAGCCCTTGCTTCTCAATGGAGACCGAGTGGAACAAGTGGCCAGTTTTAAGTTTCTAGGTGTTACCATAAAAGAGGACCCAATCAGTGGTGGGATTCAACATTTTTTATGACCGGTTCTGTGGGCATGGCTTGGTGGGCATGACTTGGTGGGCATGGCAGGGGAAGGATACTATAAAATCTCCATTCCCACCCCAGTCCAGGGGAAGGGTACTGCAAAATCCCATTCCCTCCCCACCCCACGAACCTGCTTTCCAGCTCTGTTCTCCTGTGCAGGGCAACAAAAGAAGAACCAGCCGATCAGCTGGGACTCGGGAGACAGAGAAGAGCTGGGAGCGGGGCCAGTCAGAGGTGGTATTTGCCGGTTCTCCAAACTACTCAAAAATTCCGCTATCGGTTCTCCAGAAGTGGTCAGAACTTGCTGAATACCACCTCTGGACCTGACCTGGAGTGCTCACATTACAGCACTGGTCAAAAGGGCCTAGCAGAAATTATACTACCTGAGACTTCTCAGAAAACAACTGAATGAAAAACTGCTGGTGACCTTTTACCACTGCACCATAGAGAGTATCTTAACTTACTATACCTATGTATGGTTTGCCAATTGCATAGTAGCAGATAGGACAGCATTCCAGAGGGTTAATGTCATTGCCTAGAAGATCATTGGTTGCCCTCTCTCCTCTTTGGAAGACCTTTATGGCTCCTGCTGCCTTAAGAAAGTTCAAAACATCCTCAAAGATCCATCTTATCCTGGGCACTTTTTTTTTGAACTATTACCATCATGGCAGACGTACAGGGTAATAAATACAAGGACAAAATAGGCTGAAAAAAAGCTTCTATCCCAGGGCAGTAACTCTATTGAATTCTACTGTATAGTGCAATATTAAAGCAATATCAGGGGTTTTCAAGTCAATGTATAGAATGTGAAGGATGTGTGTTTGTGTTTATTTTCATAGTCATAATGTACACTGAAGATGGTATTTGATTTTGGTGTACAAGGTGCAATGACAATAAAGTAAACTAAACTATAAATTTCCATAATTTTCTATCACTGAAACCATCCAAACACCAATTCATACACTTCCTTTTTTTCCCTTTGAACTTTTTGAGAATCTCATTAGCTTCAGTCAGCCATGACTTTTCCTGTCTTTCTTTTATTCTTGACCTGATCACTCTTCCTTCATATATTTTATTTTGTAATTTGATCCTTATTCATTCTTTCTATAAAGTGCTGCTTCAATGCACTTTTCTTGTACTGGTTACTTTCTCTTGTATTTGGGCCACATTTTTCATTACCCATTCCTTCTTAATCTTCAGTATTTCTTCTTGCTTTGCCACACATTTTTAAATAATCACATGGAGTTTTAATTAACTGGTAGCTATAATTTCTACTTGCCTTATTTCTTATTCTTTTCACCACCAGGAATTGGACTGGCTCTCGTAGCTGCAATAAAGGGTTATCGCTGTGTCATTGTCATGCCAGAGAAAATGAGCATGGAAAAGGTGAGAAAACTTGATGGCTCAGCAAAAACATAAACATAGTTTAGTCATTTTTCTTTTCTTCACTTTCCTCCCATTAGCACAATGCCAGTCTCCTGGGCAACTGAGTTCATGAAGTGGGGATAATCTGTTAACCTCACAGAACACAGAATTTTCATGATTCTTCTTGTGGGAAGCTACAACAATTATATAAGAGCAATTTATTTTCTTTATTTCCATGGGGAGTGAGGACAGATGAAGGGGGTTGAGGGCTCTGGGATGTATTGTAGCTCAAAGAAGTTAGATCATACCTGGTTGATGAACTTTGCCCTGGAAATGAGCATTGATTGGCTTATGGTGTTAACTGAATGTTTTCAGAATTCCAAAGACAGCAAATGTAAAGGTCACAGGTTGACTTCAGATTGCTTTGTCAGAGATTAGGGAATGGAAATAATGTGGTTTGGAAATACCTATAGTTGGGGATCATTTGTATAGCTGATAAGAATCCATAAATGAATGACTAGAGGTAAGTAATAGTTTGATAGGAATCATGAGATTTGTCTTAAAACATGTAAAAGGTATCTGATTAGAAACAGTGACAATAAACTATAAGGTCTTAATTTTATGAATGTGCTTAGTTTTGTCCCAACTTTTGTGAAAGAAGAATTGTCAACTTAGTTATGCACATGCCTGGCATATATATCAGACAACCTTTTGTGCTCCTCAGAGCTCACAATTTTACACTATCAGCAATGTAATGTGCATATTAATGGTTTTGTTTTTTTTAAATCAATCATGGAAGCAAAATTACAGTATGTACATATCTTTTTTTGTGGACAGATCTACAACTGTTTTGCTGTACACTCTTCTCTGGGAAATATCCCACCAAGTCTAGTGAGTCTTAATTCAGATCAGATAAACAATAAGCCAGCAAAAATATTAATTTTCTGATTTTTAATGGCCACAGCTAAACCAGTCGTATTATTAAGTGATACTGTGTGTTCTACTTGTTTTTCATTTGCTTTTTAAAAAATTTTTCTGAGCCATCTGGAGTCAGTTGGATTTGGATAGTATCAAATTTGAAAAAATAAATATTTTGTAAGAGGGACTATTTTATTTATTTATATAAAGCATTTATATATGAATCTCAATTTATATTAACTAATAGAGTGCAGATAATTAATTTAATTTTCTGGTTTCTACATCATCCTTCCAGGTAGATATTCTGAGAGCACTTGGGGCTGAAATAGTAAGAACTCCCTGCACCAAGTTTGATGATCCAGAATCCAATGTTCGTGTTGCTTGGAAACTGAAAAATGAAAATCCAAATTCACATATTTTAGATCAGGTACGGATTCCTACTTTAGAATTGATCAATATATTCTGAATTATTTTCCATCCAGTTGCTTTACTCAACCTGGGATGCAAAACTATCTGTATAGTATTAATTTGAAAAAAGCTAACCTTCTCCAGAGGTCTTATGAAAGGAAGGGAAAAGGGACATAAGAGATTCTGAGCATAAAATTAGGGCAGAAGTTCTGCAAACTTTCTAACCTTCAGCACCAAACAGACCTGCAGGGCCCCCAACCCTAAGTACACAAACATTGATTTCTAATTACCTTTTTCCGTCTGGAGGGAAGGAGGCATGGAGGAAAGCAATAGTTCTCCAGTCTCCTCTCCAGCATCTGAGTGGTTTAAAACAGGGGTTTCCAATATCAGCATGGCTAGCTGAGGAATTCTGGGCATTGAAGTTCACAAATCTTAAAGTTGCCAAGGTTGGAGAGCTTTGCTTTAAAGAAATGTCTACTGCATGGCCAACTTACTTATCCTGTGCCATGTGCTGCCAACATAGAAAAGTGTATCTATTAAGGAGGAAGAGAAGGATCTTTCATGCTGTGTGAGCAAACCATTTAGATATTCTCCATCAGATTACTAGGAAGCATATTTACCCCAAAGTTCATAAAATTTACTAAATGTATATACAGATTAAACACAAGTTCCTATATTATACCTGCTTATCATAAAGTAGAGAGAGTTTTAAGAAGTAAAAGAACAAGAAGATGAAACAATTATTTAAACTGAAACTTTTTAATGATAATGAGTTTGGAAAGAAAGCTGCAATTGATTATGCGCTGGTAGGTGACCATTTCAGGAAAAAAAAGAACCAGGTGGCATGCTGGTTTCTTGGCTTGAGTTGATAGGGTGGGCAATGTTGTTTTTTGGTCTGCATCCAGAGAACTATTTTAGGTATTTTATTACACCTATGTAGCAGGTAATAAATATTAAAATAGACCATCATTACTCTAGCTAATGCCTGCTGAGTCTCAGTCACATTATTTTCAAAGGCAACATTGGATGTAACACATTGTATTTCTCACTGTATTTCACTAGAGCTTGGGTAAACTGTTCAATATATTCTCAGTCACAACAATACTTCATAGATAAATATTTATTTATAAAGAAAGAATACTTGCATAATGACAATGCTTCTCTGTTACGATACTTTTAGAGGGATATGACGTAATACACATGTACCATCTACAAACCTACAATTGATTCCACCCATTTGAGCATTATATGTTTTTCTTTTGTATCTGTTTCTTTCCCATAATAGTATCGAAATCCAAGTAACCCATTGGCACACTATGATACCACAGCTGAAGAACTCTTGGAGCAGTGTGATGGTATGATTAATAATCCTTTGATAATGTGCACATTTCCTTTAAATAAAATGAAAACATATTCTACTCAATTTATTAGAAAACTTGATTGTGAGTTGCCATTTCTCACTTCTGATTTCCCCCCAAAAAACTATGAGTACCAAACACATTTTTTCCATAAGGAATATGCAGTGACTTACAAGGCAGACAACGTCAACAAGTTCTAGGTTGTGCATTGAGTATCAAATAAATGATGAATACCGGGACAAATGTTTTGTGTCAGAATGAGTTGAGTACCATATTTAATGAGTTTCAAAGCAGTTGAGTACCAAAGTACCACAGCATAATTATCTTTGGCAATAACATGAAAGTGATGTTATTGTATTCTTATATTCTTCTGTGATATTGCTATAGCTTGTTGTTCTTGTTCGATTCCCAGTCTGGCTTTTAGTCCAGGATTCTGGTGACCCTTTATCTTAGTATTAACCAAATTTATTTATTTATTTTTCAAATTTATATAGTTGTCCATCTCACAAAATAAACTACTCTGGGTGGCAGAAATATTGTCACACTTTTCAAGATCAGCAAAAGACAGCCAAGTGCTGCTACCTGCTGGATATAAAAAATAGATACAGATTATTAAAAATAGATGTAAGTGAAAATTGGAGTAAATCACATACAGCTAATAATGGTTAAATGATTGAATTTATATATTAGTGTGAACTCTTACAATATAGTTACATACTTTTTATTTGATTGTTTTATTTTTCTTAAATTCAGGAAAAATTGATATGTTTGTGGCTGGAGCTGGCACAGGTGGTACTATCACAGGTGTTGCTAGAAAGTTGAAGGAGAAATGCCCTGCATGCAAAGTACGTGGATCTGGCTTAGCTATTTCGACCTGGATCAACTATTTGGTTCCTTAAGAGTTAGTCTCCAACCTGGCCTTGGGAGCTGCTGCTATTTTTGAAGTTCTGGTGGTGCATTTTCTGGGATATTTCTGGGAATGATAACAGTGGTTAGCTTCCTAATGGCTGTCATGTGCCAAGTGGGCCATCACTAACATAGGGAGGCTTTGTCAAGGTGCAACCTTCTGACAAGCAAGTCAGTGGGGAAGCCAGAGACACTTAACAACCGTGTTACAAACATAACTGCATTGATTCATTTTACGGCAAGATGTCAGGGCTTCAACAAATCCCCCTCATTCAAAGCAAAAGTCTCTAGCCGCATCTCAGAAAAAGTAAATTGGTTTATTAAAAATTGCCATGTTGGTGCGTGGCTGGGTGCAGCCGGTACTAAATGACATCATACATTTCCCCCTTGACCCTGGTCTTTCCCCCACCCCCTGGATGTGACTTCTCCAATGGGGGACATCCATCTCCAAGAGTCATCCATCATGCTCTCCAATAACCTTCTTATGCTCCGACAACTTTGGGCTGCTGAGTTGATATCTTGGCATTTCAAGAATGCCTTGTTTTCCCGCACTCCCTTTTTCTGGCAGCTAAAAAGACCAAAGGGGTATCTTTTTAGTTGACACAAGAAAGGTTGTAAAATGGGGCAAATTCACTGAACAACTATCTTGCTTAGCAGCAAAAAGATTTCAGCTCAGTTGTGATCGTAAATTGAGGACTATAGGCTCCATTAGACTCCAGTGATTTGCCTCCGATGAAAGTTATCCCTGTAAAAACTCCCTTGACTTCTTACCACTTGTACATTATAATAAAAAACAATTGACTGAAGAAATGAATGGCATTAAACAGTTTATCTTCCTTCATAGATTGTTGGAGTGGATCCCGAAGGCTCCATTGTTGCTTTGCCCAGCTCATTAAATACAATATCAGCCAACGATACAACAATGGAAGTGGAAGGGATTGGTCATGATTTTATTCCAACTGTCCTTGATAGATCCGTAAGTCCCAATGTGACAAATGTCACCAGACATAGGAATGAAATGTGTGATGCTAAGAATAAGCAGTTTCAGGATCCACATAGGATTCATTTAAAATCATTTACTGATGTTGATATATTTATACATCTACATATCTATATTAAATATATAAATATACTGTATATCCTCATATATAATATATATATATATATATATATGGATCTTTGTTATCAGGATCTTTGGAGTATCTGACACGTTGATGAAGTCTCATTCATCATCTTCAGGCTTGTGTCTTGGCTTTGTGCTTTAGAGTAATTATCGGAGTAATTTGGAGTCATTATCTGAAGCACAAAGCCCAACTGATGATGATCTCAACGTCCCACAATTCCAACAGATTAAACCGAAAACCTCAGAATATATATATATATATATATATATATATATATATATATATATATATATATATATATATATATATATATATATATATATATATATATATATATATATATATATATATATATAGTGAAGTATTTTCTCAGTTGTTCTTTTAAAGTTGTCATCGTTTCAGCAGAATCTCATCTGCCATCATCAGGCTTCTGTATTGTGTCCGTCTGTGAGTCAGACTTTTCAGTGGTTTCAGATTTGAATTTGGGGAGCCTATTGCTGTGCCAGAATGGTTTTTCTTCATCCTGATTGGTTGGGAGTCTTGGTCTGTGTTTATTGGTCTCGGAGTTTGCTGTGTTCTGCTTGATTGGTGTCTCTAATATCTTCTGTCTGTTTTTGGCTCTTTTTGTATCTTGATTGGCTGGCAGCATTGTGTTGCTTTAATGGAGGCCTTTAGTGCAGCTTGGCTTCGGGTAAATGGACGGCTATCATTAGTTAGGAAGCTGGGTTTCATCTGGGTGCCTGGTTGGGATGTGTTGGCCTCCATTAAAGCAACACAATGCTGCCAGCCAATCAAGATACAAAAGAGCCAAAAAACAGACAGCAAGATATTAGAGACACCAATCAAGCAGAACACAGCAAACTCCGAGGCACAGACCAAACTCCCAACCAATCAGGATGAAGAAAAACCATTCTGGCACAGCAATAGGCTGCCCCAAATTCAAATCTGAAACCACTGTAAAAGTCTGACTCACAGACGGATCTAATGAAAGCCTGATGATGGCAGATGAATTCTGGCTGAAACGATGAATTGCATGCGAACGAACATGGCTAGTTGAACATGGGTTACAACAACTATAATAACCAAGATACCCAAACTTGAATATATATATATATATATATATATATATATATACCTATATATATATATATATATATATATATATATATATATGTGTGTGTGTGTGTGTGTGTGTGTGTGTGTGTGTGTGTGTGTGTATATTTATATGTATGGTATTCAGCTTTGTTTGGGTATTTTCCCACGTCATTATAGTTGTGCTTTTAAAGTTGTAGCAACATTTCGGCAGAATCTCATCTGCCATCATCAGGCTTCTGTATTGTGTTCGTCTGTGAGTCAGACTTTCATAGCCGTTTTGCTGTATATATATGTATATGTATATGTATATGTATATGTATATGTATATGTATATGTATATATTCCTTCCCTTATTTAGCTCTGTTCTGTTCCAACGATCAAGTCATTAAACGAAATGGTTGCTAAGCAAACAGGTGACTGACATTCTGTGAAGATCACTTTTCCCTTCCATCTCATTTGGATAAAGTTCTCTCATATAGCTATACCAGTGTTACTTTCACTCCAGCATATGTTGTTGTGAGGCACACATTGATTGGGAAATATTTTTTTTTTAAAAGAGTTATTATTGGAATATTTGCAAATGGATACTAATTGAGGTAGTCACTAAATGGGGGTGGGTGTACATTCATTCATTGTTTTGGAAACTGCTAATTCAACCAAAATATATATGTATTTGAAGATGATGATGAAGAAGACGGTGGTGATGGTGGTGGTGATACAAAATACATTATATGCCTTGCCTTATTTAGACCAAAATTGAAACATGTATATATTAAGAAAATTGTTCAGATGGACAATTTAAAAAATTATAAATATGTGGAAATGAAATAAAATAAACATAAGGTTGACCTCCTTTTTGTATATGTCCCACATGCCTATGGGATGCATTCATCTTGTCATTCCAAGAGTTTCCCAGCACCAACTATATAGGGAGAGTCAAGGAATTATGGTCCAAATCCTAAACCAGGCAAAAACCTCATGTCAGCTGTAACCCCCCAAAAAAGAAAATTCACCTTCTGAAACATCCTGTCACTTGTCTTTTACTATGCAACCCTCTATGATGCATTTGTTGCTAAAGTGGGTGAAAAAGATTTGCCCGTCATTATTGAAAATGACTGAAATCCATTTTTTTCTTTGTATTCTTGGTAGGTAATAGATCAATGGTGCAAAAGCAATGATAAAGAATCCTTCCTTATGGCTCGTAGATTAATTAAAGAGGAGGGCTTGCTTTGCGGTAAGTATTGCACAGTGATAAACATCAGAAAAATTACTTAGCTCCTAAGCATAAAAGTAAACCAAAATTTAAAACTACAAGGATCGCATAGTTCTTATATTGATGGAATAATTGTGTAGGTATTAATTATTTATTTGCAGTGGCAGGGGAGAGTGGGATACAATGCATACCAGACAATAATGGAGATGTCCAGGCCCAGAACCATGTAGGATTTTATAGTTACAACCCAAACTTTGGACCTCATCTGCCAGGCAATGCAGCTCCCATAATAGCGATGGTGTGTGTGAGCAAAATGAATGTGTCCAGCACTGCTGCATGTTGTATCAGTGGAAATTTTTGAATGATTACTGGCATGTTGAATGATATGGAAAAATTCCGCCATGAGGTGATAAAGGCATGAGTGACATGACAAAGCCTTTTCTTTAGAAATGGATGCCACTGGCATACAAGATGTAGTTGTGCCTCTTAAAACCTTGAACTCTTATTTCATATTATAGAGTAGGCTTATATATTAAATGTTTTGCATCTCAGGAGGTCTGTCCTCTCCATCTGTGTACCATAAAGAAAAATAATTTAGACATTATATTAAAAAGGAGTGAATTCTGACCAGGCTAACTCCTTAACTTAACTCAGCTGTGATGGTACAGTGGTTAGAATGTAGTATTGCAGGCTAACTCTGTTCACTGCCAGCAGTTCAATCCTGAACAGCTCAAAGTTGTCTCAGTCTTCCATCGTTCTGAAGTTAGTAAAATGAGGACCCAGATTGTTGGGGGCAATAAGCTGACTCTGTAAACTGCTTAGAGAGGGCTGGAAAGCACTATGAAGCGGTATATAAGTGCTATTGCTATTAACTTATAGTAAAGCCCATTGTTTTTACAAACTTTTGATCAAAGTAGCTACTAGATATGAAAACTGTTTATTATTTTCTTATTCAGGGGAGTTTTTAAATGGAATCACATCTAATCCAAAATAGAGTCCCACAAAATTAGGACAGGCAATCTGCTTATATCTATGGCTAGGAAGGAGATTTAGCATCCACAAATCTCCATTGCTGGATTCTTAGATTAATATAAAAATATCATGACAGAATACAAAAAGTCCTTACTCGGTACAGTACCACTCACCATGCCCTTTTGCTGTAAAAACGTGGATAAACAGGCAAGACTGCATTTATTGAATTCAGTTTACTGATGTAAAATCAAGATTGCTTTGACAAGGTTCTAAAGGCTTCAAAAGAAGTACGTTTGGTTTGTTGCAATACTGCAAGCATCAGAATGAGTAAGCATCAAGAGTAATATTTTTGGGAAGACCTTTACAAGACCCAAGTTCACATTCCTTTATTCTCTTTATGTTCAATGTTTTGCTTTTCCTTTTCCTTGTTGAGTAATGTGTGTATCATCTGGCTTCTATAATAGGAGGCAGTGCAGGCAGTGCGATGTCTGCAGCTGTGAAAGCTGCCAAGCAACTAAAAGAAGGTCAACGCTGTGTTGTCCTCTTACCTGACTCTGTGAGAAACTACATGTAAGAGAATGGCTTTTCATTTCTTTATGACGCATTCATTTGAATATGAAAGGGATCGTGTTGATTCAACTGATCCCCCTCCCTTGCTGAATTCTACTCTCTTCCTGAAACTTCACACTTCTGAGAAAGGGATTGAATCCTTTCTTTCCTTTCTTCAAATTGCCCTATGACCTATACATGGATTTCCCCTTTCTCTTTGTATGTAGAAGCATGAAAGGATCTAACTGCACAGAACAGTGTTTGTTCAAGTCAAATGCATTAAATCCAAAAGTGCTTTCTTGCTAGGAGTAAAAATAAAATAATACATAAAACAAGTAACTCTCTCCTGCCTTTTCATCACATCCCTAATTAGCTGACTGTTGCTATTTATTTATTTATATATTTATATTACATGTATTACATTTGTTTATTTATTTATTTATTTTTATTTATTTATTTTGATTTGTCAATTGCTTACAAGATAATAGGTATAAGTATATACATAGTTATGAATACATGGAATGGGTACATATAAGAAAAAGGAAAGAAACAATAGGACAGGGACGGTAGCCACATTGGTGCACTTATGCACGCCCCTTACAGACCTCTTAGGAAAGGGGTGAGGTCAATAGTAGACAGTCTAAGGTTAAAGTTTTTGGGGTTTGGGGAAGAAACTACAGAGTCGGGTAGAGTATTCCAGACATTGACCACTCTGTTGCTAAAGTTGTATTTCCTGCAAGCAAGTTTGGTGTAATTAACCTTGAGTTTGTATCTATTGTGTGCTCTTGTGTTGTTATGGTTTAAGCTGAAGTATTCATTGACAGGTAAGTCATTGCAATGTATGATTTTATATACCATACTTAGATCAGACTGAAGACGGCATAATTCAAAGTTTTCTAGGTCTAGAATTTCAAGTCTGGTAGCATAAGTATTCTACAACGAGTAGAGGAGTGGAGAACTCTTCTTGTGAAATATTTCTGGACTTTCTCAACTGTGCTAATATCAGATACATAATGTGGGTTCCAGACTGATGAGCTGTATTCAAGTATAGGTCTAGCAAATGTTTTGTATGCTCTAGTTAGTAGTGTGATAATATCAGAGAAAAAGCTATGTAGGATTAGGTTAACAACTCTTAATGCTCTTTTGGCTATGTAGTTACAGTGGGCTCTAGCACTTAGATCATTAGAGATGAGTTTTCCAAGGTCCTTTACAGAGCTTGGATCATCAACAAGGTCTTGACTATTCAGCTTGTATTTTATTTTCTGATTTTTTTGCCAATATGTATTTATTTATTTGTTGAGATTTGAAGTTGCCATTTGTTTGACCATTCTGATACATAGTCAAGATCTTTGTGAAGGGTAGCAGTATTGTCTGTGGTATTGAACAGCTTTACATCGTCAGCAAAGAGAACGCAGTTGCTCTTAATATGATCACAGAAGCCATTTATGTAGAGTATGAAGAGAGTTGGTCCTAGAACACTGCCTTGGGGGACACCACTGTTGACAGGTACAGAATTTGATAGGACGCTCCCAATTTTGACCATTTGTTGTCTGTTTGACAGGAATGCTTCTATCCAGTTATGCAGTTGTCCAGAGATACCATAAGATTTTAGTTTTAGGAGTAGTTTGTCATGTACCACTGAATCTTTATTTATTTATTTATTTACATCTATCTATCTATCTATCTATCTATCTATCATCTATCTATCTATCTCTATCGGCTGTCCATCTTACCACAGGGTAACCCTGGGCGGCTTACAATATCAAAGTTAAAGTTGCTTAACAGTAAGGCCAGCTTTTGTTTTATACAAGTTTTCAACTGTATCACCAACTTCTGAATAAATCCATTCCACAGTTGCCTCCAAAAGTGCATTATATCTTGTTCCCTCCCTCAATCCATCAATAACTAATTTGCTGGTTGTAACCCAACTTTAAATATTATTGTAGTTTAAAGATTTAAAATGTAGTAATAGATGCAGCAGTATCAGCAAGGAAGCATCAAGATAACAAATGTGGTGTTAAATACAAGCTGATGCCCCTTGGTAGCAGTGTTGACATCACACACATGTACGAAAGGAGCAAGGCTTAGATTATGATGCCTGGTTCCGGTTTTGATCTCCTGAATTAGGACCTCAAAATTTAACACAATGCCTTCATTTTTCCCCATTGTTTCCAGGTCTAAGTTTTTGAATGACAAATGGATGGCCCAGAATGGATTTCTAAAAGATGTTCAGGAACATTATCCTTGGTAAGATGACCTGTACTTGACCTGTTTTGATACTTCACCTGTTTTCCCACCACCATCATCCAATATAGGGCTGTATGAAATGGCTTTTATTCGCAACACAGTGGAAATCCGATTGACCTTCCCAGTTCTTCATGCTCATTCTGTGCCAATAAGGAAATGGCATCTACCAGCAGAATGACTCCATTAAATATAATCCTTAGAGAAAAATTAAACTGAAAAGGAAGAAATCAGATAGGGATATTTCAACTGAGTGTTGTATTTTTAAAAGTTCCCTTCTCTATTGAAACCAGTTACACAGAGAGGTGCTAAGCATTCCTTCATGGGATGTGTTTACAGAGAGGCTAGACAGCAGCCTGTCAAATATACTTTAATATATGTATTTGCACAGAGCAGATTTGATGTCTTAAATGTCCCCTTCCAAATTTCTTTTTGGTACCTGTAATGCTTCTAAGAATGGGAATCAGTTAAATACAGTTAATTTATGAGGACTCCTTCCAGTTTGGGCATTGTTTATGAAACTTGTTGCCATTATTTAGAAAAAGTGGCATCTAGGCTACATGGATAATTGTGATCTTCTACTATTTGCATTGCGATTCCTGGTTTTGGTGTGTGACTTGCCTTGTATATTTGTAGTAAACTATGTGGGTTTATATATGTGTTTTAATTAACAATAGTTACAATGCTGAATGTTTTATATTACTTCTTATAAAGAGGCACACTTTGAAAAGAAAAACAGGAATTAAATGGCATGCTAAGAACAAATCTTTCATCTCTTTTCTAAATGAATTAAATAAACCCCTTATATCTATCTCACTCTTCTTTCATTTAAGCTGTGTACATAGAACAATCATCAAGGAAAACCAGAACAGATTCTGACTGCAGAGCAGTAACAATATATACTATTTTTTTCCTCTGACAGGTGGTGGAGTATTAAAGTCCAGAAGCTAAATCTTGCTGCTCCTCTGATTCTTCTCTCAGATGTGAACTGTCAAAAAGCAGTTGAAATCCTGCAAGAAAAGTCATGCAATCAAGCACCAGTTGTTGCTGAATCAGGGTAGCTTTCTTTTTAGGGTGGGCATGGACAACTGATTTTGGGAGGGGTGATCCTTCATTTTTCCAAGGGTCCATTTTAAAAGTTCTTTTAGAACTTTATGGAGCAAAATAACCATTACATCCTGAAGAAGCTCAGTGTAATCGTTTAACAACTTCTGGGGAAGCAAAGGTAAAAGAAAAGTAGCACCAAATGCCAATAGCACAATGTTTTGGATGGGGGGAGGTTTACAACTGAGGGCTAGGAGTTATCCACTTCTGCCTTGTTTTAGCAGTCACTTCCCTTCAAGATAATATTTCATAATATTTTATGCCTAAAGCAGTAAAGGGTTGTCCATTATTCCCTTAATTAAGAGGATCCTTAAATGGATCCTTAAACTAAGAATGCTAGACTCAATATGGACTCCGTCCCTGTGCATGGAGAATTTTGTAAGATTCCACTTTGTCTCCTTCCATGTCTGAATGTAAAAAAAATGTTTGTTTTCTTGAAGCGTCATCTTGGGAATTGTAACTATTACCAACATCCTCTCCTCAATCCTGGCAGGAGTAACACAGTTCTCGGACCCAATTATAAAAGTTACTTATCAACAATTTTCAAAGGTATTTATCTTTACGTCGTTGAAAAATTCATAACGCATCAATGATTGCATCATCCATAAAAGTGTCTAATGAACAGGACAAGGAAGAGGCAGAAATTATAGATACAGTTTGAAAGCCAAAGAGGTTATGTGAGAGAAAGGGCTTTACCTCATAAGTAATGTGATATATCACTAAGTCCTTGCAAAAAATTGAGTCAGTTTGTGGCCTTCATCTTGTGTTTATGGTGTCTTGCTTACCAAATGCATTAACCTCAGGATTTGTATGCTAGTCAGGTTGGTGACTGATCAATGTCTGATGTATATCTTGGCCAGTATATCCCAGTAGTCTATTAACTAAAGAAAGGGTCATAAGCTCTTTCTTCTCACATGTTCAAGCCACACCTCTGGTTTATATACTGCAGCAGGTTACCTGAACTCACCATTTTTAAAATAGGTGATGATGCAGATGTTTGTACCTGTAGTTGTTAAATTCTATCACTTTACAGAAAAAAAATGGTTTTGGTGTTCAAGTATTATTAACTTAAGAGTGAACCATAATTACAAAATATTACTGTAAATTTCAAGTGAAGGCAAGGCCAAGGGGAAAGGAAGGGGGTGTCCCACCTATTAAATAAAGGCACTTCTCACATATCAGTAGGAAGACAAAGATACAGCTCTTTTCTTGAGCTTTCTCAAAATAATGTATTCTCTGGATGCAAAAAAAAAAAAAAAAGACTTTCACACATGTTATTCCTTGATGGATTTTTAAGTTAGTTGATAGTGACATGAAAGAATTATGAATATAGAGTACAGTACACACAGTTTTAAAAATGCTTTTATTAACTGAACACAAAAAGAGCAAGCAAAAAATACATAGTTATGAAGAAAGAAAGAAAACTCTAAAGTATAAAGCCTGGTTGAGTAAGCATGTTGAAGTACCTGAGTTTAGGAACACAGAGAACACACTTAGGAGTATGTAGGATGTAAATTAGATTTCAAGATACGATGTTCCCTTGGTTTTTAGAATTTCATCACCAGAGCTTCATATAAATTGGGTTCTCCATGCCGTAATCCTATTTGCACCATTTCCCTCCTTTCTCAGGAAACTAGGGAAATATTAGGTGTTGCTACTGCAGCAAAATGACTCTGAATAAGCACAGATTCCCTATGTAAGATTTAGTTTATAACAGAACAATATGGGGGAGAAATTTGGAATGGTGAACTTGATCTTGGGCTCCTACTAACCATTTGATTCACTTGATTATTTTGGGATGCACAGATTAATCTGAATGATACCCTGGGAAAGCTTTCACATGTCCTGGAAAATGAACAATTTGCTGTTATAGTGCATGAAGTGGAGCAATGTAAGTACCAAAGGAGGGCGTTTATATGGCATTGAGGATTTTCAGTCAGTATTCTGGGTTCATTCTCATACCACCCTCACTTCAGCATGAACATGCCCCAGTCACCATTTTTATATGATGTGTCTTTATGATGTTGACCTTGTATCACCCCCAGGCCATATCTGAGGCACTTTAAGATTGTCTTTAGCTCCTTCATGCTTGAATTATTGTTTTCTTTCTTCTCTTAACACACTTTGGGCTATGAGTATGATCTAGCATATTTCACTGCTGATGTGGCAAACAATATAGTCAAATATGGGATCTCCTTGGTATCAAATGGCCTTTTTATGCTATGCAAGCATTCACTCTTCAGACATGCACTCAGATTCTAGAATAGCCCTTCATTGTTACTTTGGATTGCAAGAAAGACTCCTGGCTTTCCTCTGCATATTGACCTGTGCTTTCTGAAGTCCCTGTCTTGTCTTATGTGGACTCTTTATGTGCACAGGTTTAATGCTTTTGTGGGGGAGGGGAGGAGAGTCATCTGGATTTTCACAGCCCAGATATTTAGCCCTATGATAATTGTTGTAATGGTCACTTTAAGAGCAAAGTCTGTCCCTAATGGTCAATGATCTGGAGATGAGGGAAGAAATTGAACCTTCCATTCCAAACATTTTGTGTTCCTTGATGCACAAAAAGATATGATAAGCTCCAGGCTTCTTCCTCCCCTCCCTATCTGGCAGGAAAGAGGGTGAGGTTTGAGGGACTACATAGAATAAATGAGACATGTTCATCTGTATGTTTTAAGTCAGAAGTTAGTCTTAAATTAAGAGTATACCATTGACTGCTTTCTTTCATTCTTATTTGGAAATACATTCCTCTTTCTTTTTCAGACAATGCAAAGGGGTCCTCCTTGATGAAACAGATGGTATTTGGTGTGGCCACAGCTGTTGATCTGCTCAGCTTTATCACACCAAAGAACAAACCTCAAGATCTAAATGCATCACTCACATCTGTTTATGAAAGCACTTTTCCAGAATCAGGAAAAAATAGCTATGATGTTTAACTTAATGATTTACAATATGGCAGGGGTATCTGCAGGGGTGGTCAAAAAAGTTAAGATGGTAGCTGTGATGGGGTGACACACATAAACTCCAAGAGGAGTTTCAATCACCCCATCATGGCTGCCATCTTGATTTGTTTACTGTATCTTGCTGACACCCTTTCAATACAGGATGTTTTTTATATATAAATGTGCCTAGTAGTTCTTGGTCTACTTGATGTCCCTCTGAATAACAATTTTGCCAATAATGTGAGATTAAGATGATCTGAGAATAATTTTTAACAAGATGTTATTCTGAGACATTTTAAAGATAAGATTCTTGGACATAACATAATAGTAAATGAATCTCCCAAAGAGGTATTGCTGTTCTGATTTCTTTTGACATTCTCGTTTGTATGTTAACTTTGATTGATAAATGCCTTTCAAAATCTTGTTGCAGAAGAATAAAGTAAAAGTATCTGAATAAGTAAAAGTACCTGAATGACACCCAGAACATTGACAAAGAAGGGGCCTGAAGTACTGGCAGTAAGGTGAAGATGTGTCAGATTTTTTTTTTGCTTCAGAGGAAAAAATATCTTACCTATATGGAGTGACTACAGGTCGTATCTGTTAATACTGACCAAAGCAACTTTACTCTTTCACATTTTTAGTAAGAAAGGTTTCTAGAGTCAAAATATAAATATAGTACTTCTGCCATTAACTTTTCTATTTAAATTTTCATTTTGATCACTGAAAACAAATCATTGCATGTAGAATACAAGTAGTCCTTGACTTATGACCACAACTGAGCTCAAATTTTCTGTTGCTAAGCAAGTCAGTTGTCAAGTGATTCTCCCCCCCTCGCCATTTTATGATCTTCCTTGCCTCTGTTGTTAGGTAAATCACTGCAATTTTAAATGGTTGTTAAGTGGATCTGACTTCCCCTTTGCTTGTCAGCGGGTCACAAAAGCTGATCACATGACCCCAGGACACTACAACTGTCATAAATACAGGTCACTGCTAAGCATCTGAATATTGGCCATGGGGGATGCTGCAACAGTTGTGTGAAAATGATTCCAAGTTACATTTTTATTGCTGTTGTAATGGTCTTCAAACAGCCATTAAACAAGAGGTTGGAAGTTAAAACTAGCTGTAGTGCAAGCCTATTTAACCCTACATAATTTTATGAAAAGAAGACAGGAGTTAAAAAAAAGAAGAGAGCCTTGCCTGAAACAAACATAGAAGACAGGTGGAAATATCACAACTTTTGTGAAAGATCACCACTGAATTTTTTTTTTTTTAATGTTGCATTCTGTGTGAGGCTAGCTCTCAAAAACTTGTTACTCCCTGGATTTGAATGTAATGCTAACTGCAGAAGCTATTAAACACATAGAAATGGACAGAGAGATCACTCTACTCAAAATATCTTGTATATATGACTTGCCTAGTAGCTCCTGTCAGGAACTGGGTCCATTTCTTCAGCCATATTTCAATGATTTGCAATTGAATAAAGAAAACATATTAAAACAAGGGAAAAGCATATTCTTTATGGTGAGAGATAACATACAGCTAACATCTGGGATTTGGGAACAATTGTTGTTGTACATAATCATTAAACTACCCAAAAAAGAAACAGACAAAAGAAAAACTGCAGCATATGCATAATGCAAATTTAAAAGGGTCACATTTGCACTGCAATGTAGTGATGTACAATTCATCATTCTTCCCACCTATGTAACATGTAATGTAATGTTATAATATATTAATTTCATAATGAGTACTTTCCCCCTTCAGAATAAAATATCGTTTTAATTTTAATTTATTTTAATTTCTGCATTTTCTGTATTTTAATACTACAGAAATTCTTTAGGAGTTAGGAACTCCACAGTATTATTTATATTTTAATCACTTAGCAATTATTTATCTGCATATTACAAAAGGTTTCCTAAAGTACCGTGTTTCTCCAACAATACGGCCTCCACCAATAGGAAGGCCCAGCATGATTTCTAGGCATGAGGTGAAATTAAGCCCCGCCCCCAAAATTTAGGCCTATTACAACCATGCATTTCCCTGCCATTTCTCACATCGTTCATTAGAACTACACGAGGTGAAGAGAAATGGGGGGGAAGGGTGGGGGAGATGGGGAGAAAACTTGCCTTTAGGAGTGCCCTGCAGGTAGCCTAGGCTAGAATACCCTGATAGCCGATAGAAGCTCCCTGAAGGCAGAGTCCCCAGCCGCTTCAGGGC
The DNA here is from genome assembly GCF_049901735.1 of Notechis scutatus. NCBI lineage: Eukaryota > Metazoa > Chordata > Lepidosauria > Squamata > Elapidae > Notechis > Notechis scutatus. The sequence goes on along the minus strand of NC_142013.1, from coordinate 55,837,741 downwards.
GTGGCATGGCTGCCCGTGTCCCCTCACCTTTAGGCAGTCTCTTTCGGGCGATGGAAGCTCCCCAAGTGCAGTCAACAGCCACTTCGATTGGCCAGTAGAAGTGGCCTTGGGGCGAGCACACAAACACACTCCCCTCACCGCGAGGCCGCTTCTATCGGCAGATGAAAGCTCCCTTGAAGGCAGAGTCCCCAGCCGCTTCAGGGCGTGGCATGGCTGCCCATGTCCCCTCACCTTTAGGCAGTCTCTTTCGGGTGATGAAAGCTCCCCAAGTGCAGTCAACAGCCACTTCGATCGGCTGGTAGAAGCGGCCTCGCGGCGAGGGGAGTGTGTGTGCGCGCTCGCCCCGAGGCCGCTTTCAAGCTGACAATATCAAGTACACTGAAGTCAAGAAAAAAATTAGAGGTGAATACATCAAGAGAGTGAAAAAGATCTTAAAGTCCAAACTCAATGGAGAAAATACCATCAAGGCAATCAACACCTGGGCAATACCAGTCATTAGATACACAGCTGGAATAGTGAACTGGACTCAAACAGAATTAAAAGCAATGGCTAGGAAGACCAGAAAAATAATGACAATGAATCATGCCTTTCATCCTCACAGCAACATTGACAGACTCTACCTACCAAGGCAAATAGGTGGGCGTGGAATGTTGGGAGTACATCAGATAGTTGAAGAAGAAAAAAGGGCTTTGGAAGAATATCTGAAGGACAATGAAGAAGAAGCACTGAAGTTAATACGCCAGGAAGGCTTGCTGACTATCAGAGAGACCAAACTGGCCTACAAGAAAGACCAAATGAAGAACAGAATGGAGGCATGGGAAGACAAAGCACTACATGGCTATTACATTAAAAAAAATAGCAGGGAAAGCAGATAATAACAAGACCTGGAATGGCTAAGAGCAGGACAGTTAAAGAAAGAAACTGAGGGATTAATTCTGGCTATGCAAGACCAAGCCTTAGGACAAATGTATACAAAGCCAGAATTGAAAAGACAGGAACAGACGGTAAGTGCTGCCTATGCAAAGAAGCTGAAGAAACAGTGGACCACCTGGTAGGCTACTGCAAGAAGATTGCACAAACTGACTACAAGCAGTGGCATGATAAAGTAGCAACAATGGTACATTGGAAGATCTGCAAGAAATATCATTTGCCTGTAAGCAAGAACTAGTGGGACCATAAAATAGAAAAAGTCATAGAAAATGAAAAAGTTAAATTGCTTTGGGACTTCAGAATCCAGAAAGACAGGCACCTGACACATAACACCCCAGACGTAACAGTTGTCCATAAGAAAGACAAAAAAGTCTGGATAGTGGATGTGGCAGCAGAAGAGAAGAGAAAGAACTGGAGAAGATAACAAAATATAAAGACCTACAAACAGAACGATTATGGCAAAGGCAAGCAAGGGTAGTACCAATAATAATAGGTGCCTTGGGTGCAATCCCAAAACAACTGAAGCACCACTTGAACACCATAGGCATTGACAAATTTGTCAACTGCAGAAGGCAGCTTTACTTTGAACAGCTTCCATCTTGCGGCGATATCTGTAACACCATCAAACATCCAGATTTGCCTATCCCAGGTCCTTGGTAAGGACTCAATAGGTAGACAAAAATGCCAAACCCAGTCTGAACATCTGGCTGACTGTGTGAACAGCAACAACAACAACAACAACAACAATAATAATAATATTGCAATCAAAGCCAGAATAGAAAAATCTGATGATGACCCCAAATGCAGACTCTGCAAAGAAGTGTACAAAACCATCTGAGCTGTTGCAAGACAATCACTCAGACTGGCTACAAACAACATCACAACACAGTCGCTGAGATGGTCCATTGGAACTTGTGTCTCAACTACCATCTGCCAGTAGCAAAGGACTGGTGGGATCATAAGTCTGAAAAAGTGGTCGAATATGAGCATGCAAAACTACTGTGGGACTTCCGAATACAGACTGACAAAGTTCTGGAACACAATACCCTGGATATCACGATTGTGGAGAAGAAAAAAATGTGGATCATCGACATTGCCATACCTGGTGATAGCACAATCGACGAGAAACAACTTGAAAAAGTCACCAGATATCAGGACTTGAGAATCGAACTGCAGAGACTCTGGCATCAACCAGTTCAGGTGATTCCAGTGGTACTTGGCACATTGGTGCTGTGCCTAAAAACAATTGGCGCTGACAAGATCACCATCGGTCAGCTGCAGAAGGCCACCTTACTGGGATCTGCTCGCATAATCCGCCAATATATCACGCAGTCCTAAACACTTGGGAAGTGTTCGATTAGTGATTTGTGATACGAAACCCAGCATAGTCATCTCGTTTGCTATGTACACTGTTGTTTTTTGTTTAATAATAATAATAATAATAATAATAATAATAATAATAATAATAATAATAATAATAATAATAATAATAATAATAATAATAATAATAAATTCTTGCAGCCCAAGAACAAGCCATCAGAACGAATGTAATCAAAGCCAGAACAGAAAAATCTGATGATGACCCCAAATGCAGACTCTGCAAAGAAGCGGATGAAACCACTGATCATATACTGAGCTGTTGCAAGACAATAGCTCAGACTGGCTACAAACAACGTCACAACAGAGTTGCTCAGATGGTCCATTGGAACTTGTGTCACAACTACCATCTGCCTGTAGCAAAGAACTGGTGGGATCATAAGTCTGAAAAAGTGGTCAAAAATGAGCATGCAAAACTACTGTGGGACTTCCGAATACAGACTGACTAAGTTCTGGAACACAATACCCCGCATATCACGATTGTGGAGAAGAAAAAAGTGTGGATCATCTACATTGCCATACCTGGTGATAGCACAATCGACGAGAAACAACTTGAAAAAGTCACCAGATATCAGGACTTGAGAATCGAACTGCAGACACTCTGGCATCAACCAGTGCAGGTGGTTCCAGTGGTACTTGGCACACTGGGTGCTGTGCCTAAAGACCTGGGCAAGCACTTAAAAACAATTGGCGCTGACAAAATCACCATTGGTCAGCTGCAGAAGGTCACCTTACTGGGATCTGCTCACATAATCCACCGATACATCACGCAGTCCTAAACACTTGGGAAGTGTTCGACTAGTGATTTATGATACGAAACCCAGCATGGTTATCTCGTCTGCTGCGTATACTGTCATTTTTGTATATAATAATAATAATAATAATAATAATAATAATAATAATAATAATAATAATAATAATAATAATAATAATAATAATAATAATAATGATGTCCTTACAAGGCTAGAAACACAATTTTCAAAATGTGTTCAAAATGTGATAAATAAAATAAAATAAATCATGAATAAATTTCTTTCTTTTAAAATGGCTTGAAGATAAATTCATCCAGCAAACGTAGGTTCTGAACGTTTTCCAATCTTGAAGAAACAATAAAAAGTAAATCTCCAAAATGATTAGAATGATGAGTTTTGGTTGAACCATGAGTCCATAAAATATGTATTTATACGTTAGAGCACAATGGAAGCCTCAATTCCCAACTGATCACAAACAGCTACAAAAATATCAATTTCTGATGTATATTCACAAAAATCAGCTGTCCAGAGTACATATGGGCAATCTCAGATCTTTCTTTTTTTCAGAGAAAATTCTGGCAATCTGGATCTCACATCCAGCTGCCTTTTTTACCCTAATGCCCTGGCAATCTACTGTGATGGGGAAAATGTGGGGATTAATTCTTCTTTCTTTCATCAAGAGGTCTCAGCCATAGATTTATTAACAAACTCATATTGTTGCACTTAGTATTGAACAATGTTGCATCTAACTAGACTGCATAGCTAGACAATATAAGCCTCCTTTCGCTCCACATATGTCACAAGAGTGGGACAACATTTGCAGCCAGTAGAGACAAGACAGAAATCAGGAGCTGTAATTCCAGCATGTTTGGAGGATTGTTTCAGTCTGTAAAAACTGAAAATGTAGGGAAGAAGGATGTGCTGGTGTTAGACATTTAGATCTACTTTAAACTTAATCTGTAAAAAACAGAAGAAAAAGCACAGAATTTCTTACTGCAAGATGTCGTGGTGGTTGTAAAGTTGAACAGCTTTAAAAAAGGAAAGGAACAAATCCATGTGTATCAAAACTATTGGATAGTAGTTATAATACAGGTGGTCCTCCATCTGATTTTATGATATTTTTGCATAAATCATGAAGCTAATATTGTGATTATTAAGAGAATGAATGTATTTCTATGAACATTTTTGCTGGAAACTAACCAGAACAGCTGGAAACCGCAAAAAATGTCAAAAAACTCAGTCATGTCACTGCAGAACACTGCAACCAAGCCCCCAAAATATTGTCATTTGACCATGGGGATATGTGCAACCATCAGAATTCTGATACCAGGTCATAAGTGGCTTTTGGAGAGGCTGTTGTACCTTCAAATTGTCACTAAGAGACAGGTTGTAAGTCAAGGCCCTTTGACAACTAGTGATAAGTAAGAAGATACTATCAAAGTCATATTCTATTTGTAAGTTTCCTAGAAATGTCTGGTTGATCTCCATAGCAGAACACTGGAGTAAATTGGCTTTTGTCTTAATCCACCACAGTTCCCTTTTCCTTAAATGAAGAAATTAGTGTTACTGCACCATGATTTTGGCATTTTGTTTCTTTTACCCCAGTGTGCACTCAGTGTGATATCTAGCTTTAAAGACTGCTTAAGATCTATCTCAGAGATCTTTGTTTGTTGTGTGCCTTTTCTTGTTCAATTAGAATTTATCCTTGTTTTTTTAAAGAGTAGTTGAGAGAGATGGCAACTGTGCCATGGGAATGATACTGAGGCTTTCTTTCATGTGTAGCAAATACAAGAAAGAGCAGCTGTTCTAATCTTAAACAAAGCATAGGAAATGAATTGAGAACTCAAATCTAGCTTTAACTCCATGCAGTGTTTGTTACAAGAAAGATGAATTCAACAAGGGCAAACCATGATAAATGTCAAATCAACTTTGGCCCTAGTTATATGACAGACTCTCAGTGCTTCCTCATTCATGCAGCATTTTGTGATTATCTTCCTTCTGACTACAGTAGGGAAGCATAAAATAAAGCCCTAGGCGTTTAGCTGTTAACATCTAAGCTAGTTTGGCAGGTCTGCTTGCATTTTTGTCAACATTAAGAGACTATAATACTTTTCTCATTAGTAATGTTTTGAGTAGGAACTATATCTTCTTGTGAAAGCAGAAAGAAGTTTTGGTATAATGATGAGTTCCACTGACTAGGGGCATCCGTGGATAGGGAGGTAAAAAAAATGTTGAAACAGTTACCACAACTACATAAGCAAAACTCTGTCCTTTTGACAGGCTTTCAGGCTTTGCACAGCCAGAACTGACAGCTTCTCTGTTTTCATCTCAACCCTTGGATGTCCTTTATTTCAGTTCTAATGTTCTCTATGTTCTCTGGTTAGCAAGTGAGCCAGATGTTGCTCCTTAAAGCCTGATGTAGGACAAGGCACGACAGGGCTAGCATTATAGCAACATATGTCTACTAATGAAAAAACACCTTGTCTACAAATTGAGCAAAATTACAAAGTCCATTTGCTGTGACCTCAAATACACTACAGAACCATAATAAATTGGCTCAGCTATCAAACCCAATGAACTTGGAAATCAGGCAAGTCTGAAGATGATGCAAAGCCTTCATGTTGAAATGCCACAGAATTTTAAATTTCTTGCAGTGGAGGGTTGAGATTAATACAGGCTTACAGTCTCAAGCTATATAAATGACAGCAGAAATCAGTTAGGAATGTTATAAAATAAACTAATATGTATTCACTTAGAAAGTTTAAACACTAATATATGGATTCAGAAAAGTTTTAAAGAGGGAAAAGTAAACTCTTTGAATATTATTTGTGAGAAATCCTGGAGAATTGACAATAAACCAGAAGGCTGAAGAACAGTAATTACTGACTTCCTTATCAAAAAGAATGAAAAGGAGGGTCCAGTTGGTCTAACATCTGTGCCTAAGAAGACTGTCAAATGATCGATCTGTAGCCACTTTGTGAAGTATGTAGTAAATACCAGAAATCAGCATGAAATGAATATATGAAACACTTAGTGTATTTAAGTATGTGTGTAGGTGTGGGGGGGTATGTACTGTGGCTGTGTATACACACATAAAAACAGAGAGACCACAGTGTATGTGTTTGTGTAACACACACACACACACACACACAGTGAGAGTGAGTGGGGGGGGGGAGAGAAAGAGAGAGAGAGAAAAACCACTTTGTAATTCTTTTACAATCATTTTAGCTGCATCTACCACAAATACCACCATCTGTTATCTGGGTTCTGAGAACCATGGCTTAACACGGTTTATCAAAACCCTCATTGGCTGGGATCACACAATTTACTAAACCATAAACCACAGTATATGTATTACTCTTGTAGATCAGCATGCACTTGGATCTCATTGAAGAAGCTGCAGTTATGAATGGGTTGCATGGATGTGAAAATTCAATAGGGTACACAGATTGTTTAGAACAGTGGTTCCCAAAGTGGGATGCCTTAGGAGGGCGCTAAGAGGCAAGGGGGCCAGCAGGGGGTGCTGGCCCCCTGCTGGCCAGGATCCATTGGACCAGATCTCCACCCTAAAAATTACTTTTCCCCAATGTACTACAGTGCTAATTCTGAAGAAGGTAAAACCAAAATGTACTGGTAAATTACAAGAACACACACACACACACACACACACACACACACACTCCCTTCTAATCCTGCTGGAGCAGATGATTGGACTAGAATAGATATCTCATTATTTTTCTCCTCCCTCCCTCCCTCCCTCCTTCTTTATTTCTTTTTCTTTCTGTCCCTTCCTTCCATTCCCCCTCTTTCTTTGTCCCTTTTTCTTTCTTTCCCTTTTCTCTTTCTTTTTTTCCTTCTCTCTTTCTCTTTCTCTCTCTTTTCTTTCTCTCTCTTTCCCTCTCTCAGGCTCACCCCACTGACTTGCTTGGGTAGGACCCTGCAGTGCAGTGGGCTCAATGGGGTGGACCTGCAGGGCCGGCACCTAGAACGTGGCAGTGTTGTCATGTTTGAAAAGGAAAGCAAAGCCAGAGGTCGGTAATTTTTGCTGCAAAGAATCACAAAAGCTTCTGGGTTATGCACAAGAAGGGACACACATGTCAATGCAATTCAGCAACATAAAATAAAGAAATACAAATAAAACAAATCAACAAGAATCGGCAAAGCATCTCTGATTAGATTCTATTCACTACTAGAATCTAATCAGAGATGCTTTGCTGATTCTAGTCCAATGACCTGCTCCAGCAGGGTTAGAAGGGAGTGTGTGTATGTGTATGCATGGCTGTCAAAACTCCAAAAACAGGTCAAGTATCTCTGGGGAGGCCAGTCATAAATTAGAACACTTGCTAAACAACTGGCCATTAAGTGAGGACCACTTGTTTGCCAGTCACCTGGCCACGCCCACCCAGTTACATGACCACCAAACCACACCTACCCAGTCATGTGACCAGCAAGCCATGCCCAGCCAGCAAGCCACGCCAGCCAGTCACATGACCAGCAAGCCACGCCCACCCAGTCATGTGACCAGCAAGCCACACCCTCAAATTAGGCCTCGCCCACAGAAATTTGACTTCCACCCCTGGGTGGGGGGCACCGAGGATGAGTTTGTAGCACCAAGGGGGCGGTGGACTGAAAAAGTTTGGGAACCACTGGTTTAGAACAACTAGAACAACAGCCTTCCATACAACTCTCATTCCCCCAGATCACCACAGCAACAAAGTATGATTAGATTGCAGGTCCAAGAGGTGTTAAGATACTAATTATTTAAATGGGGTTGACAAGGTACATCACTGTTCGTTTTCCTTGCACACCCTCCCCAATCATTGTTTACGGTTAAATGTTTAAAAAGGACATATTTCAGGAAATGGACTTCTGCATCTTAACAGTTTTAGATACTTCAAAACTGTTGTATCAGTCACTGCTACCTACTTATATGCAATGCAGGCAAGCTGCACAGTCAAAATGGATTACTTCATTCTGATCTTTTAGCTCCCCCGGGAGCTCATTTTAGAAGCTTCACTTTCTGGGTATCCATATAAATATAGATCTTTCTAGCTGGACTCAGGAAGAAAACGGCTGTGGAACAAAGTCTGCTGCACAAATTACCTGAAGCTTACCAAGGTAATGTTAGTTTTCCTAGCACAATTAAGGATTTGGCTGTATGAATTTTCCATTATCATTCTAAAAGAAAAATGAGAAATGCCAATGATGAATATTATGAATACTTTTTTTTCTTTTCTTTCTATTTACAAGCTAGAAAAAGGTTGAGGAAAGTACTATGTTGATGGTTCCACCCTCCTTTCTGTGCAGTATAAAAACATCATTCTAAATCACATGAGAACTGTTGAGTTGAAGGCTGTATAAAAATGCTTCAAATAAATCGAATGATTTTGTGCAGGAAGTACAAGCTGAATGGGCATGTTGTGATTTAGTCTCTTATTTGGGAGACTGAAGGAACATGTGATCGACATTCCAATTGTGCTTGCTCTCCCCTCTACTTCTTGGCTGTATACATTTACATGGGAATGTATCCTATTTAGATAATTTAATTTTACTTCTGAGTAAACATCAGATTATATAATTAAGACTTAAATGCAACCTACTATGTAAGTGATCTTGACATCAGTGGGAGAAAATGCTATATAAAGTAATTAAATTCTTTCAGAGTAGATTCAACAATAGTATACTGTACATATTAAAATCTTAATAAACGGTATCTTTTTGTTTTGATATAGAATGATCAATCTTGAATTCACCTTTTGCCTTCTGGTGGGCTGCTGCTTTTTCCAAAACATCAACTGTAGGCATATAAAACCAGACTGTTCTGCTGTAAGCTGCCTAGCCTGTCCTAAACATTACAAAGCTGTGACTGTCAAACATGAATGCTGTCCTTGTTGCATCCCCTCAATGTTTGTGTCCTGCCTTTCTGGTGGATGAATGTCTTAATGAAGGCTATAAAGATTCTTCTCTTGGAACAATCTGTGCATACTGATTTTGGTACCAGGATGTGTACATGTAAATCACTTCAGAACATCGTATGTCATTCAATTTGCCCCCAAATTCCTTCAGAATGCAAGCATATAAAAAGACCTTTGGATGGTTGTCCATACTGTGCTTGAACCACAGGAAATTGTGATGAAATACTTGCTGATAATATTACAGAAAAATGTAAGATTTGTAAGTGTCCACCAGAAGGTAGAAAATTGCGGTACATTTTCAAATGTTAGGTAAACATTGGAGCACAGTAAATACAAGCTCAGAATATTTAGACATATGGAGATTCATGTACTGAAGTAATAAACTTGATCTCTTGAAAACTGCCGTGTTTTGTGTAAGTCTTCTGTTACCCTTTAAATATATTGGATTTCAATTTCCATAATCCTTCCCTTGTCATAATCAGAGTAATATATTCCAGGGTACCATGCTAGGAAGACTCCTCTTCACTATAGTCAGCATTTTTTTTCTACATAGCTGGAAAAACTAAAAGATCTTTCTTTATTAGCATTTCTAAGTGAACCCAACTCTAATAATAAAAAGACCAGCTTGCACAATGATGCATGGTCCAGATTTTGTCCAGATGGCTGTTGGATAGTGCTCGCAGCACAGAAAGCAGCATAAGTCTGCATAAAATGGTCCAGTGACCATTATGGTGACAGAGAATAAAACGGGGATTTATAGAATATATTCCAATAAAACTGCATCTTCACCTAAAAAAACTTCATCTAAGGCTTAGAGGATCATGTGAGAAATATTAGAAAAACATAGGATCAGTGATTATAAGTGCAAGTTTTCAATTCAGCTAGCAGGAAAATCTGTTAGGAAACCCTACCTCAGCCTTTTTCTAGATACCATGCTGTATTCTCCACAAGTTCAAGATGGGAGTGTCACTTTACTGAGCACAGAACAGGAAGATATTAGACTCAGTTTAATATTAGATTTGTTATTTCTCTGCAGGACAAAAATTGGTGTATTAAAATATGTAGAGAAAGGAATATCATTGTACATTGAAAAATAAATTAGGAATTAGTATATTATGTATATTATGATTTTAATCAGTCTGATGAAACAATTCTAGGACTAAGCCAAACCCACCCAAACTCTGTTATACCTTATTATAAAGTATCCAGTATGAGTACAAACTGAAAGCAATTGTAACTTATGAGGGAAAAAGTTTTTTTAAAGTTTTTGTATCAAGTGCAGCCAACATGTTGATGCTAATTTGTGTTTTTATTGTATAAAAGGATTCCAGGGATACATTTCTAGTTGCTTAATTCACCATTTTCTCACATTGAAAACAATACTGAAATTCCAATGAGATCTGAGATCTCAAATTCTCGTCCTTTTGAAAAAGCCAATTGATAGCATTTTTGTTTATAAAATGTGTGTGTGTGTGTGTGTGTGTGCTTACACTCACACAACACATATAGGGTAGCTATTTTGCATAATTTCTTTTTCTTCGAGAGTAGTGGCATATGGTGCTATTTAGATACAAGAAAAAGTTTTTGAAATAAAGATAACAAACCTATTTTATTTCCTGAAATACTGACAGGGTAGCCTGAAAACCTGACTACAATTTGAACATGTTGTCAACATAAAAATTGGCTCTGTAATAAATGACATCATCTTACCCCTTCTCTATATTACCATATAATGATTTAGATTTAAGTAATATTCAACAAAAAGGGTGAGACTTTTCAAGGCCTCCATTTCCTGCAAATTGGTCCTAACTGTTGTCTACTAGTATTAACAACTACTAAATGCCTTCAGAGTCAAGAGAGGGATAGAATACAGATAATCCTTGATTTACAATGGTTTTGTGACCATCCAAAGTTACAACGGCACTGAAAAAAGTGACTTATAACTGCTTTTCACATGACCGTTGCAACATCCCTATGATCACATGATCAAAATTCAGATGCTTGGCAACTGATTCATATTTATGACGGTTGCCATGTCCTGAGGTCATGTGATCACCTTTTGCAACCGTCTGAGAAGCAAAGTGAATGTGGAAGCCAGATTCATCTAACAACTGTCACTAACTTAACAACTGCAGTGATTCACTTAATAATTGTGGCAAGAAAGGTCACAAAATAGATAAAAAAATTCACTTAACAGATGTTTCATTCAGCAACAGAAATTTTGGGCTCAGTTGTAGTTGTAAGCCAAGGATTACCTGAACTGGAGTTGAGGTGACTTGGGCTGATTCAGCATTGCTTTTCTTGCATTTCTTTAGCTCATATAAGAAGTTCATAACATAATGTGATACTTCTAGAATTATGAGTGGGAGAATAAATATGGTTCTTTCTCTCTTTTATTTAATTCTGAGGAAGATTATACATTGTGGCTTGATGGAACTGCATTTTTCTATTTTTGTTTTTACTTTAATCCTGAAAAAAAACCCCACTATTCAGTTATTCGATTTTTTTTTTATGGTTCATGTAACACATCAAATAAAAAAGGAAAAAGGAGAAGTCTCTGAATAAGACTTTTCTTATTGTACATATTTTAACATTTTTAACATCTTGGTAAAATGGTCCTTATAAAGCTTCCAATTGGTCAGAACAGGAAAACTGGCCTAGCTTGTTTTGCAAAAATGTCATGGAATGAAAACAATTGTCATGAACTATTCTCCACAGATCACCTTTATGGTTATAGTGGCCCATTCACATTTTTCCATATATTTAAATAAATAAATAAAACAGTTAATGATTTGGGGAGCACAGAGAAGTTTCCTGAGCAGGTTTATTGGCTGGGTACTTTAATGGTGGATTCCAAGAAGCAAATATATGCCTTTCAGAAATAACTATGCCGTTCTACTACTACAGTACTCAGCATAGTAGCTTCTCATGTTTCATAGAAAACTTATTTTGAAACTGACAAGACTTTCAGAAACAGTCTTGTTTGTGTTTCTGGTGTCTAAAACAGCATCTTGGTTCCCATCAATAAAAACCAAGGGTCTGATATTGCTTCCATTAATTTATCCTTATGGGAATTATGGAAGGAACTATAAATCATAAGTGTTGTTGTTTAAAATAGAAACTAACTTAAAAGTGCAGAGTAATGAAGTGCTTCTGATGGTCTTTACAGGCATTTTCTAAGGAGTTTCAAAATTTTGATATCCCTATCATTTTTATTTAAGGAAATAAATACTTTGAAAATTGTCTATCAACCTACTTCTGTTCAATTAATGTGTAGTTTTCCTTAGCCAATAAAAATTAATAAATTTTATTTCTTTGCCCTTGAATAATGTCAGTAATAAGAACAGTTGATATCTGAAAAATTATCCTTAGTATAAAAACACTTTTTGTTTCATTGCAATTAATTTTGAAAACCAGAACAATATTGATAGTTGCATTATACAGAACCCACAATAGGGGAAAACTAAATGTGATCAATACAATTAATGTTTATCAAGGTAATTTGATAGTTTACTTTTAAACACAAGGTAGAGAACATAGATGTTTTGAGTTCAGCATATAAAAATATTGATGAATCATTCTCTAGCACATTTCCAAATATATAATTAAAAATATCCCAAAATTTTCAAATTTAGATTTCAAAAACTATCAATCAAATATAAAATATGCTGAAAATATAACCTTTTACAAATAATAGCCTGAACTGAAAAAGACAATGTTGTATATTTTAAAGCAAAGCTCCATTGTTATCTTACCCGCACTAATTATAATCAAGTTATTTAATCCTTCAATTGATGGACCTCAAAATCCAATGTCCTATTCTTTACCTCTGTCATGTTGACACTCAAAAATATATCCCAGCGTTTGATTATGCAGCTGGCACAAATATTTCTAATACTACATGCTTACACTAGGTCAGGGGTGTCAAACTTGTAGCATCACATTATCATCACATGATGTACCATGACTTCCCCCCACCCTTTGCTAAACTGGGGGTAGGCATGGCCAACATGTGACGCATCCAGGCCACAGGCTGCGAGTTTTACATCCTGCACTAGATGTTGTCAACAAAAATAGCGACCTCAACCAAAAAAAATAGGATGTGTGCCCTGGATGTAATTAACAGTGAGGGCTTTTCTTAATTTAAAAGATTAAAAAGCCTGTAAAAATAGAATTTAATCAGTGAAATTCCAAGAGAAAAAAATAAACTAGTCAGAATTCATGTATTATTTAAAAACAGTTGCTTAACATGTCTGAATAATGAGATATGCCATTGAAGACACTATGATAAATTGGTGTACCTTGCCTTGAAACTCATCCCTAATAATGCTCAATTTCTTGAATTTCTTGGAGCACGCTGAGACCTAGTGAAGAACTGGGGACCGTTATACCAGGGTGTGTGTCCTCAGTTTTTCAACTCGGTCTGCAAAGCTATGAGACTAGAGACTACCCATCCTGGATTCTCCCTTCGGCTCATTAAATCATCTGGATATCAGATTATTCTGGTGATTATCTCTGTCTTTTTCAAAGAGGTCTTTCTGGGCCACTTTAACAAAATTTATAGCAATAGGCTATCTCTGTTGCCTTTTACACATTGATGCACCTTTAGGATTCAGATCAACGAAAATTATCCCCAGTCATATAGTGCTCAAAATATTTGGGGAAAAATATCATTGTTGTTTTTTCTTTGGTTTTTACAGAATCCACAGAATACCAGCAAACACATGCATTGCCAAATCTGTATTTCTGTATCTTTTGTAGGATTGATATTGATTGTAAGTTATTATATGAAATTTGTTACATATGGCTCTTTAAGAACCAGCCTATATATGAACATTAAACATGAATTTCAGATGAATAAAAATGAAGAGCTGATTGGTTTCATTTTGGCAAGGATCTTCTTGCATAATAATAGAGAACTTGTGTCTTGATCTGACATTCAAATATGTCTGATTGATTTATATTTCTTCAGGCCATGTAATTGCCGATAGAATTGTAAAGTGAGCTGCTTCTCTGAGAATGTTAATCGCTATGATTTTAATCCTTGCAGTCCCAAATGCAAAATAAAAATTAAAACATGGGGAGTGTCTTTTGGTGGCAGTTAGATTCAGGTGGGGTAGTTCTCAATTACTTTGGGGTGTTTGTTTAAAAAAATATTCAGCTTGAACATTTCTATAAATCTACATTATATTAACGTTTTCAAGATAAATGGTCTGGAAACATCTTTTCACATTTTAATTCAATTTTTACAAAACTCAAAAAGAGAAATAATGGGGATTACTTCCAGCTGACATCATGGCGCTGTCAGATGTGAAGAGCAGGTCTCTGTGCTCCCATGCCAAGTTCTCCCTGTTGGAGGGCTCCAAAAGGAGCTAAAGCCACCCTGAATGGAATTAAAAATGGAATCAGATAATCTGGAACAGTGGTCGCCAACCACTGGGCTGGGGACCACTGGTGGTCCGCGAGAAAATTTGGGTGGTTCTCAGAGAAATATCCCCCACAAAGCACCCCCAAAAAGCAATTAACCCAGGCTGGGCAGAAACACAAGGCTGCGCTGCCCATATGGGCTGCCCACCCACTGGCCCCCACCCTTCAGCCGAGCGCAAGCCTTATCTTGAGTAGAGCCAAGTGAGCTGGAACTAGAAGGTAAGACCAATGGTGGGAGAGGGAAATCCGCCCCGGGGTGGCTTGCTGACACTGGTGGGAAAGTCGGTCCCATATTCCAGAGCTGCAGTAGTCACAGGACTGGCCCTTTGGTCATTCCGAAGCAGCTGCAGGCTGCACCGGCCTGCCATGGACTGGAGGAGCAGCTGCTCTGGGATGACCAAAGGGCCAGTCCTGTGACTGCTGTAGCTCTGAAATATGGGACCAATTTTCCCACCAATGTCAGCAAAACTCCGTCAGTCAAAATTCATATTAGTGGTGCACAGGATTTAAAATTATGAGTTTGGTGGTCCCTGAGGTCCAAAAGATTGGTGACCCCTGATCTGGAAGATACTTTTGAAAGAGAGATAGGGGCTTGAGTGGATATTTTGGAGACCTGGCAGCTTAGAAGGATAGAGATGGGAGAAATATAGTCTGAATGGTGAAGATACAGATGATGATTGAGATAAAGATCCAAGAGAGGAGTATGGGAGGAAAATCAGAAAACGAATAAGAATTGAAGTATTAAAATGGACGAGAGATGATGGATGATGGATTATATATATATATATATTTCCCTAAGGATGGCCTGATTAGAAATCTGAAAAGAGGTAGAAACAAAAATATACACTGAATACCATACATGTAAATACCAGCAAAAACTTAAGAAAACAAAAATATACACCTTTATATAAAGCAATAGTTAGATGGAAAGATTGAAAGTTGAAAAAGGGTATTATGATTTAATTTTTTAAATAATAGAATATAAGTAATAATTTGATGGGAAAGATTGGAGGGTGAAAGATGATATTACCATGTATGCTTATAACATCATTGGCATGAAATGGGAATATTGAAATATTGAATAACAACTTTTTAAAAAACCATGTATACCAGTTTGATTAGTATAACAATTATTATGATTATCATTATTCATGTTTGTATCAAAATGAATTATACCCAGAGGCCACACTGCTTATGTATTGATATTGATGTTTATTTAAAAATAATGTTTATTTAAAAATAAAAATCTAATAAAACAGGGAGGGGAAGAGAAATAATGAGTTTAACTTTCACACAATCATAAGAACCAATGCAATATTAGCTCTAGCTTCTAAGGTCTCAAGACAGTGAAACATGCCAGACTATCTTGATATAAATTTGTGATCTTTCAACTGGCTACCCATATTTGTGTTTATTGTATTCTGAATCTGGGAAAATGAAAGTAGTGTGTTTCCCCTTTTCCTGTGGGATTATGATGATAATCTAATCTAGGACACTAATTTACTTCTATCATTGCAAGTCCAATATTTTGGGAGAAAATTATTTGTCCTGAGAAATCTATTTTTATCTGTACCTTGTTTATCTTGGCTGATCTAAAAAAGCTAAAGAAATGGACCAGTTTGTATTTGGATGAAAAAGTGGCAGGAAATGCCAGCTATAGGTTACTAGGGAAGGAAAAAAGTATGCTGAAAGAAAGTAATTGAACCACTGTGATATTGTGCATGAAAGCTGATGGACATGTTCATTAAATCACCAGAATCCAGCTTTTCAAAGGACACTTTATCTTACCTTATTTGTATCAAAGCTGCAGAATACATAACATTTGGGATGCAGTGAAGTGGGAAAAAATTACAGATAATCCGGAAGAAAATATCTGCACACTGTCAACTAATGTGAAGTATGTGTTCTGTTGAGAGCTTTTAAAACTATAATAGAGACTGTGCGTTTTTATTCACCTGAATATCACTGTTCAGCAGTCTTCCCAAACTGGGGCGCTTTACTGGGATTGCAATTTATAGATTTTCCAGCCATCATAGTTTAGATGCTGTTGGCTTGTATTTCTGGGAATTAAAAGACCCAAAACATCCAGAAAGCACAGGCTGAAAAAAGCTACTCTTGTGAGACAGCATTCAATATGGAAATTTGAATGGTAGTTTGCATGAAATAACAAAGTGCTGACCAGTATCCAAGCTTCCCATTAAGGAATAACGCTTAATATTTTACTATGAATTGTACCATTATGGGAGAGCAGAGAAACATAGGATGTCACATAGGCATGTTTATTCAATTTGGACAATTTTCATAACTTTTCAAATAGTAGTACTAAACACTTTTTCCTCATGCTTAATACAATCATCCATCCAATTCTTAGAGAATTTATAAAAATATTTTTCATCCAAGAATCCTGATAAAGGTAAAAATAAGTGTTTTATAGCAAACAATGGACAGACACACTGGTTAAGAGTACACCTTATAGCATCTCTTGTACCTTTAAATGTATTCTTGAACTGAGATAAGAGAATACCAGTTCAGGTAAGAGACTCCCATTTACAATCAACACATGAAGAATAATTAATAATCCTTCCACTCTTTAGATTATGCTCTAATGTCAACTAGCAGCCAGTTATCTTTGAATATAGCATGACTGTTAGCAGTTGGAAGCCTTCTCGTACATGTGAAGAATTTCTTGAAAACATGTATTGTCAAACTCCATTTTGTAGACCATCATACCACACTTGTGGAGATTAGTTTTTCAGTGATATCACCACTATTACTAAGACAGCATAGGGGTGCTGAATTCTACACTGGAATGTACCACCAGAAGAGAGCTACAATTATGGCTTCTTCTGGCTCCTCTATTTCTTTTATTACCATTCTATCCTCACCTTATTTGTTGAAAAGAAAGGAAAGGAAAGAAAAAAGAAAGGAAAAAAAGAAAAGAAAAGAAAAAGAGCCACTGGGCAAATGGATAAAAAAGGGAGAAAATTTGATGACAAAAAAGCTGTGGTAGCCATATCAACAGCAAATTTTAAAGGTACAATGAGATCTACAGTTGTCCACCTAACTCCTCCTGAAGAATTAAGTTTATAGTAAATGTCATGCATTCTTTAGGAATCACACATTTTCACTTTTTTTTTCTTTTCTTTTTGTATTATATTGCCCACTTTAGACAGGCAGTTTAGTTTCTTTTTTTTTTTAAGGTGCAGAAGCATCTTTCAAATCTACATGGCTAACTTCATAAACAAATCCCATACATTTAGTTTGACATGCTTTACATTTACATTGTTAAACCACCTTTGTTAAAATGACAGAACTGAAACTGGTTACTTTCAATGAGATAAAAAGTACTTTCAGTTCTCCCATAGCAGTGCAATTTTATATGTTTGAAAATTGTAGATCTTAACAGTATGATGCTATAGAACAGTAAAGAACTGAGTAACATAGTAATTGTCTGGCTTGAGTAAGTTTAAATCCATGCTAATGTAAAACTCACATTCCAGGCAGCCACCATTTTACCCCATGTCTGCAACCCCATTATACACATTTTTTCAGCTTGACTCAGCTTTTTGTGTGTGTGTGAATGATAACTTTAGAAAAACAAATGGGATGATTATTTAACTTACTAGATTTTCAAAATTAAAACCAAAAAACAACACATTTGAAAGAAGTTGCTGCACCTGCAAAGACACTCTTTAAGCTTACTATGAAATACAAAAAAGTGCACTCTTCTATATCTACATATAAAACATATTAGAAACAAAACTTGTGTAAAATGTTTGCTGTGCAAACTATAAAAAGTCAGTCAGACCATTGTCTTTCCTAATATTTTAGGTAAGGTCCTCTTGCTTCCTACTGCAGAGAATCACTGTTATCCAAGACCAGCCCACTGATATTTGTAGTTGAGAGGTCTGTTCCATCATCTTCAGTGCTGTCTACAGATTCATCCTCACTTTGCCCTGCCATCATGACTTGCTGAACAGCCAAAGTGGTACCATCAGATGAAAGCGATTGGAGACTGTCTACATTCATGTTGACGGGAGCTGTAATTGTTACAACAGCTCCTAAAAATGGAGGTCCAATTGGAAAAAACAATTAGATATTTTTAAAAATGTACAACTCATTACTGAAATATGCATTGCATCTTATTTTCTAAAATAAACTAAAAAAGTTTTTAGATTGCATGCTGTAAATTTAACAATTGGAAATGAATTACAATTGCACGTACCATAGTCCATTATTTTCCTCAGTAAGCCACTTTAATGACATTGTGTTCATTTTGTTTTAATCTAGTTTGGACTAAATAAGAATTCTGAATTTTGGAAATGTTAAGGCACTACCACCTTAAACTAGCATTACAAGATTTGCAACATCTGGAGCAAATATTTACATACTAAATGGACATCAATAGTTAAACTAATATATGAAAGCTGTGACATATGGAGTTTTTACTTGTGGAGAAGCCCCATTAAATACCAAATACTGATATTTAGCTTCAATCCACTGCTATAAATCTACTAGTCTGATCATGGAAGGAAAAAAAGTTCCACTTTAGCAGATATTAATCATTTCTATTTTCTATGCAGTCCATGAAAATGTATTTAGTAAATTAAACTTATACTACCGTGTTTCTCACATAATAAGGCCGGGCCTTATTTTTTTTTTGAGCCCCGAAAAAAGGCTAGGCCGTCTTTTCGGGGGGTGACTTAATTCCCCCCCTTGCATCCTCGCCAACAGCCGCTCCTAATGGGTGATCATGGTGAAGCGCAGAGAGCTTCCTACTCCCACCTTTGCTGCAGACACCTTTGGCACCCGCCGCTGTTGCTTTCCTTTCTGCCCATTCCGCCACCACGTTTGGAGCTGGCGCTTCCGTGTTTGGAGTGCCGCCGCCATTTGGAGCTCCAAACGCGGAAGTGGCAGCTCCAAACATGACGGCGGGCGATCTTTTTATTTTGGTCCGCGCGAAGTTCAGAGCGAGCAAGAGAGGGAGACTGTAATGCCTCCATCTGAGATGGCAACCTCACTAGTGGATCACAACGTGGCTGGAAGCCCGAATCGGCGGGATACGATGACAATCTTTTTGGAGCGAGAGGAAAGGGAGAGAAGAGTTGCGAGGCGTAATTTGCAGGAGGAAGTGGGTGTACCCCATGGCAGGGAGCCCAAGGAAGAAGGGCTGGTAGGCAATGGAGAGCGTCCCGTAGCTCCAGAAGCAGCCTAGAGACGCGCCCGGGAAGAGGCGCAGATGCTGCCTTGTAGTCCCCAAACCAACTCCAAACGCGAACGTGTTCCAAACGCGAAGCCGGTCGCTAAAGAGCCAGAAAGCAGCAAGGGCGCCAGGTGGAAAGGACAGGGTCACGATCACACGGAGATGCCCAGAGAGCGGAGCGCACATAACTAAAGGCGGCGCACGCAGTTGGTTTGGGGACTACAAGGCAGCATCTGCGCCTCTTCCCGGGCGCGTCTCTAGGCTGCTTCCGGAGCTACGGGACACTCTCCGTTGCCTACCGGCCCTTCTTCCTTGGGCTCCCTGCCGTGGGGTACACCCACTTCCTCATCGTATCCCGCCGATTCGGGCTTCCAGCCACGTTGTGATCCACTAGTGAGGTTGCCATCTCGGATGGAGGCATCGCAGTCTCCCTCTCTTGCTCGCTCTGAACTTCGCACGGACCAAAATAAAAAGATCGCCCGCCGTCATGTTTGGAGCTGCCACTTCCGCGTTTGGAGCTCCAAATGGCGGCGGCACTCCAAACACGGAAGCGCCAGCTCCAAACGTGGTGGCGGAATGGGCAGAAGGGAAAGCAACAGCGGCGGGTGCCAAAGGTATCTGCAGCAAAGGTGTTTGGTGGGAGTAGGGAGCTCCCGCGCCGCCATGATCGCCCGTTAGGAGCGGCTGGTGGTGAGGAATTCCTGCCCGCCGGGCGCTCCTAACGGCAAGTCTCCCGCCCTTCCCCCTTATTTTGCATATTTTAAGATAGGCCTAAATTTGGGTGGAGGGGCTTAATTTGATTTTATGCCCCCAAAACATGCTGGGCCTTCCTATTGGTGGAGGCCGTATTGTTGGAGAAACACGGTAATTCATTATTTCCAGTAGGTTTTATACAGAGAAATTGAATAAATTTACGAAGTGTCTCATCAATCAGCAAAGTAAAAAATAAAGCAGTTTTTAAAAGTTACTTAACGAAGTAAAGCATCTGCTTACCATCTGACATAGTAAGTTCATTTGATTGATGCTGAGCTACTCCTGATGCAATGGAGTCTGGCCAGAATCTCTGAACTGGTCGGTTTTGGGCTGTTTTCTTCTTTGTTTTTGGTGTTTCAGAACAGCTGGAATCCAACATTGGCTGGAGAATTCTCCTTCTAGCATTGATAAACCTAAACAAGGGTAAAATGTAAACTTCCAAAATAACTATAGAACTCTATGAGCAAATTATCATGTTCCTTTCTGTGGCTATGCTTTGCAGATTCCTCCCCACCCTTAGAGGAGCCTTCTCCTGCAAAAGTAGCCAAAGGGCATCCAGATTGGTCAGTTTGGGCAATGTGTTAAATCCTCCCAGTTGCCTGGGAATTCTCTCATCATGTACCAAAGATCTTTCAAACTGGGTTTCAGCAAACAATCTGAGAAAGGCCACAATCACCCACACTTCTGGTCAGTATCACAATGTATGTTGAAGCTAACCAGACCTGAGCATGTGTTCTAAAGGACCTGGATGGTTTGGGCCTGCTTTTTTTTCAGACTATTTCAGAAAATAAATGTGCAGTTTAGAAATGATAAAGGGACACGGTGGCTTTGCGTTAAGGTGCTGGGCTTGTCAATCAGAAGTCTGGTGATTCGAGACTCAAGCAATGTGTGACAGGGTTAGCTCCCATTCTTGCCTCAGCTCTTGCCCACCTAGCAGTTCAAAAGCATGCAAATGCGAATAGATAAATAGGTACCACTTCAGTGGGAAAGAAACAGCATTCTGTGCACTTTGGCATATAGTCATGCTAGGCACATGACCACGGAAGCATCTTCAGACAATGCTGTCTCCCTTGACTAAGAAATGAAGATCAGCATCGCCCCCTAGGCCAGATACGACTGGATAGGGGAAACCTTTACCTTTATAGAAATTATGGTGATGAATTGAGACCTAGCTTAAAATTCAAGTTTCCATTTCATCACAAGTGATTTTGTTAGCTCAACCTACTTCAGAGAGTTCCAGGGGGTAAAATATGATGAGATCTACAATGTACATTACTTTGAGTTTCCCAGAAGGAAGATGAAATAGAACTATAAAATAATTCTGTTCAACTTACCAGTTGTTAACTTGTAGTAAGGTAAGATTTGTTTGTGCTGCTATCTGTTTTTTCTCATCTTCTGTTGGATATGGATGCTACAGAAAGAAATATTTTCATTATTCTTTTTGAATTAAATTTATTTTTAAATAAATTGCATTAATAATCAAAACAATGTCTTAGTTTTTATTACAACTACTCATATCCAATTTTTATAACCATCTGTCCAAAGAAGTTTATAAATAATATAGCAATTACAACTAAGAATACGATACACATTATTTAAAGCAAATATTCTCAGAGATTCATCTAGAGGGGAGGGGTTGCCAGCAAAGGGGGCTCTGTGGTGGGAGTCACCTTTTTTACTCTTTTTTTTCAGACATATTTCCCATAAGGCAATCAGTGGCAAAAAGTTTCAGGTTTCCCTTACAGTATTAAAAAAATAAAAATAAAAAGAGATTTCATATTCCACAAGCCTTGATAGTGCAATAGAATTATTATTTGTTACAGTTGCATATGTGTATGTTGCTCTGTTTAAAACAGATATATCCAATCCATTCTGTTCAAACAGACATTTTCAAGTCTACTGTTATAAAAATGGCTAGTATGCCAAGTACGTAAAAGTAAAAAGTTGAGGATATACTTATTTTTTTTCTACTGTGCTGAAAAAGTTGGAAGTTAACATCTCAACTTACTAGAGAGACAGTAGAATTCTGTTTCCATAATACATTTGATGGCATATATCATTTGATTACGGATATAATAAAAGTTGTACAATGCTGTTTCCTTTAATTAAAACCAACAGCACTATATAGTACCCATGGATTAAATGTTATAATTATATAGACAGAGCATGTATGTAAAATAAAAAAAACTTGTGGCAACATTTATATGTTTACATAAAGATTATATTTATATATATAATCTTTCAGTTAATGAATATAAAGATTATATTTATATATATAATCTTTCAGTTAATGAATACACTGATTATGACTATATAAATCACAGGATAAATGTGTGATCCTAAACTAACAACACATGGGGCTCCTTTTGAGTATGGAGTACATTTAGTAAAGTAAATCACACAACAATCTTGCTTTTGCATATAGCTAAACTTTTATACAGTGAATTTCTCCCAAACCCTGAGGAAGTATTTAGACTGACAGAAATTTAAATATAGCTCTCAAAAGACTACTGATTGAAGGAGCACATGACTTTTAAAAAATCCTTATACAAATGAAATAAAACCAGAAAATCACAAGTTTACATAAGAGCACTTACTGAATGTCTGATTCATCTTTAACAAATCAATTTAGCTTTTTTTCAAGTGGAGCAATAAAATAGACTGTAAAAAAATTCATTTAGGAATAAAGTGTTGTCCTTCATGAAATTGGTACAGGAGAAAATAGCCAAGAAAACAAAGAAATGGATCGTTGAATAAATCAATATAGAATTCTCACTCAAAGTACAAATGATCAAGCTTAAAATATTGATCAGTGTGTGAAATCCTAGAGGATGGTCAGAGAAAAGACGGATGGAGTCAATTACGCAGCAATGTGTGCACCATTGGAAGATCTGAAGGAGCAAGCTGGGGACACGTCCTCCTGGAGAAAATGTGTCTGTATGGTCATGAAGTCTGAGCCCAACTTGATGGCACGTATCCAATTAATCAATAAAATAGCTAAAATTATGATCAGTAAGAAAGTTTTTTTTAAACGTGTTCCCAATCACTGAGATAAATTCTTACCCCTATATGCTGGAAAAGCCAAGATCTCATCACGTTTGTAGCATGTTTTGGAAGAACACCTCTTTTATTCTTTGATGATCCATCATCTTGATGCAAGATGCTTAAATCTTGGTTTAATTGTAACTGGAGCTACACAATAGCAGAACTTTATTAAAACACCATAAACATCATAAAAAATCTTAATATTTCACAAGAATAATTAAAAACACAACTTTTGTATTAAAAGTAAAAGGAGTGCAACACATGCCTTATTTCAGATTGTATGCAAAAACTATATATGTCAGTGGTGAGTTCTTAACAGAACATGTGGAAAACATGGAAATTAAGAGAAAGAGTGCTCATTAGATGTTTTCTATGCACAGGGAATTTTATTTTATGGGAACATTCCAGCAAAGTATTCACAAACTGCATATTAAAATGGATGAATATGGATTCTCTATAACTCTGAGTAGTATTTATGCCTTTTACATTTATGAGGGAAAATCGGGGACACTGTAATAGGTGGAATAACATATTCAGTCGGGGCAAAGATGTTGCCCCTCCGATGTATGAGTATTCAAATTCTCTGTTTGTGCCCTCTGAGACCTCTTTGACTTATGAATACTGAAAATTAAATGCAGTTCCTGCCACTCATTTTATGGATGGTATATAGGAAGATGTTTTTTTTACTTTCCCCTCCACATTTGACATATGAAAAAATATGTAAATTTGTTATAAAGACAACCTGTATTGTCAATGCATGTTTTCCACATTTTATTAAAATCCTGGTTTCATCTCCTATTTTAAAACACTCTATGAAATGAGTAGAACAAACCTGTGAATTCTGGATCCTAATGGTTCCAGGTGACAGTGCTTGTGTTACTACTTGTCCTTGAGGTGTGACCACTGTTACTGGCTGATATACTGTGCCACCTAAAAAAGTGCAGCAATCAAGAAAATAAGAAAACAAGAGATAACTGGTTAATTGATGCTTAGTTATTATTAAATACAGTATGTAGCTGTGGTTAAAACATAAAACTATTTTTAAAATGCAAAAGTGAATATTTTTTTATTCCATTGAAAGCTTTACTTTTATGGAAGGAGAAATTCAGTTAAGAGTGAAAGTCAAGATAGCAGTCTCAATAGTGCAACTGAAGCCCTGCTCCTTTGCATATGAGTGTGATGTCAGTGCATAAAAAAGAGCTTTAACAGTTTTATCAAAACCAGCATTTTTACTTCTTTAATCTCAGCTGTGCATGTGACTAAGAATGCTTTGATTATATTGGATATTATTAGGTAATTTAGTTATTGTGTTGTGAATATTTTTAATTACTCCAATTTATTTGTTTTGCCTTTTCTTTGAATAAAGCTATTGTTTAAAATGCCGTTTCATTCACCTCAAGATAAATAGTACATATTAAAAATAACTTTTATATTTTTCTCTTTAGAAACTATTAAAAAACCAGAAGCACACAAACACATATATCCACACATTTAGATAGAAGCAAATACTTATATCCACACAGTTAGTTAAAATGCAACATTTGAATGTTTAGTGTTTCTCACCTGCAACTGTTGCCATAGTTACATTTCCCTGCTGCAGTGCTGATGCAGGTACCACAATCCCCTGGGGACTTAGTGTACCTGTAATGGCACTTTGAATTGGCTAGAAACAATAACAACAAAATTACATAGCTTTATATTTATGAATGTTCCCATGCTTTCAGTTACATTATTTCAAATCAGAGAGAGATTTGAAAAAAATAATAATAATGTTGACAAGTATGATTTAAAAAATGTTATGAAAACAATTTCAATGAAAAAAATAAATAAGCAAAAAATTATAGTTTGACAATATGTATATGTTAACTTTCTTCCCAATATTAAACTCAAATTTAGCTTTCTTCCCAATATTAAACATTCATAGAATAGTTTAAACAGTCATAAGAATGTGGAATTATAATTAAACCACACCATAATTCCTATACCACTCAACACTATTCCTAACATAGTGAAAGCTTGAACTTGTACATCAACTTGCTGGAGATAATGGTATGAATATTTGGAAATGGCTATTGGTTCTTTACTTAGATTTTTTTTAAAAAAGGAAGAATAAATAAATTGTACAGATTTTCAATCTTAAAGATCTCCTGAGCACCTTAAACCTGAGCAGCAAAGATGATTTTTTAAAATTTTTTCAAAAAGTTCAGATTTAAAATATTTACCTAAATTAGTAAATCATCAAAGGAAATACAAATTAATATATGAAATACAAGAATGCAATTTAATAAGTTGACATGAGGTTGATGTAAAATGTTCAATGAAATTCAATGAAAAAATATTAATTTTCTAAAAACATATATTTATATTTTAGACTATTCATAATTAATTTTTATTCTATAAGTGATAAACATATACTTCCAGTGGGTTTCTAGGAGAGTTCTTACAGTAATGAAGATGAATACAATAAACTATTTAAAGGATTTATTTTTTCATAGTACTTATATTATTCCAATCTCAAACATGTATGGGCAATATACAATATCCTCACCTCCATCCCCCAAAATAAAATAAGAATGAATAACTAAATCCAAATCAATATTAAAAACAAATCACCAAAAAGCAAGGATCAAACCAAGATAGTTGGCGTCAGTCATGCAGCTGAGGTCAAAAAATGTTGAAATAAAACATTTTAAATTTGCTTATGAAATTTCAGGAAAGTGGGAGATGTTTGGACCTCAGGGGAAAATGTATCCCCAAAGGTAGGGGCTCTTTCAGAGAAGACCTGTAATAACCACAAGAATGGTGAGAACTTTCAGGTCAGCTCTTGAGGACCAGACTGAATGGACAGAATCAGTTTTGAAAAGTAGTGTCCAATATATCCTGGTACTGCACTGTTAATTTACGTTTAACACCAGCATTTTGGATTGGCCCTGACAGTCTACCCATAAACAATATAGTGACTTTAGTAGAGATATAAAATAGTGGGAAGATTAGAGCAGAATGTCCATTAAATCCAAATGAGATTTTATGCATGTGTTGTTGACCTATGCATAAATGGGCAGAAACATTATCATGCAGATTTATTTTCTGTGGTATTTTATTTCCAATAAACTCTGCTCCAAAAAATGAAGAATTTACTTTGGCAGACCTCATTCTGAAATGTAAATACAGGTAGTCCTTGACACAAAACCACAACTGAGCCTAAACTTTATGTTATTAAGTGAGTTCTTTTGCTTCATTTTACTACCTTTCTTGCCACAGTTGTTAAGTGAATCACTGCAGTTTTTAAATTAGTAACCTGGTTGTTAAGTGAATCTGGTTTCCCCATAGACTTTGCTTGTCAGGTTGCAAAAGGTAATCACAGACCTTGGGATTCAGCAACAGTCATAAATATGAACCAGTTGCCAAGCATCTGAATTTTGATCACATGATCATGAGGATGCTGCAAAGATTGCAATTATGAAAAATGATCATGTCACATTTTTCAGTGCCATTGTAACTCTGAATGGTCACCAAATGAATTGCTGTAAGTTGAGGACTGTACTGATGCTCATGTTTCTTAGGTTTAAACAAAAATAGTAAATTACATAACTGGGGGGAAAATCACATATTTTTCATTATTATTAAAATTCAATTGCCAATTGGGACACATTTTTCAATAATAAAACTATTAGGTAGCAAAATAAAGGTCCATAGGTCAATGATGGACATTTATAATCCATATTGTTTCGGGTTAGCTTTTCATGCCTTTAGTTAATGCAGTGGTGATTGAATTTATGATCGCCAGTGCCTTGTTGCCACCTTAATATACTTTGGATGGCTAAGACAGATTTTTTTTAAAAATTTTTTTTACTGGATTTACAGAGGAAGTTCAGAATTTTGGTTGTTGTTCAATTATGTGAAGCCATAAAGTTTAAATATTAGAGTTTCTCATTGTTTGTCATCTTAACAGGGCAGAAAATAATGCAATTAATTTTAATAACTGTGGTAAGTGGTACTTGGATGTGCAAAAAGGGTGTAACAGTCTGCTTCCAGGCTGACTTAGTCTAATATTTGCAGCACATTTTCTTACATTCCTTTCCCAACATAAGACAGCCAGGAAGGGAGGCTTTTTATGACTAAAACATGAGATGAGTGATTCATGCTCATTTACATTTTTCAACTAGTCTCTTATGCACATGGTTTCTTGTGCTTAGATTCAGCTACTGAACCTAAAGAACTTTATGCTTTGAAGTCTTGTGTACATGATGGAGAGCTATCAAGAACTTTCTTCCTGCACTGAGAACTCCCCTATTATGGATAGGGCCATTATTTGCAATGAGATGAACAAAGCCAACCCAAAACTTAGGCCAAGGAAACAGTGTCAAAGAAGTGTAATGATAATTGTGTCAATTTTGCTCTACTGCTCACATTTTCTGGTGACTCTTTCCATGAAGACAGTTGCTCCAGCAAATCCAAGCTATCATTATCATGTTTAAAGTTGCTGGACTGCAGACAAAGAGTTGACAAATTATAGTCATTCTTTAAGAATTACAATTTCATGTACCGGATTACTAAGAACTGCACAAGGGAAACCTGGTATCTTTAATAACATCACAAAGAGTTAAAACATTGCTAATTGTTAAGTCATAGATCATCTATTTTAAAACTGCATTGTTATGTATTTAATCGGATTATTAAGATGGCATATTATACTTAGATTTTTAAAAATCTACTTTTATCTAATCTTAATCTTTTTTGGAATATGGTACATTACAATGCAATTAAGAAAATATACTACATTTATCATGAAAGTTACCTGGGGTTGTACTGGTGAATAAGGACTCCCAGATTCCCCACTTAGCAGAGTTTCACTGTTCATTTTAGTCTTTAGACATGCAATATAGCGACTACAAAAATCTTTACAGAGCTCATTAACTTTTTCTAGCTCAAGCAGATGAATTCGTAGAACCTGGATTGCTTTTACCATCTGAGGATAAACAAACAGAATTTTAAAACGACATACAAAAATGTCTGCACTTCATTTACATTTATTGACAATACTGTTTATTGACAACTCTGTCTCCCTGACAGAGTTTAAAACAAAGTTCAGTGACTATAATTTACAACCATTAAAATGAAAGATGTTATTAAATACACAGAATAAAGTAACAAAACAATAATAGTAGTAACAATAATAAAAGATCTGTTTAAAGAGACAGGGATTTACCTCATGTTAAAAGTGGATAAAATAAAACTTGCTGGCAAACAGATTTACTATAACTATTTATATTCTTATCTTTCGGTATATACTAATCTTTACAAGGTACTTTATAAGCAACACAGACAACTATAAATAAAAACATGATATATTATTAAAAAGAAAGAAACAAAAATATTTCCTACACGGCTGTTGAATGTAATAGAAATGCTAAGATTTTAGAGGAAAAGTGCAGCTGAGAAGGCTTTTCCCTTTTCTTTAATGAGAATGACCACTGAGGGGATCTTTCTATTAATTTTACCTTAAATACCAAAGTCATCTGGAGAAAGCTTTCTGAAAATCATACTATACTTCTACTCAAATTACACAACGGAATTCATATAAACCTTGAGTTTGACTTTCATAAAAAAGCTGGCTAATGCTGCTTTACTTTGCAATATAGGTAGTCCTCAGCTTACAATTATTAATTTAGTATGTAACTGTTCAAAGTTACAACAGTACAGAAAAGTGTAATTTGTACACTTACACTCTGTAAGTGACTAATTAACATTTTTCACATTTATGAACATTGCAGTATTCCCATGGTCAAAATTCAGATGCTTGGCAACTGGCATGTATTTATGAAGGTTGCAGTATCCCAGGATCACCTTTTGTGACCTTCCAACAAGCAAACTTAATGGGGAAGCCAGATTCATTTAATAACCATGTAACTAACTTAACAAGTGCAATGACTCACTTAACAACAGTGGCAAGAAAGGTCATAAAATGAGGCAAAACTCACTTAATAACTGTCGTGTTTAGCAATGGAAATTTTGGGCTCAATTGTTGTAAATCAATAAATTGAGGATTACCTGAAAATTATTTAACTTAACCAAATCATTAAACATTAACTGGAATACAAATTTTGCTAGATTTTGCTTTATTATCTTTTTTAAAGGGCTTTATTTCAGTGCTTTCTGAATTCCTACTCATTTAAATAGATAGGCACTTTGCCACTTCATTTTATTACCTAAATTAAACTACTTCTCTAACAAAGAGAGGGGAAAAAGAAACTTCTTTGGGGGAACAATCTCTTTTACTAGGGATTGTTGTAGTGTGTGGAGATGCATAGCTTGTTTATATGAGGAGATAGCCATATTTTTACTGTTTTATATGTTAGCTACTAAAAATCATTGGAATTGGCAATCAAGAAATAATGGGGAAAAGTCCGTTTGCCAAATACCGTGTTTCTCATAAAATAAGGCCGGGTCTTATATTTTTTTGAGCCCCGAAAAAACAGCTAGGCCGTCTTTTCGGGGGTGACTTAA
This sequence comes from Notechis scutatus, assembly GCF_049901735.1. Lineage (NCBI taxonomy): Eukaryota > Metazoa > Chordata > Lepidosauria > Squamata > Elapidae > Notechis > Notechis scutatus. The sequence continues at coordinate 55,807,832 of NC_142013.1, read as the reverse complement.
TTCCCCCCCTTGCATCCTCATCTAGAGTGCCCCGCGGGCAGCCTTGCCACCAGCCGCTCCTAACGGGTGATCATGGCGAAGCGCAGAGACCTCCCTACTCCCACCAAACACCTTTGCTGCAGACCCAAGACCTTTGGCATCCGCCGCTGTTGCTTTCCCTTCTGCCCATTCCGCCGCCACGTTTGGAGCTGCCACTTCCGTGTTTGGAGTGCCGCTGCCATTTGGAGTGCCGCCACCATTTGGAGCACCGGCGTCATGTTTGGAGCTGCCACTTCCGCGTTTGGAGCTGCCGCCGTGTTTGGAGTAGCGGCGGCGCTCCAAATGGCGGTGGTGCTCCAAACAGCGGCAGTGTTCCAAACGCGGAAGCGGCAGCTCCAAACGCGGAAGCGGCAGCTCCAAACGCGGCGGCAGCTCCAAATGCGGACATGGCAACTCCAAACAGCGGCAGTGCTCCAAACAGCGGTGGGGTTCCAAATGCGGAAATGGCAGCTCCAAACGCGGCAGCAGCTCCAAATGCGGAAGCGGCAGCTCCAAACAGTAGCAGTGCTCCAAACAGCGGCAGCGCTCCAAACGTGGAAGTGGCAGCTCCAAACGCAGAGGCAGCTCCAAATTTAGAAGCGGCAGCTCCAAACGGCAGCGGTGCTCCAAACAGCAGTGGTGCTCCAAACGTGGAAATGGCAGCTCCAAACGCAGCGGCGGCATGGGCAGAAGGGAAATCAACAGCGGCGGGCGCTGAAGGTCTTGGGTCTGCCGCAAAGGTGCTTGGCAGGAGTAGGGAGCTCTCCGCGCTCTGCCATGATCGCCCATTAGGAGGTGGTGGCGAGGAATTGCTGCCCGCGGGGCGCTCCTAACGGCAAGCCCTTCCCCCCATTTTGCATGTTTTAAAATAGGCCTAAATTTGGGGGGAGGGGCTTAATTTTATTTTATGCCTAGAAAACATGCTGGGTCTTCCTGTTGGGGGAGGTCGTATTGTTGGAGAAACACGGTAATATTTGGAAATGTATGCAGAAATACTCCCTTCCTTTGATCCATATTTATGTGTTATGCTGGCCATGTTGCAAATAAAGGATACTTTATCCCAGGTTTCAAGGAAAGAGTCAAAATAAACATAATTTTAAAATAGCAAGATTTGTACAAATACAACAAAAGAAACATAAATTAATATGTCACTAATCCTAAAATGCTTTTACTTACTAAATTATCCGTTTCTGGATCTTCACAAAAAAAGGGTTTTCCTTCCTTCTCCTGTTTCCGAACAAAGTTTTCAATATCTACATCAAAACTTGCAGATGTTGTGCCTTCTGAACCCTGTGTAGATTGTTCACATTTTTCAAATAACAGTGCTAATAAGGGAAATAGTGGATGCCTAGGAATTAAAGATGAGTAAACTATAAGACTATAGAAATTCCCTAAGTCAACATGACAAAACCTGTATAATTTAAATGCTGCATACATAAAAAATTATATTAACAATTAAGATGCTTTGTATTCATGGCTAATCTAACCTGGAAAAGAAAACTAATCTTTTGTTTGCTATATAAGACTACTTGTACATTGTCGTGAATAAATTGTATTGCATTCTCAAATATAAACTTAATTTTTATTGTTATTTACTGTTTTTCAGGTTCTGAGCACCAAGGGTTTCTCATGATTGTGGCGAGATACAAATATAAGAATATGAACAATTAAAAATCTATATTAAAATAAAAATTCTTAATCTGAAATAAAATTCACAAACCTTACTTAAATAAACAAAATATGCACTGCTATCTTATGCTAGTTCAGTGAGTTGTCAGTCTCACTTTAATAGAGCTTACTTACTTGTAAACATACAGAATATTGACTTAAGTAAGTAATACAATGGCTAAAAATATACATCCAATTAATAAAGAACTCAAAATACAATAGTTTGTTGGTACACTTGCTGTTAAATGTTTGAGTTTAGGAAGCTTTTTAAGTACTGATTCTACATTGTGGGTGCACTGGGATTAGTCCCTATTCTTTACTAGTAATTCTATACTAGCATTATATACAGGTATATCTGACCTCGCCCAAGAAAATAAAATTGCAGTAGTTCTCATCTACTGGTGGTGAAACATAGAGGAGTCTGGCCAATGAAAGAAAGGCGGCTTCAAAATCCTATCCTTTATTGAGTTTTGTATGGTCTCTTTCAACTATGATTGTCTACTACATCCCAGAAACATCATCCTTAATTTGAGAACAATCACTAAACAGATTAAAGACAATAATATACTTTACCATTTAAGATTGTTCAACTGTACTACCTGTAAATAGCCTGCTTGTCTGCATCCATCGGTGTCTGAGATTCAACTGGGGAAGGACTCAATCCTCCTGCATCTGTTTCTAAGCAGTTTGGATCTTGCTCAGTTTTTAATTCTGTTACTACTTGCATTTGCTGGAAAAGAAAGATGCTTTATATTGCCAGCTGCACTGAAAATGATTTGTTTTCCAAGCAAATGGGAGAGAGCAAAGAGTCTACTAACTAGCCAGAAAGTTGGTATGACTTGGCAACTGTACAAAAAGTAACAAGCAGTTAACAAAAATAGATAGATGGATATAGGCATATGATCTTTCTTATATCTTTTCTCAGTAAGTAATTGTGGATGATCATAAATTGAAGATTTAAGCAATGATAATATAACAGACAGATCTGTTAACAATCTTTCTTCGTCTTGCTGTTGATATGCAAGTATATCATTCCTAAGCTGTTGCTAAAAAAGTTGTATGCGCTTCTCCATATTTTTGTTTTTTTTATGTTACTAAGACATATATACATGTATATGCAGATCAAAAACATAAAAAGTTAAATATCCTTCCAATTAAAAAAACATTAAAATAAATGTTTCAGATTGGCACAAATGTATTACATTTCTTATAACACAGTATGTGAAAATTTTTGCAAAATGAAAACCTAATTTAAATTAACAGTTTAAATATGTTAGCTACATTTACTTGATCTAGAATTTTGCATATATGATTAATTTTTTAAAATTTCTCCCTCACTTCCCTTTCCCTTATAAACTCATTTTTATATCTATAGCTTCAATGATATGTGATAATTCCTTGTTAAAATCTTATCCATGTACAACTTTGCATAACTCAACTATATTTGTATTTCAACATTGGCATAAGGTTTGGAATTGGGCAGAAAAATCCAAATAACATTTCTTTCTCCTTACCTAGGGATTCACAGTAGAAACTGCAGGATGTCTTAGCTGAATATGTTAGGACAGGGATGTCAAATTCAATTTCATTGAGGGCCGGGGTGGGCATGGCCAGGATGGGCATTGCCAGCTCACTTGTGACTTGTGTTGGGGGCGCCTAAGTGCTCTGCCAGCAAAAATGGGCTCCCGAGCTCCGTTTTTGGCTGTGATGGCCTCCTGCAACCCTCTGCCAGCAAAAACGGAGCTCGTGTGGGCCGTGTGCAGCCCTCATGAGCTCTGTTTTCAGCTGCGACAACCTCCTGCAACCCTGTGCCAGTGAAAATGGAGTTTGGTAGAGGCATGTGCTCCATTTTTGCTGGCTGTGGAAGCCTGGGCTGGTCCTTTGCTGTTTCCAGGGCAGCCCTGTGGGCCAGATCTAAGCATCTTGAGTTTGACACCCCTATGTTAGGAGGTTCAGGCTATGGATGGCAGATTATTATTGTTGTTGTTGTAATAATAATAATAATAATAATAATAATAATAATAATAATAATAATAATAATTTTTATTCATTAAACATGAAACCCAGTCAACTGAACATTTAAAATGCATCACAAATATCATTGACTGGCTCTGATGATTGATACAGGTTGCTGCCAGGATTGTATTCTGTATTCCAAAGTCCCACAAGATCTTCACAATCTCATTTTCAACAATCTTTTCCACTTTATGTTCCCATGACTTTTCGGATACAGGTACAGTATATTTTTTAAAAATGACCAGTGGATTAATTTAACAACTCAATCATGTGTAGCTTTGTAGACAGTTTGCATGATTTTGCTGCACTCACATATTAAGTGTGAAACAGTTTCAACTTTGTCATTGTAAAGTCAGCAGTTTGGATTGTCAGTGGCTTTTTTTGTATCTTGGCTTTCATGGCATTAGTTTGTAGTGTTTGTTCTTGAGCAGCAAGTATTAAACCTTCCATTTCTTTCTTGATGGTTCCTCTCTTAAGCCATGCCCATGTCAAGTTGTTATCACATTTTCCTTCAATGTTTTTCAAGTGCTGTCCATGCAAAGCTTTGGTTTTCCATCTATTTAATCTGTCATCCAGCTGTTTTTCCTTATATTTTGCCTTTGTTTCTGTTGTTTTTATAATGTTCTCCGTTTTCACAGCCTGCAGCAATTTTTCTGTACTTTGGTTCACATAATCATTCAAACTTTGTTTTTCTTCTTCTAGTTTGATGGATTTGCAATAGCCCTCTGCCCCCTATTCTTCTTGACATGTACAACCTGTCGATGTCACTTCGTGGTTGTAAAGTGTGGTACATATTCAAAAGTTTACACATTTTCCAGTCCAGGTTTTCCAGTTCAGCCACAGTCCAGTTGATGATTCCAGCTGGGTAGCATATCACTGGAACTGACCATGTATTAATGGCTTTAATTATGTTTTCAGAATTCAGTTTTGATTGTAATATTTTGCAGACCCTCCTGATGTATTCCTTTTGCGTTGATTCTTTGACTTTTCCATTCAAGATATTATCTATACGTTTCTTTTTTGGTATTTTATAACCCAATTGTGCAGTTATAATGGGAGCTGTGCTGTACATTAGTTGGTTTGTTTCATGCTGTGTGCTGGTTGGGATGGAAGTTAAAATGTTCACTGCATTTAGTAGATCTTTCACTCATTTGCTATGTACTTTGCGAATGGCAGGCAGTCTTTTTCTTTCTATGTTTTCCTTGATGTGGTTTTCAATCTTTTCTTTCAGCATTTTCACTAGATCACTTAGCTCTACACTTTCGAGTTGTTGCACAGGAAGTTCTTCATCCTGTATGTTGGTTTCTTCCACTGGTTGGTCAGTTTGTTCAGGTTTTGGAACTGTTTCTTCAGCCTGTTCATCATTACTTGTTGTTTTCTTTCTAGGCAATGTTTCTAGATGTTGTCTTTCCACATCTGTGAAAACTTTATTTTTTAAATTATTATTATTATTATTATTATTATTATTATTATTATTATTATTATTATTATTATTATTAAATGTGCCAATGAGACTTAACTAAGCATTTTTCTTAGTTTGTAACACATTACAAATCCAAAGATATTACAGCCACTAATTTGTTTGGAATAAAAATCCAGTATTTTTACAGGGCAAAAAAGATGAGTGTTTTTCATTTCTAAGCAATGGCTAGCCCCTAATAAAATGGTAGATTTCTATTAAAGTGGCCATATTTCATTTTAGGTTATGGAAGAAAACAGATCAGTGAAAAAGGAAAAAACACAGTTGAGAACCTCAACAGTATCATTATTTGAAAATGAAAGTGTTATAATGAAAATAAAAGCAATGTTGTTTGTTCATTCATTCATTCATTCATTCATACATTCAGGCACATAGACTTATGTAGGGACATGTAATGACTCACAGTCTTAATAAAATATAACCTAAACAACTAAAAACCATACTAAAACTATTATTTAAACACTATCAATGGCTGAATAAATTTGTAATATTTTTTTTCCAGAATACCTAAGGCAAGAAAAAGAACTTAAATTAATAAAGGCAAAAAGTCCCAGTTTGGTTCCTAACATCTTTACTTTAAATGATTATTAGAATGTGCTGCCATTCAGATTCCGGCTTGGTTATATTCACACCATGCCTATTCAGCTTTATTTTATTTTACATCTATTTTATAATCAACAATATATTGGTAGCCTCTGATTGACTCTTCTTGCTTGTTTTCTTCTGACAGTGAGAAGATTCAAACAATTGCAGAAAATCTTTCAAGGTATGATGAATGAATTTGGATTCTGGACCTTTACAGTCCTTCCCAATCCAATGTTGAGAAGAGATATTAATTGGCTTTTGATCCGTGGTTGTTGGGTTAAATAAAATTATAAAATCAATTTGTATATTATACTAAACATGCCAGAAAGTATTCCCTGTAATCTGTTCCCAGGGGTGGGATTCTACTTGTTCAGACGGGTTTTATAAAACCGGTTGTTACAATTCTGCGCAGTCTGGAGAACTAGGCAAATCCCACCAGTGACTGGCCCCACCCAGTCACTCCTTATCTTGCATGCACATCATCCAATTTGCCTGTGTTGTGCCTTTGCCTATTTTTTGATAAGTTGCTATTTTTCCTTCCCCCCCTAACGATCAGCTGTTCCAACTATCAGCTGTGCCACATGATTTAGATTACCTAGAAAGCAAGAAATTGTCGGAGGGGGGAGAAGTGGCCTGAGAGCAGAGCTGAACCTTCCTTAGGACTGAAGCTTCTGTTTTTCAGTGCAGACTCGGGTTGCAGATTGCAGAAAGGTAGATCTGTGAGTAAATCTGTGATTCTGCAAGCAACTCAATCTGCCTGTCTGCTTTGCCTGATTTTGGGTAAAAGTTGCTTTTTTTTATTTTAAAAAAAATCAATATTTACATAATTATTTACAATATTTACATACAAGCTATGCCCAGTCAGTCACATGACCACCAAGCCACACCCACAAATTAGGCCATGCCCACAGAATCGGCTGTTAAGAAATTTGATTCCCACCCCTGACTATCCCTATTGGCAAAAAGAGTCAAGTAGACTGAGTTTATTTAACCGAGACTCATAAAGAGATAATATCCAATTTGGAATCCATAAACTGTGCAAAATAAAAATGGATAATGTACAAGTCAGAAGCATGATTTGTGTATTCTATAGGTAATTCATATCGTATGAACTTTTGTTTAAAAAGGCCTTACTTGTTGTCCATCTTGATAGTTGTCTATACTTAATGTCTGCGTTGCCATCATGGTTACTGAGATGCTTTGAAGTCAAATCATATCTTGGTTCAATTTTTTGCTGCAAAGAAACCATAAATAATATTAGTATTTTAAAAGAAAATTATATAATTGTTGAAATCTGTGTCCAGTTGAAAAATGTGTTCTTTCATATATATGCCTGTTAGTCATAAAATACTGATAATTGTAATTTTTGTTTTGTACATGTGTTTTCACATGCCAAAATAAAATAGAAATGTACCACAAAAATATCTGAAAGAAAACAATGCAAACCAACCTTTTGGGAATTTGGAAAATGTTCTTTCAGATTATTCTCTGTTGAATGAATCAGATGGCAAAACAAACTGGTTATTTTTAAATCCCTGCTAGCACACTAGTTTACACTCTTTCTATCTGAAGACTGTTCAATGGCTAAATCAAGGCACAAGAATTAACTTCATGATGTTTGTCAGACACAACCACAAACATTTGCATTTATTTGTTGTCACATTTACAGGCACCCACCCATTTATAACTATCTTAATTCTTTTCTCTCACATTCATCATATCCTTTATTTACAAAAATTTGATTTACCCTTCTAGCTCATCTGTATATTTTTCCCATGTGGTTCTGAAAATGGCCACATACAAGCTAGAAGTAGCTATTTTTGCTATGATAAGGGTGTTTTTTTAATCACCACAGTTTATATCTGTGTAAATGTAGTTTGTACAGTTTATATGGATGAGTCAGTCCACAAGTTAGATAACAACCAGTCTTTGGTGATCCCTTAAGCTACTATGTATACTGTAATAAGAGTAGGCAAAACATGCAGAAGTAGCCACATGAAAATATTCTATGTAAGGTAATATTAATTGGTTTAGAGCCATTAACTTATAGAAGAATTGGTATCCAATAATGATGATGGTGAAATAGCTTTCTTCATTTTGCTTTACACATTTTTTAAAACCACCAAAGTCCTCAAAGTAAAGGAGCATTGAAGGAATCTTCAGGGGTTCATTCAAGAGATATATAAGTTGGAAACAAAACGAAACAAAACAAAATAAGAAAATTATCAGCTCAGAAGAAACCACAGAAATGTGAAACCTGGTCAATGCCAAGGCAGGAAAATCTGTTTCACATTCAGATCATTATTTATCAGTTTTTAAAACAAAGAACTTCATTTTATAGAAGTATAATACTGCCAAACAGATATATTATCAGGAAGCTTTTCCATCTATACCCATCAAGTGAAAGGTATTGTCTGTGTCAATACTCATCACTATAGTACTATTGTTTCTCAACTGGATAACTAAATATCTAACTAAGCTGGACATTGAGCCTTTCAGGATGTGTCTTCTCTCTTTCTGTGATGACATGATTGTCTTATTCTCAGAACAATAGGATAACAGCTAAAATCAGAAGGTGTTAAATAAACCTGCCCTGTATTTTTTAAAATTTTGCATGGAAATATAATTCAAACAATGAGGATCAGGATGTTGTATTTTTAAAGAAACAAGTTCTAATGGTGAAAGGGATAAATACAATACATATAATGTAGCAAGAATATGAGCAGATTATCACATAGCACTTCTGTATTTTCAGTGGTTCTCTCTGGAGACATTAATAGAAAAACCTTGCTATTGCAATCTTTAGGTACACAGATCTGCAAGATATTGCAGTGAAAATAAAGAAAATTCCAAGAGTCAGGACAATGGAATTTCCTCATTGGATTATTTTTATATAATGACACTGATCAGCGAGGTATTGGCTTTTTAGTTTCTTTCTTGTGGTAAGATAAACAGTGCTTACAAATCAATGCTTTTCTCTCTTCTTAGCAAATAGGGTCCAGCTTTTCAATTGTCATACTATCCTTCTGGTATTCATTTCCTAGGAGGGTATGCCTAAGTAAATAACAGAACAATTTTCATTTAGTTGAACTAGATATAATCATAGAAGCAACAATTACTTTTTAACTATTTGACATTTCTAGTAAGATAATCTGTGGAAATATAGCCACAGAATTCCATATTTAGTGGAAGAAGGAAAAGTCCAACCAGTACATAATTTCCCCCCAAAATTCATGTTGGAGATATTGATCAAATAAAAATAAATGTTTATGGAAAAAGAAAACATATTACAATAGAAATTATAGACTTCAAAAGATTATTATAACTGAAGAATAAAACAATATTAGGAAAAGAAGTTTGCAGTGTTGCATTTTTTATATTTAGAGAAACATGAAAAGAATGGTAGAAGAATATACATATGACTTTTGATAGTTTCAAACGTTAAATTAAGAAAAATGTAATGTGTAGGACAATACCATCACATTCTTTGGAGAAAATAATTTATATGCCTTTGCATGAGCAGAGAAATAAGAATAGCAGATTTAAATTGTTTTCACTAAAATGGAAAGCATTTTCAAAAAAGGATGTAATTTTTATAATTCAGTCGTAACTTATAATTTGAATTCTAAGTAGTACTATGTTCACCAGAAAAAATAATATTCAAACTTAAAATGAGTTCTACAATTATATTTTTAAATTTTCAATTCACTTTGTGATGACAAATCTTAACATTTGAAAATGTTGTTAAAAACTGAATTGAGCTTGAAAACCTTAGCCGACATTTGATAATGACTCTTAGTGTAGGTGCTATGGGTCCACTAATATCATGTAACATATTTTTCCAACTTTATTGTTTTCTTTTGGGTTGAATCTAGGATTTGCTACATTGTCTTCTTTGGAATTGATTGCTATATTTTACAACCAACACGAGGTGATTTCCACAGCAGTGAAAGTGAGCATGAAACTTTGTAGATTTCTCCAAATCAGAAGTGGTATTCAGCAGGTTCTGACCAGTTCTACAGAACCAGTGGCAGAAATTTTGAGTAGTTCAGAGAACCAGCAAATGCCACCTGACTGCCCCTGACCCCATCTATTCTCCACCTCCCAAGTCCAGGTTGATTGGCTGGTCTTCTTTTGTTGCCCTGCACAGGAGAACGGAGCTGGAAAGCAGGTTAGTGGGGTGGGGAGGGAATGGAGATTTTGTAGTAACCTTCCCTCAGGAGTGGGGAGGGAATGGAGATTTTACAGTATCCTTCTCCTGCCACGCCCACCAAGCCACGCCCACAGAATCGGTAGTAAAAATGTTTGAATCCCACAACTGCTCCAAACCACTGTTATTTGTGGTTTTAAATTTCATCCATTACCATACATTGCTTGCTGCACCATTCATTGTTTCAGTTGTTATTTTATCACAGATTGAAATATTAATATTTGCTGCAGGCAGAACATTTGGAAAACCTGTGGATTTTCCAAATCATTTTGAAACAAGGTCCAACATTCTGCACCATACAGCAACAAAACATACTGTATTAATGATAAATAAACAAGCATATTGGTAACAACGCTTCCGTTGCTTTTTTTCTTGCCGGAGGAACTGTGTCAATGCTTGATAGACTGAGGCAGTGTAGCCGATTTGATTGTTGCTATTGGCTGTGGTAGATGGGTCTGCTTCTGGACAACAGAATCAAAGTATTAAAATTGTTCAACTTCAAACATTGCTCCATCAAAGCGGATGGCAAAGACTTTCAGTATGTGTATATGGATTATTAAACAGAAAGGAAGATGTAACAATACTCTACTCCAGTGCATACAGGCATTTTATCATGAACAGAATTGCGTGATTCCTTTTACAGCTCCTTCAGGAGGCTATTTTAGCAAGCTTATCTTTGGCAATTGGTGCCACTGAAAAGCACTTTCAAATGCTGTTGCAAAGTCAATGAACAGTGATGAGCTTCTTTCCATACCTGATATGTTCTTACAACAATTGTGATACACATATTTGGTCATACCTGTTCCAGGACAGAAACAATCTGGTTCTTGGGAGTAGTTGTTTTCATTCTGAAACTTTTTTCTGGATTACTATATTTTCACAAATATCTTACCCTCCAATGAGAAAAGGCTAATAGGTTCCTTCTTAATTATATTAGATGTCCAACCTATTTTTTAATGCTTTACTACTGTAAATTGGCATGCAAGAATTAGTGTAGCAAATAGTAGCATTTAAAAATAGTGTAGACAATCCAACTAAGAAGAAACATGTTTTGTACTATTCTTTCAAAAACTATAACTTGTAATAACTGGGATCATCTGTTGAACCAAACCAGACCTTTTTAACACTAATGGCAGAATAAAACAATATTGGACCTGTTTCTCTTCAATGCTAAGCCACAATTAGTGGATGCACAAATTACTGCAGTAAATCCTCATATTATGGTATAGTGTGATCTATGATTCCACAGAATGAAATGCATTAAATACTTTTGAATGCAACAAGGTCTTTGTAATAATAACTAATATTATATTTAAGTTGTGCGTTTATTTGAATAAATTCACAACAATAAATTGTCTTTGAATGTTCTTATTTAATAATTTCTTTAAAAAATTCAACATACTGTGTTTTAATGCTACTCAAAAAACAGCTGTGAATTGTTTTTACTGTTTTTATTGGGAGAAAGTTGATTGCTTTGATACGATTTAAAAGTTCATAATACTGCATATGTTTTTTTATAAAATGTAATAAATTCTTATGTGTTCACACAGAACAAATATAAGTTAGTAATCACTACATACAATTTATGTACTTATTTACATCCTGCCTTTATCATTTTTACAAATAACTCTAGGTGGTAAACATATTCAATGCACTTTCCTCCTCTTATTTTCCCTGTGATGTGGGCTGGGTTGAGAGAGAGTGACTGGCCCAATGTCACCCAGCTAGCTTTCATGGATAGGCAGCATTTGAACTTGCTTTCTCGCCTCATGCCTTAACCACTAGACCCGGGGTCACCAAACTTTTGGACCTCAGGGACCACCAACTCATAATTTTAAATCCCAGGGACCACTAACCTTAGGTTCTGTGGTCATATCCTTATTTGTGGGTGTGGCTTGGTGGTCCTGTGACTGGCTGGGCATGGCTTGTGTGTAAATGTTAATATGTATATAAATATTGATTTTTTTTTTTATTAAAAAAGAGCAACTTTTACCCAAAATCAGGCAAAGCAGGCAGGCAGATTGAGTTGCTCACAGAATCAGAGATTCATTCAGAAATCTATCTGCCATTGGCTGTCTCTCGCATAACATTTGCTAGCAAGCAAACTCACAAAATTAACTCACAACACACCATGTATGCAAATATTTAGTTTTTTATTTTTAAAAAGAGCAATTTTTACCCAAAATCAGGCAAAGCAGGCAGGCAGATTGAGTTGCTCACAGAATCATTCAGTGATCTATCTATCTGCCATCGGCTAGCTCAGTTTCTCAAATTTGCTTGTCATGAGTCTGCACTGAATAATAGAACCTTCAGTCCTAAGGGAGGTTCAGCTGTGCTTAAATGCAGAGCCGAAGATCTAAAGACTAGCTAGAAAGCAAGAAATCCAACCATTACCTGCTTCCTCGCTAATCTAAATCTCCTGGCACAGCAGAACAGATGATGGTCGGAAAAAGGAAAAATAGCAATTTAGCAGGCAAGTTTGCCGGGTAAGGAATGAGTGGGTGGGGAGGGTTCCTGTGGGCCATGTGGGCAGTGCAGCCTTGTGTTTCTGTGCAGCCTGGATTAATTGCTTTGGGGGGGGGGTGCTTTGGGGGTGTGCTTTCTCTGTGGCCCACCAAAATTTTTCACAGCCACCAGTGGGCCATGGCCCACTGGTTGGCAACCGCTGCACTAGGCCATCTCACTCTTGTTATATCTCTTATCTCTTACACAGTTTGTAAGGTAAAGGTTTCCCTCGTACATACGCATTAGTCATTTCCGGCTCTAGGGGGCAGTGCTCATCTCCATTACAAAGCCGAAGAGCCAGCACTGTCCGAAGACATCTCTGTGGTCATGTGGCCGGCATGACTAAATGCCAAAGGCGCACGGAATGCTGTTACCTTCCCACCAAAGTGGTCCCTATTTTTCTACTTGCATTTTTATATGCTTTCGAACTGCTAGGTTGGCAGAAGCTGGGACAAGTAACGGGAGCTCACTCCATTACGTGGCACTAGGGATTCGAACCGCTGAATTGCCGACCTTTCTGATCAACAAGCTCAGCATCTTCATCACTGAGCCACTGCATCCCTTCTTACACAATTACCAAAATATAAAAAGATTGTCCATTGAATAATTTTATAAGAAGCAATCACCATAAATTATCTGTCATATGTAGTACTATATAAATGAAATTACTGTAAGCTATATTTTAAATATTACAGTTTTATATCAGACCTATAGAATGAGAGGACTAGTTCTGTAACAACTTTAAAAATATATATTATTAAAAGTGTGAATAAAAAACTAAATCCCATTCATGTGGAACATAAATTTAAATTAATATTTTCATAACTCTAAAATCTGTTAAATTAATATTCAGCCTTTTATTGCAGAACAAAGCTTTGTTTATTCAATTTATATGACTATCCACTTGGTATTCTGGACAGTAAACAGCTGTTTGAAAATAAAAACATCTACAAAAACACACCTGGGGTTCTACTCTTGAAGCAGTATTCATATCCATATCAATGCAACCCTCTCCACCCCGCAAAATGGATGGATACATGGATAATATTGGTCCTGCAAATAACCAAGCCCTGTGCCATGAAGGGATTAGTAGGTCATAATCAGCACTTTGAAATACACCCAATAAAATTGGGCCTTATATCAACATTCCAGATGGAATTGCAAACAATTATAGATTCCTATTTAGAAATACTATTACATTATATTTTTTTAAAAGCAGCATTTTTGAATTCTTAAGAGAATTTGCAAAGTGTTTTGCATAATTTAAGAATTTATGCCAAAAGACCTTGTTGAATTTGTGATCCAAATTAAACTCATTTACTCATTCCACAAAGCACTTTGCCTCATTGGTTATCCCAAAGGAAGCACATTTTGTGCATGCATACACATGCTCAGAAGATCTCAAGAGAGCCACTTAAGTAGCCATACCTGGATCTGCTTTTTGAAGTTGCAGCTGCTCTAAAACTCACAGCAGCTGCTTTGAAGTGCTCGGAATATAAACCTCTGTTGGGATGGCAGATGAAGCAAAGCAGAAAAGTGTCTTGCAAAATGATTTTCAGCACACAATTAAACAATCTTGACTTTGCCAGTGGGATGGGTGCAATACAAAGCACACAATTATGTTCCTTTCAGAGGGAGTAACTGATAGTCTTGTAAGTGAATTATTCTTATTCTATTTGAACAATAGTCTACCAATTATAAACAATGCCAAAACAAGTTACAGGTAGTGACCAAAGTTACAACAACTTTAAAAAGACTTAAGATCAGTTTTCACACTTATGACCACTGCAGCACCCCCATGGTCACATGATAAAATGTATTTATGACAGTTGCAGTGTCCTGAATCATGTGATCACAATTTGTAACCTTCCCAGCCAGCTTCTGACAAGCAGTGTCAATGGAGGAAGCCAGATTCATTTAACAACCACATAATTCACTTAAAAACTGTAGTGATTCACTTAATAGCTTGGCAAAAAGGTTGTAAAATGAGGCACAACTCCCTTAACAACTTCCTCACTTATTAATATAAATTTTGGGCTCAATTATAGTTGCAAGTCAAGGACTACTGGTACTTTCACCTTCTTCAAGGAACTAAATACTTTTATTAGTGGAAATACAAACTGTTACAAGAAAAAAATGTGCAATTTTATTACTTTCTATTTTGATGTTGCCATTATACAATATCATGTTTGTGATAGATTATATGCTACCATATTATAGTATTGTTTAAGCAGCTTATACAATGGAGTTTACTTGGCAATAAATTAAAATTACTACTCCTTCAGCAGGTCTTGCTCCTAAATGTGTGCTGAATACAGCATTTATAAACTGATGTCAAATCATAATCTGATTCAAGAAACCATGGTTTATTTGTGTTCAATTTTGTTTGACTAAAATATTTATATTCTTATTTAAGCACCATCCAGCTAACATAATTATTTGTGTAATCCCAATTCAAATAACCAATAGTTCAAGAAACTGAAGCTTCGATACTTACCTCAAATCTGTAACTTAATTATGCTTTAAAATATTTTATATTAACATTGAATGTAAGCTTGAAAGTAATGTCATAAAATATCATAGGCAAATAATGTGCACAGGTCAATTAAGTAATGTCAATTATAATTCCCAAAAGAGTACCTCAAAGTTGTAATTCTTAAGAGGGTAGGAAAATTACACTTGGAATGTAACTATTTCTGCCAAGAGTTTTATTTAAATTAAATGTTAAGTAAAAAATTGCTCTTTGGATGTGATCATCAGCATACTGCTCAAATACCAAATGTAAGGCCAATTCAACATTTAAAACAAGTAGCAAGTTACAATAAAATAGTGTTGCAAAAGGATACCAATGTATCATTTCCTTGTATCTTCATTTCTAGCCCCATTGCCTTGTAATTATAACCAAGTCTTTAATGTACCCCTAAAATACTTTAAAAATTGTGACTTATAGTTACCACAAATAGCAAACTATAGAAATGATACAGTAACTAGAAAATAAAAGTGTATTTTAAAATGATCAATTGATTTACAATATGAAAATGACCATTCCTAACATAGTGAGGGTCCAAGCTAAAAGCAGTAAGAAAAACAAACATAAAAATAGAAGGAATAACAATATTTATAATATATTGAACTTTTATGCCACCTGTCTCTCAATAACTGGACAGTTCACAACCAAAGAAATTCATTACTTCTGAATTGTTTATTTATTATTAGATTGGTACCCTGCCTTTCAAAATCAATTAGCAGAAAATGGGAATTCAATTGATTTAACTATTATCCTATTATTTAGAACTGTCAATTTATAATTTGTTAGATATTCCAATATTTTGTTTTCCTCAGTGAAATAAAAAATAAATTCCAACGTGCAGGCAAAGTTTACTATTCTATGTAGGCATTTTATTATTGTAATTATGATGAAAAAAACCATTTCTAGCCAACACAAAAATACAATGGTAACTTGTAGTTTAGTAAAATTACCCACTCCTATAAGTCTCATTTCTTAGTACATGAGTACTCAGGAATCCTTCCTTATTGTTCATCTGTAGTATTTACCAGAACATTTAGTTTTATGCAACACTTTGAATTCAATCCCCAAGGTGTTTCCCCCCCCAAAATGCATCAAATGTAATATGCCTGCAACTGTTTTTGCATCAATTCCAGAAAGATACAGCTGTTTTAAAATGTTGCAAATTGATGCTACATTTTATTTCCACACATTCACAGAAGCTACTGAAGATGAAATCTGAAACATTTCTTGGCCCTATTCAGCATCCTAAGCATCTTGGTTTCAAGACTTTATTCTAGCATTAGCATTAGACTAAAAATCCTATGACTTAATATTTTCAAGAATGGAGGATTTCTTCAGGCTCATATATATTCTTAGTGCCACCGGCGTCCATTTGTCTATCAAAAGATGAACCCAATTCTCACCAAGATTTCAGGAGCTACTGATGAACAATTAAATAAAATTACTTGAGTAAGAATGTAACACAATGCATTCTCTCAGCTGAACAAAATGTATACAAAATTAGATAACACACACCCATCACCTATATTTATGCATATTAAAGTTCCATTTTTTCCAAACAGAAAATTTGTGGTTTGAAACAAATCTGATATTTTAGTGTAAAAACTGTATGCATGTGCAATGGTTATGTGTGCAATAAACTGCAAATGTCACTTTGATGATTAAAATTATATTAGGTAAATTTCAAGATTTGCACCTAGCATTTATACTACCATGAATCCTTCAAAATCTGTGCTTAAACTAATTCTGCAGCATCATTTATATTATTGCTGCTCTTGGTACACAAAATCAAAATAAAGGAATCTAAAAATTCAAATGTGCATAATTGGGAGGTTTTCTTAGTATAACTTTGAAAGGTAGTTTGCTCACTCATTTAAATGCTTAATGTAACTAATGAACTGGAAAACTAGCATTCTTTTTCACGTTGCAATCTTCAACTATCACAATAAACACGGTTAGTGGTTATCACAAAATGTTTATCAACATCAAACAGGGCAAGAAGTACACATATCTGCTCACATACTCAACACTTAGTACTTGAAATCAAAGAATAATTCGTATTTCCAGTTCTGCCAAGCTCCAGCATTAACGTCATTCAGTGCCATTTTCAATTTAGCCAGGGGATACAAATTCGTGGAAGAGACTCTGCTGGTTTGAAAATGTATTTAAGATTCTCTTCTCCCCTTTGAGAAGTGGGGTGGAGAGTATGCAATTTTTTTTATATATATATATATTCCCGAATTGTGCATGGGTCGCCAAGCAAACACCCCAAAACGGCTCAGAAACAAAGCGGAGATAGAGCTACCCTCCACGTTTATTGACAACCAGATTACATAATAACAATCCCCTCGGATTTCCCAATTCTTTACTATGAATCCCCCCCACGTCCATTCACGTGCAAAATGAGGGTTATTTCAAGCTCCGGAAAAGCAGCTGCGAACCTGTGGAAAAACCGGAGGTTTGGGGGGGAGCGGGAAAAGGGACGGGCTTTTTTGAGGCGTCCGAGCGAGTTAGAAAAAGAAGCGAGCGAGGAAAAGCGTAGGGGAAACCCCACTGATTGTTCAGTTCCTCTTCCATTTCTCCACGTCTATAGGAATGCTCCCGAAACGGCCCCTTTAAATACCGCCCTCGCGGTTCCCCCACACGCCCACCCGTCGCACCACGAACAGCTGCTGCCCTTTTCTCTCTCCCTCCCACCTCGAGGCGCGCGACACCTCCCCCGCCTCGGTGTGTGTGTGTTTGTGTGTGTGTGCGCGCGCCGCCGCCGCCGCCGCCACCTCCTCCTCTTCCTACAAAAGCAACGGCCAGTCGGCGGCTGTTCCAGAAACTTCCTCACTCCCCCCTCCCTTTCCTTCCTCGTTCCAGACCGCCGACGCCCCTAACCCCCTCCCGAGTAAGTTACGGTGTCTTTGCCCATATCCCGCTTTTCCATGTTGCGGGTTCACCTCCCCCCACATCCCGGATCTGTTAGCGCAACTGAGCCAAGCCGGCCGATACTGGCGGCGGGCGCGCCGTGATGGATGGATGGCTGGCTGGCTAAGAGCAGGTTTGAGTGACAGCGCTTACCTGGGTGCCAATCTTCGTCACACTGACAAGCGGCTGCAGCAATCGGGACCCGCACCGCCGCGACGCGCGTCACCACGCATACATGGCCTCGACCAATTGCAGGGCGCGCCAGGCGAGACGACAACACGCTTCGAAAGACGCCTCATCAATATTCAGCAAGGGAGCGGGGCACGTCGTATTTTTAGATACGCCCACTCCGCGGAGCGCCATAGTGAAGGGGCGGGGCGGCAAGAGAAGTACCGTCCCCTTGGGCCTGGGCGCGAGGCTGAATTGCCTTAATGAATACTCATTAGGTTGGGGGAGGGTGCCACCCACCCCTCTCAGCTTGAGGGGTGGAAGAAGTTTTCTACTATCGCCGCTGCGGGTTTGATGCTCATGAAACGCTCCGTTCCTTGGAGCCATCGATCCGAGCCGAAGGCGCTTGTGACGTCACATCGTGTTTCCCCCTCCCCCGATATGAGATGGCCGGGGTGATCCTGAGGCTCTAGTTAGGATGTAATACAATCCGCAGGGTGCGAACGGAGCTGTTCCAGATGGCTTTGGTTCGTTTTATTTGTGCCCCAGATCTCTTCTGAATAGTGTTGTTTTTCCTTTCCCCCTCCCCCTAATACTGAAATTGTCTCAATGTGCAAGACATGCGTTTTAAAATACATAGATTTTTGTTCGGGGCATTCGCCGTTTGGTTGCGTTTGCGACTGACTTGCTTGGCTTGGTATAACAGAAAACTATAAACTGAAGAGACTGGTTTGGTTTCCCTAATACATCACCATATTTTAAGAACCCCATTAGTTTGCAAAGTTTGAAGAATAATAGTTCCAAAAGATTGCAGCTCATTCTTTCTAAATGAACTCCTTGTGCACCCAGTTATACTGAATATTTCTAAACATTCTGTTAATAATGGCAAAATTATAACACTTTTGCAATACTTTCAAAGCTTAATTTGTTAGCTACAAAAACAATAAGAGGGTAAATGCAAATATGCACTAGTTTCGTATTTTAGAAATGTTACACATGTTTAAGATTAAATTCAACACAAATACAGTGTTTGATATTGCCCACTTGTCAAGTATTATTTGACAACTATATTTGACAGTTAACTAATACTTATATGGAATACACACACACAAGATTATATTCCTTTCTTAAGACAGTACTATATGGTGATTGTATGGTTTTCCCCCTTTAAAGTGTTAAAAACTGCTTAACATTCAATAGTATGATATAATTTCATTTACATATTTTAATGTACATAATAATACAAAAGTGAGAATTTTGTGGGATCAGTTCTTTTTTACCACTCTCACTTTTAGCATGAGAAAAGGAGAATAAAAATAATCAATTTCATAACTGAAACAGGTAGTTTGTGGATTATGACCATTCATTCAGCAATAATTCAGTTATGATGCTGAATGAATGGTATTTACGACTAGTCCTCGAAGTTCCAGATGTTGTAGTATGTTCACAGCCAAATGGTTGCAGTTTGGGTGCTTGGCATCCGAATTGCATTACTATTGCACCATATTGCCCAGGGGAGACATAGCAGTGTTCCAATATTTGAGGGGCTGCCACAGAGAGGAGGGGGTCAAGCTATTCTCCAAAGCACTTGAAAGCCAGACAAATAATAATGGATGGAAACTGATCAAGGAGAGATTCAACATGTAAATAAGGAGGAATTTTCTGACAGAGCAATCAACCAATGGAACAGCTTGCCCTCGGAAGTTGTGGGAGCACCATCACTGGAAGCTTTTAAGAAGAGACCGAACTGCTATCTGTTAGAAATGGTGTAGGGTCTCCTGCTTGGGTTAGATTACATACAAGGCCCCAACTCTGTTTATATGTTAAAATTCCATAATCACGGGATCACAATTTGCAATCTTTCCTGCTGGCTTCCCCATTGATTTTGCTTGTGGGAAGCTGGCAAATAAGGCCACAAGTGGTTCCTGTAAGCTGCTCCTGCTTTTCCTCCCAAGGAACTCCACTACAGAGTAGGAGATCACCTACAGACAGCATCAGCATCCCCTGTGAGTCCTACTGTCCCACCTGCCCTCTGTAACATTCACCTGGAGTAACCCTGATCTACCTGCGTAGCGATTGCTCATGGACACCCCTCCCACCTCTGCATGTCATCCTGTGCTCCTTGCCTGGGATCCCTGCCTCTTCCTGCTTAACAACCCACACAATCCTGAGAGTTGAATGGCAACTGGGACTGCCAGGATTGCATTGCTAAGTGATGTGATCATATAATGTCACACTTTATGACTGCATCACTTACTAACAAGTCCCGGTCCAAATTATTATCATAACTTGAGGACTACCTGTACTGATATACATTCTTTCCTACCTGTTTTAGTTTTTTACCATACAGAAATCTGTGTGAATGAAGCATAAATCGTGTTGTTTTCTGTTGCCTATGAAAAAAAGCAATCTTTCAAATTAAATTTGACTCCTTGCCACTTCATGCATATGTCCTATAGGTGGAAAACTCAATTACAATAAATTAGTTCATGTTCAAAATATTCCAACATTTCTTAATGTTTGTCACAAAAGTGTATCAATTCTAACAATCTGAAATGAGAGAGTATTCAATAACTGAATGTTAGACATTATTAATTCCTGCAGTGTTCAATGTTCTGTTTATGGGGCAATTCTTTCCTTGGAATAAACAAACTGTTGCTCATCTTGAGACTTTTTAAATAAATAGGGCATATGAACAAATTAACCACCATCACATTAATAGGCTTAAAGAAATCAAACACTGAAAGTATGGAGTAAGCAACTTTGAGAGTATCTTGTTATACTGTATGAATTTTTTCAGCAAGGCTCCATTTTACTACGTTCGTATATATTGTAAATCATAAATAGTTACAATTATGGTAATAAAAATACAGGTTCAGACCTTTACAGGTTACATTCTTGTAGGACCAACTGAAATTGCGAAAGGTTCAGGCTGCTGAATTTCAGGAGTTCAAAAGGCACATTTGTTAAAAGGATAGGGAAAAAATGCTGATAATGGAGCCATACCAGTATGAGCTTAACTTGTTGGATGGACTGATTGTGAGCCTTCCACCATGTAAATTAAAGTTTAAGAAATTAAAGTGCGGTTGCAATAAAGGCAAGAACAGAATTAAGATCTCTTTTTAATAAGAAGTTCTGTAGTTGATTGGAATATTAATTCTAAGTGTCTCTTCCTGTTCCAAAATAGCAGAATATATACATGCTTGCTTAGGCAAAACACAAAATAAGGGCATAAAATAAAAGCACAGTCAATGTATTTCATTATTGGCTTAATTCCCTTTTACCAAGTATCTGTCCAAAATGAAAATGGGCTGGCATTGATATTAGAAAATGCTTGGCCTTTTGACACATTTCTCAGAAGATCAGAGGCAGTTGCTGTGATTGCCTCTCCAAATGCCCTTGACCTTCATATGTATTATGCTACTAATACTGCAATAACAGTTTTAGTAAATCCTGATAATAAAATTGAGATGAAGAGATAATCTGTAGTAAATGCAAGGGCATTTTCAGGTTTTCATTACATTGGCATGATTTTACACGATCAGAATTAAATACTAATTCTAAATGACATTATTATAAACTTGTGAGAATTTCTGAAATGAGAAGGTGAGATAAATATAATAAGTAATAACAAGTTAGCATTTCCATAATGATTCCTAATCCTGTGTCCAGGACTAAAAAATTAATGAAAATTATAAACCCAATAGACATATTCTTATTTCCTGTTACTACTAATGTAATAATCATGCATAGGAAACCATTGTTTACTAATGTCATTTAGATTATAATATGCATGATCAAGATGAGGTAAACTATTTTATTTCAGTTATAGCTTTGTTGTATAAACTCTATCAATTTTAATTCACATGGCTAAAAACCTCACATTTATCTTGCGGTAGCATCATCAGCCAAAATATCAATCTCCTTACCTCAATTCAGTCAATGAGGTATAAAATACAATAATCTAGATTTATTAAAATTAAACTAGACTGGAATCCAAAAGTAAGAATGAAATGCAAGTTCTCTTGCCATACCATTCTCTTCCTTTATTGTGGCAGATATTTATATACAAAAACCCACTGTATTTAGATAAAAGAACCCTGATTCCTCTTGGCTTCACAGTATCAGCTAATTTCTTTTATAATGTTGATATGTAGTTTTTTGCTTTTCAAGCATACCAAAATGACTTATCTGAAAAAATGCTTTATTAAAATGAACCACACTAGAGTTAATCTTCTTTCACCTACAAAGGCTGTTCTATTTCTTTTTGCAGCATATCCATTTTTTTTTTAAGATAAAAGAACAGTTAGCTATTGTAGAAGGCTATAATAACCCAGAAAAAGTGCTCTGTGCAGTTTCCCTGGTAAGTTACGCAAACACTTAATGTAACTCCTAAATTGTCCAAATTAAGGGTAATTTGGCAGTCCGTTTGCAGACATACAAAGGCACTTTCTCCCATTCTATGTGAATGTTCTTTCTTGCTTTTGATCTTTTCCAAGGCTGGGGGCTTCCAGATGAATGGTGTTCTTTGTTTACTGCATTATATTTAGAGAAGCTTGTCTGATGTTTTGGGAAGAAAGTTCACTACTTTTAAAATAATTTTTAGCTATGGATGCAGGATATATTTGTTTAGTTTGTATTTGTATGGAAATTTACATATGTCACATTTTTTTAATCACTAGAAAATTGCACTAGAAAATCAAGAGTTTTTCAATGAAAGTTCATCAACTAATTAATTAATTAATTAATTAGAAGTCTGCATATAAATGAATATATTGATTACCATAATAAAAGTATATTATATTAGGGAAAATACTTGCAAAATATATAATACAAAATATCAATTAAACTGTATAGAAATCTTATGTTGCATTGCCATTGCTATTCTAGATCCATTGTTAGACATGGGCTGAATATATTGCATTTTTAGTCAAGTAAATGCATACTTTAAAAAGACTTCATATAACTGGTATAATGTACTCTGATTTTAGGAAAGATTGACATTTCATACATACAGAACAATTTTTAAATGGTGTGAATGTGATAATAATTTTTGTGACATGTTGAATGTAGACATTGATCTAGAGCGCCAAAGAAAGGGTTGTTTTTGGAATAGAATAAGAGCAGAGCAGAGCAGAGCAGAACAGAACAGAACAAAATTCTTTATTGGCCAAGTGTGATTGGACACACAAAGAATTTGTCTTTGGTGCATATGCTCTCAGTGTACGTAAGAAAAAATAAAATACATTCATCAAGAATCATAAAATACAACCAGTGATTGGTTACTTATAGGTTACTATAGGCAATCAAATAGGTTACTAATATGCAATCAAAACATGCTATGAAAACAAATAAAACAATATAAATTGTAAAGATACAAGCAACACGGTTATAGTCTTAAGTGAGAAGAGATAGATAATAGGAAGGATGAGAAGAATAAGAGTAATACAGTCTTACTAAGTAATTTGACAGTGTTGTGGGAGTTACCCCGAATGCCATCACTCTGTTTATCAGAGTGATGGCATTTGGGGAAAAACTGTCTGCCATGCCCCTGGTGGAGACTGACTCTGAGGAAGAGGAGGAACAGCCAACAGGGAGTGGGAATGTGGCTCCAGAGGTGGTGGAGGAGGCTGAGGAAGGGCAGAGGCCAGCTGAGCAGTCAGAGGAGGATCCAGGCCCATCCCCTATCCATCCTAGGTCACGCAGGGAGGAAAGGATCAGGGAAAGTCTACTCAAGAGGAGATTGCCATGATCCTCCTCGTAGCTTGCGGATGGGAGCTATGTATATAAGTTTGCAACTGCGCAGTTAGAATTTGCAGGAGTCAATTTAGTGTTCACATTGAAAGAGGTTTACCTTTGCTGCCGTTCTTCTCTACCGGACTTTCATGTATGTTTTGGGTTTTGCGTTATTTTGAGAGACTACGGGTCATCACATTTTGACTCCTGCCACCCCTTCAACTTATTTTTGTTTTTTGTGGGGTGACCATGGATCAGCTCAGAGCAGAGATTGCCCAGTTAACCCAGCAAGTGGCTCTTTTGACTGCACAGGTGGCACAAATGCAAGCTGCCCGGCCATGCCAAAAATGCCCAGTGGCAGTGCCAGATAAATTTGATGGTTCACTGGCCCAATTTCCAGTATTTTGGGGGCAGTGCCAGCTTTACATGAGCCTTCGGCCTGAGGACTTTCCCACTGACCGGGATAAGGTGGGGTTTTTGATTAGTTTGTTGTCAGGCTCTGCAGCACATTGGGCGATGCCTCTGCTGACCCAGCCCAACCAGGTGTTGGACAAGTATGCTGAGTTTTGCCGTCAGTTTCGGGCCATGTTTGAAGACCCTGTTCGAAGCCAAACAGTAAACAGACATTTGAGAGAGTTGAAGCAGGGGCGTGGCTCACTCATGGATTATATTGCTAGTTTTCGGGTGGTTGCTCAGGATGTATAATGGAATGAGGCAGCACTATTAGTCCAGTTCCAGGAGGATTTGTCGTCGGAGCTCCTGGATGAGTTGGCATGCACTGAATGCCCTCGCACCCTTCAGGAGCTCATGCATTTGTGTCTTCGTATTGATGCTAGACTTCAGCAGTGACGGGTGCGATGACGGACAGAGACTGTATCTGTTTCCAGCAAGAAATGGCGCCCTTGGTGGAAGTGCCTTTGGAGGAACCCATGCAGTTGGGGGCTGGCCGCCCTCGCCTGACTCAAGTAGAAAAGAATAGACATTGTGGTGATGGTCTATTGTGGCAATCGAGGCCATTTTGCAGCCAAGTGTCCTGTTAACACATCCACAGCAGCGATACCTGCGGTGGCAGGAAATAAGCATCGCTCGGCCTACGGGGCTCTGCAGGTCGGGGTGTAAAGGTGTAAAGTCCATAGGCCCGCCATCTTCACCAACCTTGCCACCCTCGCCACCTTTGACATCTTCGACATCACCACAGTCGCTATTGGTGAAGCAACTTGTGCTGCCAGCAAGTGTGTTCGTGCCTGGTGTGGGAGTGGTGGAGATACCAGCTTTGGTCAACTCAGGGGCCACAGCCAATTTAATGGATGCTCATTTGTCAAGCAGTGGTTCATTCCTCAGCAACAGGTATCTCCACCAGTAATGGTGGAGACGATTGATGGTCGGCCCCTTCGTTCGGGACCTGTGGTTGCTGCAACCAACCCCCTTTGCATGCGTATTGGGCAGCATGTGGAGGAAACCGTGTTTTACATTGCCGCAGTGCCTCATTTTGCCTCATTTTCCAGTGGTGCTGGGTTTGGAGTGGTTACAGGCCCACGATCCACAGATTGTCTGGTCGTCTGGAGCTGTGTGCCAACCATTGCTTGTGCTCCTGTGCAGGGAGTGTGGCTACGCCCGTGGACCTGGATCTACCTACGGAGTTGGACTTTGCTGATGTGTTTGGGGAGAAGGAGGCGGATCAGTTGCCTCCGTATCGGGTGTATGACTGTCCAATTGACTTGTTGCCTGATGCAAAATTGCTAGTGGGTCGGATATATTCCCTGTCAGAACCGGAGTTGGCCTCATTGCGGGATTTTATTGACAAGAACCTCGGGAAAGGGTTTATCCAGCCTTCTACCTCCCCATTGGCTGCACCGGTGCTTTTTGTAAAAAAGAAATCGGGGGAGCTACATTTGTGTTGTGATTACCGCAAGTTGAATGCAATCACAGTGAGGAATCGATACCCGTTTCCCCTCATCCCTGAACTGATTGAGCAGCTTCGTCAAGCTAAGATCTTTACGAAGTTGGACTTGCATGGGGCCTACAGTCTGGTTCGCATTCGTGCAGGGGACGAGTGGAAAACAGTTTTCCGGAAGAGGTAATGGGCATTTTGAGTATGCTGTGATGCCTTTTGGATTAACCAATGCCCCCGCTATGTTCATGCATTTCATACACAATGTTTTCCATGATTTGTTGGATCAATTCATGGTCATTTATTTAGATGGCATTTTGATTTACTCAAACTCCCTGCAGGAACATTGGCAGCATGTGCGGCTGGTATTGCAACGTTTGCATGATAACCACCTGTTTGCTAAACGTGAGAAGTGTCAGTTTGCACAAACCATGATTGACTTCTTGGGACATCATATTTCACCTGCTGGGGTGGAAATGGACCTGGAAAAAATTCTATCGTTGCAGGAGTGGGAACCTCCACAGCGGGTTAAGGATGTGCAACAACTGTTGGGGTTTGCAAACTACTACCGCACATTTATTCCCCGCTTTGCTGCCTTGACTGCTCCCCTTTCTAATCCGTTCAAGAAGGGGGAGAAGTTCCATTGGGGCGCTGAGGAGCAGGCAGCTTTCGAGGCGTTGAAAGTCGCGTTTGCTTCCCAGCCTATTCTCAAATACCCTGATCCAGGCCAGCCATTTGTGGTGGAAACAGATGCTTCTGATGTGGCTGTTGGTGCAGTGCTCCTCCAGGCCTATGGTCCCACAGGCACCTTGTTCCCATGCGCTTATTATTCCCGGAAGTTGTAGGCTCCAGAGCGCAACTATACAATTTGGGACAAGGAGCTATTGGTGGTTAAGGTCGCTTTTGAGACATGACGGCACCACCTGGAGGGGGCTCATCACCAAATCGAGGTTCAGACAGATCATTGCAATTTGGAACACCTACGTACAGCTCGGACATTGAACCAGCGTCAGGTGAGATGGTCCTTATTCTTTGCTTGATTTGATTTCCGGGTGACCTATGTTCCGAGTGGAGGGAATCAACGCGCCGACGCCCTATCTTGGGAGCCCCAGTATACCCGAAGGGAGGATAAAATCTTGCCCCGGATGGTGATTCCGTTGGAGCAGTTTGCGGTCACCAAGGAACCTGTGGACCTTTGAGTGAGGATTCAGGAGACGCAGCGGCAGGACCCATTTGTGGCAGCTCAACGTCAAGAATTGGATGAGAATGGGAGACAAGAGACTCCTTGGGCGTATATTGGGGACCTGTTGCAGTTCCGTGATCGCATTTATGTGCCTGGAGGTCCTCTTCGTGGCCTTATCCTACATCAATGTCATGATAACCCGGCGGCAGGACACTTTGGGGTGTTCAAAACACTTCACCTCATCTCTAGGACATTTTGGTGGCCGAGACTTAAACATGATATGTCGGGATATGTGGCATCCTGTGGGATCTGTCGCCAAGCCAAGTATGCTCCTGGTGTGCCCCCTGGTCTCTTGCAGCCCTTGCCCACGCCAGAAGGACCGTGGGGGGCAGTTTCACTGGATTTCATCATTGAGTTACCACCATCGAATGGTGCCACAACCATTTTGTTGGTGGTGGATATGTTGACTAAAATGGCCCACTTTATTCCGTGTGCAGTTCTTCCATCAGCCAAGATAACGGCTCAATTGTTTATCTCCCATGTTTTCCGGTTGCATGGGTTACCAGACCGCATGGTATCAGATCAGGGGGTACAATTTACAGCACGCTTCTGGCAGACCCTACCCGCGAAACTGCAGGTTCAGGCATGTCTGTCATTTGCTCATCACCCCAAAACTGATGGGGGGACAGAGAGAGTGAATGCTATTTTGGAGCAGTACCTCCGCTGTTTCATACTCAATACTCAACAAGACAATTGGGTGGAAGTGCTGCCGGTGGCAGAATTCGCTTATAACAATGCTCAACATGCATCCACCCGTGTGTCCCCTTTCTTTGCTAACTATGGGTTTTATCCACGACTTTTCCCTTTAGCCCCGTCTGATTCCCCAGTTCTGGCAGTGGATACATTTTTGCAGGAGTTAAAAGCCATGCACCACATGGTCCGCAATCAACTAGAGAGAGCCAAGGAAGACTATAAACGGTTTGCAGACCGACATCATCGCGATGTTCCACCTTTAGTGGTCGGTGATTGGGTTTGGCTCTCTACTCGATATTTACCAACGACGCGACCATCGAAAAAGCTCGATCACCATTACTTGAGACCTTTTCCGGTCGAGGCGGTGATCAATCCTGTGGCTTATCATCTCTCCCTGCCATGGACCATGCGTATCCATCCTGTTTTTCATCGTTCCCTGTTAGTCCCTGCCTCGGCCGACAGTCCACATAGACCGACTCCATCACTGCCAGCCCCAGTAGCCCCTCTGGGAGAGGAGGAGTACGAAGTGGATAGCATCTGAGATTCATGCCAGTTGCAGGGCCGATTTCAGTATTTGGTGGCATGGAAAGGTTATGGACCAGAGGACTTCACCTGGGTCGATGCCACTGATGTTCATGCTCCTTGTTTGGTCCAGGACTTTCACGCTCAGTTTCCTCAACATCCTCGTCTGCCTTGTCCCGGGGAGGCGGCCCTGCGGGGGGGGATAGTGTCATGCCCCTGGTGGAGACTGACTCTGAGAAAGAACAGCCAACAGGGAGTGGGAGTGTGGCTCCAGAAGTGGTGGAGGAGGCTGGGGAAGGGCAGAGGCCGGCTGAGCAGTCAGAGGAGGATCCAGGCCCATCCCCTATCCATCCTTGGTCACGCAGGGAGGAGCGGATCAGGGAAAGGCAAGGTCTACTCAAGAGAAGATTACTATGATCCTCCTCATGGCCTGCAGGTGGGAGCTATGTATATAAGTTTGCAACTGCGCAGTTAGAATTTGCAGGAGTCAATTTAGTGTTCACCTTGAAAGGTTTATCTTTGCTGGCGTTCTTTCCATAGTCTTTTCTTGGTTATTTTCCTGGAGTTTATGATTAGTTATCTTGGCTTGCTTTAGAACTCTCATCAATGCGGTTTGTTTTGGTTTTCTGTTTGCCTCCTTATTTACTTTTGTGACTTTAAACTGTGCCTAATAAAACAGTGAAGTTTAAGTTGAAGGCATTACCGGAGTTTAATGTATGTTTTGGGTTATTTTGAGAGACTACGGGTCATCACACTGTCCTTATGTCTAGTTGTTCTAGTGTGCAGTGCCCTATAGCAGGGGTCAGGGAACTTTTTTACCTTTTACCCCCCCAAAAATTTATAAACGCTGACGTTACCCCCTTGATTTGAAAGGAAGGAAATCATACACTATTTGTATGTAAACCAGTGGTCCCCAACCTTTTTGTGCCAGGGACCAGTTTCACTCAGAAACACTTTTTCAAGGATGGGCGGGGGGAGAAAGAGTCCGAGTTTGGTGGTTTGCTTGCAGACGTTTCATTATCTGACTAGGTAACATCTGATGTTGTTACCTAGTCGGTAATAAAACGTCTGCCAGCAAAACCACCAAGTTCAGGGAACGCCAATGCCTCCTCATTGCAACCCTGAGCGACAGATAGTCCCTGCAGGACGGCTGAGAAGCCTCGCCTCTCGGCCCTGCCTTCATCAGCCCCATCCCTCAGGTGTCTCCCTCCCTCCCTCAGCCTCATCCCTCAGGTGTCTCCCTCCCTCCCTCAGCCCCATCCCTCAGGTGTCTCCCTCCCTCCTCAGCCCCATCCCTCAGGTGTCTCCCTCCCTCCCTCAGCCCCGTCCCTCAGGTGTCTCCCTCCCTCCCTCAGCCCCATCCCTCAGGTGTCTGCCTCGTTTCTCTCTCTCAGTCGCTCTCTCACTCCTCACCAGCCCAGGAAGAAACTGCTTCAAAGAAGCCGGCAGGGTGGCTTTTCCTGTCGGCGCAGCTTCTCCAAAGCGCCCGTTCACCCCCCACCCCGCCGCCCACGGTTCAATCCTCCGTTCTGCCTGCCTGCCTTCGTTTCTGGTGGTTTCGGAGCGCAGCTTCTCCGAGTGCCCGCTCACCCCGGCTTCTTTGAAGCAGTTTCTTCCTGGGCTGGTGGAGGAGCGAGAGAGCGACTGAGAGAGGAATGAGGCGGGAGGAAACCGAAGCTGCTGAGCCAGAGAGCAGGACAGGCTTCCGTTGCTTCCTCCCTCCCCTTCTCTCATTTGTGTCCTTGATTCCCGATCCCAGCAGCATTCACCGAAGGCGAACAGAATGTCGGAAATAAAATGCCTGGGGTAATGAGAACGGTCGCGCCAGCGCGACCGGCCTCATTACCCCCAGGATTTTCAGTTTTACCCCATTTGGGGTAATTTACCCCTGTTCCCCGACCACTGCCCTATAGCATCGTTTTGAGGGTAGAAGTTGAAATAATTTATGTTCAGGATGTGAGAGGTCTGTAGATATTTTCACAGCCCTCTTTATGACCTGTGCTGTATACATGTCTGCAATGGAAGGCAGGTTGGTAGCAATTGTTTTTCTGCAGTTCTAATTATCCATTGAAGTCTGTGTCTGTCTTGCTTAGTTGCAGAGCCAAACCAGACAGTTATAGAGGTGCAGATGACAGACTCAATCATTCCTCTGTAGAACTGAATCAGCATCTCTTTGGCAGTGGTGAGATTCAAAAATTTTACTACCGTTTCTGTGGGCATGGCTTCATGGGCATGGCGTGGCTTGGTGGGTGTGGCTTGGTGGGCATGTCAGGGGAAGGATACTGTAAAATCTCCATTCCCTCCCCACTCCTGAAGGAAGGTTACTGCAAAATCCCTATTCACACCCCATCCCACTAACCTGCTTTCCAGCTCCATTCTCCTGTGCAGGGCAATCAAAGAAGACTCGGGAGGCAGAGAATAGATGGGGGTGGGGCCAGTCAGAGGTAGTGTTTGCCAGTTCTCCGAACTACTCAAAATTTCTGTTACCGGTTTTCCAGAACTGGTCAGAACCTGCTGAATACCACTTCTGCTCTTTGGGCAGTTTGAATTTTCTGAGTTGGTGTAGGATAAACGTTCTTTGTTGTGCTTTTTTGATGATGTTTTTGATATTAGGTGTCCATTTTAAGTCCTGAGATATGATAGAACCTAGAAACCTGAAGGTCTCTACTGTTGACACTGTGTTGTCTAGTATTGTAAGAGGTGGTGATATAGGAGGGTTTCTCCTAAAATCTACCACCATTTCTATGGTTTTGAGTGTATTTAGTTCAAGATTGTTCTGGTTGCACCACAGGACTAGTTGTTCAACCTCTCGTCTGTATGCAGATTCATCGTTGACTTGAATGAAACCAATCACTGTTGTGTCATCAGCACACTTCAGTATTTTAACAGATGGATCATTTGAGATGCGGTCATTGGTATATAGGGACAAGAGAAGTGGAGATAGCACACAGCCTTGGGGGGGCCCTGTGCTAATTGTACAGGTATCAGATGTGATTCTGCCTAGCTTCACCTGCTGCTTCCTGTCTGTTAGGAAGCTTATGATCCACTTACAAGTGTGATCAGGTACAGCTAGCTCATTTAGTTTAGTTAGAAGAATATCTGGAATGATGGTATTGAATGCTGAACTATAAAGTCTACAAAGAGGACACTTGCACAGGTCTTTGGATTCAAGATGTTGTAGGATGTAGTGCATATTAACAGCAGCATCTGTCGATCTATTTGCTTGGTAGGCAAATTGCAGGGGGTCTAGCAGTGGATCCATGATGGTTTTCAGGTGGGCCAGCACTAGCCTTTCAAAGGTCTTCATAACTACGGATGTTAGAATGACCGGTCTGAAGTCATTCAGTTCCTTGATGAAAGGTTTCTTCAGCACTAGGATGATAGTAGAACATTTGAAGTAAGAAGGAACATAGCACATCTCTAGCGATTTATTAAAGATGGGGGTGAAGATATGGGCCAGTTGGCCAGCACAAGCTTTTAAGCAAGAATGAGTTATCTTGTCTGGGCCTGGTGCTTTTCCTGGCTTTTTTCTGTGAAATAGACCTAGCACCTCATTTTCTGTCATCACCAGAGGTGGTGGGCCCAGTGGGATGGAGTAGGTTGCAGGAGGCTTGGCTATTGTTGGTATGTCTGAGATGGGGATTGTGGAGATGGATGGCAGTAGTTTTCTCTCAAACCTACAGTAAAACACATTCAGGTCATGTGCCAGTTGTTGATTTCCTTCAGCATGGGAAGGAGGTTTGCTGTAACCGGTGATATTTTTTAGAGTTTTCCACATGTTTGTTAGTTCATTTATTGAGAATTGATTCCTTAGCTTTTCAGAGAAGCTTCAGAAGCTAAAGAAAATGGAATGGCTTGTTCACATATTTTTCTATGTTGATCACATTTGAGCCTAGCATTTTATACAAATCCAGAAAAAATAAGAACAAAGACTCAACAAACCGGGAAACTGACTATGAAGCCTGAAAATATGATTGTTTCAATGAGTAGCAGAGAGATCTGATTCTTGGGCAAGGTCTACAGCATTTATTCCAAATCATTTCTAATAAACCAAAGAACTGATATGCATGTCAAGAAAGCACAACCACTATATCTGATTGTGGTTCTTGAAGACCATCTTAATCTATAGGTATAAGTATGTGGATGATACTTGGGTCCAAGATAAAAAGGAAGGAATTAGAAGTGTTCACCAAACATACCAACTTTGTGGACAGATACATCAAATTCACATGGGAAGTTGTTATGGAAAATAGTTTAGTCTTCCTGGATTGTGCAGTACACATTAAGGAAGACAAAAGCCTTAACACTGAAGTTTACAGAAAACACCCATGCATAGATCAGTTTTTACATTTTTATTTCCTCCACCCACTGGAGCACAAAATGGGAGTTATCAGAACCCTTCACCACTGAGATCTGCCAACTAGCAAAGGCCTGCCAACCAGCAAAGATAGGAAAGAAAAAGAACTGAAACATGTCAAGGAAGCCTTCAGAACATGTGTCTATCCCAAGTGGGACTTCATCAAATCTCAAAAAAGACCCCACAGAAGCTCCTCCATAATAGACAAAGAAGAGAACAATGAACAAAGCAACGTTGTCATTCTATACATTTCAGGCATATCAAAAAAGCTCAGGAGAATGTTTAGCCAACACAACATACGTGCCCACTTCAAACCCAAGAATAAACTAAGGAAGAAGCTTGTCCACCCCAAGGATAAAATCAGGAGTGGGATCCAACCGGTGTAACTACTGGTTCGGTGATTTATGATTTGCGTGCACATGCTGAAGAGGCACTCCAATGACCTCCTAATTGGTCAATGTGGCAGCACCACACCCAGCCATCTTGCAATCTTACTTTATAGGATTTGGGGCCAGTGATTCCCTCTACCTTTCCCTGACCATGGAGCATGTGTGTCTACAAGTCTATGGAGAGGCTCCACAACTGAAGCTTTATGGGGTAGAAAAGGTTGGGGACGCGTGTATGGCACGTACCTTTGCTTCAATGGGATAAATGCCAGCAGCATTGATGCAGTCTCCCAGAAAGTCTACTTGGCTAACAGCGAGTTTGCATTTGTTTTTCTTCAATTTAAGTCCTGCTTTTTGGAAACAGGTTAGTACTTTTCGGAGACAGAATAAAAGTTCTTTTTTGTTGTTGGCCAAGATGAGAATGTTGTCAAAATAGGGGATGACTCCCAGAATACCTTGCAGCAAGTGTTCCAAAAGGCATTGAAAAATGCCTGGGGCTACACTGACACCAAATTGTAGGTGTTTGCATTTAAAAGCCTCTCTATGGGTAACTATGCTTTAGGCTTCAGCTGACAGATCATCAACAGGCAGTTGTTGCTAGGCTTGAGCCAAGTCTAATTTAGCAAAGATGGAGCCATTTCCTAGTGAATGTAATGTTGAATAAT
This sequence comes from Notechis scutatus, assembly GCF_049901735.1. Taxonomy (NCBI): domain Eukaryota; kingdom Metazoa; phylum Chordata; class Lepidosauria; order Squamata; family Elapidae; genus Notechis; species Notechis scutatus. The sequence goes on along the minus strand of NC_142013.1, from coordinate 55,774,246 downwards.
TGGGACTGGGTAGGCATTTGCTTGTAAAGTTCTATTAATTGTACTTTTATAATCCGTGCAGATCCTTATGGAGTCATCTTGTTTCAGAGGGTCACAATAGGGGTCTCCCATTTAGCAAAATCTACAGGCTCTAGCACCCCCTGGGAAATCAATTTGTCCAACTGTTCATCAACTTTAGAATTTAATGCAAAAGGTACTCTTTGTGGCTTTAAACGAATAAGTGCCATCTGAGGATCTAGATTGAAAGAAATTGGGGTTCACACGTCTGCAAAGTCATTAAGACTTCTAACTCCTGGTCATTAATGGAATTAATGCCAGTTACTTGTAACCCCAGGGAGGCAAACCAGTCTAAACCTAGTAAACTAGGTAGAGCACCCTCAACTACTATGAGGGGAAGATGTCCCTTAAATTGTTGGAACTGGATGTTAAACTTCCCTTTCCCAAAGACCAGAATAGACTGTCCTTGATAGTCTCTGAGTGACAGCTGGCAAGGGTGAAGTTATTTTTTAGTGATCGTAGGGACGAGCCACTTCAGGGTGCTCCATGACACGATGGATAGGGATGACCTGGTGTTCACTTCCATCTGACATGGATTACCTTCTAGGGAAACAGTGACATAAATTTTGTTAGTGCAAAATTGGCAAGAATGATTATGACTCAGCCTTGTGACAAGCGCTAGTAATAGTAAAACAATCTTCTTTTTGCTTTTGGAACCTTTGCTGAGGTTGATAAGGAATAGGTTGGTTGTTACTTCTTCCAGCTTGGCAGACTCTAGCCAACAAGCAAAATGTCTTCAGAGAAAAACAAGAAAGTCCAATTGCTTCTTGAAAAAACACCTTTGGGAATCTATTTAAGCTTCACGTTGCTATAAAAACAACAGTAGAAATGGTTTCAGAGGGGTGGAAGTAACTAAGAACTTTATATAGAACATGGCTCTTGATGGATCACAACTGTATAACATTCAGATTCAAACTACACTTCAGCTTCGAGCTACTAGCAAATAATGGGTCATATGCGGTCTACAGATAAAAATCCATAATTCAAAAAGATATCAAACTTGAAAACTGGCAACAAGGATCAGGAATCAGGAAGGAATTCATAAAGTAATAGCCAGAGACAGAATCTAGCAAAATGTTGCTTCTACACTATAATTCAGGCATATTCAAGAGTTTGGATGCTCTTGAGCCTTAGAAGACTGTATTTTTAGCCTCAAGAATATGGCTGACTGAATGTGAATTTTCAACATCTCTGTTGACAAGAGAAGAAGTACATCTTGGTGTGCATTCTATTAGTAGAGAGATCCTGAGTCTCTAAGGTCCCACTGATTTTGAAGTCAGCCTTACTGTCAGTCCCTGTGGTCTGGCACTATCAGGGATCATGGCTGATAATTTCATTTCATTTCATTTCATTTCTGACAACTGTAAAACAATAAGAAGTTTAATCTGGGAGGGCCTAGGAGGACAGTCTTTTCTGCTGTATCCCCTACCTTGTGAAACATCATTCACCCTGAGGTGAAGCTGCCCCAACCTTGTTGGCCAAACCATAGTATTGTGAGTGATTTTAGGGATTCCATGGTAGAGTGAAGTCTGTTAGATGGCAATGTGATCATTAACTGTTGCACTCTCTTAATGCTAAGCCACCATTTTTTTTTAAAAAAAAAATTAAATTAATGGTTTTATTGGTTTTTATGTATTTTACTTTTATGTATTTCATTTCATTATATATATCACATAAAATTACTATATGAAATGGGTGGCTAAGCAAATATGATAGATAATAGATGATGAGTGTATGGATGGATTAGACAGGTAGGTAGGTAGGTAGGTAGGTAGATAATGTGAAGGTGCCAAAGAATCTGCCAATGGAACAGCTTGTCCTCGGAAGTTGTGGGAGTGCCATCACTTGAGATTTTCAAGAAGAGATTGGACTGCCATTTGTCAGAAATGGTGTAGGGTCTCCCGCTTGGGTGGGGGGTTGGACTAGATGACCTACAAGGTCCCTTCCAACTCTGATTATCTGTTATCTGCCTGGTGTAATAAAATAAATATGTCTTGTTTGCTTTCAAATGCTGTACACAATAGATAAATCAAAATTTTCTTGTATTGTTCCTGTCTCTTGGGTTTGACATAATTCTGCTTTATGAGACGACCAGCCCTAGAACAGGGTTGTCAAACTTGATTTTATTGAGGGCTGTGTTTGATCTCGGGGGGCCAGGTGGGCATGGATGGGATGGGCATGGCCATCTTGATGTCACTCATGGTGGGGCTGGGGGATCCATTGTCTCCAATGGAGGAAAGTGAGACCAGAGAGAGGACCAAACCCTTGTCCTCCACAGGACCTTCTCTGTCCCTCTCAGACCATATGGAGGACCCCCAGACAGTGGCATAGGCTGTCCAGAGCCCTAGGCAGTGGAGGGCAAGTGCCCAGCCCACCCTCAAGCTCCCAGGGCACTGGGACCCCACAGCCCAGCCTAGTCCAGCCCTGCTTCCCCGAGGGGGTGCCCGGCTGCGCTTACCTCCTCTTCAAGGCTGCTGCTGCTGCTATGCTCACTCTTCTTGGTCAGGGTGCTCATGGTGTGTGCAGGAGGGCAAAGTGTGGGTCAAAGGGAGTCCCACTCCCTCTCCATGCAAGGAGATCTGGCTTTGTAACCAAAGCATCATCAGCAATAGGATGGGAGACCACCAGGAGAGGTCAGGAGGAGGAGACAAGGGAATGAGGGAATGGTGAAAGGACAGCCGGGCTACTGGTGGCCAAGTACTAAGGCAGGACTTCCCTCAGACCCTCCGTCCCTCTCATAATCTCCTCCCTCCCTCCCTCTTTTCTCTTTCCTTCTATTTCCTCCTTGCGCTCTTCCTATCTTTCCTTCTTTTTCTTTGTCGTTCTTCTTTCTCTTTCTCCTTTCCCATCCTTTCTTGGATGCTCAAATGCACAAGAGGAAACATTTCTCAACGCCTCCTTGCCTCGTGATCAAATGCCACTTTCGCTAGTAGTTTGCTTTGCTAGCATTCTGCTAGTGAAAACAGAGCTCAGGAGGGCTGAGCTCTGTTTTTGACTGCCACAACCTCCTCCAGCACACTGTCAGCCGCCACTAAGTTATAGATCAACATCTGGTTGACCTGGGCCAGGCTGAGGTACCACAGGTGGTCCTTTGCTCTTTCCTGGGTGGCCCTGCGGACCAAATCTAAGCATTCCATGGGTTGGATCTGGTCTGCATGCCTTGAGTTAGACACCCCGACCTAGAATGTCTCCGCTGATTAAAAAAATCAGTGCATTTTTGCTTCCTGGGGTATTTTATGTATGGGAAGACTTAAATAAGTCCACTTTGTGTTTAATAGAATTCTTTATTCTTTATTGGCCAAGTGTGGTTGGACACACAAGGAATTTGTCTTGCTGCAAATGCTCTCAGTGTACATAAAAGAAAAGGTACATTCATCAAGAATCATAAGGTACAACACTTAGTAATAGTCATAGGGTACAATAAGCAATCAAATCATACTAGGAAACAATAGTCAATATCAATCGTAAGGATACAAGCGACAAAGTTACAGTCATACAGTCACAAGTTGGGAGGGGAAGGGCAATCAGGAGTGATGAAAAGATTAATAGTAATAGTAGTGCAGACTTTGTAAATAGTTGGACAGTTTTGAGGGAATTATTTGTTTAGTAGAGTGATGGCTTTCAGGAAAAAAAACTGTCCTTGTGTCTAGTTGTTCTGGTGTGCAGTACTCTATAGCATCGTTTGAGGGTAGGAGTTGAAACAATTTATGTCCAGGATGTGAGTGGTCTGTAATGTAATTAATGTAATTTAATGTAAAACCATTCTTACAAATATTTTCCCTGCTTTTTGATTAGGCAAGTTTTCTTGTCTTTTGTTTTCACCCAGTGCTATTTTAGAAGTAATGAATGCCATTAATTTTAGAACTAACTGTTCAAAATGGCATTACTGGTTTGGCTGTGATGTTCTTTTGAATGTCAAGTATCAAGTGAATTGATTTTAAAATAACAATAAGCATTTTGCTCAGCTGCTGATTATCTTCCTAATCATACATTAATGAGGAAGGAGAAGCTGACATATCTGTCTTATATGAAATCAACCTAATGTGGCCCTGGCAGCAAGTTGTGTATAGTGCAATGTGGTGAATGCATCAAGCTGTTGATCAGACAGGAGACAGGTTTAGAAATGCAAACTAAAAATACTCTACAGGTCAATGTTTACTTCTAAGTAAGTCTGTTAAAAATAAACGTAATAGACAGTATTGATTGCTAAACATACATACAGGCATACATAAAAGAAATGTTTACACTTTATAAGGCTTTTTTCATTACTGGATTCATACTTTTGTGTTTATCATTCTTGTTTTAGTTCTCCTTATCTGCTTCTCTTACAGGACTGAGATTGCCTCCTTGGGAACATCAAAACACATTACGCTGCCAGAATTCATTGGCAGTAACTGTCTTGAATTAAAGCCTAATGCTATTACAAGACCAGCAACAGCTGCAAAGGAATATATCTGCAAGTCATCTGAAAGTAGGACAGATACTATCCATTGGAAAAAATAAATGTATATTGATTATTGTGGTTGTGTGTAAGTGCACAACCACAAGTAGTAGCCCAGTAACCATGCAAATAGACTCTTCTGCCCTTCTTTAATTATATGCAGTTGAAATATCTGGTAATATCCTGTTTTTAACATATTATTAAACATCTTCAGTTTTTAATGGCTATAATTACAAATTTTAGATATTGGCCACACATTTGGGATCACTGGACGAAATTAATTTGGTGCCTTTGCTGTTTGTGAAGATGAAAGGAGTGGAATGTGTTTATTATTCTAAAAATGCCCTCCATATAGTTAAATTCAGGGGTGGGATTCTACCACTTTGGACCAGTTCTATAGAACCGGTTGTTATAATTCTGCACAGTTCGGAGAACTGGCAAATCGCACCGCTGGCTGGCTCCTCCCCTCCCCTCCCGCCCTGCCCGGGAGGCTTTCCTGAGGCCCAGTCAGGGGTGGTATTCAGGGGGTTGGGGAAGGGAGAAGTGGCCTGAGAGCAGAGCTGAACCTTCCTTAGGATTGAAGCTTCTATTTTTCAGTGCAGACTCAGGCAGCAGATTGATAAAACATAGATCTGGGAGTGAAGCTGTGATTCTGCAAGCAGCTCAATCTGCCTGCCTGCTTTGCCTGATTTGGGGTAAAAGTTGCTTTTTTTAAAAAAAAATATTCAATCTTTACTTATATATCTATAATATTTACATACAAGCTATGCCCAGCCAGTCACATGACCACCAAGCAACACCCACAAATTAGGCCACACCCACAGAACCGGTTGTTAAGAAATTTGAATCCCACCCCTGGTGAAATTAGGTTCCGTAGGGTCTTCCCCAATCTTTGGAGCAAAACTATGGATTGCCATAGGGAGCAGAAATCTGCTCATGAAATGCTGAGTGTCTGTTCATATTCAAATGGACGTTAAGGTTTCTATGAAAGAAGAACTCGTACACAATGCTTTCCTACACCAGTCCCTGCCCAATCCTACTTGCCAGTCAGGGATGTTAAATTGCCACTTCTCCAAATAGTCCATTTTGGTGTCATATTCAACTTTTCTATAAGACAATCAAGAATATACAGAGTTAAATCAGTTTTGTTTTATAAAATACAAAAATATTATTTCCGGTCTTCACAGTCTAGTAAAAAGAGTACTTTTGTATTGCTCTCAGTTTAGCAATAAACGTGACTTCTATGCAATGTCATGAGCTCATGTACTCTTCATTTTAGAGAACACATTTTTGGGGTAATTTATCTTCTCCAATATGAATAATATGTAAGAGCTGTATGTGACTATTAGGATTGTGCTAATATATGATTAGTTATGAGGACTTTTCAACTGATTACCCTTTCTACTTGAATTATCATTTCGGACAATCCATCCACTATACCAAATCTGGTGCTTCCAGATTTGCAGATTCACAAACATGTTTGCCCAAACACACTTTTGCATAATCAGATTTATTGACAATTGAAATTGGGTTTTGAGTTTCAGTGTAGTCCTTGCCATTTCTTATGTAGAATGTTATGGAGATTAAATGAAATATGATGGTAAAAGAATGAGGTTGTGCATCGGTGCTTTTCATCCTGGAGTTGTTTTGCAGCTGTTACATCTGTCAAAAGGGTTCCAACATAGAGAGCAACTCTTGCTGGACAAAAGGTAGGTGATGAGTGGTTTAAGGGTCAGAAGCGCAGGAAAAGTTCTGCACGATCCAAACTGGAATGCTGTGCGTCAACTTGCCATCTAGTTTGGCATCCAATTTAAGGAAATCATATTACAAGTCATGTAATCCTCCAGTCCTGTTTGAAAAGGCAGCAAGTGTACAATTGTGAACTCCACAACCTTCTTTGGACTTCAGACATTATTTGGTTTGCATTATGCCAAGGTATGCAGCTCTGTGAAACAGTAACAAATACCTAAGAGATCTATGTGACTTAGGGACGTTTTTCATTCATGTATCTTGGCTTGCAGAAAGACTAGGGCCCAGATTTGATTCTTATTCCCAGCCAGGGCTCTACTCCTATATAGAAAACCCTATAAAGTTGCTGCCAATAATGTAAGTTACTCTGAATTAGATGAGCCGTATGCTACGCATTGTAAGGCAGTGTTCTACATTACTGGTTTCTAGTCTGATGCCTTAACCACTACACCAAACTGGTGCTGAAAGTTGATCCTAAAAAAGAAGCTTCTAGCCTCCATTTCAGTAACTTCATTGTCAGTCCTAAGGCTGGTTGTTGTATACGTTGTAATTAGTATCCTTATATTTCATCTTAGTCCCATTTTTTTTCACTGTGCCCCTAGATTTTCATAACTAGATCTTGCACATTGTTTGCATTTTTAGCTATCAGGAATAGAATCACCAGATTGTTCAGGTTATTATTCTTCCCCTAGTTTTATCTTTTTCTAAACTCATTCCTCTTCTCCCTTTCTCAAAATCTCCATCAATATATATTCAACATACTGTATGCAATTCCAACATATACAGGTAGTCCTTGACTTACAACAGTTTGTTCAGTGGCTGTTCAAAGTTGCAACAGCACTGACAGTTGTGACTGATAGTTTTTCAGCTACAACTTTTGCAGCATCCCTATGGTCACATGACCAAAATTCAGATGCTTGGCAACTGCTTCATATTTATGACTGTTGCTGTGTCCCAAGGTCATGTGACCACCTTTTGCAACCTTCTCATGGCTTTTGCTCTGCTACAGTATGCATTGTCAGCTGTGACACCTTCTATAGACGTGTACCTTTCCCAATCACGTCCAATCAATTTAATTTACCACAGGTCAACTCCATTCAGGGCTTAGAAACATGTCAGCAATGATCAAGAGAAATGCGAGGCACCTGAGCTACATACCGCGTCAAGGGCTATTGCAAAGGGTCTGAATATTTATGCGAATGTGATATTTCAGTTTTTTCTTTTTGATATATTTACAGACATTTCTAAAATTCTGTTTTCACTTTGTCATTATGGAGTACTGAATGTAGATTAATGAGGGGAAAAATGAATTTCAACAACTGTAGAATCAGGCTGCAGCATAACAAAATTGACAAAAGTGAAGGGGATCTGAGTACTTTCTGAATGCATTGTATGCTATAGCATAATATACTTTGTTTTTGCCTTAAGCAATTCTGATTTAATAAATCATAGTTTGCTGAACGTAAATTGCTAAACACGTATTTCTTACACAATTAATGCTGTAATTTTAGTAGCACTTGTTCCAATAATATAGTCTTCTGTGACACAGCATATTTTGGATGACGAATTGATCATGCAAAGAAAACGAAGCTGCCAAAAGTAGTTTCGATTCTAAACTCTGCAAGAGTTAAAATTATATACTGATAGTTCATGAGTTAGCAAGAATGATCAGCAATGTTGATGTCAAAGGATTCTTAATTCACGTTCATAAATTTTACCATGTGAATATTAGAGTACATTAAATGTTTAGGCTTGTTCATGACATTAGCACAGCAACAGCTTCATGATGAATTCTATCCTTTTGATCATATCTCTATTAACTGACTTCCTGATTTCAGCGGGAGCTCCTGTTGTTATTCTCTGTATTATATCTAATGTTCATGTGTTTTTCAGGAATTCTGCTATTTTATTCAAGAGATAAGACCTTTTATTTTGGATAAAAAAGAGGGACTGTTTTAAAAGGAGGTCTCTGGAGCGGAAAATCTTTGCCTCAGCTATGGCTCAGCCCATTTCCCCATTCTTTTTTTTTCTACTCCTTGCATACAAAAGCAAAGAACTCCTTTATAGCACATAGTTCAAGCTTTTCCTCTCCAGATCATGGATGGTATCATTTTCCCTACCAGTGATATGGGGAGTCCCCCTGCTTCTGATCAGCTATATAAATGCTTTTTTGAAGACACAACCAGATATTACAGAATATAAATCAGAACTTCTGAAAAACTAAAAAAAGTTACTATTGTATATAGGCCTACAGTGTGAAGTATAGATCTAAAATATGTTGCCATATTTGATTTTAAAAAGGTTTAACTAAATTTAGATTATTTAGATTAACTAAATTCTTGGTATATTCCGGGTGTGTGATTCTACCGGTTCAGGTGAACTGGAGGTTTAAAGTTACATCTGGTTTGCTGAACTGGTATTTCAACCAACTGTCTGGCCCTGCCCACCTCTCCCCTCCCTGGAGTCTCCACGTGGCCCATTTTTGATGGAGGTAAGTGCAGGGTCTACGCGGAGGCTCTGGGAGGGGGAGAACCAGGCCTTCTGGAAGTCTGGAAATGGGCCTGTTTCTGGCTTCTGGAGGGCCTCCAGAGCCCAGGGGAGACCATTTTTGCCCCACCAGAAGCCCGGGGGAAGCCTCCAGATCCTTGGGAAGGCAAAAAACGGCCCTCCTGGAAAAACCAGTAGTCATGAAACGGTCCTGTTTCCGGCTTCTGGAGGGCCTCTGAGCCCAGGGGAAGCTGTTTTCACCCTCCCAGAGGCCCAGCGGAGGCCTCTGGACGGCCTCCCTGGGCTCTGGAGGCCCACTGGAAGCCGGAAACAGGAAGCTCCAGTAGGCCACGCCCACTATGGCCACGCCCACCCAGCAACCAGGCAGCAAAACGGTTGCTGGGAGTTTTGAATCCCACCCGATATATTTCTCAGCACTTATTATTGAAGGCATCTAAAGCAGCTATAGAATAAAAATAGACTGACATACAATCTAGAAAGATAAACCTCAGAAGGAAGAGATTATGAGAAGGAAAAAAGAACAAGAAAATTCAGGCATTCATTTTTATCAGTATGATCCTTACAATGGCCAGAGTACATGGAACTGACTTCCTTAGGTCGGTTACTATCAGTTTCTTAATTAAATATTTGTATTAAGTTACTAAGTTTTTTTTTGAGAAAAAGGAACAAAAAGGAAAAAGTTTTTGAAAAGACATATCCTGCCCATAAACAGAGAAGTTAAAAAGCTTGATAAAATTAAGTTTTTTCAATATTTCTTTAATCAGTTGTAAATGAGTATATCATTTCAAAACTACAGGTCATTGTAAACATCTGAGTTCTTCCTTCTTTTCCCCCTCCCAACAGCAATAATCAGCACAGTATAAATAATGAGATTAACAATTACAGTAATTTTTATCCAAGATGTTGAAGACGTACTCTTATTAACTTTTATTGAACGTTAGAACAACTTTGTTCAAAGGCCAAATTTCAGAGTTCATATAGTGAATTATAACCCAAGTAAGGTTTCCAAGTTAAATGTTTTGTACTTTTGCAATACATCATTATTTTGAGAAGGTGTATTCCCACAATTTAATTAGCCATTCCTCTGCAGGAGGAACTGTATATATTTTCCAATAGAAAGCACAGAATATTCCTACAGCAGTTGCCAAATATGAATTACTTTTATACATTTTGTGTGAATTCAAGGCTTAGTAATATTTAGTAAAATAGATTGAAAAAGAAATGCAACTTTTAGATTTTTTTCATTCAGTTATAAATTGTTTTCTAAAATTGTTGAGCTTCAATTCAGGAAGTGATGGGATTCTACCAGTTTGTTAGGGGAAATTTTTTTTTTTGGGGGGGGGGGAGAACTTTGGGTCATGTATGTAAGCAATTATTGTCAAATTCAGTCTGAAAACAAAATATAAATCTACCTTGAATATTGATTTCTCTAATTTCCATACATTTTTCACATACATATTTATTTCCAACCTGCCTGAGGCCACAAATTTTTGACTAAGATGTTGACATTCCAACAGGTTCCCGAAAGAGATATACAATAAAATATGCATTTTTCCATTTCAGATGGGCCGAGTTGAGTATTTTAATTTAATCCATGAAGTCAGTTTTTAAGATAATGTGCAGAGAAATAGCCGTTGCTTGACCCAAATTTTAATCTTCTGTCTGTTCTGTCTTAATCCTTTTGTCTTGCCACAGCCAATTACTTAAGCATTATTGGGGAATATTCAAATACTTTATCACCACCTATGAAGACCTTAAATGAAATACAGTAGCTTCCTTGAAAAACGTTTGCCCAAAGTGCTACGCTTCTTCTCCTTCTGAATATATCCTGAAGTGCAAGTAATCCTTGACTTACAACCATTTGTTTAGTGACTATTTGAAGTCACCAACAGCCCTGAGAAAATGGCTGACTGTTTTTCACACAACCATTGCAGTATCCCCATGGTCACATGATCAAAATTCAGATGCTTTGACAACTGACTTACATTTATGATGGTTGCAGTGCCCTAGGGGGGAGGGTCGCGCACGCATGTACACATTGCCTTCTGGGTGCTGGCACACACACACAATTTTTGGCACAGGAGCCCAAAAAGGTTAGCCACCACTGCTATAGCTAGTTAGTGTTTTAAAAGATGTTATGGAAGAGGAACAAATTTCACCAGACAAGACTGAGATGGAGCTAAAAGTGGATTTGAAAATGACAGTCTATAAAAAAGATGTTGCACTGTGTATATAAAAGAATGGATGATATTTTCATAATTACAATTCATTAATTGAAAAATAAGCACTTAAAATGGAAATACAATTAACAAACCAATAGAGTTTGTTATTTTGTGCCAGTATTTGAAGAATGCTGGGCCTAAGACAGAACAGTGTGGTACCCCATTGCTTACTTCCCTCCATGTAGATGTAGTACCATTAAGGATTACTTGTTGAGTATATCAGCCAGTTACAAATCCATTTGATGGTGATGCTATCTATCCCACTTTTTTTCTAGCTTACCAAGAAGTAGATTGTAGTCTACCTTGTTGAATGCCTTGCTGAAATCTAAGTATATTATACTTAGTATACTTAGACGTAGTACATCTAAGTATACTATACTAAATATAATATAGTATACTAAGTAGTATGAAGTAGCTGTGAAATCAAATTTATATAATGGGACTATTCAATTGATCCCAAAAATATACATGTGAAACACACTTGGAAACTTGGTATTAGATTTTGTGTATTAGTGTATTTATTTTTCCCCAGATGGAACTAAACACAAATAAAAATTTAATACTAAGTACACTGTTGTCCATACATAATTAATAACGGGGTGGTAATGAATTGATAATGTGTTGTACTTGCTGGTTTTAATTCAAAGAGATAGAATTAAACAAAACAGACATACCTTCCAAAAGTCTCCCATAGGTTCTCATAAGGATTGATCCATTCTTTGACTATAGTCCTCGACGTGACCATAACTGAGCCCAAAATTTCTGCTGCTAGTCGTTAAGTGAGTTTTGCACCATTTTATGTCTGTTGTTGTCACAGTTGGCAACTTTTCAACCATGTTACTAACATAACAATTGCATTGATTCACTTAACTGTTGTTGCCACAGTTGTTAAGTGAATCAATGCAATTGTTAAGTTAGTAACAGTTGAAAAATGAATCTGGTTTCCCCATTGACTTTGCTTGTCAGATCACAAAAGATGATCACATGACACTGGAACAGTGCAGTTGTCATGAAAGCATGCCAGTTACTAATTATCTGAATTCTGATCACATGACCATGGGGATGCTGCAACAGTTGTGTCATAAATCATTTTTTCAGTGTTGTTGTAACTTCAAAATCACTAAACTAATGGCTGTAAGTCGAGGACTACCTGTGTTGAAGAATGTGGGATCATGACCACTTTTCCAGGTCTTGTTCTTAAGAATTTCTGGGGAAAATATTTCTACACTCTACACTCCTTTGCAATGTTTTACTTAAATCACTTAAGATTAACTGTTAGATAATTCAGATTTTAGACCTTAAGAGCAGCAATTAACTATGTTTATCTTAAGGCTCTGATTTGACCTAGATGTCCAAATGTTTAAAAATTGATAAATACAAACTACAAAAGAACAGCAGTTCAACTTAACTATGTAATAAAGTTGAAACTAATTAGTATTTTTAAAGTGAGTAATAGTAAGTGGATTATAAAATGGTATACTTAGAAGCATAAGCTCAGGCTCTTAAATTTGTACTAATTACAATTACCTCTATTTCAGTTATTTCAAGAAATATGAAATTAAGCAAAAACAAAACCTCAGAATTCCAGCACCATGATTATCTCGCATAAAACAAAGTGCATTTTTGTTTGATGTAGAGAAAAATATTTTTTTAAAAAACTAGTAATGAAGCATGTTTGAAAATTAATCTCAAGAATCGCGAATTATGTTTACTAGAAGTGAGGGATTGAAAAATTAGGGCATAATGGCATTGTATTAAGGAGATATATGAGCAGTGCTAAGAGACAAATGTAGATACATTCTTCTTTTTTAACCTATCAAATAACTACAGAAACCGATTTCTTGTTTTATTCATTTTTACTTGATCTGGCAAAGTGGAAACCAAAACAACTCTTCCTAGAAATGCCTCTTCAGCTGTTCACAAGAACCTTTGCTGTAAATTTTGGGAAGAATAGGCTGTTGTCAATAATCCCCTATTCAAGTCTTTAATTTGATATTCATCTCCAAAAAAGTTTTCGATATCAGGCTAAATCTCATATATAAATTAAGGGAACAGTGTTACATGCCAATTCCCTTTACTTTAGTGCAGGCAATCCATCCTCATTCATCCATACTCAGAATCAGGCTTTTACAAACATAAAGCCAATTAGTTTTATATCTTATGATATAATAACTGAATGTTATTATAAATTATATATTACTTTAGGATAAAATAACATAGTTCAGCAAATGGTACTATGCTTCTAAAACTGCATCATTAGCAAAACAAATATACTCACCATAATCTAATTAAAAATACTTCATCAGCATTCAATACCAATTAATTTGTACTCTGCATAAATTTTATGAACCAGGATTACATAGATTTACCACCAGTGTGCTATGATATTGCACAGTAGCATGAACTAAGGGAATTATCAAGTTATTAATTATTAGAACTAATTTGTCATACAATCAGCAATAACTGAGGAATTAATGCTAATATTAATTTATAACACTCACAAGCATGTTTTGTCGGAATTTATTTGTTTCCCACAATTAGTTCAATGTCTTGGAGATAGCCTCCCAGAAGATGGCTGAGGAAGCCTGAATTTTGACAACAAGACATCAAAATCCACAAAAGTGAATGGTTGATATTCATGGTGCTGCAGGTTCTTGTAGGTAGAAATGTCACATGTTTCTTGAGCAGTTTCAGGTGATGGCTTGGCCACTAAAAGGAGAAAAAGAATAATGTAAACCCAGAGAACAGAAACAAAGTCCCTAGCAAAATCAGGTTTTGATTGTACAAACTTTTTTTTGAGACTTACACATATCATTCGGTTGTGAATTATTCTAAGTTTGGGAAGGTAGGGTAAATATGTGATGACTGCAACTATCAATCAAACCAACCCATTTCAGGGTACCTTCTCCCAATTTGGAGGGAGGAAGAACTGAGGGGAGAGGAATTTGGGAGCTATAAGTGGAAGGATAGGTGTGAAGGACTCAGAACCTTGCGTAGGAAAGCTTCTATGTGTCATACAGATAGGTTATGAGTACCTAAGTGCTGGGGAAGACTAGATATGTTGTAATATAAATCAACATTTTATAGCCCATATTTAGCTATTTAATAAATTCTTTAAATATAAAGTAACTGTACAATCTTAAGTGTTTGCCATGTTCCTCTTAGCTATATTAACTCAGAAAACCAAAGGAAAAATTATAAACAATGAAGAGGGTTGGTGATTGCTACAAGAGAAGTAGATCCTTAAAAATAACATCTCCCAGAAATTAATTGGATTTTACTTTAATTTTGAAGAAAAAGATAGTAAGAAAAGGACACCAGAGATGAAACATGACATAAGATGGCAATGCTGGGAATTGAGCTGTTAGAATAAAAGTTAGTGACAAGGTAGGACAGCTTAAAGGAAAACAGAGTGACACCAAATAGTTTTAGAGATAGAAGTTTTTCAGAAAGTGTGTAACTCAAAAACACAGTGACATAGAACAGGTTCTGGACATAAAAGTTACCAAATAGGCTTATGATTGTGAAATATGGGCAATGAACAGTTTTTATAATCCAATAAGGTTTCCCTCAGGGAAGTTTGAGTGTAGGAAAGATGTAGCTTCTCTTCACAAAACAAGCTATATTTCAGTAAAATGAAATGAAATAAAATGATTTACATGTGTGAAAAACATATCCACATTTCACACACTCAAGAATATAATAATGTTAAAGAGAATTTGAATATCCAGTATTAAGTTGCAACTGATTACCAATATGTTATTAAAAAAACAGTAATAAACCAAAATACATGGGATGAGCATTTCCAAACAAGATATGCATGTAACCGAATCTCCAATGTTTATTTTACATTAGCTTCCACCACCAAATAGGCAAGCTAGTTGTTTTTCTAGCAATAGAATATAAACCAAAACATGCATATTCTATTATAAACCCAGAACCATATCTTTCCAAAGGAGCTTTTACATCAAACAGATAAACAGTGTTAAACACTCTAATTGTTCTTTTACTTCACAAAAGCTACAAATATGTTCACCCTTCAATGAAATTTTATTTTAAAAAATCCCTGGGTTTGAGGTGAAGCCAAAATTTGTTTAGCTGCTGTTTGCTGAATGAGCCATAAAAGCCTGGTTTATGTATTATTATAAATGGAAATTATTATCTATATTGTTAATTGTTTTGTTTTGTTTACTTGCTGGAATATAAAGGCAGAGCACGACTTAAGCATAAGCCACTGCTTGAAAACTACGGTGATATATTCACACACTGTACAAAACTAAAGCCAAACAAACCATGCATTAATTTTGCATGGTATGAATCCAGTCATTGATTGGAATCTGGTTGTAACATGAAACTAATCATCTCCAGTTCTCAACAGAACACATTTACCATTAATTTATATGGCTCAGTTTTCCACTCAACATATTAGCCCTCTACCCCGCCTCATCATAAATTATCAAAGGAGTGATGCTTCAAAATTAATAATTTTAAAGTATAACACATGACATACCATCTCAAAGGCCTGGGCAATAATCCAAAATTTTGAGCTTCAAATGTTCTGCATAGACACATAATTATTCTTAGTGATACTTTCCTTATAGACTAAGTACTCAGTTTGATTTTTAATAGTGACTGGGCAGATGATTTTAATGTCTGAAATGAATGTTATCTTTTATTAACTGTATACTTTTACAGTACAATTGAATTATTTTTGAATTATTTCCATCCTTAAGTGTGTTTAAAACATTTTAGATAAATGTAAATATACAGGGAATATTGGATATGTACCCCTCAGTGTTCAATATACTCTATTTCTATAGCAATATTTAGTAATTATTTAAGCCTCTTCCACTGAAATGATTTCCACCTGGATGTCTATTAATATTTATCTATGGCTTTTAGTTATATTATTAATGTTCTACCTGTATACAATTGCATTTTAATAGACTGTTATTTATAGGCAGCTTTAAATTTTACCTTCTCTGATCTACTGTTCCAATTTTCTAGACTAGCCAAGCTAAACTTAAAGAGAGCCAGGACATGTCTTTTCTGCCACTATTTTTCCAGGCACTGCTGCCCCCTTCTGGAACTCAAAATAATTGAGGATTTTTGGGGTGGGGTGTTATAGGTGTTAAACTTCAAAATCTTTGAGGATATTTATCACTTTGACATGCATGTTGAATGTTAAGTTTCTCATTTGTTAATTTATATTACAACTGGTATCTATTATTTTCTCTTTGTTTATAAATGGATAGATTATTGAAAATAATAGATCTTAAATATATTGATATATACTACAGAATTTAAAATATAGAAAAATGAACATGAAAAGCTTCATGGGAAGATTTTTAGAATATGAAGAAAATTATGTTTACTTTAGGAATTTATTTGGGGTATTTTGAGATTAAGAGAATATTTTAAGAATTTTCAAGGAGTGAAAGAGAATGAAAATTCAGATAGCAAGGGAGCTGAAAGGCAGACTATCTGATGCAAACATGCATCATAATGATTAAATCACCAACAGTGACATTTTTGCTGACCTACAGGCACTTATTTTCTTCACATCCTAACAAAGTTCCTTCCTTCCAGAACTGATTTATGTATCTATCAAAAGGTTCAAGAAGGGATGAAAAAGAGTGAAAAGTACCACATAAATAGCAAGTTTCAAACAAAAAGTAACATTAAGCCACGAGCAAGTGCAGATAGAAGAAAAATCTGAAAACAGGTCACTCAAATGTCTATAGTTTGTGCTTTAGCAAGTAGTGACAAAATTTTCCTTTCCTTTATGAAGACATTTTCACATGGTCATTACAGTTTTGAATGTTCTAAGTTTTCTTAACACTTCAAACAAGAGAAAGTAGCAAAAATAGAATGCTGTTTCCTCCCCCTCCTCAAATCTTCCATTAGCATCTTTAAAGTTTAATGGGAGAATCAGAGAACATAACTGTAAAAGAGTATAACAGTTCATCAGCAATGTGAAAAGGCCTTCTTCGGAAAGTACATTAGGAAAGCGGGAAGAAACATTTCAAGACATTACTTCAAATAATGGGAAAGTCAGAATATATTTGTTTCTATAAATCCTTTCAACCAATAGAACTAATGCAGAAGAAGATAAAGTGATACCCTGTGGAGTGCTTTGTTCTTCAATCTGAGCTTCTACTTCTGGGATGATCTCCTCCTTCAGGGTGTTTTTTATCACTGGAATTCTTTCCTTTGAAACTTCAGGCACTGGTTCTTCAAAAATTATCTCTTGCATCTT
Source organism: Notechis scutatus (assembly GCF_049901735.1). Lineage (NCBI taxonomy): Eukaryota > Metazoa > Chordata > Lepidosauria > Squamata > Elapidae > Notechis > Notechis scutatus. Next base: position 55,757,010 of record NC_142013.1, on the reverse strand, counting down.
AGTTTTTTGCATTTTCTTTGTAATGTTTTCATCCTGTTCCAGATTTTGTGATATATTTTGTGGAGTTCTCCGTGGATCAGTTTCACAGAGAGATACTTCCAGGCTTCCAGATGAAACTTCTGTTGGCTTTTGACTCTCTGCATTCACTATTCCTAAGTTCTTGCTCTTTAAATGTATTTCTTTAGGCCTTTGTTGTGAAGCAGTTTTTATCATATCTGATTCTAACTGCTTATTGTCAGTTGTCTGGCGGAGTTCTTTTTGTCTGTGTGGCTTCTCTTTGAAGTCATCGTCTTCGGAATCAGAGCTAGAGTCTGATTCAGAACTAGATGAAGAGAATGGTTCTTCATCCGTTAACCTCTTCCCTAAGCCTTTTGTGGAAGAGAAAACTGGTGTTATCTCAAAAGGAAACTGTGCCTTCTGAGGAAACATTACCAAAGTTTTCATTGCCAAGGATTTTTTCAGATCTTCATCTGTTAATTTTACAGCTGCATCAGGTTTACAGTTAGTTATGACCTTCCCCTTATCTGTAAATTGTGGGAAAGAATTAGGAGACAGCTTTAAAAAACAACAACACCAACCTCTACTTTGGGCAGATTAATAGTTGGGTTTGCTCTTTCAGTATTAATTCCAGCTGGCTAATTTCAATTTCTGAGTTGGCACAGAAGGGCTTATAATTTCTAGATAAATATTTTCAAGGCTATCACAATGATATATAATTCTGGTATAACTGATATGTGAAATTAACTGATACAAATTTCAACTGTTTCAGAAAAATATCTATTAGATTTCATATCAATATAAAACATTTTAAAATATATCCTTTTAATTAAATTTGTATGCCACCCATCTCACTATCCAAAGCAACTCTGGGGCAGCTTACAATACCATAAAAACATAAATATAAAACATTAACATTAACAAATGTTTCTTCTAGGAACTTTAGCATAATATCAACTTGATACACTTGGCTGTTTATAAACTTTGTCAGGCATACTCTGATCCAATCTCCAGAATTGAACACTTCCCTATTATCACAACTGCATGTTGTATTTCATGTTGCAATATTCAACTATTTGAACTGTGGTAAGCAACAACATATGTTTCAAGTCTATTATATATTCTGTATATATCTATGTACACAAGATATTCAGAATATACAATAGACTTGAAACACACACACACACACATACGTTTTCTCCCGCGTAAGATTGGAAGTATCTAGGCAACGTTTCGATGAAGTCTCATTCATCATCTTCAGGCTTGTGTCTTCAGCTCTGTGCTTCTCAGAGTAATGTGACCTTGCAGCTGCTTCTTCCTTTTGACTGCTAGTGGGGGTGTGACACAAGCCTGAAGATGATGAATGAGACTTTATCGAAACGTTGCCTAGATACTTCCAATCTTACACGGGAGAAAACCCGAATAACCAAAGACCCACATACAAATACCCGCGAGAACCTCAGAAAACAAACACACACACACACACACACACACACACACACACACACACACGTATGGTATTCAGCTTTGTTCGGGTATTTTCCCACGTCATTATAGTTGTGCTTTTAAAGTTGTAGCAACGTTTCGGCAGAATCTCATCTGCCATCATCAGGCTTGTGTATTGTGTTCGTCTGCGAGTCAGGCTTTCACAGCCGTTTCTGTTTTAAATTTGGTGCTAGCCTACTGCTGCGCCAGAATGTTTTTTTCTTCATCCTGATTGGTTGGGAGTCTTGGTCTGTGTTTATTGGTCTTGGAGTTTGCTGTGTTCTTCTTGATTGGTGTTTCTAATATCTTCTGTCTGTTTTGTGGCTTTTTTTGTCTTGATTGGCTGGCAACATTGTGTCTGACTCACAGACGAACACAATACAGAAGCCTGATGATGGCAGATGAGATTCTGCCGAAACGTTGCTACAACTTTAAAAGCACAACTATAATGATGTGGGAAAATACCCGAACAAAGCTGAATACCATATATGCAAGTACCCGCGAAAACTTAAGAATATATATATATATATATATATATATATATATATATATATATATATATACAGAAAGAAAACATATATATAAAAGCCCCTCTATGAGGAAGAAGTGTGTATAAGTTTGATATATCAATAAGTCTGTTTGTGTTTGTGTGTGTGTGTGTAAAATCGCAAGGTTATATCTGATTTATTTTGGTCATGTCATATGTGCAAATTCATTGTGCAAGCAAAGAACTTGCTGGCTTGATACCATCAAATATAAAAATGAAAATCTAACAATTGAAAGAAGTTGTGATTGACAGAGTACCATGGAGAGCAATTGCCCATAAAATCACCAAGAGATTGACGCGACTGAACTGTTAAACAATTAGTTAAGAAACAATGGTTATTTCTCAGCAGAGGGCACCACAATTTTATCTACTCAAATCTTTCCATAACACTCAAGTGCAATTAAAGTGCCTCTGATTAAACAATGTTTATCATCATAGATGGCAGGTACGCAGAGAAATTGTTTTCAAGGCTATTTAACCATGCAAAGCAAAACAACGAAATAAAAATATGAAGCTTTGGTTTTTTTTTTAACATAAATAGTAATTGATGACAAACTAGTAAAGCTTTTTTAATGTACTGGGAAAGAGGTATCTATGCATATTAGTGATGCTTACGTTTATTAGCACACAAAAATTATCACTTTACTTCATGTTATAGCACTGCAAAACCATGAGAAGATTAAGTTCTTGTTTTTTTAATTTGTTTATTCAAAATTTCAAAATTTTTTTAAAAAAGAGAAACATGTTCTCACATTTTGCAGCCCTGTTGTAACAGTGTACATATCCATTAGTGTCAATTAAATTCATTTACTACAAATATATCTATAGTTTGTTTACTAAATCCATACTTATTTATATTATTAAATTACAATATTTATTAATTTACATTACTTTACATAGATACATATCTATATACACATTTATGCTATTTCCTATTTTTCTCTAGAATTTCTTTAATCATTTTCACTAAAAATCTTTACTTCTTTTTTTCTCAACCATTTGTACCATATATTCCATATTATAAAGAAATCTCCTTCTTCCTTATTTTTTAAAAACATGGTTAATCTAATCATTTCTGGGCATTGGTGAATTTTGTTGATTACTGCCAGGTCTGTAGGTACCGTTGTCGATTTCCAGTTTTGGGCAAAAGCTATCCTTGCCGCTGTAATAATGTGTAATATTAAACGCTGATTCTTCTTGTCCCATACCGGTTCCAACATTCCCAATAGGAAGGTCTCTGGGTTAAACTTAATCTTTTGTTTTGTCAACTCTTCTAGCCATGCCTGGATCTTAAGCCAATACTTTCGCGCTTGGGGACACGTCCACCACATGTGAAAATACGTTCCCTGGCTATGATTGCACTTCCAACATTTGGCTGACAATTTGGGGAACATTCTAGCTAATCTCGCTGGTGGCAGATGCCAGTGATAAAACATTTTGTAAATATTTTTCTTGTAGGAGACTGATAACATTAGTTTATAATTAGTTTGCCAAATTCGTTCCCATTGTTCTAAATCAATACTATGGCCACAATTTTTGGCCCATAAATTCTAATCTCTGTTTTCATTTTTTTCAAGCCATTCTAATCAAAGTGACAAACTTTTTGATATAGACAATATGAGCTTTTAATAATTATTTTAGAACTATTAGATAGTTATAGAACTTAACATCATAGACATTGTGCTGCATTAGTCATACAACTGTAATAGAGAATAAACATTTTAAAGCATGATATAGAAAAACCAATTATGCTGCATTTTTTGAAAATTGAATATGAAATCATTTTTTACACTAGCCGTATTAATTCAAAGATAATAGCTACCTAAGTTCTCAAGTTCTGATTTATTGAAACCCTAACATTATAAATATTTTCTTTTTGAAATACATATATTAAAGGTTGTTCGAAACTGCTTTATAGAATATTATAGTTCACTATGCAGAAAATAAGCAGCTTTTTAAGATGTGAAGGAAAAATGCTAGCATACATGCAGGCAATATTTTAAAGTTATTGTGATTATAAATTTTTCAGAGACTGTTGCCCAGACAGCATACATTCATTGTATCTTGCAGTAGAATCAAATTAAAGTATTATATAATTTCCTAATTAATTTAAGATTTATATGGCCATTTATTTTAAAACAACTTTCAATAAAATTATAAAAATCATAAAAACATAAAAAACTAGAAACTCACACTTCCAGCAAACTTCCTATGCGCTCCAATAAGTCTCCGCAGGCTCCACCTCTTTACTGTAATGCCTGCAGTTTTATTTGCTCTCTGGAAGGCTAACAGGGTGGGGGCCCGCCACATTGCCAGGGGAATGTGTTCTATAAGTTGGAGACAGCTATGGAAAAAGCATACTTCCTAGGTCCCTCTAGATCAGGGGTCCCCAACCACCGGTCCCTGGACCGGTACCGGTCCGTGGAACATTTTCTACCGGGCCGCCGGTTTGCTGGGCGCCGCCATCTTGTTTCGATGAGAAAGTTTTTTTTAAAGACTCCAATTTTTCTTCTTTCCTTTCTCCCAAAATGAAAATACGAAAAATGAACTGCATAAAGTTCTGCTACAGCAGGCATTCGTTCCCCCAAAAAGGAACTCACAAATTACAGAACAAAAAAAAAAAAAGAGAGTAGGACCAGGATATAGGCAGACGCAAAACTTTATATGCAAAAAATAGCCAATCTGGGCAGTTAGCCCTGAGGGAAGTGTGGGGGGGGGGGCAGGGAATGGTAACAGCCGGCATGCATTTTTCAAAAGAACCACACAGGCTGCTGAGCCCTGGACAGAAAGAGTGAGCCGAGTAACATTTTGTTGCTTCCTGATTGACTAATTTCAAGCTCCCGGCTGCACTAATCGGGCAGGGCCATGTCGCTCCAGGCGCAAGATTAAATTCAAACGGCCGTGTATCAGGGAGTCGGTTGCGCCGCTTCTGCGGGAGAATCTTTTCATTGCAAGGCAAGCAGGTGGGTAAGCGCCGTGAGGTGGGGGGGTGTCAGATGGGGTGCTGCTGTTAAAAAAAAAAAAACTGAGCGAAAACAAATTTAATTTGGATTTAGTGGAAGGACAAGTTTTCCACTTTGTTGGATGGGTTCTAGTTGAACAAATGAAGCCGAAAAAGGGGGCTCTTGCTTTGGGGTCGCTCGGCTCGCCTTGCCTTGTCATGTGTGCTGATGCCGGTACCGGGCCGCGGATCATTTTGTGATGCCGGTACCGGGCCGTGGCACAAAAAAGGTTGGGGGCCACTGCTCTAGATGACAATATTTCAGAGAAGGGATTGAAGTGTGCATGGGATGGCTGATACCTTCAAGAAGAGGCAGCTTCACAAATCTCCTGGATTTGTACCATATAGAACTTTAAAGTTAATGACCATCAATTTGAATTGCACTTGGAAGGAAACTGAAAGCCAGTGCAGCTTGTGCAACAGGTTATAAAATCTGCAAACATCCAACATTATGTGTTCCATTGTATTCTAGTCCAATTGTAACTTCCAGATGGTCTTCAATGACATGCCTGAGAATAGCATGTATGGACATGCACTTAGCTCTTCCTGTGATATCCATAAAGAAAGCATCAATGGTAGAAGGTAGTCACATGGACCCCCCAAAAAGATGAAGCTTCTATAAGGTATTGGGCATTCATGTATATTCTGAGTGGGCATTCATTTATATTCTGAGTCACATTACCCTTTAAACCGGGATCTGCATAGAGTTATATAACACCATTATACTATCAAGTTTATGTTCAGCAAGTCAATTTTTAAAATTTTTATCCAGCATTATGTAGCAAATCAGAGAATGTATCAAATGAAGACATAAGGCCTTTTAAAATAAAGGTAACCTGCTAAAGTTAGATGACACACAAAAATAACTTTTATTTGCTCCTCTCTTTGTAGGTACCGGTAGGTAAAAGAAATAATTTTTAAAATGGGAAATGGTAAAACACTAGGAATGGATGGATTCCTATTGAGTGGTTTAAGACATATAAAGATTTTTTTTGCTACCAAAATCCTGTGAAATATCTGATGAGATATTTCATAAAGGAATCTTAGCAGCAGCATTTAATCAGGCCTATATTACAGTTCTACCAAAAGCAGGAAAAGACTATACTCAGGTTTGCTAATTAATATCCAATTTTATTGGTTAATATTGTACAAAGATATTAAATTTCTGTATAATCTTTTTAAAAATTAAGTACTTCCCCATATATTTTGGGTCCATAACTCCTAGCATTAAAAAGTAGCATGGAATTACAATTCCATCATATCTCGAGGTCATCACATTGGAAAAGGATAATTTAAAGGCTTATGAAAGTCTTCATATTTGGTTAGATATTAGCCCTCTCGTGTATATCAGAGATTCACAGCTTGTGTTTTTATTATGTGATTTGAATATGATAGTTACTGAGTAGATAGAATTTATTTAGTCTCATTATTTTGCTCCCATGAAAACCCATGCTATTAGTTTAAAAACAAAATATTTACATATATCTATCAAGTAGGATTTTTAACAGCTTTCATTGATACCACTGAGAAATGTGCTTAAAGATTAATTCCTGTAGAGTCAGAACTAAGAACAGGAGGTGGCAGGCAGAAAGGGAAAAAAGGGTAATGCAGAATTTTGGCCACCACACTATAAAAAAGATGTTGAGACTCTAGAAAAAGTTCAGAGAACAGCAACCAAAATGATTAGAGGACTGAAGACTAAAACATATAAAGAATGGTTACAGGAACTGGGCATGGCTAGTCTAGTGAAGAGAAGGACCAGGGGAGACATAATAGCAGTCTTCCAATACTTGGGGGTCTGTCATAGAGGAAGTCAATCTGTTTTCCAAAGCACCTGAAAGACATCCTAATGGATGGAAACTGATCAAGGAGAGGTTCAACCTAGAAATAAGGAGGAATTTTCTGACAGTGAGAACAATCAATGCAGGAAGTTGTGGAGCTTCATCACTGGAGGCTTTCAAGAAGGGACTGGACTGCCATTTGTCAGAAATGGTGTAGGTTCTCCTGCTTGGGCGGGGTTTGAACTAAATGACCTACAAGGTCCCTTCCAACTGTGTTAATCTGTAAGATCTGTAAGAATTGCATGGATGAGGAAATGAGTTTGTGTATGGTGTGTTTATGTGAGAGAGAAAGAAAGAGAAGAAATGCAGGTGATTCTTTTCCTTTCTATTTAATGGATTTTCCCATGGGAATTATGGTTTATGGAATGGGAGAGCAGTAATATTTTATTGTAGTTTTAAATGTAATTCTTTTGAGTAAGAACATTCATCCTATAACAAAACCCACACAACAGCTTTGGATCTTGACATTCTACAAAATATGAAAAATAGCAATTGCTTAGTTGTTTCAATAATAAATATTTTTCTTGGCAATAATTATTTTAAATTGTCTTACCTTTTGGGAAGCCTTTTTTAGAATCACCTGGTTTGGTGCAGAGATAAAGAGAAGGCATATTTCTTGGACCCCATGCTTGCTCTAATAAAGCCTATAAAAATCAGAAAAGATATTTGATGAACAATCTTTTAATTAGCATGTATTTTTCAAAAATATGTAAGGCATACAGTAACATAGCCATAGATGAGTAACAAGCGCATGGAATAGTGATAATAGCTCACATAAGAATTCCTTGTGAAAAATTCTGAAATCTTTTCAGTTAAAAGGCTTGTTGCTATATGTACAGGTAGTCTTTGACTTACGACCACAACTGAGCCAAAAAAAATTGTTGTTAAATGTGTTTTGCCCCATTTTACAGCATTTCTTGCCACAGTTGTTAAGTGAATCACTGCAGTTGATAAGTTAGTAACCTGGTTGTTAAATGACTATGTACACTGAGAGCTTCTGCACTGGAAACAAATTCCTTGTGTGTCTAATCACACTTGGCCAAATAAATATTCTATTCTATTCCTATTCCATTCTATTCTATTTAGAAATGAGTTGATAAGTCAAATTCAAGTCAATTCCACCAGAACTCTGCAAGACCCAAGCAACATTAGACACTGCTGTCATACCCATCAGAAACTACAATTGGTCCGCCCTCAAATAAATAAAATATTGTGAGAGGTAAAATTTGGATATGAATATTCCTGTCCTAATTATGCCTAAATAATTAAAATATTTCTTTTGTCAATCTTATCGACTCTCTCAAGCAAAGAAATACAACCGGTATTACTTGAAACATTTCGTTTCAGACAACTTTCAAAATAAAATTCACTTTAGCCACAACTGAATTCAAGAGTTCAAGGTGCTGCATATAAACTCTTAACAACACTGTTCCTGGTCTCTATCTCCCCTGCCACCATTACCCTTTTTCTCTTCCCTGCCCCAAGGGTGTGTTCATGTCAGTTTTCTTCAAAACTATTAGCTATGCATTTGATGAAGTGGGCCGAGACTCATGACAATTTATAAGATAAGAATTGTAAACCTTCTTGATTTATGTTTTTACTCGCCAACAGTTTATTCTTCGCCTTGCAGACTGGAAAATAATCCACGTGTACAATGTACATCTAGATAGTAGTAGATACCCCGAGTAAAATTATAGATGTCCTAAATATCAAATAATACCAGCTGGAAACTTCAGGTCAAATCCAGACAGACAATAAATGTGATTATTGGCACAGACATACGGCGGGGCAATTGCTTATATTCCTGGCTACAGGCGGACGCCCAACAGGAAAACGGAATCCATAAGCAACTCCTTAATGAACCTCATCCTCCGTTACCTTAAACACGGCGACACGACCGCATCCCGTCACCTGGGTGGCCGCCATCTTGGCGTCTCCCAAAACCTGTCCCGTCTCCTCCTTTGGCCGCAAAGGTTCCCGCCCCATCTTCCTTCCCGAGGCAAGTACTGTACGCCGCTCACGTGGGTAGGAGGTGTTTATGTTGCTTAGTAGCGGCGGGAGCTGTAACTGAGAGTTCCCTTTAGTTTGAGAGGTGAGGTTGCCGTGTACTTCGAAACAAAGACCAGACGGAGGTGGATAGAGCTTCAGCGAAAAATGTTGGAAAGGACGTCTTGAGCGCGATATGGCGGGTGGGGTTTCTTGGTGCTCTCTGAGCTTGCTTGTTTCCTTGCAGACATTTCATTACCCAAACTAGGTAACTTCATCAACAACACCAAGGACCCCCTCATTTCAACCCTGAGCTGCAAATATTCCCCTCTATGAGTGCATTTCCTTTCCTTTTATTCCATTTCCTTTCCTCCTTATGATGGCGCCTCCTCCAAGAGCATTCATATTATTACCACGAGACGAGATTATGGAAACCTATGGCCCCGTTCCGTTGGAAATATCCACAAGACTTTTCATCTTCTGATGGTTATATTCCCCCAAAGGAACAAGGACTAATTCTGGTCACGTTAGCAGTTCAAGTGCCAAACAACGATATGCTCATCTCTATGACAAGCCAGGCTTTTCTGAGATCATCATTAGTAGGCCGGGGAATGACATCATTAGCTGGTGACGATTCTCGGCCGCCCCAACGTGGGTCTGGGCAGGATGATGGAGGCGGCTGTCGTTGCTGGAGTCGTGAGTGTTTCTCCGAAGCTCCTCGTCTGCGGGGATCTGATGGTGGTTAGCGGCGACACGAAGTTCTTCGCTGCTAATTATAAAGAGGCCAAGTGAGTGAAAGGGCGCGTGTGTGTTTGTGTGTGTGAAAGGTTGGAGTTTAAATAAACTTTCACCTGCCTTTTTGCCTGTAGATTAACTGCTTCCATTACTGTTAACAGGATGGATGCTGATTGGCATCATGGGAATGGTAGTCCAATATATTTTGAAGAGATCAAATTGGTGGGGGCTAGTTTAGATACTGTACATGCACAGACCCGACAGTGGAAGTTTAGCAAAGAGGCAAAGGTAAAGCAATACGGAGAAAAAAGAGAGAGCGAAGCTTCTATCAATTGTGCAGGCTTAAATTATGACACTACTAACATGAAGAAAGAGCCGGTTTGGTTAAGGCACCAGACTAGAGACTGCTGGTTTTGATGCACAGAGCTTGACGTTGGAACAGGCACCCTCCCTCAGACTTAGGAAGGAGGAAGTGGCAAATAATGACCAAAAAACCCTTGTCAGGAAAACTGCAGGGACTTGGAATCATCAGTAACTGTTGTTAATCGCAAAGTCATGTATGACTCTGACCCATCCAAACCTCTGGACAACGTTCCTCCAGGCCTTCCTGTCCTCTACCATCCCCACCCCCCAGTCCATTTAAGTTCACACCTACTGCTTCATTGACTCTATCTGGCCACTTCATTCTCTGCTGTCCCTTTCTTTTTTTTTGCCCTCAATCATTCCCAGCATTAGGCTCTTCCAGTGAGTCAGTAACTAAAAGCCACCCAAACAAATGCAAAGCCCACATTTGACAGTTTCTAATAAAAGGCAGCAATGGTAGCAGTAGTTATCTTTCACAATGATTCAATAACCCACCAAAAGCATTTTTTAATGGGGACAAACTCTACCAAGCACAATCTACCTAGGAAATTTCTGACCACCTCTTAAAGCAGAGGTCTCCAAACTTGACTTGTGGACTTTGACTTCCAGAATTCTGGGAGTTGAAGTCCACAAGTCTTGAAGTTGCCACGTTTGGGGATCCTTGTCTTAAAGTCTTCTCTTTAACACTTTTTCATTCCCAGGATAGAGGAAGGCACAAAAGATTGCCTGTATTTTAATAGAACCTAACCAATATCTAATCAATGGAAAACATTTAAGAGTCCAAATGGAAATATTAAGAACTTGTGGACATTTTAATTTATTGTTAGATTTCTACATAGATTTTTTTGGTGAAGGTATTCTTTTTGTTATAAAATTATCTTTCTTAATAGACTGTAGGGATTCTATGAATATAATGTATCTTGATTTCCACATAGAATTTGACAAACGGTGCGATAGTAATCTGATTTGTAAGTCAACATAGACTATTGGGTATTTGTTAATTAGCTGACAAATGTTAAGGGCTTGGCAGACAGAGAGGGAGGAAATACTTTGCAAATTTTAGATGAAACAAATTAGTATGAGAGAACACTGTAGATAAGACAGAAACAAAAGAAGTGGGATGAAAGAGTACTTGAAGCAGCATACAAGCTGAAAAATAAAGGTAAAATAACAATAAAGTAGAAACGGGAAAAAATCAGAAACAAGATAGGGTATATTTGAGTTGATGTTCATATTTTGAAGAAGTATTTTGACTTATGCCTGTCCATGTTGAATATAAGGTTGCTGAAAAGGCAAATTCAGTTTTACTCAACAATATCAGTAGGTACATTGCTGCACTATATTTGCATTGATCATGTTCTACCTCAAGTACTATTTTCTGTTCTGGGCATCATATTTTAACAAAGATTCAGAGAAATTGGAATAGGTGCTGAGAATGCAAACAAGTGAGATTAGGTTTAGGTCTGGAAAAAATAGAGCTGTAGGTTGCTAACCTATTGACATAGGGAACATTGCTCTGTTTTGAGTTCAACACGAGATTGCTTCCATAGAAAATATTTATGTGATGTATATTCATTTACTTGACAGCAATGATGATCTTTTTATTTATGACTGTAGTACTGCAAGCAAAAAACTTCAAGAAAAACAAGACAGGTGAGAGTGTTTAATTTCCCAGGTATATAGAATATTATTTCTACTACAATCTCATATCAAAAAACAAACAATCATGCTAACTGGGGGAAATAATCTCTGCAGTGTCTTTTCTACTATGATATCAGTTAAAACGCAACGTAAAATCAAATAATTAAAATAAATACTAGGAAATAGCTTCTCATACTTCCCATGTTTCTTAATTTTTTTAAATGATCAAAGGATGGATGTAAAATAATTGAAAATATTATCTCAGAAAATACAATTTGAAGTGCTTGAAATGATTTATTTTTGAACCAAATGTTTCATGTTTTTTTCTCTTTTTAGTGAGGTTGGAAAGCCACTAGGCAAGACAAATACTATCCTTGCCTGTGCATTTTCTTCAACAGGGAAGTTCTTTGTTCTGACTGATGACAACAAACAATTAATTCTTTTCTGCACAAAGCCTTCCTGGGAATGTCTGAGTATAAGGTATAGGAAGAAAAATGTTTTTATTTTTATTTTTAAATCTAAGCATTAGTAACAGAAATTATTATGCATATTTTCCCTAGGGAGTTAGTTTGATAAAGCAGTTATAGCATTAGGCTAAAACCTAGAGACCGTACATTTCTTAGCATGAATTCTCTTGAGTGATCTTGGGTCGCTTACTCTCTCTCAGCCTGGAAAGCAGGCAAGGGCAAACCACTCCCAAGAAAACTGCAAGGATTGGTCCAGGCAATTGCCAAAAATCAAGACTCTCTCAAAAGACACACACTTTCCTTACCTTGTTATACTAAATTTAGTGTTCTGCTTGAATTTGTTTTTTAGCTTTAAGGTGAAACTCGAAAAATTAGAATATTGTGCAAAAGTTCATTTATTTCAGTAATGCAACTTAAAAGGTGAGCCTAATATATGAGATAGACTCCTTACATGCAACGCAAGAAAGTTCAAGCTGTGATGTGTCATAATTGAGATGATTATGGCTTACAGCTCATGAAAACCCCATATCCACAATCTCAGAAAATTAGAATATTGTGAAAAGGTTCAATATTCTAGGCTCAAAGTGTCCCACTCTAATCAGCTAATTAAGCCATAACACCTGCAAAGGGTTCCTGAGCCTTTAAATGGTCTCTCAGTCTAGTTCAGTAGGAATCACAATCATGGGAAAGACTGCTGACCTGACAATTGTGCAGAAAACCATCATTGACACCCTCCATAAGGAGGGAAAACCTGAAAAGGTAATTGCAAAAGAAGTTGGATGTTCCCAAAGTGCTGTATCAAAGCACATTAATAGAAAGTTATGTGGAAGGGAAAAGTGTGGAAGAAAAAGGTGCACAAGCAGCAGGGATGACCGCAGCCTGGAGAGGATTGTCAGGAAAAGACCATTCAAAAGTGTTGGGGACTTTCACAAGGAGTAGACTGAGGCTGGAGTCAGTGCATTAAGAGCCACCACACATAGACGGATCCTGGACATGGGCTTCAAATGTCGTATTCCTATTGTCAAGCCGCTCCTGAACAACAAACAACGTCAGAAGCATCTTACCTGGGCTAAAGAAAAACAGAACTGGTCTGTTGCTCAGTGGTCCAAAGTCCTCTTTTCTGATGAGAGCAACTTTTGCATCTCATTTGGAAACCAAGGACCCAGCGTCTGGAGGAAGAATGGAGAGGCACACACTGCAAGATGCTTGAAGTCCAGTGTGAAGTTTCCACAGTCTGTGTTGATTTGGGGAGCCAAGTCATCTGCTGGTGTTGGTCCACTGTGCTTCATTAAGTCCAGGGCCAACACAGCCGTGTACCAGGAGTTTGGAGCACTTCATGCTTCCTTCCGCAGAGGAGCTTTATGGGGATGCTGACTTCATTTTCCAGCAGGACTTGGCAAAAGTCCTGCCAAAAGCACCAAACCCTGGTTCAATGACCGTGGGATTACTGTGCTTGATTGGCCAGGAAACTCGCCTGACCTGAACCCCATAGAGAATCTTTGGGGTATTGCCAAGAGAAAGATGAGAGACATGAGACCAAACAATGCAGAAGAGCTGAAGGCTGCTATTGAAGCATCCTGGTCTTCAATAACACCTCAGCAGTGCCACAGGCTGGTAGCTTCCATGCCACGCCGCATTGAGGCAGTAATTGCTGCAAAAGAGGCCCAAACCAAGTACTGAGTAGATATGCGTGCTTATACTTTTCAGAGGTCCAATATTGTTCTATGTACAATCCTTGTTTTATTGATTGCATGTAATTATTCTAATTTTCTGAGGTTGTGGATTTGGGGTTTTCATGAGCTGTAAGCCATAATCATCACAATTATGACAAATTATGGCTTGAACTATCTTGCTTGCATGTAATGAGTCTATCTCATATATTAGTTTCACCTTTTAAGTTGCATTACTGAAATAAATGAACAAAAGTTCAATATTCTAATTTTTTGAGTTTCACCTGTATGTTTCCTTTGTCACTCTAGCTGAAGAACAGCCTAGAAATATTTTTGTGTTGCTTTGCAAGGTCCTTTGGATAAGCCAATGGCTTCATAATCACTTTCCATGACATCAGCAAATCTCCCAAACATGCCAAGCCTCACATGTCACCCTTGTGATGCAAGGTTTTTTTGGTTGTTGTTTTTTTTGCTGTGAATCTAATGCTTCCAGACTGGTGTCTTGGGCATCTTTCCCAATCATTTTTAGAATTCTAGATTATGATGCGTGTTATAGATCTATTATGCTTTTGTTGGTCACATGTAGACCATGTTAGGTTTCTGAAGTTCAAAAATGTTGAATTATACCTATTTTTTTTTCAGACCTGTCATGAGAAGATGTACCTCCCTGTTAATAACATCTGCAGAAGATAAAATTTTGGTTGCTGACAAATCTGGCGATGTGTATTCTTATTCAATAACAGAACCCAAAAATGCAGGAACAATTGAGCTTGGACACTTGTCTCTTTTGTTGGATTTGGTACATATGAGTTTTTAATGGATAATATATTTTATTAAAGGCTAATCAAATTTAAGTCCATCTTCATCTTAGTACATCAGACAGGGAAGGTATGTTACAAATCCTGTCAGATAAAGAATTCCAACTGGCAGGGTCCAAGAAGAGGGCCTTCTGTGCCCTCTTCCTGCCCTGTGGTACATTCTTCTCTTGACCTTCCAGAAAAGGCGTTTTCTGAAATTTTGTTTTGGACTCACATAGCTGCATACAGGCATGAGGCTGGCTAGTGCCCTGAAAGTCCTCTCCCTGCCTTTTAATTAACTTTGACACTGATTTTTAATTAATCCATGCTTTTTAAAAAAAATATATGTTTTTTTATGGTTTGATATTTTATCTGTACACAGCCCAGAGTCACTCTGAGAGAAATGGGCAGTTTTAAAATTTGATAAATAATTTGATAAAAAAGAATAAGTCTTTTTGTTTTTCCTCTCAGAATCACCCCTATGTGCTAGTTTGGGCTGAGAGCTAATGTGTACTGCATAGTTACTTAATGAGTTCAACTTTGTGAAATAAGACTAAAAAATTAGAAGATTTTCTGTATATTAGCAATTACCGTATTAAGACAAATGCATATATATGTAAAAGGGTTTGTAAAACGTTGTAGACTAGTAATTTTTAATTATTCCTCCCAGTCTTTCTCAGATTATCAGTTTGAAGCCAAACAAATGATACAGTGGGTGGGTGGATGATTATGCCTGAACATGTCATTGATCATATTTCTATTGCTCTGTTATCATTAGACTTTGAGTCCTGATGACCAGTACATTGTAACAGCTGATCGAGATGAGAAGATCCGAGTTAGTTTGATGAAAGCACCACATGTTATAGTGTCCTTTTGCCTGGGTCACAGAGAGTAAGTAACCAAAAAGCAGTTTTCAGTGTGATTGAAAGGAAACTCCTCCTATTTGCTAACTTACGGAAACAAGAAGAAAGAAGCTATAACAACAGATAATCAGAGTTGGAAGGGACCTTGTAGGTTATCTAGTCCAACCCCCCGCCCAAGCGGGAGACACTACACCATTTCTGACAAATGGCAGTCCAATCTCTTCTTGAAGGTCTCAAGTGATGACACTCCCACAACTTCCAAGGGCAAGCTTTTCCATTGGTTGATTGTCCTCACATATTTAATCTCTAGCTTAATAACAGTTAGTATTCTAATCAATCTCTTGGGATCAGAAATGCTTTAAACTACTTAAAAATAATAATAAATGTTCACTTCCTTGGAGGATTTTTAAAGAATCTATTCTAGCTTGGATTTGGGAAGAAATAAGTTGGATGCTAAGGGAATTAAAATTTTCAGAAAAGCTTATGTTGTTATTGTCAAAATGTAGCTAACATATAATTCATTAGAACATTCCGTAGCCTAAAAAGCATTTGTTAATAAAAATCTAAGAGTATTTCAAAGAATTATTATTTTCTTTTATGTGCATGCACATCCTTCTTTCTGCATACATGCTGATAGTCTTAGTCTCCAATGAAGTTTAAGATGTGGTCAGTGTGTGAGAGAGTTGAGGGCTGTTTGGAAAGTGAAACAGTATTTGCTGTGTGAGCAAGAAGGAAACAGCAAGGAGCCTGAGCATGGCTCAGCTCAACTGTTCTGTACTAAAGCTGGTGGCTGCTGTGAAACTGAAACTCCTCTCCTCTGCTTGTGTTTTGCATTTGGAACAGATTTCTTTTCAGGTGGGGAGGGGGAATAGAACTCCTTAGCACCAGAGCCTGTTAATAATAATATATGAAATACTAATGCTCTGATGGTCATTTTGAAAAATCCTTTCTTAGTGAGCACCTAGAAGGCAAGAGGAACATACGTGCCAAATTTCAAGTTTGTAGGCTTTACGGTTCTGGATATTTTGTGATGATGCATGAGTGGTATTTTGCTTATATATATATATAGATTGGAGAAGAATGTATTTCAAGTTTCTGAATAGATTGCTGGACTATTTAAAACTAATTTATTAAAAAGAAAAAAAATATTGGGATAAACTTTTCATGTGCAGATTTTTCTAGAAATATAAGGAAAGATATCAGTCTCGGTACAAAATTTCTTGCATTGCTGTATATACATATAATTTTATTCTTTATTGCTTTTGTTTCTGTTTATTTTTTTCTTTCTAGATTTGTCAGCAGAATATTGGTACTGCCAAACTTTCCTGACCATCTTTTATCTGCTTCCGGGGTATGTAAATTATCTGGGATTCTATACACCTAGAATGTTAATAAATGCTTATAAAAATGTGTTTTTCTTTCCTCTAATAAATAAAAGATTCAATTTATCTTTTTGTCACTCATGTTTTTGGCTGAAACATGAAGAACGATTAACACTGTCGGGAATTATTCTCCCATGTGTTTTACACCACATTTATTAATATCTACTTTGACTCAATATGAAATATAGTAAAGTGTTATTAGAAATCATTAGGAATCATGAATATTCATTGCTGAATATACATGAGATAAATATGCATGTATCCAAGCGGGCTTTTAAATCATTGGTTGAATTTATAATTATGCTGTCAAAATGTGGTTTCTTTGTATTTTTGCTCATCAAATTATATTATGCACATTGTGGTGATTTACACATCATGACCTATGCTTAAAGTTAGGTGTGGACCCAGCCATTATAGCTTGTTTAACCAATTATAGATAAAGGAATTACAGCTTAATGCGATATCAACCTTGTTAACGTGTATATATGAGCGACGTCTCAATGCCTTTCCTTTGGCAAAAATAATAATTAGCTCCTCTCTTGAACTTCCTAGGATGGTACATTGAGGCTCTGGAAGTATAAAAGTGGGAAAGAACTACATTGCTTTCAGTTGAATAATCTGAATATAAATGAAGCTGGTAAGAATGAGAAGGTAATTGTTTTTTGTGTGGATGTTCTCTATAATATAGTCTGCATGTTTCCATTTTTCCTTGCTTTTTTACACTTGTGTTTTCTTTTTTGAATGAATTTATTGAACTGTCATGAAGTTGAGAGTAGGTTTATGCTACTGAAAATCAACTTTTGATTCTATAAAAGACAGGTTTTTGGTAAAGAATATTTTGAGAAGTAACCATTATAGAATGCAATTACTTCACAAAATGAGTATACTAATATTTAAATGTGTTTAGAAATGTTTCTTCATGTTATTGGGGGCTTACTTTTATTTTTTACTAATTTTCAATAAATGCTATTGGGTTGATCTCAGAGATAGTACGACAGTATTTTGTCTGGGGAATGCTAAATTATTCCAGACAAGCATGGACAAGTAGATACTCTGTCTCTCTGTTATACTAACTTCCATCATGTGGACAGATGTACTGATATTCTAAAAATTGTAAGTAAACAATATGCATGTCTTAGTGCAGTGATGGCTCACCTTTTTGGGCTCCTGTGCCAAAAATTGTGCATGCGCTGGTGCTCACATGCCAGCACCCAGAAGCTAATGCGCCCCCTCAAGCCCCCTGCGCATGCACGCGCAATCCCCTCTGCGCCCCCTTACCTGCACTACACCTCACAGCTGATTTTTGGCTGTTTTGAGGCCTCCCAGAGGTTTGAAAAAAGCCTTCCTTATCGGAAAATCAGCTGTGAGGCGCACGCATGTGCAGTGAGGTAAGTTTTCCTGCGGCTCGTGTGCCGACACAAATGGCTCTGCGTGCCACCTGTAGTACGCATGCCATAGGTTCGCCATCACGGCCTTAGTGGTTACACCAATCATAGTGGTACAGGAACATTGTTGCATACTAACTACTCATCCCTTAGATGTTTTGTATTTTTCATCTTGCTATCTTTGCTCAATTCAGAATAGAAATCAGAGTAGAGTGAATAAGAGATAGCTTGTCTTTGTTATTAAAAAAAACCCTGATATGTATGTTTTTGATGCCAGGTTTCTTTTACTTCTGTTCTTCTATTTCTTCCACATAAAAAAATTAGCTCTTGCCAATCATGTTTACATTTCTTTTCCTCCTCAGAAATACACAGTCTCAAGAATAGCTTATCAATGTGAAGGAAATTACATTGCCGTTTTATATGACTGGTAAGAGGAAAAATATTACTGTAAAGGCAGCAGACAATTACATTATTTCATTACAAGCTATGTCTGATTTATATCAAGTTTCTACTTACAGGTAGTCGCTGACTTACAACCATTTGCTTAGTGAACATTCAAAGTTACAATGGTACTGAAAAAAGTGACTTATGACCAGTCTTGATACTTATCCCCACAGTCATGTGATCAAAATTCAAATGCTTGGCAACTGGCATGTATTTATGACAGTTGCCGTGTCCCTGGGTCATGTGATCGCCTTTTGCGCCCTTCTGACAAACAAAAGTCCATGAGGAAGCCAGATTCACTTGACAACCATGTTACTAACTTAACTGCAATGATTTACTTAACAACTGGTTAATGGTCATAAGTCAAAGCTCTCTTAATAATTGTCTTGTTTAGCAATAGAAATTTTGGGCTCAATTCTGATCATAAGTCAAGGACTACCTATATTATAGAATCAATTGATTAAATGACTTAAGATATAGTGATGATATTATATAGGAATAATATGAAACATATTTGAATTAAGGGATTATAATAAGAGTTTATAGTAGATTTTTAAAGAATGCTGACATTGTAAAATTACTTCTGCTACTTCATAGCAGATAATGGAGATTATTCCTTGAAATATTAGGAATTCCTTCAGGTGACCATATTGCATGTACCAGCTGACACTAGAGATAACTTATCTAATTTTGCAGAGCTTCTAAAGTTTCAGTTCTGTTGTCAATTATAAAACGTTAATACAAAATGTTTTATGAGTTGACATCTATAGTTATTTACCTAAAAATGAATTCAACAAGAGTTACTTATGATTAGACATGAATTAATCTATACCAGGGGTCTTCAAACTTGTCAACTTTTAAGAGTTGTGAACTTCAGTTCCATGCTGGCTGGGGGAATTCTTGGAGTTGAAGTCTATAAGTCTTCAAGTTGATAAGTTTGGAGACCCCTTGATATATACTTGATATATCATTTTCTTCACCATATGGGAATCATTTGACGTAATTAATGTAAGTAACCTGATGTAACATGCTGATTTGATGTAAGAAACCTGATGTATAAAAGTAACTAATGTTGGTTGCTTCTAAAAGTATTCCTGCAGTATCCATCTTCCAGCTTGATGCCGGTGCTCAGAGCTTAATTTCTAAACAGCACATAATCTTAAGCCACAAAGGTTGGGACGTTGCGTTTGAGGAAACAGGTGGGCTCTGGGTACTTCAGGAGAATCAACAAATACCTCTTTTATTCTACCAACCTGAGGATGGACAGTGGCAGGTGAGAGATTTTTTTTATGATCATAGACTGACAAAGGATGGCAAAGGATTCTGATCAATTGCTGAATTACTGTGGTTGGGTTACCGTGCATTTCTGTAGTGTAATACTTCAGCTCTTTAATGATTTTTCTATGGTTGGTGTTTTGCTAGTTCTAAACAAGAAAATATAGTTCATTATAGATCCCTCAGATTAAAATTTAGAGTATTGTTAGGCAATATGTAATTGAACATGCTGAGTGGGATATAGCAGCTCAGTTCAAATCATAACTAAATTTTATGTATGCACTATATAAAAGAAAAAAAGAAAGATCAGAAATAAGTAAATATTACTTCTTTGTCACATCTGTCATGCCATTTTGTTGGTAGCAGGGCTTTTGGTTTGTTAGAATATTGTACCTTGGTTTGAAGATTTCTCAGTTAAACTTGGGAAAAAGAAAAAAAGGTGTAGGGTAGTTCAAGCTGGGAACCCTATGTGTATGTGTGCATAGCTATAAACCAAGTGTAATTGTGGGTCAATACACAGCAGTCTAAATTAAAAAGCTAGATCTGCTGTTAAAGAAAAAAAAAAGCACTGACCTGATTCACTTATTTTTCATCTGAAAGTACAAGTAGAATATCTTTTTGTTGTTGTATACCTTCATGAAAACATGGAAATGGGTCAGGCAAAACAAAAGATTATGGGAGCTGTACTCGGTACAACCATGTGCGAAAAGCCCCCTGATTCCTATGAAATTGTCAATAGCTATTGTTGTTCTGTTTTGTTTGCAGCCTATTATTGACAAGAAAGAATTAGTGAAAATGTCCAAGTACATATGTGACCATTGGAGAATGTTTGAAGGTAGGAAAGATGAGTTTAACAGACCAAACAAATACTGTACACAGAGGGTCTGACTACGATTTGGAGAATCCATTCCTGAAGATCTGTTCAAGCTGACTTTAGTTTTAGCTTTGGTTTCTGTATGAGCATTGGTTCTTGGAGGTGGGAGAAGTTATCTGGAAGCCTCATTGCTCATCTTCTCAATCTGAAGATGGGTGGAATTCATCTCCCAGAATTCCTCAGCCAGCTGTGCTGGTTTAGGAATTCTGAGAGTTGAAGTCCACCCATCTTCAAGCTGCCAAGATTAAGAAACACTGCTTTAAACCACAGGGATCGAGTGTTAAAATGCCCAACTTACTGATACCACAGAAGAACAGCTGAATACCATAAGAACAGAATAGAGTCATTCCCTCAGATTTACCCCCTCCTGGTAAGTAGAATGCTGTGCACAGATCTTAACTGTATCAGCAGATGAGGAAAGGGGACCATTAAAATAATAGTGATTATTGGAGATAATTAACAGAGAGCTGGTTAATAAGTCCTGCTCTTAATGCCTAATTAGTGTCACTATGCCTATGAAAATGGTGGTTGCTATATCTTTTTGTTGCCAGCATTTTAATAGCTCTTTTCCTTCTCCCTCTTCTAAAGGGGAACAAAAGTATCTCTTCTGCTGTAACATGTTGAAAATGGGTAAGATGGGTGCGAATGAATATTCCAACCATTTTTAGAACAGTTGCTGAAATAAAAAATCAATGACAATTTTGTGCAGTCAGATAGAAAGACTAATAGATATGTAGAGCTGGTGATTATGTTCTTTGCTGAGGCAGTCCAACTCCATTGTTACAGCCTCAAACCCTCACAGCTTCAATCTCAAACTGTCTACCGTGGATCTCACCCCCACTCTTAAGAGGTCCTTAAAGGGGGTGTGCATAAGCATACCAGCATGCCTACCATTCCTGTCTTACTGTCCCCATTTATCTGTATTTACTTCCTTTGTTCATGTTTATGTTCATACCTATACTTGTTATCTTGTACATGTTTGACAAACAAATAAAATTAAATAAATAATGATAGCTGTTTTTAGCTCTGCATAGTAGTTGAGTAAAGTACCAGTTAATATCCTTAAATTAGAATTAGAATTCTTTTATTGGCCAAGTGTGATTGGATACACAAGGAATTTGTCTTGGTGCAAATGCTCTCAGTATACATAAAAGAAAAGATACAGAGTCAAGAATCATCAGGTACAACACTTAATATAGTCATAGGTTACAATAAGCAATCAAATCATACTAGGAAACAATATAAATCGTAAGGATACAAGCGACAAAGTTACACTCATACAGTCACAAGTGGGAAGGGATGGGTGATAGGAATGATGAGAAGATTAATAGTAATAGTAATTCACCTTGTCAGTTACATTTGAACTGCATGATGCTTACCACAAACTCCTAATGGGTACTGATCTTTGCCAAAATGAGAAGTGCACTCCTATGACATTGTCTGGTGAGGAACCAAGCAAATTCTCAATTGTAATGCATACTGACAAAAAAGATGGGAGAAAGGAGAAATTGTCATAGAATTACCATGCATATTGATCAGTTTTTAATCCTTCATAGTTAAGCAATTAATCTCTCAAACAAGTTCTTTGAGGCGGATTGGCACCCTTAATGTTTCAGGAGAGGTTGAAGCAGCCATGTGATAGATCTACAACATTTATGAGTGAAACTTGGTTTGGGAGATGGTCTTTGATTTTTAAACTGTGCTTATTTTTGGAGCATTACAGTTTTGTTTCCATGTTTGGATTTTTGAGAGTTTTCAGTAAAATGGGAATATTTAGGCTACATATGACCAAGAGGCAGCAGGCTAGTCATTCCTCAGTCCTGCTCTAATGAAATCAGAAATGTATTTTTTAAAAAGTAGATTGTTAATAGCTACTGATAACAGCTGTGCTTACCATTTTCCTCCTGGACATTTGGAAAGAGTAAATAATCCTATAAATATCATTATGCAAATGACATACATAATTTGTCACATATAAATTACTTAATTTGTGCCGTTTGCACAACAATATCACAGTGCAAGTGATGTCATAGTGACCTCTGTTGGACACTTCTCCCCATTGTTTATTAGTAATATGTGTTTTAGTTAATTAATCAAATCTATTTTCTTTCTTTTACAAGTGACTGGGGAGGATCAGCTATCTTAATAGTGAACTGCAGCAACTAAAAGGGCAAGAAATTTGGAGAGTTTGTAGTCTAAATGTAGTTATCCGTTCTTTTGCTAATAGTTCGGATATGCTTATCATTACCTAGCATGGGCTAAAGTTTTACTTGTCATAAACCAATGGGATGGAAACAATTTAGCTAATCTGATAGAATTATTGCTGCCAGGTTATCAAATGTGGGGAAAGCAAAACCTGCAACTTTGCGTAGCTGTAATTGGAATAGTTTTTTTTCCTCTTTCCATGGTAGGCAATACCATGGAATAAGGACTTAAGTATCTGTTCTCATCTTAGGCATAAACAAAATCCCTGCTTATAAATATTTACTGATTTGCCAGGCGCTGTTACTTAAAATTGTTACTTAAAATTCTTACTTACTCTATCTTCTGCAGGTGCTATGGACAAAGGGAGCTGCTTCCAAAATATCTACAAGGTTTCTTTTGATAATATGTCCATTTATCTAAAAAAGAAAGAAGAGAGACTTCACCAGCAGAAAAATAAGAGGAAAGATCCACAGTATGAATCAAGTGAACAGACTAAAAAAGTCAGAACTGAAGAGCTGTCCTGATAGTATTCAATGCTTATCACATTTCTGAGTTTGGAAGAAGCTGAACAGAGAACAAGCTTTTCCTTAGGCATAACTGAAATTAAATCTGCCTGATGGTTAGTGTCAGCATACCTCACCCCTGACAAACTGCAAAAGAACTAACCTGATTAACAAGCCACATCCCAGTGCCTTTAAGTAACTTGTTTCTGTATGGCTTTAAAATGTTGCTTGAATGACTGTGTTGCAAGTAATACCTAGAAAAGAATCATAACACAGAACTTTATCCTCCAAATCCAGTTGCTCATGCTGAGCCAAGAATATGCTTTCTCACAAGGTTGAATAGACCCAAATCATTGCATAGTGGCAAACTTCTATCCACCCATCTTTTCCAGGAGTTGAGGCTATATATACTGTATACAGATAGTCCTTGACAGACGACCACAATGGAGCCCATAATTTATGTTGCTAAGTGAGAAATGTGTTAAGTGAGTTTTGCCCTGTTTTACAACTTTTCTTGTTAAGTGAATCATTGCAGTTGTTAAATTAGTAACCCAGTTAACCCACTCTGGCTTCCTTCCCCATTGACTTTGTCAGAATGTCACAAGAGATGATTGATCATGTGACCCCGGGACACTGCAACCATCGTAAATATGAACCAGTTGTCAAGCATCCAAAAGTCAATCACATGACTATGGGGATGCTGCAACCATCATAATGGTCCATTAATGGTCATAAGTAACTTTCTTTCAGTGCTAACTTAATGGTCTCTAAATGAACTGTTGTAAGTCAAGGATTATCTGTAGTTATATAAGAAAGAAGCTGGCTTACTGCTATAGTTCATGATCAAGCCAAAGTATCTTTGGAATTTTGTATTTGAAGATTTTGTTGAGTTTTGTTTGCGGAATTTATTCCACTAGTCGTTGCTGACTACAGGGGGAAGTTCTTATCTCCATTTCAAGGCCATTGAGCCAGTGCTGTCCAAGGATGTTTCCGTAGTCATGTTGCCACAGAGTTATTCATTTTAACATTATAGGAGTAATAAACATTTATGGAACATCTATTTTAGACTGTATTCAACCAATGTGAAGTTTTCCATTTTTTTTTGTTCAAAGCTCGCAATTTGATATGTTAATAACTGCAGTTTTTGAATAGTGTTTGATCATCATTACAATATCAGATTTTGCTGTATATGTGATAGCAATTTGAATGCACTTGATCATCTTGTTTTGTGTATTTAAATCCCAATTAGTTACATGTAAAATTAAGTGTAAAATTTGATGATTGTGGGTTCCTTTCCTTTCCAGTTATTTTGCATAAAGAAAATCACAATTTGAAATATTTGTATTTCATACAAATATAGATTTTACCATGCGGAGAACAAAGCCACATGTTTTGATGCATGTCCAATAAACATAATTCCTATCCTATCATATAGAGACAGGTTCTAGAATATCCATGTGTTTTTGAAAATGCGATGCTCAGGTTGGTAGTTTAGTATAGTTTTTTTTGTGTTAGTCTTATAGATGGTATTTCAGAATTTTGTTTTCAGAATGCACGAGTGGTTAATAGAAAGCAAGAAATCATTGTGGAAAGCATTAGATGTAAATGGACTGATGCAGGAATAGATGGAATTGGGAAGTTGTTGTGTTTCAGGTTTTGGTCACACACAGACACAGTACTCAGAAGCTGATAACAGCAGACAATGTAATTCAAATGCCTAGCAGAGAGTGCTTGCTTACAAAATGCAAAATAAGAAGCAATAGCTTAATTCAAATATGTTCTAAGACTTGCAGAAAACCAAATCAGGTTGTCAGCTGGTCCAAGAGACAAAGGGTGACAAACAAACAGAAATAACAGCTACAAACTAGGATTTTAAATAGCTGTTGTTTAAACAAAGGTTGCAAGCAAAGCAGCTACCTAAATGTCTGGAGAAAACTGGCTGCAATTACTCAGCCCCTGCCCCACAAGGACCTTCACCAAGGAATACTGCTCTGCTTCCCTTGGTATATGTCTAGACCTGGATGTTATTCCTTATTATCTGATTGGGTCCAGCTGAATAGGAAGAGCCTGTGACTAACAGTCTCATTTGAATTCTGATTTCCCCAAGGCTGACAGTCCTGAAGCACATGCTCAGTTGAAGCAACATTGTCAGATTCAAGATCAAGAGTCAGATTCTGAATCATGGCTCAGTAGCTGAGGTGGTAAGATAGAGGAAGAGGAAGATTCATAGCAGAGTGGAGAGACTGCTTACGAGGTGCTGACCTAGAATTGGAAAGTGAATAATAAAGCTTTGGATTGAGACAGAAGTATTAGCAGCAGCTGGTGTATCACCTTTTGTATCTATCATCTTTTACACAGAAAATTGTAAGAGGATATAGCTGTTAAAAAGCAGTATGTGATGAATAAGCTACAATAGGGTGTATCCCATCTGTAAGTGTTTGGTTGCTTAATGTTCTCGTACACAGTGTGGTATCTCCAGAGTCTAGATCAGGGGTGTCCAACCTTGGCAACTTTAAGACTTGTGGACTTCAACTCCCAGAATTCCTCAGCCAGCTTTTACTGGATTTGAAATGATAGCAACAAAAGGAAAGCCAAGATCTGAGGCAAATAGGCGGGGAAATTACATATTGAAAATTATCCCAAGTTCCCTCCCCCAGGAGTCCAGACTGGTCATCCAATCTGAGGTGTGTATAATGTCATGTACGGTACATCTTCAGGTGGTTTCTCACCCATTTGGTATGCCAAGACCTTGGCCTAGAAAAGATAAGTGTATTCAGTTGCGCAGGAAAGCGTCCCATCTTTGTCACTTTGAAGTTTTTTGTGGAATGGAATGGCTTAAATTAAACGTGTTGAGACTGCATATAATTTTCTGAGTTAATATTATTCTAAGTATTCTGTATATCCCCCCCCCCCCCCTTTCCATGGCAGCCGGCAAGAGTCAAGCAGTAAAAGATGTCAGGAAAAGTTCTTGAAGGCTGACAATACTTACCAGATCAAACCCCTGTTTGTTTGCTATAATTAACAAA
Source organism: Notechis scutatus (assembly GCF_049901735.1). Lineage (NCBI taxonomy): Eukaryota > Metazoa > Chordata > Lepidosauria > Squamata > Elapidae > Notechis > Notechis scutatus. The sequence continues at coordinate 55,730,523 of NC_142013.1, read as the reverse complement.
GTAATCACATTGAAATAATGAGGAGTATACTTCTCATACTGTTACATTTACTCTATCCTCAAGTCAGAAAACCCTCAACCTGGTGTGGGCTGTAAAAGTTGAAATGTGTAAAAGAAGGAAATGTTAATCTCTTTGGGATGCTTTCAGTGGTGGGATTCAATTATTTTTACTACTGGTTCTGTGGGGAAGGATGCTGTAAAATCTCCAGTCAGAGGTGGTATTTGCCAGTTCTCCGAACTACTCAAAATTTCCGCTACCGGTTCTCCAGAACTGGTGAATAGAACCTGCTGAATACCCCCTCTGGATGCTTTGAAGGAATGTAATGTTTTTGTTTTGAACATGCTATCTAATACTTGATGCTCTGACCCTTTTAAGGCTATTCAATGGGGGGAAAACCAATTTAACCATTTATTCAGCCTTCAATTATCACTTGTCTTAGTAGATTTATTAATAACTTCCTTCAAAAAATATCAAAACATTAAAACAATATTAAAAACTGGAACTAGTAACAAAATAGAATTTTATCCTATTCTTTTCCCATCTTCTTTAACTAAAAGCAAAAGCTGAAGATGTTTGTCCTACCAAGCTGATAAAAGCTACAATTAGGTGGGCCTAGTTAGGAGATTGAGGTATACAAGATGACGGAGAAGCACTTTTGCTTAGTGCTGCGAAATCGGTAATAGCAGATTATTTTATGCTTTTTGTTGTTTTTATTGCTAAAAAGAACTATTAACAAACACACCAGCTTAAAACCAATTTACAATATCTGCAGTTTAAAAGGTAGGTTAATAGTTATAAAATTATTATCACATATAAATTAAGCCCAGCTAGGTGGCAGCATCTTGCTGTTCTTGGCTATATTAAACAATTAAGTAGAAGATACATCTGAGAAGCATGTAGCAGGTAGGGCGGGGTCCTCAAACTTTAAACGGGGCCAAGTCACGGTCCCTCAGACTGTTGGGGGCCTGGACCGGTTGGGTGGGCATGGCTAGGTAGTCATATGATTGGGTGGGTGTGGCCAATTTAGCAGTCCATTAAACAATACACACAAATTAAACTTTAATTTGTTTTGCTCCTGGGGGTGTTTTATTTGCTTTTGTTTGCATGTTGCTCTTTTGGTTGATTTTTCTTTTTACTAGATTGTTTTTTTTAAAGGTTATTTAGGAGTCTAGTAGCCCACTTCAGGAAACTCAGTTTTGCAGCAATTCTTCTCAGCCCCGAGAAGCTTACAATCAACAAGTAGAACAAACGAAGGAAGGCATTGCCTCTCCTTGTTTTGGGTAGGTGGGAGGCAAGGGTTTCAGCCTAACGCTGGGCCTCCTTAGAGAGGCAAAGGAGCAGGTTTATGTCTACTCCAGAAGCTGGAAACAGGCACCCCTCAGCAGCAACCTCCTGGGACTGTTCTCCAGCCAAGTCCCCCAACCAGCACAAGAAGGAAAAGGGGTGCTTCTCTTCTGGGCTTGATTCCTCCACCCTGTCCCCAATAGCTCCCTTGCCAAGATAAGGGCAAGTGTTCTGAGCAAGTCAGGAAGTGGCGGAGGCAGAAGATTCAGCTGGTGCGAGGCGCTTTGGGGAAGAAAAAAAAAACCATCAAAAACTGCAATCTGAAGGAAGTACCTGTATTATTGAGAAGAAATTATCTGCATATGTTTGTGAAAAATGACTTGGATATGAACTTGAAAGATTATCTACTATCTAATCTTCTTTCAAACATACACACATATATATCAAGCCAAGCAAAAAGAAGCATGTCATCCATGCAGGAGCCAATCTGAGTTGGTCACCAGGACCAGAGATTTAGTTTTACAAGCTTTTGGACTTGTGCTGGAGCCCACCTTCAGGGAACTTCTCTCTCTGTGTGTAAAGCATACATAGAGACATTCCCAGAGGATGGGCTGCTCCAGCACGATGCTTTTATATTGTAATATAGTTTTAATTATTCTGCTTCTGTAAGCTGCCCATGCCCAAGTAACATTTGTGAGATGGGCAGGTACAGTAAATAAATAAGTAAATAACAAATAAATAGATCAGCTAGGTAAGTGTACCTGGAAAAATTTATAATTTTGATTGAAAGGGCACAAGAGGCAACAATGAGCTAAATCTGGGGTATTTAATGTGACTTTATGCCAAAAAGAAAATATACAGATCATATTTTTGATCTTTAGCAAGTAACTGAGAAATAAAATTTATTGCACATTTTGTGGTTTTGAAAAAGAATATGATAAAGTGAATAGGTTTGAATTACAGAACACTGCACAGCTGTAAGTTGATTACTGAACATGGCAAAAATACAATATAAAGTATGCATGAGAACAAATAGTTTGACATAGAGCAGGAATTAGACTAGGATGTATGAGACCACCTTGGTTGTTCGATATCTGTGTAAAAATGTATAAGAAATGCTTATGATGATCTTAGAGAAGTGTTGGACACATCAATGTACATGTAATTTTTAGGTAGATAATGCCATGTAGTTTAGTGAGAATTTGAAATATTAGTATCTTGTTAGCATATATGACGCAACATTTAAAATTATACTGATTTAGTCTGCTGATGTCTCCTGATGTCCTGATGATTTAGTCTCCCTGGACAAGATTGATCTGGATTGGCAATTGTGTGGTACTTTCTAAATGACCAGGATCTGAAAGCATCCAAAACCGTGGCCAAATTTTAGGTCATAACAGTGAAAGTCAGTAATCTAGGTAACTTAGTCATAGGCACAAATTCACAGATTTATATTCTATTTATATTTATGTTATATTTTCCAACTTTTTGTCTGTGGCCATGTATTTTAATAAAAATTAAAATTATGACAAGAAAAAGGAGGCTTTTAAATACACTGTTAACCTACAAGAGCTGCTGAAGGTCATAAACAACAATTTGAATTTTGCTCTCAAAAGAGAATGGTAGCCTTAGCCACTAAGAGTGTAATAACAAGTTAATATACTAATGGCAATGAATAGAAGATGCAGGTGCAAGCTCTTTACAGTTTTCCTCTAAAGGCCTATTAATTGCCTCAAACCATTTTCCCCTCATGGAATCAGCTTTAATTTGGAGAAGGAAGCAGCCCAGAGACTTGGAATAAATATCAGAAATTCAATAACAGAACGTAATAGCAGTGCATTTTGGTTTCATTTTTAAGAAGAAATTACAGCTGTTTAGAAGAATACATTTAATTCATTTGTTGCATAAGTGCCTCCAAACAACAACTCATAAATAAGAACATTTGCAACCTTCAGAAGTGGGCCAATTACTGAGTGTAGGACTACATAATTGTGCGGTCTACATTCCGGGTGGATTAAACAATATTCTTGATCAGCAGAAATGGACTAAAAACAGCAAATCATTCATTCAAACACATGGAGAATTATTTGAAAGTGGCACATGGAGAAATACATTAAAATCCAAACTTGAATACAAGGTATGCTCCTCCAAAGCATCTTACCATAATGAACACGGGAAGATTATTATTCTGTTAAGTGAACCAGCTTTATTTTCTGGCAAAGGAAAGCTGCATTTATATCCTGTTTTGTGTGCAAGAAAAGTCTGAGCTCCCACCTACATATTTCCTTTTTTGTGAAAAGAACCGTGACTCAGCAAGCAGCATTTCAACTAGCAGGCATATGGCTTGGATCTTTAAGAAGAAACATTCATGTCCTTGGACTGCAGCACCTTCCTTATGTGCGGCTCTGTATTTACAAGTAGAACAACTTATGAAAGTTCAGAACAGAAATTCCATGCATTCTCATTTTAGCAACTCCTTGATGGTAGGTGAAGAAGAAGGTAGATAGTAGATATTTATTTCTCTTGGATCGTTGTGTTCCATTTCAATATATTTTCTAAGCATTTGTTTTGAAGAACTGAAACAAACATCACAGAGGTATTTCTCCTTCCTTTCCTGTTTTGTACATATTTCTGGTGCTCATCTGTATTTAAGAACAGGTATCAGCTGCCCCAATCTAGCTGACTGGGGGCAGTATATGTGAGTAAATCAATATGCAGTACTTCAACAATTAAAACAAAGACAAAACCTCTGGTCCTGGTGACTGACCCAGATTGAATCCTGCACAATTAAAACAGTCCATTGCCACTCCTAAATAAGGGCAGCCTATTATACAATTAAGCAAAACTTTGGGATAAACTGGGTACATTACAAGGAGCATGGCCAAAATTTCATTTGTTTCTATGTTGCCCATCAGATTTTCCCCCCCAAGATTTTTCATTTATTGGTTAATCTTGACTCGGTTGTCAAAACTCAATGCACCATACAGAAACCCTTTGAGTTCTTTTTCTACCTTATTTTATCCCAGTCAGATAACATATTTTCTCAAAGTTTTTTCACACATTGTGTTAAGCCAAATTTCCTGAGCATATCAAAAGCCATTAGCTGTGGATAATAAATGATAATAAAGACCACACATTACACTAAGTCAAAATTAAACCATATCATAGCTTAACATGATATTTGAACCAGACTTACATCTTTTGTAAACAGCTTATTTTGCCTATTCTAACTTTGTATGTGTTATGTGTGCACAATGCACTGGGTTAATAGTATCCTTTGGCCCAATGTAGCACACATGGTTTGAAGAGATGTATTAGCTGAGCCGAGGTTCCACTCCAAACTGGACCATAATCATTCTCTCCTTTATAAAATAGTTATCAATCTCTTGGCCAATGTAGGCAGACATCTGAAGACATGAACTTTCCTTTCTGCCAAGTTTATCAGCCTTGGACATCTTGTTTTGAATGGGTTTGTTTGTTTTTGAAGGTCCACTCTATCCCCTCTTGAGATTTTCCCAACTGTGAAGATTTTAACAAGTAAGCTGCAATATTCCTTATCACAGGATATCATGCAATTTAAAATAAATTCTGTGGTTACAGCACAGAATTAATAATTTTATATTTTGGGAGTCACATTAAAAATGATCATTTGGCAAAAAGTTTTGGCATCTTTCTGGAGGCCACATGCCTTTCTGGAAAAATAGCAGACTTCAGACTTAATTTCCTCAGAAGTAATCTCTGTTTTTAGAGGGAACAGTTCAAGTTATAAAAATGAGTGTAATGAAGCAGCATTTGTGAAAATGGAATGAGGAACAAGCAATGAGCGGTAGCCCTAGGTTTCAATTCTCTCAAGCTGTTTGATTGCGAACAGCTGCTGACCAGTAAAGCAGAAAACATTTTTTAGCTAGCCTGAAATTGATGTTTTGTCAAGTGTGAGAAAAGTGACAGAAGGCAGAAAGTGGGGCAGAATCTGGTTCCCATTCATATTCTCTAACTATTTCTGAAATGACTCTTCACACAAATTCATCACCCTCACCCCAACGTTTCCAGAAAATCACCCAAAGCGTTAAAAATAATCACATATAAAATATACAAAATGGAATAATTACAACAACCATCTGTTTGTTTTGTTTTGGTAAAAGAATATATTATTTAAAATGCCGCTTTAAAAATTAAAAAATTAAAAAAAAGCCATATGCAATGGTGGCTCTTTAACATTTGTACCCATTAGGAAAAATACTAGTCTTTAGAAAAGGAATGTGAAAAGTGCTTGAGTAGTGTTAATTATTCAGCTTCATCCTTGGTCCATGCTTGATAATCACTCAATGCTTCGATGAACTTGCCAAACCTCTAAAGGATCTTTTTTATCAACTGTTAATGCTAAAATTAAAAATATAAACAACATTAGGCTCAAAGAATAAGGCCGGGTTGTTCTGCTGTTTTTAAAGGACATGTCCTCACAATGCTGGCTTCTCATTCCCAGCCCATTTGACCATTTTAAGCTCCTCTAGGTGCACTTCCCCTGATCCCCTGACCTTTGAGAATTGTTTATTGGGGCAGTCTGCTGACCCAGGACAAAGAAGGTTGGCAAGTGATGGTGTTGGTATGTTGACTCTTTCCCCACTAAGCCAAGCCTCTCGTTGTACAGAACTGCTCTGTGGGATCAGAAACCTGGCAAATAAAAAGCCCCACCTCCCCATCCCGACCTGATGTTTAGTGGAAGGGCAGACCAAACCCATGGGAATCCATGAATCTCTTTAATTTTTTTTTTGTTCCACATTGCAGTTGGACAATGTAAGGATAATGCCACTTTGATTGAGATGAAAAGGGTCTTGCAACAAGGTCAGTGCAAAGTATAGTGTGCTGCTACTTCAGTGACTGGAGGAAAACACAGGTAGTCCTCAGCATATAACCATTTGTTTAGCAACCATTCAAAATTACAATAGTGACTTATAACCATTTTTCATAATTGCAACAGTTGCAGCATCCCCATGGTTACGTGGTCAACATTCAGATAATTGGCAACTGGCATGTATTTATGATAGTTCTAGTGTTCTGGGGTCATGTGATCACCTTTTGCGACCTTCTGACAAGTGAAGTCAATGGGGAAGCCAGATTCACTTAACAATTATGTTACTAACTTAAAACTACAGCAAGAAAGGTGCTAAATTGGGGCAAAACTCATTTAATAATTTTCTTGCTTAGCAACAAAAATTTTGGGCTCAATTTTGGTCATAAATCGAGGACTACCTGTAGCATGGCTGTGAGGACATACTCTGTAACACAACTAACCAAGGAAATAGTAGCATTAGAACAGGGGGGGAATTCAAATTTTTTAACAACCGGTTCTGTGGGTGTGGCTTAGTTGGTGGGCGTGGCTTGGTGGTCATGTGACTGGGTGGAAGTGACTTGGTGGTCATGTTATTGGCTGGGCATGGCCAACTCAATATCACTCACATTGAGACACGCATCTCCTCGCCTGACCTCTCATGACTGTGGGGATGCTGCAACAGTCGTAAGTGTGAAAAACGGTCATAAGTCACTTTTTTCAGTGCCATTGTAACTTTGAATGGTCACTCCACACAAGCATAGTATCAGCAAAGGAGGGGGAAAAAACTCCAGAGATGTTCCTGAGACAGGAAGTTTCATCCTGCCAAGAATGTAATAAGGGTTAAAGGAGAGGCAGTTTCTGTAAGCAATACCAGAATGTTTCCTTCCTGCCTTCCTTACAGGATTAGGCCTGTAATTTCTTCTAACAACCGGTTCTCCAAACTGCTTAGAATGTTAACAACCGGTTCTAGCGAATAGGTGCGAACTGGTAGAATCCCACCCCTGGATTAGAATAGACAAAGCAACACTCAATAAAATCTTGTCAAGCATGACTATCTTTCGAGAAGATAAAGACTGCCATATCTAGAGTCAAGTCATATCTAGTCTGTTTTAAAACCCTTTGATATTAATATAGCTAAAGCAAATAATGAAAGATATTTGGGTTCCACTGACATCAGTGGTACTTGAATGTATTTGTGTTTCATTGGGTTGTGATTTTTAAGTTTCTTCCATTCTTAACTGTGCTGTTACAATATTTGCTGCAACAGTTTCCTATTGATAAGCCAATTACAGAAACTATTTGACTTACTATTTTTATTACTGATTCTCTTATTATATTAATATTTGACCCAAACAAAAGGTATTCTGAGATTTTTCCCAAGGCATTTCTGATTAGGAAAATTGAATATATTGCAACCAAAGGCAATGTATAAAGCAGTACATGGGCAAGATAGAACAATGATTTGCAAGGATATAAAGACATAAAAAGGTGTACTAGCTGGTGTTGGCTTATATTACCAGTAGATTTAGATAAATTTCTCTTTTTTTCTTACCATGTCTTTACTATATATTTATTTTTTTAATATTTATTTTAAAATTTATATTTAAAATGTATTTATTAAAACACTTTTTATGTTTATGCCTTTTCTGCACTTTGTATAAAACTATTTACTTCAAAAAGGAATATTATAACATAATAGGAAGATACGTATGTATGCATGTAATGAAATTGGTTGTATTCTTTTAGCACAACTATTTCCTATTTTAAATATTTCAAAGATTTGACTATTAAATATTTGCTATTCAGAACCCTTCAAAGAATAAGTAGAAATTATTTTGATATGTAACCTTTCTTTGTGCTTTGCTTTTCATTTCTCTCTGGTTTCACATGTCAAACTTTCATTCTTCTTCTGAAACTGAAATAAAGTAACTGATTTATTGAAAGCATGTCATTTCACAAATCAACAGTTCAACCACTGTGTTATTAATTATCACACATAAAATTATTACTGTGTGGAGTCCAAAAAGATAAGTGGAGTTTTCAGTAGTCCCTGCAAAGGACTATTTCAAAGCCATTATAAGCCATGCTCACAGAACTGGTAGTAAAAAATTTTGAATCCCACCACTGGGTTACATCCATTGTAATTAAGATTTCAATGCTCCTGTATGTTATCCTAGTCTGAAATTTTTTGGAGTGAGTTTAGAGTGGACCGATAGATGCAAAAATGTGAATAATGTTTACATCAGAGATATCTATAAAAACTGCAAGAGCCCCACTGGATCAGACCAATTATGCTAACAGCAATCCAATATTCTGCCATTTTGGAACTTACCCGCTCCCTTTTAAAATATTTTAGGTAATGGCCACCACTACATCTAGTGGAAGTGAGTTCTATGGATTAATTGCACACTGCTTAAAAAACTGGAAATCACTGGATTCACAATGCTGACATTGTTTCAAATAATCTGCAAAGATTGCTTTGAGAAGAGATAAAGGGAGCTTTCAACTCCATTTTTCAGCACTCTTATAATCTTTTTCTCCCATAAGCTTCCCAAAGTTTCTTACTTCTTTACAAAATCCTTTCCTGAACCCAAATTTCAATCTGACTTCACAAAGTCTGCTCAAATAATCAAGAGTGGAAATGCAATTTAGAAAGAATGGCAACACTACTTACATGGGTAAAAGAGTGGATAACCTTAAGGAATAGGAGATTATTAGTACTAGAGGGCCATGATATCCAACTAGGGTGGTTTGAATTTCTTTGGTATGGGACAAGCACGGCACATCAATAATTTTACAGGCATTACATAAGAAATGCACTATTGGCAGTGTGAAATAAAATCAAACAACAAAATTATATGAAAATACCAGTCTGGCTCTCCACCTTAGAAGCACTGGTACACCCAAACCTTATAAACATGGGAAAAAATTGTCTCATATAAAGATATATTAAACAAAAAAGGCAAACTGAAAAGTAGACTAGAATTAAAAGAAAAAGGGGTAGAATTGGAGTGGTGATCATACCTGCAATCATGTTATTTACTAGACTACAAAATGGAGGAAGAACCAGCTAAGGAGACAATGGTGGTATGGGCTAAAAACTTTGGATATAACACTGAGTTGGATAGTTGGCAAAAACTTTGGAAATCAAACAGGAAATTGACATTGGACACATCATAAAAAGATAATTTTTATAAAAGTTTTTACAGGTGGCATCTTCCTCCAACAAGATTGGCTAAAATGTTTAGTAACATATTCCCGAAATGTTGGAAATGTAAAAGATCACCAGGTACATACTACCACATGTGGTGGCATTGTAATACAGCAAGGAAATTTTGGCAACAAATCCAGATGTGGTTAGAAAAAATGGCTGGACAACGTATAGAATTTAAAACAGAACTATTTCTATTAGGAATTATAATAGATGGTTATAATAAAGGGTCAATATACCTAATATTACACATTCTGACGGCAGCGAGAATTGTATACGCCAAGCAATGGAAAAGTGAAAATACTCCTTCAGAAAAGGAGATAATATAGAAGATATTAGTTTGTGCAGAATTGGACAGATTAATGTTAGAATTAAAAAACAAAGGGGAGACAGAATATTATGACACATGGAACAGATATTACTAATGGCTGGAATTAAGAGGTAGGAGTCGGAACATGAAATAACTAGGCTAAGTAGATCAGGAGTGAGATATTATATATGTATTAGAATGAATATGTTGGTCAAAAATAATTGTACAAGACTAGCAATGTATAAATAGTACATATGTTATTTGTCTTTCACTTTGGTGTGTATGGTGGAGGAAATGCCAGGATGGTCACTGTGTTCGATATACCTATATGTAAGTAATAAAAATATATTAAAAAGAAAGAAAGAAGGACAACACAAATATGGAATGTTTACACACCTGTCTTCCTGTCAAGATATCGACCTTCATTGGAGTTAAAGTGCCCCAAAACACAAGTACATTTTCATGTGGGGGATATTTTTTTTAATGATCTGCTTTGAGAATAGCACTAAGCATGATTTTAATTTTTTAAATCTTCAATAACTGCTTAGGTAAATAAGAGGAAATCAGACAAGAAGCCATGTAACTAAATAATTAGAACTACAAACCTTATTAAATTTTTGTCCTAAGTTTTGTGAAGCCTGCCAGGAGGAGTTTCCTTATGAAATAAAAAGGAGAATTTTCTCCAGAAAAATCCAGCCTTAAACATAACAAGCGATTAAAGAAAAATTTAGGAAAGTTGAAAATCAAGGAAATGCAACAAAAATCAGACAGAATAGCCTGATTTTATTAGCAAGAGTTCCAAAGTCTTACAGCAACAGATTGGAAAGACCATGTATGTTGCCCTGTACAATATTGTAGAAAAATATTTCGCCTTTATTTTATTTTCCTGCTAAGAATTTTTAGCTACCTAAGCAAAATACTGCCTTTCAAGTGTTCTGGTAGAAGTGGGATATAACTTCTGCAAGCCTACTTGATTAGTAGGCTGGCTTCACTGGTCATCACAGAAATCTACTTTATGTTAGTGTTTCCATTGTTTCATTACTCAGTTTGAAGGAGCAGCCAGTTAAAATCAACTTTATCCTATTGGGAGGAAGCCTAGAGCCTGCTCAGCTTTCTGTTGCACAACATAAAATTTGATTCTTGGGAACTGTAGCTGTCATTTAAACTAACCTCCAGAGTGGACAAACAATAGACCTTCTAGATATTAGCCACTGTGTCCCACACAGATCAGCACATAGAAACAAAAATAAATCATACATGTTGCACAGTTGATATCATTCATGTCCTTAGCAAACAGAATGTAGATAATAAGGTTTTTTAAAATAGAATTTTGCTTCAAAGCCAAGAAGAAACATGAATTTTAGGAATGGAATAAATTTGAATATAAAGGCCAAGACTGTAAAGTAGACTGGGAAATCAAAAACAGGAGGTCAATGGCAAGAATACAGAATGGACATGCCCATTCAGTCAGCTAGATGTGAGCTTGACTCAAGGGAGATATATTGACTGCTGAACTCTGAATTTATGTAATTGTCATTAGCAGGGGTGGGATTCAAATTTTTAACAGCCGGTTCTGTGGGTGTGGCTTAGTTGGTGGGCATGGCTTGCTGGTCATGTGACTGCTGGGTGTGGCCAACTCAACATAACTCACATTGAGGCACCCATCTCTTCGCCCGGCCTCTCATGACTGTGGAGATGCTGCAACAGTCATAAGTGTGAAAAACGGTCATAAGTCACTTTTTTCAGTGCCATTGTAACTTTGAATGGTCACTCCACACAAGCAAAGTACCAGCAAAGGAGGGGAAAAAAACTCCAGAGAAGTTCCTGAGACAGGAAGTCTCGTCCTGCCAAGAATGTAATAAGGGTTAAAGGAGAGGCAGTTTCTGTAAGCAACACCAGAATGTTTCCTTCCTGCCTTCCTTACAGGATTAGGCCAGTAATTTCTTCTAACAACCGGTTCTCTGAACTGCTTAGAATGTTAACAACCGGTTCTAGAGAATAGCTGTGAACTGGTAGAATCCCACCCCTGGTCATTAGGTGAGCTACCAAATACATCAAAATTATTAATTGGCCGACAGATAATAACTCAGCTTCATGTGATCTTGCATTAAGAACCAGATGCCTAATTAAATAATGATCAAAGCTCATCAGAAACTCATGAGATAGGCATGGCAAGATCTAATAAGATTTCATTATATACACACACACACACACAAAATAAATAAATAAATAAATACATACATACATACATGCATACATACATACACTGGTTGAATAATGTTTGGAAAAGCAAAGTGACCTACTTTTTTGAAGAATGAGTCAGAGAAACACTTCAGAAATTTTTTCAAGAAAATGTTTTATGTGCAGGCGGACTGGTTAGAAAAGAAGTGGGATACAAATAAGATAAAGCAATACCTGAGAAGGTGCTGTCCTGATTTCTTTCATAGCATCATCTATTTGTTTCAGCTCCTCATAGCGATCTCTGGATTCCCAAAGTGGCTGGAGCATCACTTCTTCAACTTCTGGAAAAAGCTAACATAATGGAGAAAGAAAAGTGAACAGTGTTGTTTATTATTGATTTAAAAAAATATTCTAACATTATATTGTTTACGATAGAGAAGGATTGGGAGTAGGACCCTGGGAAATGGACACCTATATTTTATAAAAGCCTGAGAAAAAAATATTAATTAAAAAAAGTATGTGGTCCTATTAAATGAGGGCACCATTTTAGTTGGTCAAATGGAGTTTCATTATATATTCCAAGTCCCTTACCCTTGCTACAGTTTCAAACATTGGAATAAGAACAAATTTGAGGAAGCCAATCTGTGCTGATGGTTTGGTTACTTTGTCACGGTCCATAAAAGGTGCCACTGGAAGGCCTTCAGACTTTTCCCGGTCACTCTACAACAAATATAGCAATGTATCATAGGAATGTTAATATACAATCCATATCATTTATACATTTTAGTTATATATCTAATGCAATTTATATAACCTGCCTTTTAGCCCAGGCAGGATTTCCTAATCGCTGCTCAACCAGAGACGAATTATAAATAGTTTCGAACAAGAGTCCCAACTGATCACTGTGTCATAAATATCTCCGAAATGTCCACCTCTCATATCCGGATGGAGCAGTATAATGTAGAGAAGAGTGGCCTAACCCTTTCCTACGGATGCATCATTTTCCCACTGGAATCATCTCTGACTCTTACTCATGTGGGTCTGGATTTTTTTTTTAAACAGGAGACTGATGTGTTCCTACTTCTAAATGACAGACAGATACTAAATTAGGCCCTGCATCAGTTTTTTTTCCCCCTTCAAAATAAAAGGTAGGAATTAAGTCCACATCAAAAGTACTGCGAATAAATATACAGGTGATGCAGATTAATTGAAAGAAGATATAATCTGAGCTGCTATTCTTTTCTGGTTTTATACATTTATATTACAGTATGTATAAATGTCTGTCTACAAACACACAAACTTTTATACATACTGTAATATAAATGTATAAAATCAATTAATCTGCAACAAGGTTATTGGCCTCCAAAAGAGGGTCTAGTAAAGTGATCTTTCAGAACTAACTTGACTATTCTATTAAAAACTACCAGACTTTCCTCTCCTTTCTTTCTCTTAACATTATTTCACTGATTACAGGCTTATTTACAAGCTTAGTTATGTAACTAACTTAGTTATGTAACAGCACCTACCACTTGACCCACCTAGGCTTCGTTAGCTGTGCTTTGTATTGCCTCAAGTCTGACTTGCTTGAGTTTCAATTTTTTTTATATGCTGAGCTGACTGGCAAGAGAGAGCAAGCAGCTTTCCATTAATAGTTACACTATCTGACTATTATCATCTTTCTAGTTTGCAAACTGCAGCAATGTGCAGCTAGACCGAAATCTTACTGAAAGCATTTTTTCAATATAGTGTACCCACAGAGTCAGTCCAACATATTTTTTCTAGTAAAAACCAAATGGACACAAAATGGTGTCCCAAACTTCCCACTCCATCATCCAGGGGCAGAAGGGCAACCGGCTTGGCTGCTGAATCTTAGTGTAACAATAACCAGAACGTAACATCTACTGTCTCCCATAGAGGGAAGCTAGCTAAATTTTGGTATAACGGGAAAGACAAATTGAGCTTGCAGATCCTTATGTGAAAGGGAGATTATGTGGGGATTGCCCTTGCCGCTATTCCACTTTCCTGGTATCTACTACCACTCTCATTATGCTTTATAACAGAAACAGTCCTGTGATTCTAGCATGGCAGCATTGTTATTGAATAAACTTCAGGTGGAATTTAAAAATATAAATCATTATGGTGATAAACGTGTATCTTTTTACCTGCATAAAATATTCTTCCAATAAGCAATCCACCCATGGTTCTGCTATTTCCATTGGGCGAACTTCATTGGAGATATCGCAGCACTTGATCAAAATCATCTTCAACTGAAAACAGCAAAACAGTTTACAATGTGAGATCTTTATATTTTATCTGCCAGTATTTCTTCCACTTTGTTGTGGAAAGTCAGCAGTGAAATTAATAGTGGAACCAATAAGATTTGTTTGAAACAATGGGCTCTCTGTAATGCTCCCTGTATAACAGGAGGGGCCCCCAAATCAGATTTTGTTCTGGTTGCCTGCACCTCCATTTAATTGTAGAGAGTAAAAGCATATTTTTACATATCCGCCAAGGCAGCCTGTCCTCAACTCATCTGCTTTCTTGTTCACTGTGGAAAGTTAAAATGATAAAAACTGATGTTCAACAAAATGGTGATATGAAGTTCAGCATTTGAACATGGACAATAAATGGAAACTCTATGGTCTACCAGAGGTTTCACTACTATAACTCCCAGAAGTTTAAATAAGCATAGCCAATGTTGGGCTGTGGGAAGCTGTGGTTCAGAATCATCTGAAGGGTCACAGATTCCCTACACATAGGTAGGATTGCTCTGAAATAGTTATATTACTATTCCTGGCCCAGAATGAGACAAGGTCAGCTTCATGGGAACTGTGGTTGCCAAGCTATTCCAGGGATGCTATAAATAATTCATGGAAAAGCTCAGTTTTAAGGCTTACTATCATTTTTTTATGCATTTTTCCATCTTTAGATGATAAAAAAACCACAAGGCTGGGGTTTTTGGATGCATGGAGGTTCCAGGAATGCAAAAAGATTGTCAGGTTGCCCAATCCTGAAAGCAAGATTGTCTCTTTTTATTGATCTTTAAGTCGAGTTGTAGAATCCTTTCCATCTGAATAAAAGCTAAATGTAAAGAAAGAAAGAAAAGCATCTTACCTGAGTTACATGTTCCTCATTTGAATAGGCAAACTCATCTACGGTTTCTTTGAAAGAATCCAGTATTTCAGCATGCCGTGCCATGTCTGTTGCTAGGATTAATGTAATTATCCCCTATATTGTTTAAGAAAAAAGAAAAAAACAGTTTATGCTTCTTGAAGCAGACCTATTCTAACTTTCCATATTATCACCCTTTGTTCAATTTTCCCATTTTTTGGACATGACATATTCTGAAGAAGGAAGCAATTTTGAGGAAAAACATAGAACAGAAGTTTGCTGAAACTCTACGCTAGGAGTTTTTTTTAATGAGCTATGAGCACATTATTTTTATCTAAACGAGCTATTTATCTTTTTTTATAAGCTATGGAAGGCAAATTTGGATCAGATGTATAATCACGATGTTAAGTACAAATATCTTGAAACTTCTATTAGCCACACAAGGGGAAACATGTACATGTATTTTAACTCCTTTTCTACATGGCAGGAGGGTTGATCTGACTTGGGTGCTCTTGCATGAACTGAGAACTACTTTAACAAAATATCAAGGATCTGTATAGTATAACATGTTTTTTTTACATTGTTTTGTGATTTAAAGCATAATGTGATTTTTTTTAAACTAATGTGTGTTATGTTATGTTATACTGTGCTATGTTATACATCTTCTCTTTAGCATTTCTTTAGCACTTTTACAAAAAAAAAAAAAAACTTGCAATAAAACCAGATAAATATATTAACACATTATAACATAAAAACTATAATATTTTTCCAAATATATCTGCAATATCCTTCACCAAACTGGCATCATTTCCTAGTTGTGTTAAATTACTACTAAGAATTATTCCTATTATAACTAACAATGATGTGTATTGTATCTAATCTAATTTAAAGGCACCAGCTTGTCTACGAGGTACTTATTTCATTAGGTTTGACTGTTGATGATGCTTCTATTGAATTTCTCAGATGAGAGATGCTGGCTATCAAGGTTTCCTAGGAGAATATTATTTTATTTTATTTTATTCCACCTGCTCTTAATCACCAGGATCTGTACCATCCCCTGATTATTATTTTTACCAGTAACTCAGGGTGGCGAACATGTTCATCACACTATTTTCCTTTGCAATAGTGGCAAATATCTATAGCTCGGTATAGGATGAGGGTGAAGGTTCATTCTCCAAACCAATCTACAAGCTTGGAGAATGAACCTTCACTAACCTGTCCTATTTTTCCTATAACAGCAATCCTGGGGTGACTGGGTGGTGATGGTGGTTTGAGCTGAGATAGAATGACTGGCCCAAAATCACCCAGCTGGCTTTCATGCTAAGACAGGTCTAGAACTCATGGTCTACCACTTTCTAGATATCTTAACCATTAGACCAACCTGGCTTTCTTGCTAGGTTTTACCTTCTAGCTCTAGACTGAAAACTTTTTAGCATGCTCTTAGCATGCTCAGAAATCTAGACCTCTTTCTGTTTCATATGTTTCAGAGAGCACGTGAGACATTTCAGTAAAATAGGCTCAGATGTTAAACTCTCAAATTTTCAACCCATGGAAATAACATTTGGGGAATCTCTGGCCATCCATATACTGTATTTCTAACACGCATGGCCATCCCAAAGGTGCTTTTTCAAGAGGCAATTGGACTTTCTTGTTTTTCTTTGAAGACATTTCACTTCTCATCCAAGAAGCTTCTTCAGCTCTCATATCTTCACAGATATCAAGCCTGGCCAATAGAAGTTTAGAGCATTATAGTTAAATATAACTTTGAAGGGCATAGTCTTCTTAATCCTGAGACAAGCCAGCTGAGTTCAGTTGCAATTATCTGTGAACCTCTACCTTTGAACCCATACCTGTCTGATCCGTTTGAACTGTTCCTTATCAAGATTGGATAAAATGTTGCATTCTGGCTGTGCAAGGATCTGGAAAGCCACTGCACAGTGATGATTCTCTAGCGGGGAAATATCATTGTAGCGCACAGCTAGCTCAGTTCGTGCATTGATCTGGTACCTGAAATAAACCAAAGGCATAAACAAAAATGTGCTAAATTAGTTTATTTCTACAATGAAATCAAAAATAAAGAACTGGGAAAATAATAAATTCCAGGGGAAATGTAGAAAACAGAATGTGAAAATAAGATAGGGGGGGAAAAACCATCTTAAAACTTAATATGTCTCATGTGGCATATGCTTTCATGGATTTCCTCTCTTCTGCTCTCCATTCCAGATCACCACAGCATCCTTGGTTTTTGTGACTGCTCTTAAGAAAAACTTTGGAGGTAATATTGATGGATGCAGCGAAAAAAGGGAAGCAGGAAAGCCATATAGTCTAACTGTTTTTCTGTACATATCAGGTTTGAATTAGAATCACAGAGTTAGAAATAGGATCTAACAAAGAGGTAGACATATGTTTGAAGTGCAGGTTTGCATACTGTACTGCTACAGCAGTTATGACTGCAAAGAGGAAACTGCTGATTAAACTAAATCCTGCGAAGGTAAATCTGCAGCAAAAATAACCAAGTTTTACCTATGTGTATCTGAGTGCCTGTGCATGCAGGTATATACTTTTATTCTTTTATGTTGGGAATTTGCTTTGCCTTAGATCTTGAACTATAGCATTTATTTATGTAACTATTTATTCCAATACATATTCTTTATTTTAAGCTTTTAGTTTTCTACCTTTGAGTTTCTGATAGCTTTTAAAACAATATACACAGAGGAAAGGACCAATATGAGAAGAGAAACAAAGATTCAGTGGGCAGTCAGTTATAATGGGCTTTAGTGTTACATCTGTTTCAGATCTCTCTTGAAGTAAGATTTATTTTAAAAAATCCCACAATCTTTTTCAAGGGAAAAAAAGAGATACGGGACATAATCATAAGCCAATAAATCATATACAGTGCCAAGATATGTCCTAGGAATCAATGTTTCTCAGAAAGATTCATGGAATCACATGGAAGTAGAAATGTGGTAGTCGCCATTCACTAATATTCACCTTCTGATACAATTTCCTTTTAAGCTCAGGTTGTTGCCTTTTGTCCAAATGCCATTTTTTCACTTCTCGCAATTTAATTCTGCTGCTGTTGCACTTGGGAGGCAAAATGTTTACAGTACACTTTCAATACCCTTACCCATTAAATATATAGCTAATTTGGAAGCTACAATGTTTAATTTCATTTTTGTAATGCTCCTTCATGGTTTTTTTTTTACAATCCAATCAGCCATTTCAATGCCATTTATTTACAAAAGTGCATGCATTAACATTTTTGTTATTAATCTTTATAATTCTGTAAAGATACATGCCCAAGGATACAGTCATCATGCGTTGTCTGTTCTGGATGCTTTAGTAACGCAAACCAATTATAAGATATTACTTCCTTCCTCAAGATTATTTCTTAAAATACATTTCTTACTTGTACATATAGAGTGACACATACTTCTACAAATACATTACCAGACAGCTTTAAAAACATATTTGAAGCCAAGGGCCAAAGTAAATCACATTTATTTTTTCCAGATCTAATAAAATGTATGCATATTATAAAAAAAATCCTGATTTTGCCATGTGCTCCCATTTGAGGTTTGGTTAACTTCCTCTTTCAAAAGATATATTAGTGGCTACTCTAATTTGCTTAATTCTTACACTTCAGCAGATTACTATATCCTGCTAATGTAATGTAGGGATGGGGTGGCTCAGAGGTTAAGACACTGAGCTTGTCGATCAGAAAGGTCGGCAGTTCAGCAGTTTGTATCCCTAGCGCCGCGTAATGGAGTGAGCTCCTGTTACTTGTCCCAGTTTCTGCCAAGCTAGCAGTTCGAAAGCATGTAAAAAATGCAATAGGGACCACTTTGGTGGGAAGGTAACAGCATTCTGTGCACCTTCGGTGTTTAGTCATGCCGGCCACATGACCAAGGAGACATCTTTGGACAGCACTGGCTCTTCGGCTTTGTAATGGAGATCAGCACTGCCCGCCGGAAACAAGTAGCACGTATGCGCAAGGGGAACCTTTACTTTACCTTAATGTAAATAGCCTGAAATTAATATCCTGTATATATTTATCAGCTGAATGAAGTAAGTTTCATAGGCACCATGTACTACAGGAAGATAATGAAAGAGCACACTTTAGTGTATATTTTTGTAAAGCAAGGTGAAAGGATTTTTTTTTTTCTTTACCCTGATGCCAAAATAATACGTACAACCTTTAGTATTATTCATTTCAATTTAGGCAGTGCATTTTCTATTCCACTATTTGTTGTGCTGGCAGCAGACCTGGATGTTGAGGAGGTTGAGGAAAAACTTGGGCCAGTTCTGGAGCCTGGGGAAGGCTCTGTATATGCTCAACATCAGACACAGAGATAGAGTCAAGGCCGTCTGGCATTTCCCAGCCTGAGAGGCAGCTGCCTTTGGAGTCAGAGATGAGTGAGGAAGAGGAATAGCTGGGGCCTGTTCCAGATGTGCATATGTGCAGAGCAGATAGGAGAGGTGAACAATGGAGGACAATGAGTCGGCTCGAGAAGCAAAACAAATGTGGATGCTAAATGGCCCCTCCCTGGCTGGGTATAAATAGGAGGAAAAAAAAGTGGTTTGATTGTAGCAGACAACTGCTCGCATTTCTACAAAGTTTACTCCTGGTGTATTTCATGCGATGAAGACTGCCTTGCCAGAACTGAGTTTGTCTATTTCTCTGACTTAATTTGCAGCTTTCTGACTGGGAGTTCACAGCCTTGCATTTATCATAATGAGCTGATAAGGACTATTGCTTCAGTTAACTCCTTGCAGAACTCTTGCCTGGACTTTCTGTTGGTAAATGCAATTACCGTATATACTCGAGTATAAGCCGAGTTTTTCAGCCCATTTTTTGTGCTGAAAAAATCCCCCTCGGCTTATACTCGAGTCAGATTCCCCTCTGAAAAAAAAAATGGTGTGGAGTTGCTGCCGCCGGAGTGGCCCCAGTCCCGCTGCCTCGGGAAGGGAAAGGCAAAGCGCCTTTTGCCTTTCCCTTCCCGGCTGGGGCTGTTGGGAGTCGCTGCCGCCTGCCTTTCCCTTCCCGGCTGGGGCTGTTGGGAGTCGCTGCCGCCTGCCTTTCCCTTCCCGGCTGGGGCTGTTGGGAGTCGCTGCCGCCTGCCTTTCCCTTCCCGGCTGGGGCTGTTGGGAGTCGCTGCCGCCTGCCTTCCCTTCCCGGCTGAGGCTGTTGGGAGTCGCTGCCGCCTGCCTTTCCCTTCCCGGCTGGGGCTGTTGGGAGTCGCTGCCGCCTGCCTTTCCCTTCCCGGCTGGGGCTGTTGGGAGTTGCTGCCGCCTGCCTTTCCCTTCCCGGCTGGGGCTGTTGGGAGTCGCTGCCGCCTGCCTTTCCCTTCCTGTCTGCCCACGGATGTCAGCGGAGCTTTGCTGCTGCTTCGTCCGGGGTCTCTGGGCAAACACGTCCACCCAAGCGGGGCTTGTCGCCTCCGGCACGCAACGAGCGCTGCCCTCGGATTCCCTGTCCGGTTGCCTCCCTTTTGAGGGCGATGGCAGTAAACTGTTCCCGTAGCAGCGGTTGCTCCGCTGACATCTGCGGGCAGACAGGCGAACGCGGGACCTTCTCCTCCAAGGGCGCCCGGCGCCTTTCTACCCACCCCCGGCCCGTCTCTTTCAAGCGGTGGTGACTGCGGGGCGGGGTCGATCCTGCGAGGGACACCGGTGGGCGCGGAAAGAGGGTGGGCGGAGAAGCTCCTCTCCCTGCCCCGCCCGGGGGTCTTCCCCTTCTCCCGGTACAGGGAGCTCCGCGGCGCTGGGCGGGCACCAAAGACGACGCTCGGGGCTCGGTCGGAACCGTCCGGCGCGCCCGATCCGATGCTAGCGCAGCGCGACTGCGCACAGCTTCGCTCCAGCGGCGGCCTTCCAAGCCGTGGCCTTTCCCTTCCCGAGGCGACGCGGGACTGGGGCCGCTCCGGCGGCAGCGACTCCCAACAGCCCCAGCCGGGAAGGGAAAGGCAGGCGGCAGCGACTCCCAACAGCCCCAGCCGGGAAGGGAAAGGCAGGCGGCAGCGACTCCCAACAGCTCCAGCCGGGAAGGGAAAGGCAGGCGGCAGCGACTCCCAACAGCCCCAGCCGGGAAGGGAAAGGCAGGCGGCAGCGACTCCCAACAGCAGCCGGGAAGGGAAAGGCAAAAAGCGCTTTGCCTTTCCCTTCCCGAGGCGACGTGAGATAGTGAGATCGTTTCCCAAATTAATTATTTTTATTTTTGAAATTTACCAGTAGCTGCTGCATTTCCCACCCTCGGCTTATACTCGAGTCAATAAGTTTTCCCAGTTTTTTTGTGTAAAATTAGGTGCCTCGGCTTATATTCGGGTCGACTTATACTCGAGTATATACGGTAATTAATTAAGGGCATGCATAAGTGCACAATCATGCCTACCACCCTGTCCTGTTGTCCCCATTTATTCGTACCTATTTCCTGTATTCTTATTCATGTTTATACTTATACCTATAATTTGTAAGCGATTGACAAATCAAATCAAATCAAATAAATAAATAAAATAAATTCCCAAGATGTAAATAAAGAGGGGTTTTTCTTTGCGAGGAATCTGTTTCTTGCTTCTGCGAAGGCCAGGTCAGAACACTAATGTCTTGGGCCAGCATCCTCAGGAATTGGGTGGAAGATCTTATGGTGGAATTCCTGCAAAAATATGTTGCATAAGATTGCACAGCCAATTTGCTGCAGCCAACTTGCTACAACCAACTCACCCTGGCCAACTCGATGCAGGACAACTCCTCATGGCCAACTTACCATGGGACAACTTGCTGCAGGACAATTTAACAATTCAATTTAATTATTTAAAATAAATTTAAAAATATTTTAAATTTTGTCATTCACATTTCATTCTGTCCCTCCTTTTTCATCTTTTCTTTAATGATTCCATTCCACCATTTATTTGATGTTTGTGTAACTCTTGTCCTGCAGTGCGTGGTCCCACGATGAGTTGGCCATGGTGAGTCATCCTGTGGTGACTTGGTCACAGCAAGTTGACTGTGACAAATTGGCTATGGTGAGTTAGATGCAATGAATGGTCATAGATCCATGTTTAACATGCTAAACTTTCAATTGTATTCCATTTCCCTAAGCAGATGCTATACTCCTTTAACTCTCTTCCAAAAGAATACATACGTGTTATTATATCCTGGGTGATCCAGATCATGACACACTGATGCTGTCATTAGCATTAAGATATCCATTTGGGAAATCTTTGCCTAAAAGAGAAAAGAGAGAAAATACAGTTGTATAATTTCTTTGTACATTATTTGCATAATGTAGCTTTTACAACATCAGAAGCACACTTAAGTATCAGAGAAATAACATAAAACAAAGTTAAGTCAACACTTAGTGGCTATATGTACTGTAGCAAGTTTTTTTCTGGCACAACAGTCTA
Source organism: Notechis scutatus (assembly GCF_049901735.1). Taxonomy (NCBI): domain Eukaryota; kingdom Metazoa; phylum Chordata; class Lepidosauria; order Squamata; family Elapidae; genus Notechis; species Notechis scutatus. Next base: position 55,708,192 of record NC_142013.1, on the reverse strand, counting down.
GCTAATCATCTAAGTCTGGCAGTGATGTATAATTAACAACAGGATGGAAAGGAAATGTTGGATCTGCGAGAAAAAAGTCATGGGAAAATATGGAAGTGTTGCAACTGGGAAAAAAGAACATTTGGATTAAATTAATTAAATTCAATGAATAAAACACAGCTACTGTGTGACAAAAGTCTCATCTGATAACACAATTGTTCTTGTATTGGCCACTCAAGTTGCAAATCTATGCCCACAAATATAATGGACACAATTAACTTCTGTATGAAAATGTGAATTCTACATATTTGGGGTAACATTTAATAGTCCTCAACTTACATTTAATAGTCCTCAACTTACAACAGCTTATTTAGTGACTGTTCGAAGTGACAATAGCATGGAAAAAAGTGACTTAGGACCATTTTTCACACTCAGTGGTGGTATTCTACTGGTTCGGCCCGGTTGTGCAGAGCCGGTAGCAGCGATGAGCAGTGGAGACCAAACCAATTCTCCCCGCTGCTCTGCTGTTGGGCCCACCCGCCCACCTGGGTGGGCTCCCATACTCACCTTTATCCTCTAAATTTGAAGTGCACCACTGATTTAGATGCTTGGCAAGTAGCTCATATTTATGACTGTTGCAGTGTCCAGGGATCATGTGATCACCTTTTGCGACTTTCTGATAAGCAAAGTCAATGAGGAAGCCCGATTCATTTAACAATTGTGTTACTAATTAAATATATCTAAGTGCAATGATAGCACTTAGACTTATATACCGCTTCACAGTGCTTTTCAGCCCACTCTAAGGGATTTACAGAGTCAGTGTATTTCCACCAACAATCTGGGTTCTCATTTTATCAACCTTGGAAGGATGGAAGGCTGAGTCAACCTTGAGCCTGGTGAGATTTGAACTGCCAAATTGCAGGCAGCTGGCAGAAGTAGCCTGCAGTACTGCATTCTAACCATTGTGCCCAGGGGTGGGATTCTACTGGTTCGGACAGGTTCGGTAGAACTGGTTGTTATGATTCTGCGCAGTTCAGAGAACCGGCAAATCGCACCACTGGCTGGCCCTGCCCCTATCTGCCCTCCCCTTCCCTCCCTGCCCAGTGAGTCCTTATTGCACATGTGCAACATTGCTGCCTGCAGCCTGCTTTTGCCCGCCCGCCAGACCAGCCATTGCTGTCTGCCTTCCGCTTCCCCTTGCTTGGCTTCTGCAAGTCCCCCTCCCAACAGGAAACGGCTGTAAAACGGCTGCAAAAAGGAGTGTTAAATAAATGTTGGAAGTGTAAAAGTAAAGAAGGGACTTTCTATCATCCATGATGGACTTGTGATAAAGGAAAAAATTTTGGAGTATGATTCATATTTTAATAGAGAAAATCTTTAAAATGGAGATAAAAATGAAACCAGAATTTTTCCTTTTGGGTCTAATGGAAAAAGAACTCAAGAAAAAAATTGGAACTTTGTTATTATATATGTTGACAGCAGCAAGACTATTGTTTGCACAAAAATGGAAGGACATTTCGATTCCTACTATGGACGAATGGTTGCAGAAATTGATGGAGTTGGCTGAAATGGCAAAATTGATTACTTTGATTAAAGAAAAGAACATCAGTAATTTTGTTTCCACTTGGAGACCACTTCTGAACTTAGTGCTTGAAAAGGAAAAGAGTGAAACTTTGATTTTGGGTTTTACCAAGTAGATTGATAGATCTTTACAGAAATGGCTTGTTCATATGAAAAGCATGAAAAGCAAAAAGCTGTGATTTAATATAAATGCCTGATTTTAGTGCAACAGAGAGAGTTGGAAGTCAAGCTTCTTTTTCTTTTCTTATCTTTCCTCACTTTTCTTCCCCTCCAAACCTTCCCCACTTTTATATTTACTTTTGTATTTTGTATTTTACAATATTTTATCACTCAATAAAAATGTTAAACCAGAAGTGTTGGACTCTGAGCCTGACAGTTTTGAGACATAGAGTATGTTGAGTAATTTGGTGTTGGTAAATTAGGAATTCAGGATGTTGTAGCCTAACCCATCTGGAGGGTACTGTGTAAGAAATGGTGCAAGAGAATGGTGCAAGTAGTTCGAGCAGTTTTGGCCACCCTGAATTTAGGTGAAAGAGGAAGCCAAGATACTTTGGTTTTCTCTGCTGTAAGTCAAAGACACATTAAACCTATAGTATTTTCATTTTTTAAGGGGGGGGAGAGAAGGTCATTAGAAACTTGTATCAAGAGGCTTAACTTCTCTTAAGTTTGAATTTCATGCTGGTTTTTTTTAATGTAAAAAATAGGACAAGGTTTCATCTAAGTTGGTTTATATTTCATAGGGGGCAACAGCAATGTGCGAACCTGTGGTTCTTCTTGAGCCATTACTGATTTATGCATCAGAATGCTGTGGCTCAGAAGTAAGGAACATGCTTTGCAGGATGGAGATCTGAAAGTGAATTCCTGGCACCTCCAGCCTCCAGACAGGCCTCCTGTTTGAACTCCTGTTGCCAACCAGTGTTGACAATATTGGCCTAGAAGGACCAATGATCTGATGCAATGTAAGGCAGTTTCCTATGTCTCCTGCAGAGTAAGAAACTGCCAGGGTTATTAACCATCCCCTTTTCACTAGACCTTTCAATTCTTCACTTAAATGTTAAAAAAGTGACACACTGAAGTGACCTTGGGATCAGTTATTCTCAGCAAAATCCCAGAGATGTGTAAAAAGATACTCTGTAGTAGGTCTTTCAATATTAGGTTAACAAAATACTGTTGTAGCGGGGGTGGGGGGGAGTATTTTAATGGATTTAATGATGTTTTATGAAGTCTGTTTTTCTTCTGATAGAAGAACTGAAGAAAGAATAAAAGTAGCCAGAGAAAGACACACCTGGAGATTGCAGAGTGAGATCATGCTGTACATCATCTGGGTAACACAGAAGCAGTGTCGAAAATTATGGAATGGATTGTTTCTGTAATTGTCATGAATACACATCTATAAAAATAAAGAGGAAAAACTGATGAAAGAAAACAAGAATGTGACACTAAATCCCAATAACCAACTCTTTGGTGCCATTATTCCCTCCTTTTAGATTCTAGAATATTACAATTTTATAACTAATCTATCTTTGTACTTTAAAAAAAGATAAAACAGAAAGTAATATATTTTGTTTGCATTACTACTACATACAGGCTTGTTTCCACTCATTATTTGGGTCATATTGCATTTCTACTGAATAACAGTCGGCTGATCTCTGGTATAAGTCAGAGAACTGCTTAACAAAGCCATAGAATTGGCCAGATAGAAATACTGGAAATATTGGCATGTATCTCTATAGTTTGTAAAGTAAATGCAGTGGTGTGGAAAGGGGAAAATATAAACCTCCCATTTCTGGGAGGGGCTGACATGCAGAATTATCCTGAAAAAGGTCAATCACCAAGTACTGAAAATATGATTATAATAAACATTTGGAGTCACCAAAATTGTCCTGGATATACGGTGTGTATATAATCCCATTCTACTACTCCATTTTGGATTAAGTAACATTATATAGTATAGAAAAAGAGTAAGAAATAGAATACCAGAATACCATTAAAAGCTGAAAATAAAACAGACACAAATTTATACCAATATAATTTGCACACTTTCCTATGTCTTCAACCTGTATTCCTGCCCCCCACCCCTTTTCTGGTATTGTATTGTTATATTTGGTTTGTATTTTACTTTTGTATTTAATCCGCATTCATCCATTTTAGTCCTATCTCTTCTTTTATTACACACATTTCTTAAATAACCCATGCCACCTGGATGTTAACTTCTGTATTTCTCTTCTATGTCTAACTCTCACTGCTATGAAACAAAGCCAAAAGCACAGTCTTATAGATAACAATTTTTGCTCTTTTCAACTGAACGTTCACTCTGACCAGCACCACCATATGATGATGTTCATCCATCATGTTCGAAGAGCACCTTGACATCTAACAAGTTGTGGGCTGTCCACGGTGTGTCTGCAGATGGCTGGTAAGGCCTATATGGGCACAAAATGTTCTGCCACCTGTGTGGGCACCATTGTTGTAGCATTTGCAGCTGTGGCTTAGTGGAGTGCTCGCTTCTCTTGTGCTGTGGTTGTTTATCTGTCTTCAAATGTCTGGCAGCCTTGGTGGATTGATCCTGTACCAGCATTTCCCAGGAGGTGGTGTCGATGCTCAGGGATTTAAAGGAGGCTTTCAACATGTCTTTGTATCACTTCCTTTGTTCCCTTTGCAATCACTTTCCTTGAGGCAGCTCACCATAGAGGTGCTGTTTAGGGATGTGATGGTCTGGCATCATTGCAACATGGCATGACCAGTGTGTCTGGACTTTCATCAGCAGGGTGTGAACTGATGGCAGGCCTGCTCTGGAGAGGACTTCTGTGTCTGGCACCTTGTCCTGTCACCGGATCCTCAGAAGTCTGCGGAGGCAGGTCGTGTAGAAGTGGTTCAATTGCCTAGCCTGCCTCCTGTATACAGTCCAAGTCTCACTGGCATACACCATGGTAGTTAGCACTACTGGTTGGTAGACTTTGAGCTTTGTAGCAAGGCTTATTCCATGGCAGTCTCACACATTGGTCAGAAGTCTGCCATATGCAGAGCCTGCCTTGGCGATTCTGCAGTTGACCTTGATGTCAATTGTCATTCCGTGGGAGAGGGTGCTGCCAAGGTACACAAATTGGTCCACTGCTTGCAGCTTTTGTCCCTTCACTGTGATGGTGGGCTTTTAGTGTTGGGCTTTCGGAGCTGGGGGATGCATCACTTTAGTCTTCTTTGTGTTGGGGAAGAGACCGAAGTTGTTGCATGCTGCTGCGAATTTGTCCACACTGGCTTGCATTTCCTGCTCGGATCCAGCATTCAAGGCACAGTCATCAGCAAAAAGGAAGTCTCGTATCACAGTCTCCTTTATCTTGGTGATAGCCTGGAGTCTTCGGAAGTTGAACAGTTTCCCATTGGTCCTGTATCTCAGGCTAACTCCCAAGGAACTGTTCTGAAAGGTGGCTGACAGCATGGCTGAAAACATTATGCTGAACAGAGTTGGTGCCAACATGCAATCTTGTCTGACACTGTTTGTAACGGGAAAGGCCTCTGAAGCTTCTCCGTCCTCCAAAACATGAGCCGTCATGCCATCATGGAACTGATGTATAATTGGGATGAATCTGTCCAGGCACCCAAACTTCAACATGATATGCCATAGACCTTTGCGACTGACAGTGTCAAAAGTGTCAAAAGACAAAAGGTAGTGTACAATTCACGATTCTGCTCTTGACACTTCTCTTGGAGCTATCAGGCTGCAAATATCATGTCCACAGTGCCACGCTCTTTGTGGAAACTGCACTATGTCTTGGGTAATAGACTCTGTTCCAGGTGGTCAGTCAGGCAGTTCAGCAACACTCGTGCAAGGATCTTGCCTGTGATGGAAAGCAGTGATATTCCCCTATGATTATTGCAGGCTTGTCAATTCCCTTTCCTCTTGTAGAAGTGTATGATGGACGCATCTTTCAGTTCCTGAGGAATGGATCCTTGATTCCAGAAGGACTGAAACAGCAGAGTGCGTTTGTCCACAAGCACTGCACTGCCATCCTTATAGACTTCCACTGGGATCGCGTTAGATCCTGGGCCTTGCCACTGGACAGCTGGGTGATGGCCTGTAGGGTTTCAGTCTTTGATGGTGGGGTGTCCAGGCAGGGGTGGGATTCAATTTTTTTAACAACCAGTTCTGCGGATATGGCTTGGTGGTCATGTGACTGGATGGGCGTAGCTACCGTGTTTCTCCAACAATACGGCCTCCCCCAATAGGAAGCCCAAGCATGCTTTATAGGCACAAAATCAGATTAAGCCCCTCCCCCAAAATTAAGGTCTATATTAAACATGCGAAATGGGGGGGAATGGCAGGGGGGCTGGCCGTTAGGAAGTACTTTTGTTGCATATCCGGATATGGTGCTACCTGCGTTGACCTCAGTGTTGGTGGGGCACTTCGTATCGGGAGACCTTCCGCTGTTGCCTTCCCTTCTCCCCGTGCTGCCGGCGTTTGACACAGCCATGGGGGCCAGCCAGGGCTCCTCCCTGCAACCGGAGCCCAGAAGAGGCACTCGGCTTCAGGCGCTCCTGTCGCTGCCTTCCCTTTGCCTTCGAAGGCAAAGCCAATTCTTTTAAAAATGACATCCTACTACTGGTACGACAAAGACTCCCCTGCCTGAGAGGGCAGCCCAACCCCACGTGGGGAGGCGAATCTCCCAGGGCCACAGCGCAGGATTGGCCCACCCCGGGAGAAGTGCCCAGCCGCCATCCCTGCCTGGCGCCAGGCAGAGCACAAAGAGTTTTGCCTGGGGCACCCAGCACAGCTGACAGGCGGGCCCTCCTGCCCGGCGGTGGAGCTCTCGCCAAGGCAGTGAGTGCCTCCCCACTGGACCCTCCACTCATCCCGCCAGAGCCAAGGTCCCTTCCAGCTCTGGATCGCTGTGCTGTTTCAAAGCATCCTCTGAAGCTGCGTCTAGTGCCAGGGTTTGTGGTCCTTCCTTCCCCTCCTTTTTCTCTCCCTCCCTCCCTCCCTCCCTCTATCCATCCATCCATCCCTCTTTTTTATCATTATTATTATTTTTATTACACTTTTTTTCTCTTTCCACATCTCAATCATCTTTAACAGTACTGAGGCATCTTTGTTACATATACACAATTCCATACATTTCTAATTATCCATATACATCTCTATATCTTCTTATCTCTACACTCCTTATTCCTATTGTCCATCCATTCATAAGAGTTTTCCCATACCGCATATTCCTCAATATTCTGAGTCTTCCTTGCCTTTTAACTTTAAGATGAGTTTATCCAGTTCTGCACAATCCAAGATCTTTTGGATTACTAGACTTTCTGAGGGTATGCTATATCCTTTTTTCATCCATCCACATCTCATTCACTTTCCTTTCCCTTCCCTCTTTCTCCCTTCCCTCCCTTTCTTTCTTTCTCCCATCCCTCCCTCTTTCTTCTTCCTTTTAAGAGAAAGAAAGAAAGAAAGAAAGAAAGAAAGAAAGAAAGAAAGAAAGAAAGAAAGAAAGAAAGAAAGAAAGAAAGAAAGAAAGAAAGAAAGAAAGAAAGAAAGAAAGAAAGAAAGAAAGAAAGCTACCATGCATCTCTATCTATTCATGGTATATTTTCAGCTGGAACCTCTTTCTACTTAAACCTTAGTAAGACACCCAAATATTTAAAGCTGTTAAATACCTTGGTTTAATCTTGAAACTTTTTGCATTCTTGTACTTAAACAGAAATAATTTTGTTTTAACATATATGGCTTCAATTCCAAAGCTACTTTTTATGAAGACCAAGTCATGAAACGGAGATTGGAAACAAAGCAGAGGTTAATCTTCTCATTCTTTCTAACCCTTTCTAAATGGCAAGTAGAAGTGAGACTTTCTACTTGCCATTTTATTACCAAGAATTTACCACCATCTTCAAATTAAAGAGTTGCCTTCTAACAACAAAAAACACAAGTTTGCAAACTTCCTGAATTTTGGCACAATTTTGCCACAGCACATAATTTTGTATGTTAAACATCAAACCACAAAGTGGAAGAGGGAAATATTTGTGAGAAATATTTACTGTGTTTTTTGCTTGTCAAATTTAAAAGGCCATGGGACTCTATAAAGGTTGTAACAGCAATAGAAGTAATGAAGCAGCAGCTAGGCAAACTGCTGAATAGTCTGAATTGTGCTTTGGAAATTGTGTAATGTGTGCTCTGAAACTGAGCAAACGAATGAGAGCTAAAGGTAAGCTGTTCTCTACAAAATCCACTCTGAACTTACCACACTGGCATGAAAAAAACAGAGCAACTTACTTGTTTTGAAGAGGAGGATATGGAATAAAGAAAGAATTCAGTTCAGGCTGGAGGGATATCATTTGTAATTAGCCAATCCTTGTGCCTTAGGAAAGCTCTAGGTGTGGCCATTTAAAGCTCCAACGGTTTTAGGAGACTGTATAGTTTTCTTTACCTAGACCATTCCCAAGGCAGTAATCAATACTGTATTAACTCCAAATGTTCTTTTGGCTAAACACTGAACACAGACATACTGGATGCTCCCAGGAGGCTGCAGGGAGGCCTCTTAGGTCCAAAATGGGGCCTAGTAACCCTCCCTGGGGCCTGCTGGGAGCAAAAATGGGGTGCAGGGGGCCCCACCGGACCCCCCGTGCCCCATTTTTGCTCCCAGGAGGCTACCCTACACTTACCTGGGAGCCAGACAGGGAGCCTCATAGGGACTCCTGGGAGGGGAGAGGCAGGGTGGGCAGGGCCAGCTGGTCTTCAGAACTACCAGTTCACTGAACTGGATATAAAATGAACATCGGTTCGCTCAAACCGGCCCGAACCGGTAGAATCCCACCTGTGTCCAGGCTATGATTGATATCTGCTTGGGGCATTCTATCAATCGCCTCATTGTTGATGGAAGGTGGGCAGTTCAGTACAGATTGGAAGTGCTCAGTCCAACGCTGTAGGATCAGAGTCTTCTCAGTAATGAGAGTTGCACCATCTGAGTCTAGTAGAGGGGAGTTCCCTGAGGGCTGAGGTACAGCACTATACAGCACTACTGTCAGGGTAATGATGATTTAATAGCTGAGCAGCTGCTCTAATGTTGTAATGCTATAATGTTGTAATGATGATGCAATGGTAGCAATGAGTTAGCAGGGTTATTTGACTGCTACCGCTTTAAGAGGCTGTAATATAGGAGAGGCCCCGTGAGGGCGTATCTCTCTCTCCATGTGTGCTTCCATGGTGCTGTTGATTACTGATTGCTGTTTGTTCAAGGCCTGTATCAAAATACTTGTATGTATATATGCTTTTGTAGGAATAAAACCACTATATGTAAATACAAACCTGTGTGCTATATTTGCTCCTGGGTTTTCTTACCGAGTCATACTGTGCGCACTCTGATAATCACCACATACTATCCACACATACCTTGGGGAAATACTGTGCTTCCCCGAAAATAAGACCTGGTTTAATTGTTTTGCTTCCAAAACAGGCATTAGGTCTTATTTTGAGGGGGTGTCTTCCACTGTCCATCTCACGATGGTGGCACCGACAGCCCCACCCAGCAAGAGCCTGTGTGGCCACTGCTGGACCATTTCTTCTGCGGCCTCTTGCCGTCACTTGCACTCGGTGCCCCCAACCTCTGTTTCGCAATCAGAGGCCTTTGGGAAAGGCCTCTGCAGCCAAGAAACGAGCTCCGGATTGACACATGCCGTGCCCCCTGGCCTCCTTCAGAAAGGCCTCTGGTGGTGAAACAGAGACCTGGAGCCCCATGCACATCAATCCAGAGCTTGTTTCTCAGTCGCAGAGGCCTTTTCTGAAAGCCTCTGACAGTGAAATGGAGGCTGGGGCATTGCACGCAAGCGCATTTTGATCCTAGCTTTATTTTTACCAGTGTGCCTCATCCTACCTCATGCAGCCAGGTGCAATGGAGTGAGTGGGGACTTAACTAGGACTTATTTTGGGGCTGGGCGTATATTGGGTGCATGTGTAAAAATCAAACTAGAGCTTATAATTAATACAAAATTAATTTAGGACATGGAACAGGAAGGCAACTCAAATAAAAGAACTTACGGGCTGCTACATATTGTAATCAGAGATAGGGTTAATAATGACTGAAATTCTAAACAGTTAAAAGGCAGCATGTAAACTAACACCCAACACTCTATTGGGTACATAATTTAATTTTTTTTCATTTTAGAAAAGGTTCTCAAAATACTATTGAGTTCAGTATTGGATGAACCATGGCAGTTCTTACGTTCTAAGAACATTTTAGCACTGCACCCTTAAACTGTTGCTATCTTGTGCCAATGCCCACTGACCTCTCTAAGCTGTCTTATGAAAAGGAAAATATTAATCTAAAAATGTCTCCCTTGAGTTTTAACCGGTGACCTTATGCATATTAAGCAAATGTGATAATCATTATGCTCTTTGCACACCATTGCTTATAATACTGCATCAGAATCTGAGAACTGCAGGACAGCAGTCATTGAGCCAGGTGAGGGAGCATCCCAACCTCTGTGCATAGTGCAGGGAGCTACTTAGAAGAAAGTAAAGCTAACCAGACACCAACACTCAAGCCAGCAATAGCTAAAAAACATTAACATGGAGTAGAACAATACAAATGGAAGTCACATGTGGTAGACTGGGGACAAATAGAGAATGAAGTTGTTTGTTCCTGGTCTTTAAAAATAGCCTGTGGCATGTACTTGTAATAGACAACCTGGCAATGTTGTCAGGTTGTCAAGAATTAAGTATGCACTCTACTTTGGGCATTTAATTTTTCAGAGGTTATTTTGTATTCAGCTATCTTTTATCTTAATTTCATGTACTAGAGTCTACATTAAGAATATATTTTTGCAGACTTACAAATAAATCTGTAGTTATAAATATTTTAAATTCTTGTTTAAAACCCATGGGCAACTTACCAGCCATCGCTTCATTGTGATAGGGTTGATGTTAAAGTCTTTCACCAATCCTAAATCATGATACATATGTTCTAAGCAACTCAGCATCTGGAGGAAAAAATTAAAAAGTATTTTAAAAGTATTTTCTTTGCGCATTGAAAATAAACTGCATATAGCCTATTAAATGCAGCTAAGAAATAATGAATTTAATTTTTTTAATTCCCCAAACTCATTGAACTTACAAGTCATGGGAGCCCAGTTGATAACTGAATGATATATTATAATATAATACATTGTTCTAAGTTTTATGTAATACTTTTTTATTTTTAACAAATAAGGAAGAAATCCCCAAAATAACAGAGGATGTTTACATATGTTCAAATCAGCAACATGATTCAGTATCCCTCTTCTATGGCAGGGGACCAATTCTCAGGACTTTTTTTAAAATATTTTTTTTAAAAATAACAAAACTCATTTTCTTGTGTAATGAATCAATCCCAGTTCTACAAACAGTTCAAATCAAGCTTTAGAGCAGGGGAGTCTTGGCAAGACTTGTGAACTTCAACTACCGAAATTCCCTAGCCAACATGGCTGAGGAATTCTGAAGGTTGAAGTCCACAGGTCTTAAAGTTACCAAGATCAGACACTCATGCTTTAGAGTTTGTTTAGAGAACAATCCCAGAAGAGAACATCATCTGTAAGGAAATAACACTTAGCTTTCATTTTTAGAGCAGGAAACTGAATAATCTGTTTAAAGCACATTCAAGGAAAATGTTGTTTTAAGATGACAGTCATAGGTGGGGGTGGGATTCAAAAATCCCAGCAACCGGTTCTCTGCCTGATTGCTGGGTGGATGTGGCCATGGTGGGCATGGCTTACCGGAACTTCTGGGAGGGCTGGTTTTTGCCTTTCCCATAGTCCGGAGGCTTCCCTCGGGCCTCTTGGAAGGGTGAAAACAGCCTCCCCCAGGTTCCGGAGGGCCCCTGGAAGCCAGAAACAGGCCCATTTCCGGACTTGCAGAACTTCCGGTTCGGCCATTTTTCACCTTTCCCAGAGTCTGGAGGCTTCCCTTGGGCCTCTGGGAGGGCGAAAATGGCCTCCCCCGGGTTCCAGAGGGCCTCCGGAAGCCGGAAACAGGCTCGTTTCCAGATGCCCAGATTTTCTGTTTTGGCCCATTTTTCACCCTCCCAGAGCCTCTGCTGTGGACCCTGCACTTACTTGCACCCAAAATGGGCTGTGTGGAGACTCCTGGGTGGGGGTGGGTGGGGTGGGTGGGGCCAGCGGTCATTCAACTATCAGTTCAGCAAACCAGATGTAAATTTAACATCTTGTTTGCCCAAACCAGGCCGAACCGGCTGAATCCCACCCCTTGTCATAGGATATAAATTTCTATTTTTCAGTGGCGAGTGCTGAAAATTCAGCATTCTTAACCTGAACATTTCTTCCCTTTAAGCATTAATACAATTACTTTGGCATTAACAATATGGGATTCAAATTCTTTCATAATATCTCCTCCCATGTCAACTTGGTTGTGCATTACAATCATAGATGAGGAACTTTCCTTTGGGCAGCTTTTGGAAGAGAGGTGCATCATAAAGGCATGAAGAATACTTTGTGGTGATGCCTTGACTTCATATGTATTTATGCATCATGCTAAACCATCATCTGCCTTAACCATAGTTTAGTAAAGAAGCCAGAAACAAGTAGAATAAGTCTTACAGGTGACTTTTTAACAAGTTCTTGATTTGTTTTCCCTCAATTTTCTATTGACTCACTTTGCTTATCAGTACATTGATTAAAGGGCAGTTTGGAGTATAAACTGGACATAAACTAAGAAACCATAAATACATTATCTATCCATATTGTCATATCACTGTTTAACGCTGTATTGCAACAATTAACCCAACAAAAATGTAGTTTCAAAGTAAGCTTTACTGCTCTAAAATAGCATCTAGACTAAACTAAAAAAATAAACCTTATTATGCTTTAGCATGACATGCAAACCCTACTTTTGAAATGCTTCTTCAAGGGAACTTCAATAGGTGTTTTTTAAAGAGTCATATTAGCATATTCCTTTTGAGGGTGCATTTTGAATTTAACTCTAGCTAAATCACACAATGAAATAGAAATCTGTTACATATTTGCTTAAAATTTAAATTATATAATCACCTAAGTCAGTAGCAATTGCAGCAGAAATATGACACAATTAATTTTTCCACTACCACCCCTCCTCCTCTGCCAAAAATGCAAACAGAACAGTCCACATTTTGGAATGATGCAGTCCTTCAGCATGAATTTTTTTGTATCTTTTGGTACAAAATAATTTTTGCATAAATGTATATTTTGAAGAAAATTGCATAAAATAAAGCAGAACCTTCAACAATTAAACAGAAAATTTAATCAAACAAATGAAATATCAATGGCTGGTGCAAATCAAATTTAAATTGATCCCTTTATTTCTACTGTAGTTTATTTGGATAATGAAATTTTAATCTTGTTAATAAGCTTTGTTTTAATGCTTTTCAATTTATAATGCAGTGATTTATTAGTTATATTATCATATAAAACACTGTAAGGTATTTTTTTAATATAAAACATGTCAAGCTCATGGCATCACATTGCCATCACGTGACATATCATGACATTTTTTTCCCTTCACGGAGCTGGAGTAGGCATGGCCTGCACATGCATCCAGCCTAGGAGCCGCCAGCTTGACACCCCTGATATAAAAGATGGGCAAAGGTATTTTAGAATGATATTGTGAGAAGATGTTAAAGGAAAATGGTCATGGCTAAATTGGTAGCAGGATTGAATGAGAAAGCAGTGCCTTTTTTAAGACCTGAAGAATTTTCTCACCGAAAGAGACAAAGTCTTGCTCTCAAGGGAAGGCCTAGGCCCTAAACTGACTGGGTCTGCAGGAAGACAGATTGCAGCTGAACATGATGAGAGGTTTCTTAATACTAAGAGCAGCTTGCAAATGCAGCTGTTACCAAGATAAATTCTGCCTCACTGAAAACCTTAAAGGGCAGATCAACAACCATCTGTGAGAATGAGCTAGTTCTACTTTCCTGTACCAAGGACAGAGCTAAACTATCATTAGCTCTGTCCGTGATCTATTGCTGCCTTCTACTCTTGTGAAATCCTGTAATTATAACTGCTTTGCTGAAATTTCTTTTGTTTTTCCACTCTATCTCTATATATAGAATCAGTCCTTTTAGACACTGAACTCTGTCTGTATATTTTCAGAGCAGTTCCTGGATGATACTAAGTTCAAGGTCCCAGTCCTCAAGCAATCATGAACAAAGCCACAAAATAACCTTACAGGATGAGAGGTCATGAATTTGTTTCCAAAGTGCTGCATTACCTCATTGGGTTCCCACAGCCAGACATCAAAAGTTGGTTTCCTAAGAGCTCCTATTGTCTCCTGAGAAAGCATGTACTGGAGAGAAAAACAAGCTTTTATTATGAATATATATTGTTTATCTTTAAATCAGTAAATTGGATGGTTCAGCTTCAGTTTTTTCTAAGCTAAATGCTTGTTTTCAAATATCAGGTATCTTCTCAAAACATCCATCTATCTATCTACCCACCCACCCAAACACAAAAAGTATGGGCCTTTTCCCATTTGCAACCACAACAGGAACATGTCCTTGCAGCCTATTTTTTCTGCTTGAGATGTTACCTTTATCTGATCCCCAGCTCTTAAGTGAGACAGCATTAAGTTGTCTTTAGCTACACATATGTCACAGTAGTGTTTCCCTCCAATTCTGATATAAACAAATCCTGCTTCAAGGTGCATAAAGCCTGTTAGGTTCATCATTAATTACTCTGGAGGAGAGTTAGATGCCTGCAGGGGCTTGAAACAGTGGCAGGAAAATATCAATAATGGGACATGATTTTTTTCATACTGGTAAGGATTTCTGCTGCACCAAGAATGAATAAGGCTCAGGACTGGTGAAAGACCCTCACTCATACAGTGGAGACCAAGAAAATGTGGTAGTGTTAGCACTTATCAGAGCATCCATTCGCAGAACTGTTAGTGGGAATATTTAAAGGAATGTTAAAATAATTCACAAATTGCAAGTAAGATTTTCAAGGAAAATGAATCAATATTGATGATACATTATATATTATACATATTTATTATATTCCAGAAGTATGTTGATGATAGCAAATTCATAAATCTACTTGGGATGTGCAATCTTTTGCAGCCTATGACCATATTTTCAGCTATTAAAGAAAACATAGTTGAGGGCTGCAAGAATCATGGACAATAAAGTGATGCTGTACTGTGGAAAAGGTTTGCCTTCTCTTCCCTTTTTTTCAGTTTGAACAAGTTTTGGGTCCAAACTTGGTACATATTTTGTATCTGAAACATGAAAAATGACATAGGAATATGAGCGGTTTGACACCAAATTTTAGAAGCATAATGACCAATGGAGCCAAAAGCATGGGGTTCAGGAGACCGACATTCACACGCACACACACACACACACACACACATACACACACACACGTCCTGCTACTGTCTTTAAAGAAATCTTAAAGCAAAAAATATTATGAGCTATTACATCTAAAGTCACATCTGTCAGCTCTTTCCCAGATGATGTCTACTGTAGTGATTTGTAAGAAGACTGGTTTGGGGCAGTGATTTTAAACATAATGATCCTGAATCTTCCTTCCTGCATATAATAACCTCCTGGGCATTATTTGATGGAAAGCAAAAGATGCCAATAATAATTTTAGTTATTGTGATGATCAGCTCTGTCTAAAGATACTCTGAATGTATCTACGTAACATTATACCTTAGGATAAGAGGGAACATCCCTTCGGGGTATTAGCTTGTTGTTTTCATCCAGGAAACTGTATTTATAAGGGTAGTTGGTCCTGTGCAGAAAACAAAATCCAACATTCAGTATCTAAAGAAAATGTGTAAATAAATGATACAAAAATAATTTCATTTAAACTCATTGGACACAATCAAAATGTTGTTGATTCTAAAGATTAACTCCTGCAAAATTAATTTCTCCCTTTTCACAGCAGACAAACCAAATTGCTTTCCTATGAATAACATAATACCCCAAGAGATTTGAAAAGAAATGTAGCATTTGAAGATATGTTTGCCAAACATGAAAGTGCCTTTTAAATCTTTAGGGTGCAGGTTTCATGAACCACATTCAGCCATGGTATAAAATCAAACTTAGTTCCATTCTTCTACTTATTATTACAGCACAATGGCAAACAACTGAGTTGTTAAACTAGAACCAAGATACCTGAATTCAATCCACCTTTAGCTACATAAACTCAGTAAGTGACTTTGGGCCAATCTCAGCTGCCAATGTCTCTCACAGGATTATTGCGGAAAAAACTGATGAGGGAATACTCTTTATATCCATTGAGCTCCAGGATCAAAGGCCAGATAGAAATGAGATGAATGAAGAACAGATAGATATCCTGGTTTTATTCAAAAGATAAATAAACTCAGTATCTAAATAAGTCTGAAATATAAAGAATAGTAAATGATATAATAAAAACACTTGCAAAGCTAGTAAGAAAAGGGCACATTCAGTTTCTTCCTTGTGCTCTGCGTCTTATATTGCTATGAGGAAAAATGTATACCCAAACAGCAACAGAAATTAAACAATGCTGTGCACATCTTTGGATGGTTGTTAAATTTGCTTGATAAATAAGAACTTCTTTTATCTCTCTATTTAAATGTGTGGCAGCTGATATGGAGGATTCTACCACAGGACAATCTATTTCATTTGCAAACTAACTTCTTTTAATCCTCAGGTCAATTTGCATTCCTTGGTAGCTGATCGCACAGCCATTTGCAACTCAATCATGTCCTAAACTGCAGTGGAGTTTGCATTCTGACTCACTGTTTTCAGGGATTTCAAAGAGACAGAGACAGAGAGGGAGGGAGGGAGGAGTGGATATAGTAGTGAGGCACTGTTGAAAGGACCAATCCTGTCCTTGGGTTTTGCCCTTTCCATAGCTAAATGTTGAGAATACTGCCAATAAGTGCCTGCTCTTCTCTACTTCCCATTGGCTTCCCATTTGCCATGGAGCTTCCTCTGTACTGTCAAGTAACAAACATCTCCTTCTCTTTCTGCAAAAGAAAAAAAAAAGGGGGGGGGGGAGCCCATTTATTCCCTATTTTTGTAAAGTATGGCCCAATCCTGACTGAGTTCAGCAGTGTATTATCTCAGTAAATCCTAATGGTTTAGGCTGCTTTTCTGGGTCAAAGGGAATTGGGAGACAAGGGCCTGGCAAGTAGTTACCGTATATACTCGAGTATAAGTCGACCCGAATATAAGCCGAGGCACCTAATTTTACACAAAAAAACTGGGAAAACTTATTGACTCGAGTATAAGCCGAGGGTGGGAAATGCAGCAGCTACTGGTAAATTTCAAAAATAAAAATAATTAATTTGGGAAACGATCTCACTATCATGAAAGGTTTAATTGATTCACTAACCCAAAAGAAGAAGAATGATGATGACAGCGGGAGGCAGGAGTCACTCTCTTCCCCTCCCTCGGAGGCCCCCTGAGTCAGGAGTCACTACCGCCGGCGCGCCCCAGTCCCGCCGCCTCGGGAAGGGAAAGGCAAAGCGCTTTTTGCCTTTCCCTTCCCAGCTGGGGCTGTTGGGAGTCGCTGCCGCCGGAAGCCGCGACTCCACACCATTTTTTTTTTCAGAGGGGAATCTGACTCGAGTATAAGCCGAGGGGGATTTTTTCAGCACAAAAATTGGGCTGAAAAACTAGGCTTATACTCGAGTATATACAGTAAATTAGCAAAGACATATTGCCCATAAATCCAAGAAGGAAGCACATTGGAAATGTGGGAGAACTTCATTCAAAAGGCTGACAAAGCAGGAGGTGGATTTGGGGGACTTTATAGAGAGTCACCTATGGAATGCAACCTATGAAGTGGGACTGGATGTCTCCAGCTGTAGAAGTAGCATATTTCCTATGGTTGGAAGACCTGTAGGTCTGTTGTATACTTAGTGGTTGTTTTGCTTTTCATTAGATCACTGTATGGATATGGGAAAAGAAGTTTATTGTATATTTATTGAGTCTGAAAAAAATATGTACTAGTGAACAGGCCTATGTTATAGAATGTTTTGCATAAGCATTGGAGGTGTTTGACTGAGTGAGAATCAAATGTCAACTCCTGTAACAATCCGTGCTCCTGGTTTTAATCTTTTATTTGTTTAGTTCTTGTTAATATTAATTTTCATGCTTTTAATATTTTTAGATCTATGTTTTCATACTACTATAAGCCACAGAGAATCAGTTGAGATAATGAGAGAGGCAGCATATATAAATTCAATGAATAAACAAACATGGAGTTGAAAAGTGTGCATAAAAATAAATAGAAAGGTTAGCAAATGGTCCAACATTATGTATGAAGTAATGAAGATGGAGTTGCAAAACAAATACATATGCATGAAGACTGAATGGACCAAGTGGTAGGAGAAGAAGAAATTTTGGTTTGATTGAGTGGATTAAAACTTTAAAAACTTTTAAATGTTGTAAAAAGCTAAAGCACAAAATGCAAAGTATGATTGTGATGTAGTGAAGTGGGAGGAGCAAGGATGGTTTGCAAAAACCAAATGGTATGGAGACATTTGGAGGATGGTAATGGTATATGCTATTTTTAGTTACTTTAGGCTTTCTTTTTTCCTTTTTTTGTGCGTTCAAATTGTTTTGCTTACTATTTTTTTTACTTCTCTTTTGTACATTGCATAATATTAGTTACCCCAAATGGTAAATATCACTGCAGAAAAATATCAAATCATGTTGCCTTGGAAGCATGAAACACTGTCATTTTATTCAATAAGTATCTCTTTTCAGGACAACGTACATATGAATGTGCATATGCACACACAAATGATGTTTTTATGAAATGAATATGAATGATTCATAGCAATGATCTAAGTTTGTTCTGAAGAACCAGATTCAGATGCTAATACAAAAGCTACCTGTTTAAACTGAGATGGCTGTGGATGCTATATAACAGAGGTCCACAAGCCCCAATCTGTGGACCAGCACTGAGCCATGGCATGCCAGCAACCAGGTCACGCAAACAAGTGAAGCCCCACCTGCAGGATGCAAGAAGCATGCAAAACCACACCTTCTCTGGTCTTCTAAAAAACCTTTCTCCACAAAACAGGTCCCTCTGGTGCCCAACAGGTTGGAGGCGATTGCTATATAATACAGCTTTTGAAATTGCACCAAGAGTACAGTCTTTGCAGGAATGAGTGTGTGTGTGCAAGAGAAGGAAAATATAGCTGATGTATTACAATGGAAGGAAAAAACAACAATGAACATAACAGTGTTCAGAAAAGTCTCTTTGCAAATTCCACAAACTAGTTTCATGGGCAATGTAAAATCCAAAAAGGCAAGCTATCATGTGTCATGCCCCTGGTGGAGACTGACTCTGAGGAAGAGGAGGAACAGCCAACAGGGAGTGGGAGTGTGGCTCCAGAGATGGTGGAGGAGGCTGAGGAAGGGCAGAGGCCAGCTGAGCAGTCAGAGGAGGATCCAGGCCCATCCCCTATCCATCCTAGGTCACGCAGGGAGGAGAGGATCAGGGAAAAGCGAGGTCTACTCAAGAGGAGATTACCATGATCTTCCTCGTGGCTTGCAGGTGGGAGCTATGTATATAAGTTTGCAACTGCGCAGTTAGAATTTGCAGGAGTCAATTTAGTGTTCACCTTGAAAGAGGTTTATCTTTGCTGGTGTTCTTCCCATGGACTTTTCTCGGTTATTTTCCTGGAGTTTATGATTAGTTATCTTGACTTGCTTCAGAACTCTCATCAATGCAGTTTGTTTTCGTTTTCTGTTTGCCTCATCATTTACTTTTGTGACTTTAAACTGTGCCTAATAAAACAGTGAAGTTAAGTTGAAGGCCTTACCGGACTTTAATATATGTTTTGGGTTTTGGGTTATTTTGAGAGACTACGGGTCATCACATCATGTATCCCAGCATGGAAAAAGAAGGAGAGAACAAAGAAAGAGTATTACAAGAGTAAGCAAATAGGGGCTTTGTGGGTTTGAATACTTGCTATTTTTCATGGCCTAAGAAATATATTCCTGTGCTGACAAATTAAATGTAATTAAAAGAAAGAGCACAGAACGAAACCTTGAAAGACACTGGTGATGTAGCCAGTAGATTTTAGAACTGTGACCTAGCTGAGTGGTTTAACTTTTGTTAAAGATATTAAGGTTCAATTTCATTCTTAGAGTATATGCATTTTCCAATAAGACAAATGGCAGTGAATTGATACAAGTAGAAAGAAAAGTTTTTTGGGGGGGGGGGGTTACAAAGAGGAAATCCTTAAAATATTTTGTTCAGAAGAACTCTACAAATGTTGTCTTTCGTGAATTGTAAAATTCTGTGCAAAGAAACACAAATATTAACTGAAACACACTTAAATATAGTACAAAGTCTCACATCTTGACATAATTTTTCACAATTGATAATAGTGTAATTTAATATTTCCCTCGCCCCTCACCCCTCAACCCCCCCACACCCCAGGTTATGATATATAAGTCAGTCTGCATTTGACACACAACATTTTTGACTAAGATTCAGAACAATTTCCTGTTCATCTCCTTCCATAATAATTTTAAATATCTGTTTAGCTGCTTATGTGCTTGTTGTATGAGGAATGGTGGCTACAGAACAGCCTGATGTTTTTAAATTCATGAAGTCCGCCATAGCAAGCAATGGGTGCTTCTGCTGTTGTTTTCATTACAATTCCAAACCTGGTAATATATCAGATTAGTTGACTGGCTTCTTCCGTAAAAAGGAAATAACTCATTTGGGGAGTTAAAATATAACACGCACATTCTCTCATAGTGCAAGTGGAGTTACTGTATATATATTGTGATGTTTTCTCAGATTACATTTTGTATCAGAACAGGTCTCCTTCTTGTGAGTCTGTTACCAAACTAATGTTTTTCTTGGCCGATTTTTTTTTTTGTTCTCTGCATAAAACCAAGGGCACGAGTCTTTATTACCGGATGGCTTAGAGGGAAACCAAGATGTTAATCTTTCCAAGAATTATTTTTCCAGTTACTCGTTAACTATTAAGTGGCCATATATTCTTAAACAAAACTAGTGAATCTTGTCCTTTTATCCATGCTGATATAAAAAAAAAACACCAAGAAGCTTCATAATTTGTGAATAATGACCATTGAAAATGAGACATTATTTAGTTTATTAGATGGCAGTCCTATGCACATTGACCTGGAAGCAAGCCCCACTCTTGATTTTAATCTTACATGCTGCACAGTCCCTATTAAATGATGGGTAGCCATATAATTTACTTAAATAAATTTTAAAAACATGCTGGATTTTATCAATTTTTATTGATTCATTAGATTTATATCCTACCACTCCCCCAGAGCTCTAGGGAACATTAATTTAATACTGATTTATTTATTTATTTACTGTATTTATATTCCACCTTTTCTCTGAGAGCACAAGTTAGCCTTCTTCTCTAATTTTGGTCCAACAATAAACCTGTGAAGTAGATTGGGCAGTGAATGACCAAGCCACCTTGGGGTTTCCATAACTGAATGGAGACTTGACCCTGACTCTCCATGTCCAAGACTAAACTGACCATCACACTCTATCCTGGCTATCTCTAGATTGGCTTCTAAATAAATCTTCAAAATTTCCGCAATGCAGAAGTGGTTATTCAGAAGTGTCTTTCTTCACAAGAACAAAATACAAAGCTTACCTGGTACTTCTTGCAGTCATTTCGTCCCTCATCTTTTTAATGTCACTCTTACACTTTTCAATTTCCACTATTTTCAGTCCCTCCACTGTCAACAAAGTAAAACAACAGGAGGGTTACCATGGAGAAGTAGTAATTGAGCAGAATTTCAAAAGCTACCAAACAGTGTGCCAGTGATTCAGCAGCCCCTCAACCTGAAACCTATTTCTCAACGGGCAGGTGCTGCTAATAGAATCAATCATTCAAATAATACAATACTAAGAGCAACATTAGAAGTAGCAGAAAAGCAGCTACATCACTATTGTGAGCCACAGCAACAACATCCAGCCATTCTTCAGCTTCCCTGGACTATTTCTTAGAATAGGAATAAATGAAAGCAGCAAGCTGTGGCACTACTATATACTATATTAATACAAAGCACTATATAGTGACAATATTTCATTGGGTTTCCAATTAGCAGCATGTTAAATGAAAAAAAAATGGTTCCATGATATTTCTTTATATAGAAACACCAGCTGTGACACTAAACCCTGAACCAACTTTTTCTCAGCCTGGTGTTCTAACTAGCACATTAGGAGGATAGATAGAACCAAGATATTCTTGGTACAGAATCACTTTATGAGGCAGTTTTCCTGTAATGATCTTCCCATATGCTGGAACTACCTTTACACTGGCATTATAATGTTTATGAACTGCTCAGCCATAAATTCTCAGCCTGACTAGGACATTCATCACACCAGCATGCATGTTTCCTGCTGGGCAGCACTGGCAACAAACCTCGGCAAGCAACTGGAACAATCTTTATTTTTAGTAGTTTTCAAATACTTCAGTCTCTGCAGAGAGGCAGGGCCTCTTCTCACTTATCAATGGCCACTCATGTGTCTCAAAGACATATATAAACTAGAGATTTCAGATTCTCACTTGGGGATAAACAGGATGTGAACGTACATTGAACTAAGACTCCTCAGCAGTAATTTGAACACATTGTGTTTCCATGTCACTACATGGAAATGCTAGAGGCTCCAAATTTCATTTGTGCAAAAACTTACAGTATATGAAAACTCATAAAGAAAATCAATTAATTGAAATCAGTGAAGCTATTTAAGACAGAAAGTTTCAGTCCTTTGGGTCACTATACATTTGTCTGTTTCAACAATAATTTTAATGAATTTTAATGTAATGAAATGCATTCCTGAATACCATTTCATATGATTGTAATTCTCTGTCATACTATTTGCATATGAATTTGAGTGTTTAAAGGAAAAATCCTCCTATCAGAACCTTGTTTTTCACCAAATTCTGATAATTTTATTTTTACAAGGCAGTGATTTGTACACACAAACCTTTATTATATGTAGATTGTGAAAGTGATAAAAAAATTCCATTACTCAAAATTATCATTTAAAGTATAATAATTGATTTTCTGATGGTACATAATCAATCAAAAAGTATTTACTACATAAGGGTCTTAACAAAGAAAGCTATTAGATAATGTGAATTTGTGGTACCACTTCTTTTTTAGCTTTAAAAAATATGTGTCAAGTGCAGGAAATCAGGAGTCCAGGCAGTTCAAGTGAATTTATAGGTTTATTGTACACAAAAGCTCTCTACAAGAATCTGAACTACTGTCAAAACAAATTGGCAATAGATAAGAGTCAATGGAATTCAAGGTGGGCTGTACTTGGATCTCTTGTGGGCGCAAAGGGACTCAAGTTTGATGACAAGTTTGACCCTTTCCTGGGGCTCAGCCTAGTCAAGTTCAATATACCTCCCACCCAAAGAGTTGAATTTTAAATATGCCTAATTTTGCACTTCTAGGATCCAATAAAAAGGTTTTCTTAGGACCTTAGAATATTGCAGTTTTTTTTTCTCAGCAAAATTGCCACTGAACTTAGACAGTACTCAGAACATCTTTGAACATGGCTTTCATCTTGCTTTTCAGAGAAAGAATCACAACGGAAGGATCGTACCTAGAACTGCAGTCCAGCTCAGCATCTTCTCAGGTTATTTAGCAGAATATAGACTTACTGTACAGGATTAAAGATTTTATACTACATTTCTGTGCAAATGATGTGAGATGAGAAAGAAGAATTTTAGACTTGAAAGGTTGTTTTCCCCTCTTCTTTTTATTCAATACTATATTTTACCCTGCCAAAAAGAAGGCACTAGGTACTGTATGATCATAAAAAGATTAAAATCTCACACTAATACAAATTTATTCTAGCTTCAGCTTGTTAGAGAAAAATTCAAGCTTGGTTTTGAAGAACATTTGCATAATATGTGCCCTCATGTTCATTTTGAACAACCTGATTTCATGATAAGATATGGGAGATTTTATGGAACTCGGTCTGGAGAGAAACAGTGTATTTGTGGTGCAGCAGCAATTAAAGACATTGCACATATCCTCATTGATTGCAAACTGTATTCTGCAGAAGGGACTGGTTATTTAGAGTATTTGACAACAACAAAAAATATTGGGGCACCCAGGAGCAACTATGTTACTTTCTGCAGGGAATGAACATGTGTATCACTAATAAGATCACAGACTTTATATTCAAGGCCATTTTGGAGAGGACAGATTATTTAGATCAGATTGGGGTTAATTATAGGGTGACAATTTATCAGGAATATGTCTTACTATTTTTTAAAATATATTTACATATACTTGTATTGGTTTTATATTTTTAATATGGTCAGATGATTAAACCAATAAAGTTTCTATTCTGTTACACTAGTAGAAAAAAAAAAAACTTACGTTCCACTCTCTTCTCCAGCATTGCCAGTTGATTAAATACTTCAGTTTTAAGTTCATCAATTTTAAATACCCTGGAGAGGAAATAAGAACAGTCCCAAAGTTAAATAAGAAGATATGCATGAAAAACATAATATTTGTTGATTGGAAAATAAATGCTGAAATTTAATAGCTAAATGCACTGAAAGATACTTCAAAAATAAACAACTAAAGGTGTCCAGTTGTTTATTATTTCCCAGCTAAGGATCAGCTTTTGATATGAGGATCTTACACACAACCTATGGATCCCCTCCTGTCCATAAAAGTTCCCCATTTAATTCAGATTAGAAGGAAAGCTAAGGTTCCTTCCATGAGTGACATGTAAAACAATTCTTCTCTGAAATAAATGGAGGAATCAGTATACATGTTAGGAGTGCTTTATTTGCTAGATATAAATATAAACTTACAGACATGTACAGTTTTATACTTCTAGAATAGGCCATATAATAAACTGGCCATGATTTTGGCTATAATTTTATGAAATTGATTCAAGTTAAATCTACATTTTTTTTCTAAAGCTCCATCTATAATGAAGACAATTTTCTTTTTCAATATGAAGAAAGTGTATATAGACAGTCCTCAACTTATGACCACAGATGAGCCCAAAATTTATGCTGTTAAGTGAGGAATTTGTTAAGTGAGTTTTCCCCCATTTTACAACTTTTCTTGCCACATTTATTAAGAGAATCAGTGCAGTTCTTAAATTAATAACAATTGTTAAGGGGATCTGGTTTCCCTATTGACTTTGCTTTGCTCAGAAGGTCACAAAAAGGGGCCACATGATTCTGGGACACTGCAACTGTCATAAATGTGAGTCAGTTGTCAAGCATCCAAATGTAAATCACGTGACCATGCAATGGTCATAAGTTGAAGAACGGCCATAAGTCATTTTTTCAGTGCCATTGTAACTTCAAACGGTCACTAACTGAACTGTTATAAGTCAAGGACCACCTGTACAATGCAACAGGGGAATGTCTCCTTAGCAGCAAATCCCAATGCATAACTTTGTAACCTTCAATGTTAATTCATTCTTATCCATTTTCCCACTTCAGATTAGACTGAGAACTGCAAGGAAAGAAGGAAGGATATACAGTAGGGCTCTTCAAGATAGCGCCATTTCTATTCCTAAACCACCAAAGCATTTTGAAACCAATCTTATGTGTTATGTCTCCCCTTTAATTGCAGGCGAGCAAAACAAAAAGCAGCCGTTTCAGAATTAGTTCAAATACAAAACAAACCCCCACAAGAGAACGGCTGGAGTAAATTCCAATACACAGCAATAAATCCACACTCTGTCCGGCAATCCTGGCGTGGCAGTAAATCACAAGCCTCAGAGAGTTTGCTGCATGTCTTCACTCCCAATTAGTCACTTTGCTTCTGGCGAATTCCACCAGCCCAGCCGTGTCCTTTTATTCACTTATGAAGCGTGCAGCTCGACGCTTCCTTTCTAGCTGAGTTTGTCTTCTCAGCCTCCTTCTGTTTCTGACGTCTAACCATAAGTTCTTCAAATTTTCATCTCCACTGGAAAACTCTCTCATGCCTTCCCTGTCAGGCATTCCCGGCTGCTGATCAGATAAAGAACCAGAGGAGGTCGAAGGTCCTGATAACTCTATTACTTCAGGTCTATCTTCCCTTGTTACATCCATCTCCTCATCCTGGTTACTATCCCAATCACTAAGCAATGCCGGCTCATATTTTGCTGCCATGTCCTCATCACTTGAATTCATATCTGCCACAGGAGCAGAATCCAAACCCAGAGCCACAACACTTATGGTACTTTTCAATCTTGCTAGCTTTTGAATAACAAGTAGACCAATGTAAAAATTGCCAGTCAGTGCGCTCTCTTCCAAGCTATGGTAGCTCCTAGAGTAAGAAAACTGCCCTCACTTCTGTCCCACTTAGAAAAGTAAAATATCACTCTTGCTAGCTCCTCTCTTCCATGTTTCTAATACATGTTGTTGGCATTTCTATATCAATTTATATTTCACTTGTTATAGACAAGCTCAGTGGTGGGATTCAAATAATGTAACAACTGGTTTTCTGCCCTAATGACCGGATGGGTGGCTGTGGCTGTGTGGGCATGGCCAGGGTCCTGCAGCACTCTGCCAGCCAAAATGGGGTGCGGGGGTTAATTACAAAACATGGGCTTTGCTTTGTGACATCCATATCCAGCAAGCAAGGGGTGTGAACTGCACAGAAAATGAAGTTTTGTTTCGTTATGAAGAAATATCCCCAAAGTCAGATGTACATTAAACGTAGACTGACTTTTAGCTACACACCTTCCCAGCAAACAGCAAATTTTGAAGCTCCAAGTAAAAAGAGGATTCCTTTTAGGATGACTAAACACAGTTTACTTGTTGGAGGTTCCTAAAGGAATGCTGGAAAACTGTATTTTAAAGAACATTTGAGGGAGGGATGCAGAATAGCCCTTCTCTGCCTGAGGCTGTAGAGACCCGGCACCAATCAAAACACTTTTTGTGAAGCAACTGGTCAACTCTGACAGGGTAAGCCACTAGTATATAGAAATAAGATCAAACTCCACTCCCTTCTAGTACTGATGAGGTTATATCTAGTTTGGTAACGAAACATCTGCAAGAAAACCATCAAGCTCAGAGAGCACCAAGGAACCCAGAGTTCAACCCTGAGCTACAAATATTCTCTTTTCTGGCTATCCAAATGCCTCCTTTTTGCCTGAAAGCTGATGGCCCCATATAAGTTCTAGCTGACGGCCAGGGATTTTTCCACTAGTTACAGCCATGGTAGGGTAGGATCTTTAATTGTACAGTTATGTGGGGTCTCCCTGAAATCAGATGTTGGATTGTGAGTGAGATGGGGCGAGTATACTGGAATACTCTTTATACAAGCAGTGAAAATAAAACTGCCAGTTTTTGCAGGAATTTAGAAACTGACTAGAAGATCAGGTTTGCTGATTTGGTTTACTATGAAATTGACTAGATAAGCACCAAGTTCAAGTGAGGACAGGCGAGGTGAGGTAAAAGTTCCTGCAATTCTGGAAACAACCCTGTCTCCTAGTTCCATGGAGCTCCAAGGAAGCAAATTGCAAATCAGCCTCAGAGCCAGGGCAGGAACAGAAGCAAAATACTCTATGGCAGGGGTGTCCAACCTTGGCAACTTTAAGACTTGTGGACTTCAACTCCCAGAATTCCTCAGCCAGCTTTGCTGGCTGAGGAATTCTGGGAATTTAAGTCCACAAGTCTTAAAGTTGCCAAGGTTGGACACCCCTGCTCTATGGGAACTCCCTAATTTTAAAATTATTATATAGTAAAAGGATTACCTTGAAAGTTGCTCAGCCACTTGCTCCAGCAAATTCTGAAACAATTGTTCTTTCTCTATTAAAAATAAAATAAAAAATGGCAAATTATAAGAAAGTTGATATCATGAAAAAAGAAACCAGTTACATCCCACAATAGAGTTAGAGAAAGAGTTAGGAACTCATAAGGCTGCAAGTAGCCACTGAATAGACTGGCAACTCCTTTCAGTTGTGAGAGACACAATTTTAGTTTCAGATCCCCCTCCCCTCCATGGTGACAAAGGAATTTTACATGGCTATAACATGGGAACCTCTATTCCATTGAATCTGAAGTTGTCTTGATGGTTAATGTCTATGGATTTTCTCCATTATCCAGGTCATGGTTGTCCCAAAGGTGTTTTTTCAAGAGGCAACTGGCCTCTTCAACTCTGAGCTGAAGAAGCTTCTTGGATGAGAAGTGAAACACTTCAAATAAAAACCAGAAAGGCCAATTGGCTCTTGAAAAAGCACCTTTGGGACAATCTTTTTTTTTAATTTTTATTGGTTTTTAAGACGAACATAGACAAACAAAACATAAAAACATCAAGCCATCTTCCATATATATACATACAGTGTGCCGGTTGGTTTACAAAATGTTTTGTGCTTCCATTTCGTAGTCTTCAATTACAATTACATTGTATATATTCTCATATTTTCAATCAAGTATTAAATACAATTATATCATTGTTAATCAATCCTTTGACTATACTTTTATTCATTCATGTTTTACGAAATAATCATATTTTACTTAAATTGTTTTATGACAGTTCATATTATCATCTCAAATCTATCCTACAATCATTTTGTAGATATAATAAGAAAAGAATACATCTTTATATATTTATTATTTTCTAAAAATCTACATATTTCATTACCATGTTTTATTGTCTAACCATTGATAGAATCGATTCCTTTGGGACAATCTTGATGCTTAAAGTAGGCACACTTTTGCACTACAGTATATCCATTTTGTCTCAACTATTCAAGAACCTGCTGCAACAAAAATGCCAAAAGTAACAGAAAGGAAATACAAAGCCATTTTCCTCACTGCTCTCCTCTCCTCTGTAAACATCACAGTGTAAGACCTTCAAAATAGCTAGTAGCATGGAAAGGCCTTTCATAGAGGTGGCATCTCTGTGCAGGATGCCTGTATAAGGCATTTGACGCTTAGTTGTTGATACTATTTTATTATCACATGCCTTCATTATATCCCCACATCTGAGACCCAGTAGTTACATAATAGGGCCATATTGATTTATTGTAGCTTTCAAACAGCTTTTATTTATCTTCCCCTTCGATGTTGCCTGAAGCAGACTGTGTCACTCTTACAGTTGCACTATTAGTTCTGTTCTAATATTGCACTATTAGTTCTGTTCATTCCCAATTTCCCCAACAGAGTCACATTCATATATATTCCATAATATGGAAATATTTTGCTATTACCTTCTGGGATGCATCTCCAATTCCTAGTTTATCTACAATTCTGAGATTTTCCTAGTGGTTTTCTCATCATACCTGATGCTTACTTTTTCAAGATCAGCCAAGATCCCTTACAGGTAGTCCTTGAGTTACAACTACAATTAAGCCCAACATTTCTGCTGTTAAGTGAGACATTTGCTAAGTGAGTTTTGTCCCATTTTATTACCTTTCTTGTCATAGTTGTTAAGTGATACAAAGAAGTTATTAAGTTAGTAATACAGTTAAGTGAATTTGGCTTCCCCATTGTCTTTGCTTGTCAGAAGGTTGTAAAAGATGATCCCATGACCCTGCCACGGCCGTAGACATGAATCGGTTGCCAAGCATCTGAATTTTGACCATGTGACCATGAGGATGCTCCAAAAGTCATAAGTGTGAAAAACATGTCACTTTTTCCAGTGCTGTTGTAACTTGAAAGGTCACTAAATAAACTGTTGTAAGTTGAGGATTGCCTGTTTATGCTCCCACCTTCTATGTAATGCTAAATAACTCCAAGACTATTGTTACAAGGCCAATTCTACATTTTTACTCAAAGTATTGTATTCCAAACCTCTTCTGTTGGTTATTTTTTTTCCCAGAAGCTCTCTCAAGGCTATATTTTTACCATCAGATTATTTTCAAAGTCAACACTTTTCCAATGCCTCTTTTTCTTTTCCACTTGTTTTCTCTGTTGAAAGCCTGCTTTTGTTAGCAAAATCATTGTACGCCACTTGGATTTTGACATCTTTAACAAATAATATTATTCATAGAGTATAGGTTGCTATTTCATGGCTGCTATATATATATATGTATGGCCTTCAGCTTTGTTCGGGTATTTTCCCACGTCATTATAGTTGTGCTTTTAAAGTTGTAGCAACGTTTCAGCAGAATCTCATCTGCCATCATCAGGCTTCTGTATTGTGTCCGTCTGTGAGTCAGACTTTTACAGTGGTTTCAGATTTAAATTTGGGGCAGCCTATTGCTGTGCCAGAATGGTTTTTTCTTCATCCTGATTGGTTGGGAGTCTTGGTCTGTGTTTATTGGTCTCGGAGTTTGCTGTGTTCTGCTTGATTGGTGTCTCTAATATCTTCTGTCTGTTTTTTGGCTCTTTTTGTATCTTGATTGGCTGGCAGCATTGTGTTACTTTATTGGAGGTCTTTAGTGCAGCTTGGCTTCGGGTAAATGGACGGCTATCATTAGTTAGGAAGCTGGGTTTCATCTGGGTGCCTGGTTGGGATGTGTTTGAGCTGGAGGTATCAGGGGGGATCTGTTTGTGCCCAGGTGTTTGCCTGGCTTGTGGTGTGGAGATTTTTTTGTTTGTGAGTGCAGGCTTCCAAATGATTGACAGCCTGGTAGAATCATCTCTTCTGTTCATGTTTTCTGGTCTTTTTTCAATCTCTATGGCTTCTCTGATGATTCTGTGGCTGGAATTTTCTATGGTGGCTAGGGTTTTGGTGCCATTGAAGTTGATGCTATGACCTGTGGCTTCCATGTGTTGGACTAGTGAGGAAGTGTGTTCCAGCTTTTTGACTGCATTTTTGTGTTCATCCAGGCGGGTGCTTATTCTTCTATTGGTCTGTCCAATGTATGTGGCCAGGCATGATGCACAGGGGACTTCGTATATGCCTTGGTTTTCCAGGTCAATTTTGTCTTTGGGGTTTCTGAGGATGGCTGCTATTTTTCTGTCTGTTTTGAAGGCAGTCTTGATGTGGTGTCTGTATAGTATCTTACTAATTTTGTCTGTAGTGCCTCTTATGTAGGGCAGGACAGCCCTACATGGGTCTGTTCATCTTCTGGGTCTCTATTATGTCTCAGTGTGTTTTTGTGGATCAAGTTGGTGATTTTGCTTTTGTGGAAGCCGTTGGCTGTCAATATTTTAGTCAGGGTGCATAGTTCAGTCTTAATGTGTGTCTTGTCTGCCAGGCGTTTGGTTCTAGTAATTAGTGTTTTAGCCACGGAGTTTATCTGTGCTGGGTGGTGGTGGGATTGGGCGTTGAGGTAGCGGTTGGTGTGTGTTTTCTTCTGGTATATGGTGTGTCCTAGTGTGCCATCTGTTTTTTTGTAGATTAGTACATCTAGGAATGGTAGTTGTTTGTTTGTTTCTGTTTCCATGGTGAACTTGATTTTGGGGTGTGCGCTGTTTAGGTGTGTTAGGAAATTGTTTAGGTTTTCTTGTCCATGGGGCCAAATCACGAATGTGTCATCGATGTATCTTAACCATAGTTTGGGTTTGAGGATGGCATTGGCCAGGGCTCTGGATTCGAATTCTTCCATGAACAGGTTTGCAATGACAGGTGACAGTGGTGATCCCATGGGGGGCTCCTTCTATTTGTTTGTATCTTTGTCCTTTGTATATGAAATATGTGTTGGTTAAGCAGTGTTCTGTTAGTTCCATGAGGTGTTTAGCTGGTTGGTATTTATTTTTGATGATTTCAAGGGTCTCTTTTATCGGGACTTGAGTGAATAGTGAAACCACGTCAAAACTTACAAGCAGATCTTCTTGCTCCACGTGTAGGTCTTTGATCATTTCCAAGAAGTGGTATGAGTTTTGTACATGAGAAGCTGCTGTTTCAGCATGGGGCTGTAGCTCTTTTGCTAGGTGTTTAGCTAGGTTTTGTAGTGGTGCTCCTCTGGAGCTGACTATGGGTCTGAGAGATATGCCTTCTTTGTGTATTTTTGGGAGGCCGTATAGTTTGGGGCATCTGGAAGATTTCTCTCTGGGTATGATCGTGTGTTGGATCTCTTTGCTTATGTGGCTGGTTATAATTTTCTTCTTGGTTAATTTTTCCAGATATGTGGTTGGGTCTGTGTTTATGGGTTTGTATGTGGAGTCTTGAAGTAGGTCTGTCAATTTTGTTTCATAGTCTTTTCTGTCCATTACTACAGTGGCATTCCCTTTATCTGCTGGGAGGATGATTATGCTGCTGTCTCTTTTCAGGGTTTGTAGCGCTTTAATTTCATTTTGCTGTAAGTTGCTTTTTGGTGGTTTGCTTGTGCATAGGATGTTGGTAACTTGGTGTCTTATTTTATCAGCTTCATCTGTATTTAATTTAGTTAGGCTGGATTCTACTGCACATATGATGGATTCTGTGGGGGATTTTTTGGGGTGCTATAGCATAGTTGAATCCTTTGGTTAGGACTTCTGTTTCTGTTTTGGTGAGTTCTCTGTTGGAAACATTGTACACTAATTGTTTCAGGTGTTGTTGTGAGTTGTTGGGGGTTTTCTTGTCATGTTCTAATTTCTTTAATTTTTTCAAGAGCTTTGCCTGTTTGTAAGTGCTTGAAGATTCAGCTCTCCAAGTTGTGAGTTGTTTTATCTTGTCCCAAAGTAGAGGGTGGATTTTGCTGCTCAATTCCAGGTGTAGTGCTAGCAAATCTTTGTTTAACTGATCTAATTGGAATCTCTTACTGTGGAGCTCGTTCCTTAGTAGAGCCATTTCAGTTCTTTTCAGGATACGTTTGGTGGCTGCTGTGCTTTGATGAAATTTTAATTTGAAGCAGGTTGGTGTAGTATTGTTATCTCTGCAGCTGCGTAGGAATTGGAGGTCACATAGTATTCCTGCTCTTTTAATTTCCAGTTTCTCGTAGGTTTTGATCTGGCTGTTTAATCTGGCTGTTTAATATATAATATATATTATATATACAACGCAAGACCCAGGATACCACAACAAAAGAACTCACAAGCCCATCACACAACCCATTACCCAAGCCGTTAAAACACAAGAGGCTAACGACCCAGGAGATGACAGCACAAGATCCAGGATATCTCTACAACAAAAGGCCATTACACAGCCCATTATACCAACATCAACTCCATCAACCAATCAAGAGGCTGCAGCACAGCCAACCAGCCCAGCACACCATCCCCCACCACTTGTATATATAGAGATGGCAGCTCCGGTCACACACTGCTTGCACTGGCACTAAGCCGAAAGCACCAGCCTGAAGATGGCGAGTGGGACCTCGCCAAGCGTTGCCTAGATACTTTGAATCTTACGCGGAGAGAACCCGAATAACCAAAGATCCATATATATAATATATATATATATATATATATATATATATATATATATATATATATATATATATATATATATATATATATATATATATATATATTCATAGATTTTCACGAGTACAGGCATGCAGGTTTTGGTGTGTTTGGGTCTTTTCCTGTGTAAGGTTGAAAGTATTTTGGCGACGTTTCAATGAGGTCCCACTTGCCATCTTCAGGTTGGCGCTTTCAGCTTTGTGCTTGTGCCAGCAAAGTGAAGCACAAGCATGAAGCCGAAAGCACCAGCCTGAAGATGGCGAGTGGGACCTCGTCGAAACGTCACCAAGATATTCTCAATCTTACACGGGAAAAGACTCGAACACGCCAAAACCTGCATATGTATGTATGTATGTATGTATGTATGTATGTATGTATGTATGGTATTCAGCTTTGTTCGGGTATTTTCCCACGTCATTATAGTTGTGCTTTTAAAGTTGTAGCAACCTTTTGGCAGAATCTCATTTGCCATCATCAAGCCTGATGGGAAAACACCCGAACAAAGCTGAATACCATACATATAAATACCCGCGAAAACTTCACACACACACACACACACACACATGCACACATAATGGTAATGTATTTAAAAATGATATTAAGAATATCGAGATTGATATAAAGTAACATATGAGAATATTGAATGATAAAATTGATAATATGTAATAATATTAAATCAGATAAGAATGTTAATAGTAGGAATATGAAATTATTGTGTTTGTTTTAAAAGACCTGGAACCACACTATTCACTCAATGATGTGAAAATAAGAAGAAAGAAACAAAAAAAAAATATTGAAAAAAAATACACAGATTTTTCTGGTAACGTTAAAAGTTTCCAATACAGCTACTTTGGGGTAATTACCTTAAAAAGCTATATGGCTAAAAGAGTCTGATGCAGCATTTTAACATATACAAATCCTTTAAAAGATGTATGTGTGTGGATAGATAGATAGATAGATAGATGATATCTGGAGAGGGTTATGGGACTTGAAGTGCTGCTTTTTAAAAAGTAATTTTATGATTTATTATTTTATCCTTAATTTTATTGTTGTGACCTGCCTAGAGTTGTGTTTAAGATGGGTGGTTATACAAATATTTTAAATACATAAATAAATACCAATCTGCCAAAAAGACAATCTGGCCCTATTTATCTCCCCAGCATTAGTTGGGACTACATAAAATCCAGGTTTATTCCTAAATTGGAGAAAATCAGTTATACTAGGTTTCTGATATACTATACAAAAGTTCAGATTATTTCTGAACCCCTGCAATAATGCAAGTTGATCTTTATTTAATTGTTGCATGTTGAAGTGATATTTCAGAATCTTTTGTTCATTCTCTCACTCATCAGGATTTGAGAAATCAAGAAAAGTCACAGACCAAAGGTGTTAATAAACTATCTCTCAATAATGGCTTGCCAGATAGTCTGGGAAACTAACAGAAATTGCTGAAGCCAGTTATTTAGTAGTAAAAATAAATCTGTGCTTTCTACATAGTGTTCACAGATGAATAAACACTCCCTCAAGTGAAATTAACTTCCTGGTGACTTAATAGACACATCCATGATTTGCCACTGCCATTTTAAATGATCTCTCCAGTTTCCTAATGTAGCCTACAGCTCTGAAATTCCAATTGTTTTTTTTTCTTTTTTAATGAAAATGCTATAAAACATATGAATATGCTATAAAACATATGAATATGCTATAAAAAGACAAAATTATATGTGTGTGCATGTGAGCATTGCCTTTAAATGCTAGGATTTGAATGCAAGGTCCTTATATAAAGACAAAATGAATAGCCATCCATCTGTATTTCATAAATATGTGTGTGTTAGAATTTCTGCAAGTTGTGATCCCTTAAAACATAACACTTTCAGATTAATCAAATTATGGATCAGTACTGATATACACAAATTATCTTTAGCAATGTATTTTCCATTAAAAGTTACTATTTTAAATAACTGTAATATTTAGACCTACTCTCATGAAGCAAGAAATATTATTATGCAGAAATTGTTGAAATTAATAAATAATGAAATGCTTACATGAATGAGGAGTTAAACTTATTTAAAACACATTCAAGATTATGTGCTTTAAAGCATGCGTTTCATTCAAACTCATTTTCTGATATACACCGTATATATAAAATACAGTATATTTTATCTTTATTTTTGAAAAGATTCGTCTGTGATGATGGATGTGAATCATCAAAAGTTTTAAGCAAAGCTTCAAAACAGATTCATCCTGTGCAAGAGATTAGTTATTTTCTGTATTTCAATAAAGCAAACAAAATTATAAGTAGCAAGATTAGCCCAAGCAAATAGCTTTCATCTATTCAAAAAGAAAGCCGTTCCCTATTTTTCTTAGAAATCTTACAACTATACCAGAATGAAAAGGGCTTTCAATTAAAAGTAGCATAAAAGATTTTTTTCTGCTTACCGTTCACCAGATGATATAAAAGGCCAAACCAAGAATAAATTGTGTATCCCACATCCACTGCCTCTCAGTATTTGGCACTAGTTTATGCTTACATGAGCATGACAAAGTCCTATAAAAACAATCCAGTTTAAAACAAAGGGAGGGGGAATCCCTGCCCTAGATATTGTACTTTCCTTCCCTCTCATTTTCTAAATTTACTTGCAAAGCTTAAAGTTATTTACTCACAAGCTACATGCATTGAATTAAATGAGACTTACTCCTAGGTAAATATATGTAGCCTTAGTCCTAGGACATTCTAATCCAGGGAACAGTCAACTGCAGACTGATGTTTATAATGTAATAAAACAGCGAGGACGTATGTTTTTATGACCCAACAGCATAGTAAAGATATACAGCTAGTAGTTCCTGTTGCCTTAAAGAGACAAAGGTCTCTTTTCCTGAATCCACATTAACTATTTATGCAATTCCACAGTCCCATATCAGTAACTGTGAAACGGGAACAATTTCAACTACTGAAATTTGCAAGGTTTTCTACAAACTTGGCCATAACTGCTTGAAGACTTCTAGGTATTATCAAGTTTTTCTCGTTCCCATGTGAATTTCCCATATAACCTTCAAGGAGAGTTCAGTAGGTGAAGATTTCCTCATCACTGCCTGCTATGACACCATCTGACAATTGTATCTCTCCTATTAAACTTACAGAACCTCTGCCATAAAAAAGTTGGCAACTTCAATAAAGGAAGGTATTATTTTCTCCCAACTCATAGCTGGAATATTTGCTGTGGTTTATCAAAAGATCCATAATAGGGGACATATGATTGGAATCCAGAGTGTCAAATTCAGGTCAACGTGCTTGTATTTTTCCTGTTGCACTTCTCCACCTATATGTTATTCTTCATGCTGTAAAATATGTCATAAGTCATTGAGGGGAGGAAGAGAAGCCTCTACTTTTTGACCATGCTTTCAACCAATAGGCAAACAATTGTAGGCTATGCAGTCTGTTTGTTGCTTTGATTTAGTCTGCTTTTCCATCTGCAAGAATGCCAGAATTTTAATTGCTATGGTGATTCCGTCCATTTGATATATATTTAGATCAGTGGTGGGATTCAATTTTTTTTTACTACTGGTTCTGTGGGCGTGGCTTGGTGGGCGTGGCAGGGAAAGGATATTGTAAAATCTCCAGTCAGAAAGTGGTATTTGCCGGTTCTTCGAATTACTCAAAATTTTCGCTACTGGTTCTTCAGAACTGGTCAGAACCTGCTGAATACCACCTCTGGTTTAGATGCTCCTCTCTATTGGGGGTAGGTTAAAATTAAAAATGGGGGGGGGGGAATCAATCTTTTCTTGCTCACTACTTTTTTGAGAAGCAGAGATCAAGTCATCTAACGGCTGATCAGATTTTTGCAGCTCAAATAAAAGTAGCCTAATATGCCTGCATATAAGCACATCAGTCCATGTACATTAAAAAAAAATACCTTGGACATTGTTTTTGACTTGATTTTCTGATTTTTTTGTATATCAATGTTGTGGCAGTAGAGGGAGGGAACAAAAAACGCTGTTTCTGTGCTTTATCAAGCTCCTATATCACAAATATTGTTACAGTTGCAATACTCTTTTCTCTGTGATGTTGTTAAATTCTAAAGATAAAATACAGGTAGTCCTTGACTTACAACAGCTCGTTTAGTGACCTTTCAAAATTACAATGACACTGAAAAATGTGATTCATTACCATTTTTCACAGTTACCATCTTTGCAGTATCCCCATGAGGTGATCAAAATTCAGATGCTTGGCAACTGGTTCATATTTATGACCGTTGCTGTATCCCAAGGTCACAAAAGGTCAGAAGGTCACAAAACACCTTTTGTGACCTTCTGACAAGCAAAGTCAATGGGGATGCCAGATTCACTTAACAACTGGGTTACTAACTTATTAACGGCAGCAATTCATTTAATAACTGTGGCAAGGAAGGTTGTAAAAATGGGGCAAAACTCACTGAACAAATGTCTCACTTAACAACAGAAATTTTGGGCTCAATTGTGGTTGAGTTCTATATAGGACTGCCTGTATAGAAGCAATGGTGAGAAATCTTGAGATGGTTATAAATGGGAGACATTGATGTCTGGGACTCATTAATAAGGGAGAGTGTTGCAGTACTCTCCAGAAGGGCTTTTGTGATAGTGAACATTCGGAAAAGCATATTGTCAACTAAAAAATATATTCCTTTGGTCTTTTTAGCTGCCAGAAAAAGGGAGTGGGAGAAAACAAGGCATTCTTGAAATGCCTAGATAATCACCCCGGCAGCCCAAAGTTGTCAGAGCATAAGAAGGTTATTGGAGAGCATGATGGATGACTCTTGGAGATGGATGTCCCCCATTGGAGAAGTCACATCCAGGGGGTGGGGGAAAGACCAGGGTCAAGGGGGAAATGTATGATCTGATTTAGTATCGGCTGCACCCAGCCACGTGCCAACATGGCAAAAATTTGAACAGTGAATTTATTTTGGAAGGAAGGAAAGAAGGAAGGAGGGAGGGAGGGAAATCTGTCCTTACTGAAAATATATCAGCACAAAAAAGTAATTTTCTCTAGATAAAAAGATTTTAGGTGTAAGCATAAATAAATTATCCTTTCATAAAGGTGTAGGTGAATTCTGTAGGAAAATTTAGCTTAAAATGTATTGAAAGTCAGTGAATCTGCTGCAAAGGATGGGTGGCCTAACCCAAATACAATTGCCTGCTATATTCTGAATTTTCATCAGAGTTTTCCAAAGAAAACCCATAAAGTGTCTGGCTACAATCTTCCTTAGAGTGGTTAAGATATTCTTATCTTCGTAGCTGTGAAAATATCCGTGGTAATCCTGTAACAATTCACTGACAGCAAACAGTAATTTTCCATGCATAATTCATTGCTATCTGTATCATCCAATTTGTGGCCCAGGAAGTGGGAAAGTGGATGTTTTTATGACCTTTTGGTTCAGTGAGAATTTATGACCAACTATGATACTGTTCAATGCATGGAAAACAAGTAATGATCCTGTTAGGCAGTCTCTTGTACAAAAGTAACATGCTGTGCCAAAGTATCTGTTTAGGCCATTCTTTGGACTATCCCACTCACTGTGTCCTGAAGAAGGTGATAAACAACAAGTGGTTTCCATGCAAACCTTTTCTCTATTTCTGCTGACTCAAACATGCACCGATGATTTCTCCATGGTTGGGGGACCACAGTTGTAGGTTTTTCCTCCCCATAAATGTCAAGATTTAAGTAATTCAAAAGTAATGTATTTTTGTTTGTGATAGTGGCAAATATCTATAGCTCAGGCATAGGATGAGGGAGAAGGTTCATTCTCTGAGCTTGTGGGTTGGGTTCCAAATGTTTTGTTACCAGGCTAGATAACATCTGCAGCAGAATTTAGGGGATGTCAGTGTCTGTGTTTTTCTGCTTATAAGGTCTTGTGATGGGGAGGTCATGTCAGGTGAGGGTCACATCAGGTGAGGGTCTTGTGATGGGTCTTGTGATTGGGAGGTCATGTCAGGTGAGGATCATTGGGAGGTGAAGCAGGAGTGGGATTCTACCAGTTCACACCTATTCGGTAGAACCAGTTGATAACATTCTAAGAACCGGTTGTTAGAAGAAATTACTGGCCTAATCCTGTAAGCAAGGCAGGAAGGAAACATTCTGGTGTTGCTTACAGAAACTGACTCTCCGTTAACCCTTAGTACATTCTTGGCAGGACTAGACTTCCTGTTTCTGGAGCTTCTCTGGAGTTTTTTTTCTCCTCCTTTGCTGGTACTTTGCTTGTGCAGAGCCTGAAATTGACATATGTATAGCCATTTCACTTGGAAACTTGACAGCTTGACTTTCTTAAAGGGGAAGAGTTGTTTTAAGTTTTTTACACTGATGTTGGGAGGAAATACTCCCCTGTTGGAGTTAGCACTTTAAAGAAATAATTGAATAACAAAGCAGAGCTGCCAGAACGAAGCTTTTAATGACAAGGAATCAAGATGAGTGACATTCAGCAATCTAGAACTAGCTTTCTAGCTAGCTAGAAAGATTGACATTCAAATGTGAGTTTATATACCCTTTCTGAGTTTTGGTCTAAAACTGGTTTTTGGTGAATTTAATTCTGTGCTTGGTGATGTTTAATCCTGTGTTTATTGATGGGATAATTTTCCCTACTCAGCTTTGTTTGGATGGAAAAAGATTAATCTCTGTTCCTGAAAAGAAACTGGGTTGAGAAATCTGGCTAGTTCCTGTGTCTATTTGTTCTGGTAATTGGATTAACAAGCAACAGCTACTGTTGTGATTTAATTATTTGTATTGTATTTGAATTTTTCCTGTCTCATGGTTTCTTTTTTCTATCTGGGGAGCGGGGTCTTCCTTCACTGCTTTAGTAGTATCTGACACTGTCCTTTTGGGGTGTACTTCCAAGAGGCAGGATGCAAGCTTGGCACTGATTTTTTTACTGCCTTTCTGGGGGGACATGTGATCTTTCCTTAAATCTGGATGATTTCCTTATCTTGTGAGGTGAGTGAGACCAGTGGTGTCTTTAAGTGGTGCAAATGGATCTAAGGATTGCTTTTCCTGGGTGTTCACTTTCTGGAAAGCTTAAATGACCTCTCTGCTAAAGGGTTTCACTTTATGAGCAAGAGTTGGCTGCTGATAGTTATCATTGCATTTTATCTATTTTCATTCCTCAAGGTGCTCTGGCACCCTGCCTGATTTGTAACTCTGACTTGCAGGTATTTTTAATCTAATGATTGGTATTTAGGGCAGCTTTTTGCAAGCAAAAAAGCCTTTTGTATTTTGTACAGGTAATCCTTGACTTACAACAGTTCATTTAGTGACCATTCCAAATTACAATGGCACTGAAAAAAGTGACTTGAGATCGTTTTTCACACTTACGACTGTTGCAGCGTCCCCACAGTCATGAGAGGCCAGGCAAGGAGAAGTGTCCCTGAATGTGAGTGGTGTTGAGTTGGCCACGCCCAGCCAGTCACATGACCACCAAGCCATGGCCACCAACTAAGCCAAGCCCACAGAACTGGTTGTTAAAAAAAGTGAATCCCACCCCTGAGGTGAAGTGTTTGTTGTGGGAGTGTGTGGGTTGGTTGAGGGATTGTTTTTTATTGTTGGAATTGTTTTCAAACCTGGGGATTAGGGATGGAAACCAGATTCTTCCCCCACCCTTCAGTATCCTTGAGAAAAATGCAGAAATTACTAATAGGTAACAGATGCAGTGTTTTCCCTCTGACTGCCTTGAATTTAGTTGCTCTTCAACTGTGTGCTATGCACTCCACAAGGTCCCTAGCCTGACGTCAATGGAAGCCCTTCCCAGGATGAGTACATGATATTCTACATTGGCTCATGCTGTGGATGCAACACCTGCAGTGTGAGAACAAAGAAGTTTATTTAACCTCTTTGCTTAAGTCACATTATCTCAGCCTTAGATTTGGCCAGGAAACCAGTGGATGTGAATGCAACAAACTAAAATCTATTGTGTGGTTCATGAATGCATTCTGTTACAATCAGAGCAGGAGCTATATAAAAACATGAGAATGTATTCCTGCCGCTTATACTACATTTTAATTCCCTGCATTTAATTCATTTTAAATGATTAAGGGAAATTATTGGGGGAGGGGACGACCTTAGAACATTGGAGAACTGTTACTAATG
The DNA here is from genome assembly GCF_049901735.1 of Notechis scutatus. Taxonomy (NCBI): domain Eukaryota; kingdom Metazoa; phylum Chordata; class Lepidosauria; order Squamata; family Elapidae; genus Notechis; species Notechis scutatus. The sequence goes on along the minus strand of NC_142013.1, from coordinate 55,667,309 downwards.
TCAGAAAATACCTTGTTAGATGGCTTGTTGTGGCTTCCTCCCTGTGCACCCAAATTTGTCATTCCAAAATGCCAGGAAAGATCACACTAAAGGAAGTATTTAAACAGCACAATGCAGATATTTATAATCATGAAAAATCATTGCATTCTTGAACTGTCTTACATGATGAGTCAATAGGACAGGATTGTGCATGAATATCAGAAAGAAAAATAGATGCCCCTATTTCCTTTTCCATATTTATTCACTATAGAGGTACAGTAGTTTCCTATGCTTAGGGTGATCAGCTTGAGAGGAAGATCCGGCGGGGTTTGGATTTTTTAATTTTTCTTTTATAGCGTTTGGAAAGAGAATCTGGGCAAAAGTGTTATCTTTTGCATAAATAAGACAACTCCTGCTGAAATGCCCTTTCTTGGAACAATTTCTCAATTAGAAATTTGCAGTCTTAGGGTCATTTAATTTCATAAGGGCCTTGGACTAATTTCTAGACATTTGTGTAAGAACTCAAACCAAACAAAGCAACTGTTTGAAAAGAGGGTGAAAAGGTAAGAATAATCAGATAAATAGGTATTTTACTGACCTGTTGAAGTCTAGCTCTCAGCTATTATTTCACCTTTGACAGTGTGGTTAGCAGCAGACATGTTGTAAGTATTGTGTAGCAGGACTAGAAGTCAGCACGCTTTATGTTCTTCCACTTCTCCTTCTCCCTTCCCAAGGAAGTGAGATAATTCAGATGTTCCCACCCACATGTAAAATGCTTGTCATTTGGAAAGACAGAGCCTGAATCAGAACAGTGATACTGAGTGTGGAGCCACACAAGGCTTAGGGCAAACTCCCAGCCCATGGGCTGGGGGCATCATATGCTGGCCATGCCCACACCTGGTTTAGCGAAGGGGGGAAAAGTCCTGATATGTCACGTGATGCAACCATGACGATGTGAGTTTGACACCCCTGGCATAGGGCATTTAGAAGTTATTTAGATATACAGCTTCAGCTATGTCATTTGCCCCTCAATTGTCAGCATGAATGTTTGTAAATAAGACACTATTAGTATCCTATGATGTCCCTTCAAAGGAAACTGGACCATGGAAGTGCTGAAACATTTGAATCTTTCCCTCCAGTTAGAAATACTAACAATATTTGCTTAAATCTGTCCTGAAGTGCTGGCTGAACTACTCTCAACTCATCCTGGAACTGGCTCAAGTACTTATTTTTCTTGAATTCTAGGGGAAAAAACCCTCATCTATTCTCTCAAGAGCTCTCTCTTAGCTTAGAGTGTTGACAGTCATATAAGTAGTATTCCATGGGTTGTTATAATATTGTTATATTGTTATAATAAATTGTCCCAGGGAAGCATAATATCTCAGCGCTAGATATATAAAAATCCAAAAGCCCTCTTTTGCCCCCAGAACACCTGGGAACAAAAGAGTGGCTTAGATCTTGACGCAAACAATGGCCACAAGGTCCATCAGCAAAAATCATGTGGAAGAATGACATAATTAGACGAGCAAAAGGCAACATGGCAAGGTGATTTGCCCAGACAGCTCTTAGCAATCAGTGAAAGTTTAATTAAGAATAAAGGATTCCTATCAGTGTCAATTTTACAGCAACAATCAGGAAAGAAGCCAATGAAACAATTCTTGATTTTTTCCCCTTAGCAACACAGCTGTGTCTCGGCCAAAACATTAGGAAAAAGGGTTTGCTGCCAGAACACTTCAAAAAAAAAAAAATTCCAAGAACTATGTCACTATATAATTAAACAATATAGTCTTGGTGGCACATTACAAATTTGACATAAATACAAATTTAATAGGACATATCCTTAATATTCAGCAAACTCCTTGGGATTCTTCTGAAGTCATATTTACCAAGTGCATAAATTGGCTTGTATTTTATATGAACTTCATCCTAAGGCAGCTGTATAAATCTGTGCTGATCCAACATTCTTAGTCATGCCTCTGGAGATCACTTGGCTTTTGTTTTGCTCCTGACAGTAACTTGATAACTTTACATCCACCTTGTATCATGGGTCTTTAAAACACATTTGCCTAAAGAAAAAGAATCAGCTCATACTTTTTAGCTGATCAGATGTAGAAAAAGCAAACAATGAGAAAGTAAGTCTATTATCTACAAGTGTATTTTGCCATTGAATGGGCAAAGTCAGAATTCTTAATCCTTTTTTTAGTCAGTTCACTTTCAGTTTTATATAAAAATATTTTCCCAACAAACCTTCTGAAAGAGAAGCAAATGTTGTAAGAAACTCATATTCTTATATATACATTTACATAGGTAGCGAGTTGTAATAATCTCTTCAGCAACCCATATCTTCTGGTTTCCCATCCTTCCGTTAAATTCTAAGGAAAGGGATAATGAAGGGATTGTTCTTCCCAAGAAATTATAGTAGTAGTAATAGTAGTAGTAGTAGTAGTAGTAGTAGTAGTAGTAGTAGGAGGAGGAGGAGGAGGAGGAGGAGGAGGAAGAGCAGCAGCAGCCAGGGGTGGGATCCGACCGGTGTAACTACCAGTTCGGTGATTTTACATTTTGTGCATGTGTGTATATCATCATCATCTAGCTGCCTGGACAGCTGAGCAGAGCTGTGTGCGGGTGCACAGCGGTTGAAAAAGCCCTTTTTTTCCTGCTTTTTCAATTACAGCTGTGTTGCACAAAGCAGCTGCAGTTGAAAACGGATGAAATAAAGGTCAGGTAAGAACCCGGGCAGGTGGGTGGGCCAAAACAGCAGCAGACATAGAACCGGTTCTATGTATGCTCTCTGCTTCTTTTCAGAACAACCAGTTCTACAGAAGTGGACAGAACCAGTAGAATCCCACCCCTGGTAGCAGCAGCAGCACAGCAGTGTTACTGGCTCACTGTTTTTGTGAGCAATTGTTTGAGAATTTCTCCTTTGTCTGAATTTTCAAGCAAATATTTTATACTTGGGTTCAAAATATAGAGTGACAACTAATTTCTGTTCATATTATGTCTCTTTGTTGTTATTCCCATGGGAAGACCCACTATAGCATGTCAAACTCCAGTAAAAGACCAATAAATTTTGGAGAGACACAGAAGGCTACAGAGAAGAGAGAGAATGTATTCTACTGGTAGATATGTCCTAAGTAGCGGAACCTTGTTGGGGCTGTAAGATGAACAAGAATGTAAACAATTGGTTATTGTTGATTCTCTTTGCAAGTAATTTGCACTTTTTCAAGTTGTATCAGAATGGTGGGCCTGCTTTAATATAATTAAAGATGTAAGTACATTGTAGAATTTAAGTGTTGTGGCAAATAAGTGTGTCAAACAGAGGAGTCAACTACATGAAAATAATATTGAAATTGTAAAATGATATATCCTATGGGACAGTTATGCTACCTCAAGAGTGGGTTTATCTTATTAAAATTAGTGGGCTTCAAATGCCCAGAAAATTTCCCCAAAAGTGTTTTTTCAAGAGGCAACTGGACTTTCTTGTTTTTCTTTGAAGACGTTTTGCTTCTCATCCAAGCAAATATCTTAAAAGAAATTCCAGAAAGTCCAGTTGCCTTTAAAAAAAAAGCACCTTTCAGACAACCATGACCCAGGTGACTGAGAATCTCCATAGATGCCCAGTAAATTTATTTTCAATTCTGATTGGAGTATTGTATCAGTGAAATTCAAATATAATTTCAATACGATATTACAATACGGGTTTAAAATTATTTCAGTTTAAAATATAATTTACCTGTTTGCTGTCCAGTGGCCACAGGTATTACTTTGTAAGGTGTCCTACAAGAAGGAAAAAAAAACCCTTACATTATTTCTGCTACTAAATGATTAATACTATTGTGAGGAAAAAGCACGGAGTACTATGCACATCCCTCGGTCTTCTGAAGAAAAGGCAAGATATACAGTTAGAAACCGACTTAAATAATATGTTGCAAAACAAAAGGTTGCTACAGGAGCTTATTATTTAAGTGAAGAAAGTTTAACTGCTCGCCTTCAATAAAGTCAGGAGATCTTGACTATGATCAGACCATGTTAATCATATATATAATTCTGCAAACTTTAATGGAACATAATAGTGTATGTCTGCTTGAGGCTGGGAGGAGTACAGTGTGAAGGGTAAAAGTGACTTTCAGTGTAAACAGCTGTGATGGGAAATTATACCAGAAACAGAGAAGTTCTGGGAAAAGAAGAGAAGTTTGGGGAATAGGAGAGCCTTAGCTTCTGACCACTAATTAATATACATATCCCAAACTCCCTGCATTCAGAATGATGTTTTGTTTGTTTCTTGTAGTAAAGGACCATCAATGTCTGTAATCTCATTGTAAGCCTCAGAGAAAGTCAGATGTTTTGTTTTTATATAAGCTAATACTTTGTGGAATGGTTTTCCCTCCCCAGATAAAACTCCATATACTTTAATAATAAAGTATTAGTTTTAATACTTAAAACTAAAATAAGTTTTGAGTTTAAATGGGTCTTTAGACTTGTTATAGTAATTTTTGCTGTTTCCCATTAGTGAAGTTTTTCACTCACCAGATGTTTTTTTGTATTCCTATACAAAAGAACTGGTGAGTGAAAAACTCCACTCTGCAAAGCTAGCTTCAACCATAATAAGATATACCTGCCTTTCAGAATTGGTTGGCATAGTGGGATCAATGGATACTATGCAGTCATCAGCAGTGAAGAGTGAAATAGTTGTATTCCTGGAAGACAAAGTTTAAAGCTAGGTTTATTTAACCAGGTTAGAACTCAGCTTTTATTTAACCAGGTTAGAACCCAACATCTCATGTTTTAAATGGGAAGTTTGACAGGTAGTTTAAACAGTTAGTGCCTTCTTAAAGAGACAAAGAACTACAATCATTTAAGAGAAGGAGAGTGTCAAAACAAAAATGGCAGAATATGATTGCTGAATTCCAGGTTAGGAAAGGCTGGCGTATTTAATAAATACCTTATGTTGCAGTGGAAAGTGTAATCATAATTTTGGGGTACCCCCACTATTGTTTGTGTATCCTCTGAACATTCAGCAGAAAATGAATATACAGATGTATGCATATAGATTTCAGCTGAACAGATAGAGAAATGGCCTAGGATTTTTGCAGGAGCATCTGAGGGAGAATAAAAAGAAAGTATAACTGCAATCTTATTGTTTTGGACATACACCCTAGTGCCATGTGGGTCTAAAATGGACACATTTTTTCTTAATAAATGTAGATTGAATTGCATTTTCTGCACCTGAAATGACTTCAGAAATATTCATGGTATTGCATCACATATTCATTGCGTGCATTATCTCACTGTTAATTGGAACCCTGTTATTCATACAAATGAAAATGATGATTCAGTTAAAATATGATACAACAATACACTCACTTTTTCATCTCTTAGCTGTAATAGTCAGATAATTCACTTCTTTATATTCAGATAGTTAATTATAACGTTATGAAACAGATCTGTATTCTTACTGCTCCCTCAAGAAGGAAATGCATGCAATTCTGCTAATGTTCTGAAGCAACGGATATGGTTGATGATATATCTCTGCATGAATCTGTTTACTTTCCTTTGAAAGCAGTCCAGATGGTAAAATATGAAAGGTTTTTATATTACCCTAAGATCTAAAGAAATGCATGGTTTTGCATTACATTTTATGATATTTTAAAAGTTTGAAATGTTGTAAGATGCCTTTATTAGACACTTATTTACAGGAGTAAAAGCCTGTTTTTAGTTGACATGTAATACCAGCAAGCATAAAAATCCAGAATCTTTTCCAGTTAGAAGAAAAGACTTTTCTTTCCCAGATATTTTCAATTACTTTTAAGTACCGATATTATACTGAGATAATCTTTTATGTGTTTTTATTATAATTTCCCTACATTATTTTAAATCAATTGATTATATTATTATTTTAGTGTTTCAAGTAACAGAATGCTCACAGATTGAATGGATTAGAAAAAAAACATAACAAGTACAGTTCCCTATACTGCTTTCATTTACCTGGTCTACCTGGAATCAAAACTGCTGGTTTGCAAGAGCTCTTCAGAGGAGCATCTTGAAGCATTTTTGGTAATTTCTCTGCAAATGCACATATATGCCAGTGTAGAAAATTAGCACCCTCTCCTAGAAGAAATAAATATTCTAGGAAATATTAAAAGGCAGAATATTATATCTTCCTGGATGAGAAAAGGAGAAACATGTTCCTGGAAAGCAGCCCACACCTTTGTTAACAGCCCCAGAAAGACTGGGCCATTCTATCTACAAGACAAAAGGCTGGGCCAGCTTATCCATAACACAAAAGACCTTTACTCTCGGGACATAATAAGATTAGACCTCTACCCATCTCACCACATGGTACCTGGGAAGATTACATCACCCAGCAAGATTCAACCAAGCCTGAGACTCAAGTCAACCTACAAAGTTACCCCTGCATGGCCCCATGGGAGTCTGACAACTAATCAGGATACATTTCTTGCCACAGGAACAGGAAGCAAGTTCAAAGCCCAACAGAGGGAATAAATCTCTCTCCCTCTCTCAACCATGTGCTCTCTTTTTCCCAGGACCTCAAAACCATGTGGTCCTGTCCACCATTAAACCATCCTTCCAAGTAGTCTCCATTTTTCCAGTGTCTTTCTTCCCACTTGGAACTGAACCCAGATGGACATTTCTTCCAACACCAGAAATACTATTTTTCAGGGTAGGCAGTTAGAGCTTTATTTCTGACCTGAAAATTAAGAAAGTTAATTGTGTGTGTGTGTGTGTGTGTGTGTGAGTGCGTGCGTGCGTGTGTTGAGAAAGATGCTTTTATCAGCCATGTATGAGTTCTTTAGATTGTTAAATTAAACTTATGTGGCAATGAAAAAGAAGGCTTCAATAGTCCAGAGTGTTGACATTCTTTGATCTACATTAAGTAAAAGTGAGTAGTCATAGACAGCACCAAGAACAAAACATGTTGGCTTAAGGGTACTGCAGAGATTTATGAGGTACATGCATTACTAGGATAGCAATTGCATATAGATGAAATGAGACAAGTGCCTGTTGCAAATGTGAATAGTATATGTCTTAAGACAGGGGTGTCAAACTTGATTTCATTAAGGGCTGGATTGTGTTTAACCTTGGGGGCAGGTGTGCATGGTCAGGGTGGGCGTGGCCAGCTCAACATCACTCGTGTTGGGGGCACCTGTGGTGGTCCAGGCAGGGCTGGGGGGATCCATTGTCTCCAGCAGAGGAAGGTGAGATCAGGGAGAGTGCCAAACCTTTATCCTCCAGAAGAGCCTTGCCATCTGCTGGTGGCCAAGTGCTAAGGCAGGACTTCCCTCTCTCCCCTCCCTTCATTTCCTTCTTTTTCCTTCCTTGCTGTCTTCCCATCTTCCCTTCTTTTGCTGTGTCTTTCCTCTTTCCCTTTCTCCTTTCCTGTACCTTCTTGGATTCTCAAATGCAAAATGGGAAACATTTCTCCTTTTGTTTTGTTTTGCTTTTAGTTTGTTTTGCAAGCCCTCTGCCAGCGAAAATGGAGCCCAGGGGGGGGGGGCTGCCTGTGACATCCCCGGGCACTGTTTTCGGCCTGGACGGCCTCCTGAAGCCCTCTGCCAGCAAAAACGGCTCCACCATGGGCTGGTCCTTCTCCATTTCCATGGCTGCCCTGCAGGCCAGAATTAAGCACCCCGTGGGCCAGATCTGTCACACGGGCCTTGAGTTTGACACTCCTGTCTTAAGAGCACCATTAGAAAAACAATCTTTAGCCAGCTAACCTTTTCAATATTATTTACCACTTATGAAAACCATGAACGATTAAAATGAACATCTGAAGTGAATCTTTAATCTAAATTATAATTCAATTTTAGCTAGATGACCAAACCTCAAAATCAACCATGAGGAAAACTCAGCAGAGGTGAATTCCCTGGCTGACAGCTGCTGAAGCAACAACCATCAGGGACTGAAACTACATGGGTAATGTGCAAAGTGCATGGTTACACAAGCCAATTTGGTTTTATATTAATTTTCAATACAGTGAATATTTATGAGTTGTTTATGCCTATCATATGTGAATAAAGCCTAAGGCAGAATTCAAATATCAATACAGAAGTTTTACACCCTTTCCATTTTTAACATAATGATGCGAGGTAAAGCAATAGGTTCATACTTATCAGAGCTAATGCACCACAGAAGCTAAAAAGACTCTAATATGAATCCATAAATACCCATTTCTCATTTCTTTTAAACTTAATCCCATATGTAAAAAAGGAAGATGAAAAATGTTGACTTTCTTTACAGAGTTGTAAGGATTTTAATTCAGTAGCATAGAAACCTAGAATTCTGGATTTTTAATTGGTGATGAAATCTGGTGGCCTCTCATTTTCTTTAATAATTTTTATAGTGTGCATGGGTTATTGCTTATAGGTCCAATTTTTAAGAAAAAATGAAAAAGCAATATTTGCATTGTTTAAAATACATAAATATGCTTACATGATATTTTCCATATTTCATAATGATATTTTTCTATATTCTTTATACTCATGGATAGGAGAAATTTAATTTTAGTAGTTCACGTAAATAGTCTTCAGAAAATATTTTTACCTTGGTAATCCTGTAGCAATGCAGAAGAGCTCCATAAGATCTGAAGAGTTGCAATACTTGCTGAAAGTCACCTGCCAAAGAAAAGAGAATTAGTGAAGACATAACAAGGAGAAAGAGCTTGTAATGGCAATTTTAGCCTATTGTCTGATTTTTGTTTCAAACCAAGCATGATCTGGTTTCTTTTCCATTTATTTTCTGAAGCCTTTATTGTGTTTTCTATTTAGAAACACACTTCTAGCCAACATGTTTATAAAATTCTCATTGTGATGAATGACCATCTGCATTGCCAATCCTCCAAGATATGAAGCTGCAAAGCATCTGTGTCTATTCAGGGGGACTTTGATGCTACCCAATTAATCATGCTCCCTGCATTCAGAATGATGTTTTGTTTGTTTCTTGTAGTAAAGGACCATCAATGTCTGTAATCTCATTGTAAGGACTCTTGAAAGTACAACGTATTCCCGTAGTGGTGGGATTTAAATAATTTAACAACCAATTCTCTGCCTTAATGACCAGCTGGGTAAGTGTGGCTGGGTGGTAATGTGACTAGGTGGGTGTGGCCAACTTGATACCACTCACATCAAGGGGCACTTCACTTCACCTGGCCTCTCATGTCTGTAGGGATGTTGCAATGGTTGTAAGTGTGAAAAACAGTCATAAGTCACTTTTCAATGCCATTGTAACTTTGAATAGTCACTAAATGAACTGTTGGAAATCAAGTATCTGTACAAAAATACAAAAAGCTTCTTTGCTTGAAAAAAGCTGCCCTAAATACCAATCATTAGATTAAAAATACCTGCAACCCTGAGTTATAAATTAGCCAGGGTGCCAGAGAACTTTGAGGAATTAAAATAGTTAAAATGCAATGGTAGCTATCAGCTGGCAGCTCTTGCTCATAAGGTGAAACCCTTTAGCAGAGAGGTCATTTAAGCTCTCCAGAAAGTGGGTGGGCACACTTGGCTACAAAATGCCAAGCTAAAGAGACAAATTAACAAAGTATATAGGGGATCCAGGTTCAAGTCTCCCAAGCTTGTCAGGATTACAATAAAATTAGTACATGCCACAGATATAAACTTCAAGCCCAGTGCCATGTTACTAAGTGTCAGGCTACAGAACTTTTTCACATTCAATTAACAAGAATGAACTTCTGAAACCCAAACATATCAAAAGGAATCCTTTATTGAGATGAGACAATTCATATAGGAGTTCAAAGCAGCGTCTAAGGTCTCTCAGGCATACAGGGAGAGATAAGGGAGTTTAGAACCCCTCCCCTTATCTCGATGTGTATTTAGTGAAACAAAAGCCAGTGTGTTAATTCCCCCCCACCCCTTTTGTAAGGAACGATCTTTCTCACAGTTTCCCAGGGCATACCTAATTTCCCCCCACCCCCTTTTTAGAACGAACTTTTCCAGAGGTTCCCAGGACACATCTCACTGTGGAATTTTTATTATCTTCTCATCTCCTGGCTGTGCCTCTCAGAGGTGATAGGTTCCGGCCATCTGGGTTTCCTCCCTTCATTGTATCATGTGTAGGTTATACAAATTTGATATAAGATTAAATATATTCAGGTTACATCAAGAAAGGATTTCTTTAGCAGTCCCCCCCCCTTTTCTTCTTCCACCGAAGAAATGACAGATACATGGATCTGACACTAAGCCTTGTTATCATAAGAGAAAACTAAAATGAATTGGAGGATCCATATCCCTACCTCCTTTTTTTTAATAAAAAAATTACTATCAGTGAGCAATTATGTGCTTTGGCCACTCCAAAGAAATGCAAGAGATTCCTGTCCCAAAAGTGCTTTTTCAAGAGGCAACTGGACTTTCTGGAAATCAAGAAAGTCCAGTTGCCTCTTGAGAAAAAGCACCTTTGAGACAACCATGACCTGGATGACTGAAGAATCCCCATAGACAACAGACTCCTGTGCTCAATGAACTGACACTCTTTCCCACCCAGGACCCTTTCCCACTCAGGAGAAGCAATCCTTAGATTAAGTTGCACCACTTAAAGATATCAGCTGGTCTCACTCACCTCACAAGACATCCTAAGGAAATAATCCAGATTTAAGGAAAGATAACATGCCCCCAGAAAGACAGTAAAAAAAAAAAAAACAGAGTGCCAAGCCTACATCCTACCTCTTGGAAGTACACTCCAAAAGCACAGTGCCAGGAACCACTAAAGCAGTGTAAAAAGTCTTTAAGAAAGTCAAGCCCCATTAGCTATTACAATGTAATAAGGCTAAATCGGAAAGGCAGTTTCTGTAAGCAGGGCAATAAAGATAGGGATTAGGCTAGAAACAACACAGAGGCACACCAGAATGTTTCCTTCCTGCCTTCCTGACAGGATTAGCACTGTAAAGTGGAAAAAAAAACCCAAAAGGCTGTTGGAAGGAGATTTCTTCAACAACCGGTTCTCCAAACTGCTCAGAAAGTTAACAAATGGTTCTTCCAAATAGATGCGAACCGGCTGAATCCCACCACTGATTCCAGTATACAAGAATACAATAGATATCATTTCCAGAACTTTATTTGAGGTAAAAGCCAGGTTAAAAAGTATGGCCGATATCACTAAACTTTTAAGAAAAATAATATTTTATTTATTAAGTTTGTTTGCCATTCATCTCACCACAAGATTCAGTTGCAAAAAAGTTCAGAAATGGACAATTGCTTTTAAATAAAATATTGGTTTGCAATTATTTTTCTGTTTTATTATTTTTAATTAATGTTATACTCTTCTGAGGAAATATGGATTATTTGGTAGATTAAAAGTATAATCAATAATGGGAAATTTTTTATCATGATTCAAAGATAAATCCTTGAGAGGGAAAACCCAAAGGAAGATATTGAGTTTGATCACTTAAAGCTGCTGGATCCACATGTCACACTAATTCTTAACTGTGGTGTATACAATTAAAAGAAATTATTATTTAATGCAACTTCTGAACTTAGCCAAACAATAAAGCTAATTACTGGATGTAATAAATTAGCAAGGCTAAATAAAGCTGATTGATTATTCATTCATACGACAATTTCACAATTCTGGCATTGGCATCTTGACATTCTATATGCAAGTATTTATAAATTGGATATAGCAAATGAACAAGAACTATAGAAGCAGTCAAAATGATAGGCTGTAAGAACATTTTAAAAATGTAATGTGAATAGGAAAGGGAAGTGATTTAGAACTGTATGATACTGCCAACTTCCATGTTCTATTTCCAGCAGTTTCATTCTTATCAAAGAACATTCACTGGGAAAGTTGAATAAGAATAGAAAGTTACAGATACATTTCAATATAGTGCTCCCTAGGACTAAAATCATGTAACAGTGCTATAGATATCTTTATTTCACATTCCTTTCTAGAACATTTCCATGTAACAACATTTTGGACAACATGACTTTATTTTTGATCCATTTACCGTCATCCATTTATTGTCACTTTTGGGATAACCAAAGTCCCGAGGGTATACTTTTTCTATCACATTTTTTTTCTGTACAAACTAATTAAGGTAAAATGGTTGATTTTCTCTTAATTACAGCAATAGGTTCTGTAGCTCCTGTGGAGCTGCAGTTATGAAACAAAACCAGGGTGTTATTGCTGTTTGAATAAATCAGATCCAGATCTTACTGAAGTCCTTGGCAGAAAAGAAAGTAAACTGGCAAGAAGTACTATCAGAAAAAAAATACTTAGTTTGGCAAAATACCACCTGCTAATGTTTGAGAATGCAATCAGTGCAGTCTAATGAACTTAGAATGAACTTCTGAAATAGGCTGGACTGAGCCTTGAAATCAATTATCATTGAACAGAATGAATGCAAAGTAAATGAGATATGGCAATATAATTGGAACAAATGGAAGTCAGATAGTTAGCATGGTTAGTTAAGGACCAAAGTGGGAGAGATAATAGAATAGTTTCCTCTTTTTTAAGCAATAGGCAGTGGAGATTAAACAAAACCAAGGAACCTATTAAAACATATTACTTTATTGGCATAAATATCTTGATATGCAATTCATTTTCATAAAGGTTTGTTGGTCTTCACTAACAAAACCAAGATCTGCATATGCTGTAGATAAACACTGTGCCTAATAAAATCCTTGCTGCATTCTGATAAGCATATCAGGAAATGAAATAAAGGACATTATTTTAAGCCAATCATAATATGCTCTATTTTTTTTTTTTTCTTTTCTGGACAGAGAAAAAGCTGTGATGAAGTAGAAAATCCTTTTCAGCCTACAGACTTAACATTTTTTTCCTTTCAAGCAACTTTTCATGCTATGGTTCTATAATGAGAGCTGAGGATCACTAAAGGAATTTTAGAAATATTTCATTACAATATTTACAGGATTATTTTAAATCTGCAAATGCTTGCTAAAATTGGATAGATAGTATCATAAGCAGTGGTGCATTTCAAATATTTTTACCATTGGTTCAGTGGGTGTGGCTTGGTGGGCATGCTTTGCATGCACGCACACACTTTGCATGTGTGTGCATGCACCAAATGTGCACTTGGCACAGGCGCAGAGGCTTGCTGACTCACCTCCTGCAATCCTGCACTCTCCCTGTCACTTCAGCAGCTTCCACGTGGCAATCTGCTGTGCCGCGCAAAGCAGCTGCGCTTACAAAACAGGGAATAAAGGTTAGTATGGGAGCCCTGGCGGGCGGGTGGGCCCAACAGCAGAGTGTCGGAGAGAACCGGTTTGGTATCCGCTGCTCATCAGCTCTACCAGCTGGGCAGAACCGGGCCAAACCAGTAGAATACCACCATTGATCATAAGGATAGGTTCACTGAATTTCAATGGATCAATTGATATCTTGATAGACTGAAGTCTACCTGTTCAGTGTTTAAAGCAGTTGATATTCATTTGGGTTATATCTTGAAAGAGTCGTCTTCAGGGGTTGGTCCTGCAGTCAAGATGCTTTTAGATGCATCTCGTGATCCATGAACTTTAGGAAGTGCCACCTAATGCTTTGAAGGAGGCCCTTTGCTAATGTTACATATCTCAAAATTAGCATGGCATCACTAGACCCTTGCCACAGGATCTGCTGCACTATCACCACGTTGCTTTTTCCTTAGAGACTAGTTGTCAACTGTGGTTTATGCTTAGGAGCTTCACATAACCAAATCCCCAATGGCACAGCCATTCAGAAGTCCTTCTCATATAGCGGACCTCACTTCAGAAGTTCAGAGTTCAACCAAGGGGACTAGGACAAATCCAGCTACATAATGCAACTCCATTCCATGGAACTTCTTCCCACATATAACTAATGAAGGAAGCTAGTAACATTCAGTATTTTAATTTGTTCCTAACCTAACAGACAAATGAATGCCAAGCCCTTTTTGTACTTTGCACTTAAAATAAAAAGGGAGATACTTGTATTTCTATAGTGGGCAATCCTTGAGCTGAAATTGCATCCGTTCATGAAGTGGCATTCCCCTTTTATATTTCCTGTCCATGATACATCTTGGAAATGCACAAATCATATATAAAAGAAGCCCAGGTATTATTATTAGTGCCCTGATTGTCACTCTAGGCTTCCAAACAGATTAGAAAGAGGGGGAGATCATGTTTCCATCTTGCTGCTACAGTTCTTGTGTTTCCTGAAATGACAAACTACTAGCAAGCTGCCAATTTAAGGGAGATAATAAATAGCTATGCAATCTTCCCTTCTTTGGGCAATTTGTGAGCATTTTACATGCTTGAAGAGCCAGGAAACTCTTGATGAGTCAAAAACAAACTTGTACATAGCATTCTAGCTCAATAACACCTGCCCATAACACCTATCCTTGTTCTGTACTCTTTTATCAGGATCCTGGCTTGTGAGGATCACTCTAAGAGGCAGAGCTGAAAATACAAAGATGCAGGGGTGGGATTCTACCAGTTTGGACCAGTTCTATAGAACCGGTTGTTACCATTCTGCACAGTTTGGACAACCGGCAAATCACGCTACTGGCTAGCCCTGCCCCTCCCCACTCACCCCTCCCTTCCCTGCCCAGTCACTCCTTATCTCACATGCAGGCCATCCAACTTGCCTGCAATGTGCAAGCAAATTTTATGTGACAGACTCAGGCAGCAGATTGCAGAAAGGTAGATCTGTGAGTGAATCTGCGATTCTGCAAGCAACTCAATCTGACTGCCTGCTTTGGCTGATTTTGGGTAAAAGTTGTTCTTTTTTTAAATAAAAAATTCAATATTTACATAAACATTTACAATATTTACATACAAGCCACACCCAACCAGTCACATGACCACCAAGCCCTGCCCAGTCAGCAAGCCATGTCCACCCAGTCACATGACCACCAAGCCACACCCACAAATTACGCCACACCCACAGAACCAGTTGTTAAGAAATTTGAATCCCACCCCTGCAAAGATGCATAGAAGCAACAATAAAACCAGTCAAAATAATGATTAGGAAAAACTATTTACATGATGATTTCATAATGTTCACAAACATAGTCTTAATCAGAATCAGGGCAGAGCTGGGACGGGCCTTGAAGGACTTTTAGTCTAACCTCCTACTAAAGCAGGAGACGCTATACAATTTGAGACAAGGGGCTGTCTAATCTCTTCTTAAAAGCCTCCAGTGATGAAGCACCCACAACTTCTGAAGGTAAGTTGTTCCACTGATTAATTGTTCTCACAGTTAAAGTCCTTTAAATATACTTACTTGTAAGTAAGTTATCTTTAAATATACTCACTGTTAACTCTGTTAAATATACTTAGAATAGCATTGCAAAAATACATAAAATTGATTCCTCTCATATTAAAAGGACTGGAGTAATCAATCCAATACACACACAAATTGAAAAACACAAATAGCTTTAAAGTATAGGGCTCCTATTCCCAAACAATGTGTTAGTAAGCTACCAGATATATCTCAATGGTGATGTAACAGAAGTTCAGCAAATATATATAAATCTTGACACTTACAGCAAATAGCATCTTCATTTATAAGCTTCATCTCCTTCAGCCTAGACTGAAATTTTCTAATATTTCTCTTCTTCTCTTATTTGTAAGTAAATCTCTAACATGTTCTACAAAAGTTACAGCAACTCTTTTTCACAACTGCAGGCATAGCCAATGTGGTGTCTTGCAACAGAGCTGGGCAAACCAGGGTTCAAAACTGCTAAATAATGACACTCACTAGGTGCTTTTCCTTAATGAGATGTTTTTGTGCTGTAGAGACATTTCCTTTTCAAGAAAATGCAGTTTGGCCTGTTGAGACATTGATCTTTGCTTCATGTCCTGCCTGCTTCAGCAATTAAACAGCAGGAAGAAACTATCAGTGCATGAACTACATATGTACATACATACTTCTTGCATGTAAGGGATGAGCCAGAAAACATAGTTGGAACAGGCAGATTACGTTGCTAAGCAACTTGTGAGGCATCCCTTAGATATTTAGCACAAACTTATTAAATACATTATAAAAGTCTGATTAGAGGTTGATCAGCACTTAGAGGAACAAACTTGCACAACAGTCATAATAAAGACATAATTACTAGGCATTTTTAAAATAATATTGGAGTGCCCCCAAATTCAGTCCTCTGGTCTGTTTCTTCTATATTTTTATTTACAACTAGGAAAGGGAGATGGAAGGAACTGTTACACTGGACAACGAAGATTTTGCTTCCTAAACACTTTGAAATGTATCTTATAGATTATAGAATCATGAAAATAACTTGTAATTTAACCTATCACATGCTGTTTTATAGAAATCATCTTTTTTTACACAATGACAATGTACACCCTTCAGTACTGGCTGGCTTTGATGCACACATGAAATAAACATGAAAACATGGAACTGTTCTTGAAGCACATCCAGTATACCAATTGCAACTGGAATATTTCTGGGATCTAAAAGTAGTGGGTCTGCTGCTTGAATGCAGCTCAAATATACCAAATGCTGTTCTTGACATATGTGAAAGGAATAGCCTTACAAGAGAGTCACATTACATTAAAAAAGAAATGGCCACTCTGATAGAATTTTGTTCCTGGATAGAAAAATGGGGTAGATGAACCACCTGTTGATCCAACAAAGATATCTTTGCCTCCTAAGACTCTGACTGATAAAATGTGAAAGTGAGGAACAAAAAAGGTAAATGTTTTTATTATTTAGAATCATAGAGTCATTGGGATGAAAGGGACCTTGGAAGTCTTCCATCTAGTCCAACCTCCTGCTCAAGGCAGGATATTCTAATCTATACCATCCCAGTATGGAATTGAATAAAAAAAAAATTAATTCTGCATTGGCACTTCAAGTATTGTGTTTAGGATTCAGTTTAAAAAGAATTTAGAGGCACTGAAAGAGGTGAAGTGAATGTTAGAGACAATTTCTTGACAATGGAAATAGATTGATAATGAAATCAGTGTGGGAGTGGGCTCCTCCCTTTTGTCAGATGTGTTCAAGTAGAAGTTGGATAATTAACCAGCAGGGACACTGTAATTTGGATTTCTGCTTTGAGTCTTTTTCAAATCTATCAAATACTTAGCAAACAAACCAAGCCCAGTCATTAACTATTATGTGAAATAGAACATTCCATGTAATGTCAATGGTAGCAAGGGTATATTTTCATTTTATTTCTTTATTACAGATATTTCTACTATGTCCAGCTCAAGCTGACTCATGGCAGAAATAGTCATGTAAACATGACCATTGGGATGCTGCAACAGATGTAAGTGTGAGAAGTGGTTGTAAGTAACTTTTGAATTGCTGTTGCAACTTTGAATGGTCACTAAACAAATGGTCATGAAAGCTCCCTTTACAATATTATGTAGGAATAATTCTTATATTTGTTCAGTAAATGACCCAAGTTTAAAGTTTGTTTTGAAGTAAAACCTTTTAATATGTCTCAGATAATTATGAAAGAAGGATTTTAACTAACTAACAGATGATGGTCAACAGAGAATTCAGTTAACCTGCTCTTTCCAAAACCACAGCATTTGAAAGATGGAAATTAACATTGTACAAATCATGTCTTTATGAACACAACATTGTCCAATTCAATAAAGTACTCTCCTCACTTTCATTTCCTTGATTTTTTTAATCCAAGTCCCAGTTGATAAAGTTTCATTATCAATAAATGAAACAGATAAAAATCTGTCTGGCAAGTTTCTGTATTAAAATTTATCATGCTTTTTCAGACATACATCCTTCCCACATTTTCTTCAACAATAAAAATGTCCTTTAGCTAGTAATTGTTGAATAAAAGTAGCAATCCAATATGATAGGGGGTTGGGGAATCAGTTTAGATTGTGTTATATAAAGAAATTCCAAATGGTATAATTTCCATGGAGAAAGTATTCTGTATCCTGTACAGATGCAGATAGATAACTCCACAAAACATCCATAACAAAGTACTTTTATTGATTCATCAGGTATTCTCATAACTCACATTTGTGATGAAGTTCTTCCTTAATGACCAATCCTTTGTATATCTGTCTTGTAGGTAAAAAGATGATTTATCTTCTATCCTTTTTCCCTCATGTTGTAGCGATAGAAGTAAAACAGTTACCACGAGTCCGTGAGTTCAGGCAAGAATGAGGAAAAAAAAACCCAACCCCTCGAGGGTCAATTTAGTGACCAATCAGGATTACAGACGTGGTCACGCGATATGGACTACATTTCCCAGGATACCTTAACTACATTTACCATAAGGGGACAGCTCATAATTGCTACCTAACTATCCAATTCCCATACACTGGCTGGACAGCATACTCCCCACCTGGAATTGTAAATTCCACTATTCAAAGAAGAAAAAAATTAACTATAAACTAAGATAAGAAATAGACAGTAATAGTAACTGAATAGCATATAACTATATAACTAAGATAAACAGTAAACATTAATAAAGCATCAAACAAAGCAAAGCATGCAAAGCTTGAGGTTCAATCTTGAAGTTCAGCCTCTTGGTGCAAGTCTGCTGGTCACCTCTGGCGGCCTTTTAGGTGGTACAGGTACTCTTGGTGGCAAAGGTGAAAGTCTGGTGGTCGCTTCTGGTGGCCTTTTAGGGTTGGAACGATACTCTTGCTTCCACAGTGTCAACGGGAGCCGGGTAGGTGTTGGAAAGGGTGTTGCATAGGCATATGCCCATGTAGAGTGTCTTAGTGGATGTCTGGAGGTTGCTGGCGGCTGTTTAGAGTATCCTAGCGAAAGTGTACTGATTGCCAGAGCCTTTTAGTCTGGAATGGCATTCTTGTTTTCGATGGTGCTAAAGGGCATCGGGAGGCTGTTGGAATGGATGGTGCTAAGGCATTTGCCTGGGTTGGAGCCTGCATCCGATTGTCACTGACAATTCCTATGATTCCCCATCCTAGTGGAGATTTGATGGCCACTGGGCCATCTACAGGGCTGCTGACTGACTCGGAGAAGAGAAAGGCGTGTGGGGCATTATTTCCCAGCAAGAGTAAGATCTCAGTCTCCCGATCTAGAGCGGGAAAGTGATGAGCCAGGTTCTGTAGATGAGGCATGCTACTTATGATCTCAGGTGTTGTGATCTGACTGCGATAATTCGGTACCCCATCGCATTCAAATACGGGTGGTAGTGGGAACCGGGAACTTCCATCCAATGACTCTATGCAGAGTCCAGAAGCTCTCCTCCCCGCCATGCTTCTTGGTCCATGGCACGTTGATACAGTGAAGTGAAGTTCATTCTGTTGCACCTCAAAGTGGTCGAAGAATGCAGGTCTGGCCAGGGTGCAGGTGCTTTGAGTGTCTATCTGCACGTACATTTTCATGGCATCTTCAGGGCATCCTTCAGGGTACACTTTGGCTACACATACGGGAAGACATGAACGAGGGCATGGTGAGTCAGCGCATAGTGCCGTGCAGTTGACACTCATCCTTGGTTTTGGTTGTGGTTTGTCAATCTGCTGAGGAACCCTGCATGCTTCTGTGTTACGTTGAGGCTCCTTGTCCAAAGGAGGGTTATGAGATATCTGCAGTGGCGGCTCGGAGTCTGGATGCAGCGCATTCGGGTGTTGGTCACTATGGCATAAGTCGCATTGCACCTTGGCTGTGCAGTACTTGGGCGGGTGTTTGGATACGCAACACTTGTAGCAGTATTGGTAGTCCCTTAGCAACTCTTTTCGTTGGGTCAGTGATTTTGCTGCAAATCCAGTGCATCTGTTCAGTGTGTGACAAGTGTGGTGCATAGGACAAAACTGTATTCTCCTTGTATTTGGAAATCTAAATTGGGTTGTATCTGATGAGTTCTCTCCCCAACTGTGTGTGGATGAGGAGTCGATATCGGTGTTATGTGTGGATGTTTGGTGATGATCTGTAGAGATGTGCAGTAGAGGTTGGAGAGGTCCAGAGTTGCAGTAGAAGTCTCTGTTAGGTTGGTAAACTCTGCTTCTGAGGCGAAGGTTTCTGAAGCTGTTGCAGGACTCTGTTTTCCGGAAGACAAATTCTTGGAGAAAGGCAAAGGGTGGGTCTTGTCTGCGGTTCACGGCCAGAAAGGCGTTGGACAAAACAATCCATCGTTCTAATATTTCTTTTGGGAGTTTGGCGATGATTGCTTCTTGCGTTATGAAGAGATCAAGGCAAGTCAGTCCTAGTAAGTCAGAACATTCTTTGGCTGTTCACAGCTCTGTAAGGATGTTGGAAAAGTCCTCTAGTTTTTGGGTTTCGTGGATGGTGATACACGGAAAACTAGTTTTTGGGTTTCGTGGATGGTGATACACGGAAAACTGTAAAGTCGTTCTAGGAGCGAGTATTCCATCAATGTGTCTTCGCCATATTTCCAGTTCAAAGCATCCCACGCTCGTTTTAGAGTGGTGTCTGGGTCGTTAAGTAAGCCTGTGTAAATGTGTTTCACCATGTAGCTAGACCGTGGTCCTAGCCATGCCAACAGAAATTTAAGCAGCTGTTCGCTTTGGGCGGTGCTCGTGAAAATAGACTTCCATAGTAGGTATTCTCTGCCTGGCTTGTCGTTGAATTTGTACCCACCACTGACTGCTAAGTCTAACCTTCCACACCTTAGTGATGGTTCTCTGTTACTTCTCTGTGAGGGCAAGTCATCTCTTTGTATGACGTCATTGTAGACAATGTGTGGAGTTTCTCGGGGAGAAGCTTGTGTTTTGGGGCATCACAGATCTTCCCAAGCTCCGCCCATGAGTCTGCGTAGCAGCGATATTGCTTCTCCCAATTGTTCCTCAAGTGTTCTTCCATGGGTTCGGTAAGCTTCTTACTCTTTCTAAGGTCGTAGGCTTTCGGAGGTATCACCACTTCCGTAGAGATTTGGACATCTGAAACTGGGTTTTGGGAACCAGGCTCCAGGTTTACATCAAAGGTGGGTGGAGGGTTCAAGTCCTCTGGTACTGCAGGGACATCCGTCATGGCTGAAGCAGTTGCCATGTTTCAAATTGGTAAAAGGTGACTTTGGAAAAATTTAGTGATTTTCCGTGCAATTTCCTTTTTTTGTACTAGGGTGCGCTGCAAGCTGGTAGCAGAAAGTAGAATTGCTGCTGGATTTAATACTGGAGCACGTAGGTGGCACTGCAAAATCTGGGTGATGCTAGCACAAGGCACAGTATGGCTGCTTCTAGAGTGCGTTATGAGCTTGCAACATAAGGGGGCACTAGAGGTTGTGTCGCGAAGTCTGAAGACGAGGGCTGAACGCAGAAATATGCCTGTTAGTGTTGCTTGCTCCACAAGGTGGCAGCAGAGGGTCTGGAAGACGCTGTTACAATAGTTGCAAAAAGGGATTGTCATTGGATAAACACTCTGGTCAAATTTGAGAAACTGTGTAAAAAAAAAAAAAAACCTCAGGGAAATTTCTCCTTGAGCCCCAGATGTAGCTGTGGGCTGCTTTGCTTAGGTCTGTTGGGTTGCAGTTAATCTTGAATTAAATTGATTAAATTGTCCACAATAGTTTCAAAAAAGGAATTATCAATGCAAACACGTATTGGAAAACTCAGGGAGATTTTTCTTTGAGCCCCAGAAGCCGCTGCTTTAAGATTCAGGAAATCCCCTTTCTGGAGAGTAAGCATTAACAAGTCAGCAGAGACAGCAAGACTTCCTGAGCCTCTGTGGTTGGATAGAGAAAGAGGGGGGAAATTCCTCCCAGCAGCCAAGCGGGCTTTTTAAAATATATGTTGCATAGATAAAGAAAAAAGATCAAATTCCTTTGCTTGGGAGGAAAAAGGAAGTCATTGTAGGTTTTTTCAAGCGAAGGAACGCTTTCAGCATTTGTATAGAGTTTTGAAACAAAGGGGTCTGCCTTGTGGCAGGCTGTTTCTATGGTGACGAGGAATGCAAGGTATCTTTATTGGTCACTTCCTGCTGAACATAGGAACAGAAAGAGAGAGAAAAAAGGCAAACCCTCTCCAACTGCTGAGAATTGTAGCTGCAGTTTCTTATTTTCTTAATCACAAGAAGAGATTAGAGTTCCTTCATCTGCATTTGAAAAAAAAAGGTTGTAGGTAGTAACTGGGGAGAAGCAGGGCAGATGGTAAAACCTGGCTCCTCCCTTTGTTTTACAAATTGACTCTTCCCAGTTAGGAGTTGTAATTTGAGACACAGCACTTCTTTCACTGAAGAGAAAAGGAGGGGGAATTTGCCCCTTTCTGGCTTGACACGAAAGACAAAAGAATCCTGCCTCAGTAAAGGATCGAAGGAGGCAAATTTGATAGTCTTTGAAAGCCAGAGCGTAGGATATTGGAAAAGGAGAAGGGGGGGGGATTCTTGCGCCTCCCTGCAATTCAAACTGAGGCACAGAGCTTAGTATTCTTCATTCACTCCTGGCTTCAACATTACTTGCTTTATCACAAATCCAAATTAACAGTCTTTATACTGATGGGCTTCAGGATTTCAAATTAAATCATCTTTTTACTATTCTGTATCCTGTACAGATGCAGATAGATAACTCCACAAAACATCCATAACAAAGTACTTTTATTGGTTCATCAGGTATCCTCATAACTCACATTTGTGATGAAGTTCTTCTTTAATGACCAATCCTTTGTACATCTGTCTTATAGGTAAAAAGATGATTTATCTTCTATCCTTTTTCCCTCATGTTGTAGCGATAAAAGTAAAACAGTTACCATGAGTCCGTGAGTTCAGGCAAGAATGAAGAAAACCTCCCCCAACCCCTTGAGGGTCAATTTAGTGACCAATCAGGATTACAGATGTGGTCACATGATATGGACTACATTTCCCAGGATACCTTAACTACATTTACCATGATGCATTCCCTTAAGGAGACAGCTTACAACTGCTACCTAACTATCCAATTCCCATACACTGGCTGGACAGCACAGAAAGCATTTAATCAAGGTTTGGAAACAAATCTATCAGTAGAAGACAATATACTTCATGTAGTTCAGGATCAAATGTAGAATCCTTGGTGCTCTCTGAGCTTGGTTGTTTGTATGCAGACAATCAAGCAGGAAAGAATACCCTAGTTAAGGAACTGCTAAGGAGAAAAACAATCAAACAGAGAAACAACCAAGCAGAAAACAATCCTCTAATCAAGGAACTGTCAAAGGGAAGACACAACGAGAAGAACAACTCTGGCAGGGCAAGCTAATGTATATAAATAGAAAGTAATCACTAGCACTGATAATGTTATCTATCTGGGTAGTGAAACATCTGCAAGCAAGCCAAAGGTGGTATTCAGCAGGTTCTGACCAGTTCTGGAGAACTGGTAGTGGAAATTGTGAGTAGTTCGGAGAACCGGCAAACCCTAACTCTAACCTCTGACTGGAGATTTTACAGTATTCTTCCCCTGCCACGCCCACCAAGCCACACCCACAGAACCAGTAGTAAAAATTTTTGAATCCCTCCACTAAACCAAGTTCAAAGAACACCAAGGGTGTCTCTCTCTGGCTCTCCCTCCCTCCCCTCTTTCTCTTAGTTTGGCTCAATAAAATTCTACTAGGAGTATTACCATTTCTACTAGGGGTATGGAGGTAAAAACCAGAGTTGTGTTTTAGGGGAAAAAATTAAAATGAGATAGTAACATTCCCTTTTTGAAAACAATATAAAAAATATTACAAATTCAAGGAAATGACAAAATACTACAAATTCAAGGAAATGATGCTTACAGTGCATAACGTTCTAATTTTGCACTTCTGAGGGTAAATATTGAAGGTTTTGGGATTGCTATATCTTCTCTGAAAATTTTCAGACTTTTCCAGAACTAGGCAAAGATAACTTAATTCTGATTTTTAACATTAGAAATCTTTGGTTAAGGCAGAAATATGTTATAAATGTTCAGCATAGAAATGGTAGGGTATCCAAGAACATAAATGACAGAAAGGACTGTCAGAAAGGAAGTCCTTAAGAAAGCATGGTGAAAAAGATGTTTCTGCCTTCACATAGATTGGCAATTGTTTGTAGAGCTGGGCAGGTCATGATACATTGTTAATACTGTGGCTATGGATTTTATAGTATATTTGAAATGTATTTAAGACAATACTAACTAGAGCCAAATTACATACACTTTTCCTATCTGACTTCAAAATTGCTTGAGGAAAATATATCAGAAAACACTGACCAGTGGACCAGCAGACAGCACAATTTGGGTCCCATGAGGTCTCAAATCACAGGGATGACTCCTTCTTGCCTGAGATGCTGTAGGTCCCACCAGGGGTGGGATACGACAGGGTTATCTATCGGTTCGGGATTTATGAGCTTCCCTGCACGCTGCGAGCCACGTGCCTGTAAATCGTCATCAGCAGCTGTGTGCAGAGAAGCAGCCTTTGAAACAGCCCTCTTTTCCTGCTTTTTTAACTGCAGCTGTGCCTCGTTTGGCAGCTGAAGTTGAAAAATCAGGAAATAAAGATCAGGTAAGAGCCCAGGTGGGCAAGTGGGCAAAAACGTCAGCAGACATAGAACCAGTTCTATGTCTGCTGCTCTTCAGAGCTACCGGTTCTACAGAGGTGGACAGAACTGGTAGAAACCCACCCCTGGGTCTCACCAGTAAACCATGTAGAGTATCAAATGAGTCTTTGTTCAGAGTCAAAGCTTCTAGAATAGGGATGTCAAACTCACATCGTCATGGCAGTGTCACATGACATATTGGAACTTTTTTCCCCTTCGCTAAAACACTGCATAATGCATCTGACCCATGGGCCAGGACTTTGACAGCCCTGTTCTAGAAGGACATCCTTACCTGAGATGGAGCTTGCGTTATACTGTATATAGGTTTTCTATCTAATACATAAGGATTTGGTTCAATTCTAGCAACTGCTGGAACAAGCTGTGTGCCTTGGAACTATCCATGGTCCTGCAAATTATATTTTGTCGGGCTGATAGTTGCTTATTTTGGCAGCCCTTCGGCACACTGCCTATTTCAGCCTTCTATAACCAAGAACCTTCTAGAAATTTTATCAGAATAGTCCCAGCTGGTTGGAAATTCTGTGATCTGTTATCCTAATGTATTTCGAAGTACCAGGCGGAAAATAAGGTTTATAGTTCCCCTGATGCTTTTTTCTACTGCTTTCTATCTTCTACTCATATGTCTTCTCCCAGAAGGTTTTAATATGCCTCTGCAAGACTTAAGCCACCAAGAGAATCTAGGCATATGCAACTGGGGATAACTCTCTATTATGGTGGGGGGATGAATAGTGTATTATCATGCGATCAAAAACGTGCAATCAAATTTTCTTTTTCTTTGTCAAGGAGTGTCAAATTCAATTTGTTAGCTTAATTTCCACCAGGCATTTGCTAAGGTAATATTGCAGAAGATATGTAGGTTTCTAAGACGGGTAAAGGTGATCTTGAGTTAAAAGAAATGCAGATATTACAATAATTGTGTACGTAGTTACTTAAAACTTTGAATCTAAAGGGCTACTAAAGCAGCACTAATATAATTTTAAAACAGCAGAACATTAAAAAAAAATACCTTACAAAATCTAATAATAAAAATAGGAAATCAGAAACCAACACCATAAAATGGAAGGTCAGGGTTAAAAGAGTGGGAAAAAGAGATACGTCTTGACAATAGGTCACAGATTCCATATAAATAAATGGCCAATTTGTGCTGGAGAGAGAATTCCATAATTTGGAATTGGACAAATGAAAAGGCTTCATTTTGCATCCATCTCTAGCAGTGGATGGGCAAATCCTACTGTTTAAAGGAGCTAAATACTTCTTGTGCTTGGAAATGCACTTAAAACTACTGACAATAAATGAAAAACAGTCTTAAAATCATATAAGCTCAACTTAAAATGCCATTCCCATTATTTCACACTACATAACATTTTCAAATACTTTACAGGGAATGTTTTATCACTGTTGTACCTGTGCCAGGTGCATGGCATATGTGACATCATAACATATGTAAAGCCTGCGAATAGTTAATGCATATTATATCAACTTGCTCAAATCTATGTCTTACAAACATGCTTCAAACTTGTAATCCCCAATTTGTAAAGGAAAACAAGAGATTTACATTGATACTAAAATTTACTTTTCTTCCATCTCTATCATTTTAAATGGCAATATATTTATTTTTGTCATCTTCTGATTGTTAAGAAGTTTTTAAGAAGTTAAGAAGACACTTTCTTTAGAATAAAGCTTCTCTGAACTACTACTTTTTTGTGGGAAGATATAATCGTATTTTGTAATAAAATCACATATAGAAAGTCTTTTATTATACAGTCCCAAGCTTTGTTTAAAAAATGTTATTTTCAATTTAGTGGGATATCCCAGAATAGTAGGCAGAATCCTGCAGCCTTAAATCTGATACAATTACAAATACTACTACTACTACTAATAATAATAATAGAAACAGAGAAAAGTTTTATTAAATTAGTTTTATGGTTAATAGCATATTCAGGATAAGGAATGGACAAACAGCTTGCTGTATTTTCTCTCTCTTTCCATTCTCTACAGGACTAAAACACATTTAGAACACACATATTTGGGGAAGCTGATGTAATAATGTATTAATAACACATGCCATGTTGATTTAGCACATACAGCACCTCAGTCATGAAACTAACTGGATTTTTAAAGTCCCATCTCCTGGTAATTTATCACAGATTAAGCAGAGGAGTCATATATGTACAAAAAGTGTATTTTTGCCACACTTTCTCTATTATAGATTTGCTCCCTCTTTAATTAATAGATTCATGTAACTCATAAAATCATAGTATGAATTACAATAGAAGTTTAATGCACTTAAGTATGTGTATATGTACATATACAAATGCACAAATACATATTTATTAGGTACCTTAGAATAATTACAAAAGGTAGACATTTTAAGGAAATAATTCAATATAATATTGATGTACCCCCAAATACTCTACTTAAACCTTTCTATTTTTCTACTAACTACTAAAATAGGTACTTCTATTTACCCTGAAAACCATTCACACAAAACCTTTGCATTTATATCCACAGAATGGCATACATACTAAATTTGTGCAGAAGAGACAAGTATCCATTCACGCTGTCCAAATCCTGAGGATTTTGTTCCTAAATTCTTATTTCAAGATTGCTTTAAAGAGGCAGCAGTGCTTATAGCTGAATAGAGCTTAAGATACAGAAGCTTTTTTTAAAAAGTGAGGTCATGAATCCACTTAGATGCAAACGTAAACAGATAAAGATAGTAGCTGTGAACAAGAAAGGAATGAACAAATACCTTTTGAATTCTTCCATTAATATCCAGATAAATACACTTGGATTGGTATGCCGATGAGCTGCATCCCATCTTCCTAAGATTTGCTACAGTGAGACTTTGACTGTAATTCGTTGGATTAACTTTACAGCAGAAATAAGGTTCAGCAAACTGAAACTGAAACACTATTTCTAGATGCATAAGTCTCTTCACTCTTTCCCATTCTGCAGCCTCAAACTACAATCCTCCCTCTCAGATATGCATGCATTTCCCATCACTTTTCTACTCCTCCTTTCATTTGTTTTCTCATTCTTGTGAAGGAACAGGCGGGAGCCAAACTCCAGACCCTGTCGCCGACTGCCCTCTTGATTCCCATAGCAACTCTCGATGGCTTCAGATCAAGGAGTCTTTCTGCAATCAATGTGCCACGGTTGTACAGAAAAGTAGGGTTTGATTAGCTGCTTTGACACAAAGCAGCTCTTAACACTCAGCAAATGATCAGCATTTATCTCACAGTTGGTGTTAAGGATTTTTATAGTAAGGTTTGAGAATTCATTCTTTTAGCAGTCTGTCTAGACATAAGAGAAAAAAAGTATGGCATTCAGTCAGCGAGTTGATTTTAAGGGCACGGTACAGCAGCACTTGGAATTCTTAAAGTTAAAATAAAGTCTTTTAGGCACACTTCTGCTTTAATGGCCCAGAAAGAAGGAAGGAGTAAAGATTATATAGGGTTCATAGAAATGGTGCATGATTTTTTTTTTGCCTATTTTTATAACCCCTAGGTTCTAAAAACTTTATGTTTAGTAGAAATAAATGACATGTTGAGGTGATTTGTAGATTGGCATGATAATTCACATTCTATAAATTTAGAATGGGGAATTATATTAAACATATTTTTAGTGAACAAATTTTAAGTGCCACCTACTGAATTATAGTGGAATATAAACTATTCAGCTGTAGGGCGATCTCTTGGATAATGTTTCTAATTTTTGATGGAGCAGAATATTCCCACAAGGCTGATATTAAAGAATTAAAAGAAATAGAATAATTTATTTTCAGAACTCAGCCTGATTGAATAGACCAATATATCGTGACCAAATGATTTCAAGATTCATCGAGACTACAAATCTCAGCCAGCACGTTATAATTCTAACCCACCCAGAAAGTTCCAAGTTTGATAAGGCTGAAATGAAGAATGCTCACCTAGTTTTCACTGAAAGTGGCCTGCTGTCACTGAGTGATTTATTGCAACATTTGTTTGCACAGTATTTTTTTTTTTAGGGATGAATAAGTTTAGGGATGAATAAGTTTTTTTTAGGGATGAATAAGTTTAGGGATGAATAAGCAAATAAATAATATTCCTGGGCTGGAAACAATTCCAGTGTTACTATTATTCTCATTTTTCATATTGCCTTGAATCACTTTATGAATTGTAACAAAAATGGCAGAATCCATAATTCACTATAATTGCACAATGTACCCAGTAAATTTTTTTTTGCTTTACATTTTTCTGAATCCATCACTCATGACATCCAGACAGCCACATTTAAGCAAAATATAATGATCACCACAAAAACATTTGTCATAAAGAAGCTCAGACATTTCTATTAATTAGCAAATCTAAACAGATCCTTAATATGTAAACAAGAGTAGATAATTGTAATTCATATAACAGAAATTTAACATCTGGAGTGCCCTCCCTGGCTTATCATGTAAAGCTGTAGTTTCCAAACCTGAAATTCTGGTACCTACTGGCAAGATTAGAATTTCACAATAAATCAGGATTTACTTTTTCCTTTTCAATTCAACGCAGAAAATCAATTTTTCCATCAAACAAGACCAAAAATATTATTTCATTGGGTCTCTAAATTTTTTTCTAGTAGCTATTTGACTGCTATTGAAATTTCTAAGCTTTATTTCATGTAGAAGAAACGAAGAACATGATGGTGATGATATGATGATAATGATTCATTCTCTGAGGCAAGACCAAGTCCAATATTGTTGTCCCAAATCTATAATTAACAAGTATTTACAGCAAGTATATATTGTAAATACAAGCATCATTACATGACATCTGGAAGACAAGGGAGTTGGGAAGGTCTGACTTGTAAGACAACAAGTATTACGCAGGGGTGGGATTCAATTTTTTTAACAACCGGTTCTGTGGGCGTGGCTTAGTTGGTGGGCATGACTTGGTGGTCATGTTATTGGCTGGACGTGGCCAACTCAATATCACTCACACTGAGGCACGCATCTCCTCGCCTGGCCTCTCATGACTGTGAGGATGCTGCAACAGTCGTAAGTGTGAAAAATGGTCATAAGTCACTTTTTTTCAGTGCCATTGTAACTTTGAATGGTCACTCCACACAAGCAAAGTACCAGCAAAGGAGGGAAAAAAACTCCAGAGAAGTTCCTGAGACAGGAAGTCTAGTCCTGCCAAGAATGTAATAAGAGTTAACGGAGAGGCAGTTTCTGTAAGCAACACCAGAATGTTTCCTTCCTGCCTTCCTTACAGGATTAGGCCAGTAATTTCTTCTAACAACCGGTTCTCCGAACTGCTTAGAATGTTAACAACTGGTTCTAGCGAATAGGTGCGAACTGGTAGAATCCCACCCCTGGCATTACGTCAGTGCTCCTTCAATACCTCTCTGGTGTAAAAACAGGAATAAAAAAAAATTCATAAACAGTTAATATCAGGGGTGGGTTTCTACTGGTTCTGTCCACCTCTGTAGAACCGGTAGCTCTGAAGAGCAGGAGACATAGAACCGGTTCTATGTCTGCTGATGTTTTTGCCCACCTGCCCACCCGGGCTCTTACCTGATCTTTATTTCCTGATTTTTCAACTTCAGCTGCCGAAGGAGGCACAGCTACACAGGTGCTAATGATGTGCTAATGACGATTTACAGGCATGCAGCTCACAGCGGGCAGGGGGTAGTTAACCCTGTCATATCCCACCCCTGGTTAATATAAGTGAAGTTACATTATTGTTCTAATGTTAATTGTAGACTTGATGATAATCTTTAATTTTACAGAAATTTTACAGAAAATAAATATTTGGAAAAAAAAATCAAATCTCGTAAGCTCTTCTCATATCACTTACCCCAAACAGAAGAGATTTGCAGCTGGGCCTTACTTTTTAGCACATCGCTCAATTGATTTCTGAGTTAATCCTATTCTGATTGGAAACAACCCACTCATTTTAAAAATAAAAGCTCACAAAGAACCTTGACATATCACATTATTTTTCCTACCTAATATATAACTTTCTTTTCACTGCAGATTGATCCCTATCTTTTTATTTTCTCCTTGACCTTCTGGTTCCCTTTGCAATCTTCAGTTTATTTTCTTTCATTGAACAGTCAGTTATATGTCAACTAGAGACTTCATTAAGATGCTATTGAATACTTCTGGAGGATGATTTATTGCATTCTTGCTCTTTAAAGTGCTAAGCCTTTGAAGTGTTTGAAGGCAACTAGATTTTAGCAGAGCATATTAAGTGCTTAAGCTTACCGTGTTAGTCAAGTTTGTACAAAGGCCACAAGCTTCAAAAACAGGTAAATGTAAACAGCAAAAGGAATGGAAATGCAAACATACTTTCCACTTTAGACAGATGAAAAAAGGAACATGGCTTATTTGAACAATGATTCCAAAAAACTGAAATGTGTCAAAGCATAGAATCACCTACTGGCTCAAGTACACAACAATCTCTTTCACATAAATGGTTTGTTTCTAACTTAGATTTCTCTTGCAGTTGTTCTTTTCCCAATTTCTGTTTCCTTGTATGCTTCTTTCTTCAGTATTTGTTTAACTAGTCTATCCTGCTTCAATGTTCAGCTGTTCTATTTTGCCTGATTCACAACTTTGGTTCTTTTTCCTGGGTTCTGCTGTTTCTATTCAACTGAAACACAGTAGGAGAGAGAGAGAGAGAGAGAGAGGGAGGGAGGGAGGGAGGGAGGGAGGGAGAGAGAGAGAGAGAGAGAGAGAGAGAGAGAGAGAGAGAGAAGTTTTACACGCTTAATCTTTCCCATTAAATAAAAGCAGTTGAATCCTCTTGATTTAAGGATATCCAAGGAGATGAAGATCACAGTCCTTTGGGTAGACATATTCTAACTTGGAATGAAATCGTTTATGTTCTTGCCTTAAGAAATTTTTTTAATGTAATCTCTGTCTGATCGGTACCACCATCTGGTGGCAACCATGATCACTGCAGGAGCAATTGTCTTCCCTGTTTCTTACTACAGGTAGTCGTGGACTTGCAACAGATCATTTAGTAACCATTTGAAGTTAAAACAGCACCGACAAAAGCAACTTATGACCATTTTTCACAGCTACAATCTTTGCAACATCCCCATGATCATGTGATCAAAATTCAGATTCTTGCCAACTGGTTTACACTTATGACCGTTGCAGCATCCCAGGGGTATATCATCCTCTTTTGCAACCTTCTGACAAGCAAAGCCAATGGAGAATTGATTAGTAACTTATCAACTGTAGTGATTCGCTTAAGAACTTGGGCAAGAAATGTCATAAAACAGGGAAAAACTCACTTAACAAATGTCTCATTTAACAACATAAATTTTAGGCTGAATTGTGGTCATAAGTGGAGGATTATCTGTAGTTCCCACTTTTGCAGGGAAAACAAATTCTTTTAATCATTTTGCCTCTCAGCTTTTATCAAGGAATTTCCTAGGAGTATTCTTCCTTTTGTTCAGCCTTGTCTTCCTGTTCATTGTTCATATTTTCACTCAGAAAGCCAAGCCTATGTTTTATACTAATGTTGTTTATAAGAAGTTGGGAGTAGAGCAGTTTAGTTTCTCATAGGAACCCTTCTTGGGAGTGAGGAGGACAGATCATAGATGCATTACAGATGGTCTTAAATTAAGAGGAACTCTTGAGAGCAGACCTCTGAAAAGAAACTTGGGCACAATTTGATGGAGATATGAAATGGCAGTTGAGATGGGCTTAGATTGTTCTATCTTTTGAGACAGGTTGCTCTAACATCTGCAGTTATGAAGACCTTTGAAAGGCTAGTGCTGGCCCACCTGAAAACCATCATGGATCCACTATTAGAGCCCTTGCAATTTGTCTACTATTATTCTTCTCATCCTTCCTATTACCTATTTCCTTTTCTACTTATGACTATAGCTTTGTTGTTCGTATCTTTATTATTTATATTGTTTAGTTTCCTAGTATGATTTATGTTGATTTCTTATTTAGTATCCCATGACTATTACTAAGTGTTGTATCTTATGATTCATGATGAATGTATTTCAAAAACATGGCCATAGGTGTATATTATAGGCCACCCAATCAAGCAGAAAAAATAGATGTCCTTTTTGCCAGCCAACTAACAAACATATGCAGGAAACATACAACAATAGTAATGGGAGACTTCAATTATCCTGATATCAATTGGAAAACTAATTCTGCACCAAGTGAGAAATCAAATAAGTTCCTAACCAACCTAGCTGACAACTTTGTTGTCCAAAAGGTAGAGGGTGAAACTACAGGGACAGCCATACTGGACTTAATTCTTACAAACAGAGAAAAAGTGATAGAGGAAGTTGAAACTGCAGGAACCTTGGGTGAGAGTGACCATGTCATACTAGAATTCAACATAACACAAACACAAGCAATAGAACATAATGACACCAGAGTCTTGGATTTTAAAAGAGCTGATTTCAATACACTCAGAGAGAACCTGGGAAAGATTCCATGGATGAAAATCCTAAAGGGGAAAACAACTCAAGAATCTTGGGAAACTCTAAAAAGTATGATCATAGAAGCCCAGACCAGCACAATACCACTGAGAAAGAAAAACAAGAAATCCAAGAAGAAACCAGCATAGCTGCACAAAGATCTCTCTGGCAAATTGAAAGAAAAAAAGGACAAGTACAAAAAATGGAAAGAAGGACATACAACTAAGGCAGAATATCAGCAGATAGCCAGAATCTGCAAAGACGAAGTCAGGATAGCAAAGGCTCAGAACGAACAAAGACTTGCAACAAAAGTCAAAGATAATAAAAAAAGTTTCGTCCATCATATAAATAACAAGAAAAAAATCAAGGAAACAGGTCCACTAAAGCACCGGTCCCCGGACTGTTACTGGTCCATGGATAATTTTTTACTGGGCCGCAAAGCTTGGGCGCCGCCATCTTGTTTTGACGGCGCTTCCGGGTTTTCGGTTGGAAAGTGCTTCCGGGTTTTCAGTTGGAAAGCGGCGTTTGGGTGCTCGCGCCTTAATTTCGTCGAAGGGGGGGGGCAGCTTCAAACGAAGAGCCGTCCCGATGGCGGTGGAGTCTCGCATTACTCAGGTACTGGTCCATGGAAGAATAAATAATCGTGAAACCGGTCCCTGGTTCAAAAAAGGTTGGGGGCCACTGCACTAAAGAGAGAAGATGGCAAGGAAGTAACAGGCAACAGAGAGAAAGCAGAACTGCTTAACTCGTTCTTTGCATCCGTCTACATGCAAAAAGAAACTATAGCTCAACCCACCAAAAACATAACTGTAAAAGACAGACCAGAGATAAAAGTTAAAATAAGCAAAAACAATAGTAAGAGAACACCTGTCTGATCTTGATGAAAACAAATTACCAGGGCCTGATGGATTACATCCCAGAGTTTTAAAGGAGCTGGCAGAGGCCATCTCATATCTTTCAAAAATCCTGGAGCACCGGGGAACTACCAGAGGACTGGAAAAGAGCTGATATGGTTCCCATCTTCAAAAAAGGAGAAAAAAAACAGACCCAGGAAACTATAGACCAATCAGCCTAACATCAATACCCGGGAAGATACTGGAAAAGATAATAAAAAACTGATCTGCCACCATCTAGAAACAAGTAAAGTAATAACTAGCAGTCAGCACGGGTTTCTTAAAAACAGATCATGCCAAACCAATCTTATTTCATTCTTCAACACAGTGACTAAATTAGTAGACCGTGGACATAATATATTTAGATTTCAGCAAGGCATTTGACAAAGTAGACCATAACCTACTTCTTAGTAAGCTAGAAAAAAGTGGAATAGATAGCACCACCACTAGATGGACTCGCAACTGGCTGGCAAACCGTATTGGGTGAAACCAGGCTCAATAGCAGTAACTGTGAGAGGGATCTTGGAGTCTTAATGGACAACCAGCTAAATATGAGCCAGCAGTGTGCAGCAGCAGCCAAAAAAGCTAATGCAATCCTAAGTTGTATTAACAGAGGGATACAATCAAGATCAAGTGAGGTACTAATACCACTCTATAAAGCCTTAGTAAGACCACACCTAGAGTACTGCATCCAGTTTTGTTCACCACATTATAAAAAAGATGTTGAGACTAGAAAAAGTACAGAGAAGAGCAACCAGGATGATTAAGGGACTGGAGGCTAAAACATATAACGAACAGTTGCAGGAACTGGGCTTGACTAGTCTAGTAAAGAGAAGGACCAGGGGTGGGGCTGCCACAGGGAGGAAGGGGTCAAGCTATTTTCTAAAGCGCCTGTAGGCCAGACAAGGAATAATGGATGGAAACTGAACAAGGAGAGATTTAACCTGGAAATAAGGAGAAATTTTCTGACAGTGAGAACAATCAACCAATGGAATACCTTGCCCTTGGAAGTTGTGGGAGCGCCATCAGTTGAGACCTTCAAGAAGAGATTGGACTGCCATTTGTCAGAAATGGTGTAGGGTCTCCCGCTTGGGCGGGGGGTTGGACTAGATGACCTACAAGGTCCCTTCCAACTCTGATTATCTTTTATCTGTTATATATGATGATTATGATGATTATGATGATTTATCACTTAAATCTTTTATGTACACTGAGAGCTTATGCACCAAAGACAACTTCCTTGTGTGTTCAATCACACTTGGCCAATAAAGAATTTTATTCTGTTCTATTCTGATTTGTGGTTTTAGTCAAGAAGAATGTAGGTTGGCAAACCTGAGTTAAATTGGACACTGTTTGAAGACTTCTTAGTTGGAGAGTTGCTCAAAGTCCCTAAAGCACCAGAGGGCAAGTTCAGAAGAGAGAAATTGCTGAAGACAAAGAGATGGAAGTGCTATGTGATTCATCTACCCCAGTGATCCCCAACCTTTTTTACGCCGCGGCCCGGTACCGGCATCAGCTGGGCGCCGCGGCCCGGTACCGGCATCAGCTGGGCGCCGCCATCTTTTTTAATGAAAAAGTGCTTCCGGTGACCTCACCGGAAGCACTTTTTCATCAAAAAAGATGGCGGCGCGCCGCGCTTTCGGTGAAATGGCTTTTTCAGCCTATTTTTGGTAGAAATGGCTTTCTAAAAGATGGCGGCGCCCAGCAAGCCAGCGGCCCGGTAGGACTTGTTCCGCGGACCAGTCCCGGTCCGCGGAGCGGTGGTTGGGGACCCCTGATCTACCCAATACAAATGCTTCTAGTGGAATGAAGATGACAGAAGATCACAGGTTCCTAGCCTGAGGAATGCCAGCTGTCAACCTGACTCAGAGGAAAATTACCACCAATATCTATAGACATTTCCTTAACCTCAAATGAGGAAATATGTAAGGCATAGAAATAAAGGAATGCCTACATACAGTACAAATTCCATATTGTAGTACATGTGCAGCTAAAAATACATTTATATTACATGCTATTCAGGAATAAAAGAAAAATCATTTATATAGTCTCATCACTTTAAGCTGGGGAAAAGATAGTGAAAACCACCTTAGCTGATATGACTGTAAATTATGCTTGCAAAGCTTGGCTGTGAAATCAAAATAGATGAATAGATTCCAGCTGCTTAATAAAATTGAAAAAAAAAATCTGAAATAAATTTATACTGAGTTTTGATCAAATCCTCGGAATCCACAGAATCTCCTGTGATAAGTCAGATGGGAAATAGGTTGATTGGGCCATGTGATGTGAAGGTCACTAAATGGTTTCAGTGTGTATGGGGAGAAAAACATGGGAATTCAGATTCGGGTTTTCCCCAGAAGTGCCAACATGACTTCTCTAATAAATTCTTACTTTGATGGACTTTGTCTCGGAGTTCTGAATTGCATTGAATGTTTCCTTGGACTACTGACAATATGGGGAGAAAAGAATCCTGACTTCCTGACTCCACCTCTATCCCCCATTGTAATACAATGATTAGGTAAGACACATGTAAATAAATTTATATTTTCTTCCCGGGGAATCAGCTGTACCATCTACTTAAGATTTTGGTTTGGTAGTGGCAGTCAAATTTACTCAGAAGGGTGGGCCATAGTAATTAGGAAAGGAAACATTATATCATCCCAGGTACTTTAACCATTCTAGTCTTTAGGTTTTCTATCAATTTGAACTTTTCATTGTATGACATTAAGTAAGTATTGTCTCTTAGCAACCACCTAGTTTAACTTCCTGTAAGATGATCTGTACCCAATCTGGCCTGTCATGTTCTCCAATGATGTACTCATCACTGCTGTAATTTTTTTTAACCCTCTTTCAATTATATACATACAGTGTGTCAGTTGGTTACAATCTTTTGTGCTATCCTTTTCTTTAACATTACTCACAAGTCATATAAATTCTCACCTTATCAATCTAGCTTGTGCTTATGTAATATCAATTATTAAACATTCATTTGACTAAACTATTTTTCCATCATTTTATACAAGATATTCTAATTTTCATTATGATTTAATCTTATACATTCATCCAATGATTATATATTTTGTATTGTATTCTATATCAATCTATTAACTTTTATTGTAAGGCTTATTAATCTATTTCTTTACCATGTATTTTTATCTAACCATTGATAAAATAAATCCCATATCATATAAAATTGTTTATTTTCTTGTTCTCTAATTTCAAATGTCAATTTACTCATTTCGGCACAGTCCATGATTTTCTTAACAATTTCCTCCTGCATAGGTATTTTTTCATTTTTCCAATTCTTAGCAAATACAATTCTAGCTGCTGTTAAAACATTTACAATCAAATATTTCAATTCTTTACAATATATTTACAGTACAATTCCCAATAAAAAGATCTCTGGTTTAAAGTCTATGTGTTGTTTTGTCATTTTTTCCAACCATGTGTGGATTATAGTCCAATATCTTTTTGCATCCGAGCATGTCCACCACCTATGGTAATATGAGCCAGGTATCTGATGACATTTCCAACATTTATCCAACTTATTCTTGAACATCCTGGCAATTCTCGTTGGGGGTAAGTGCCACCTGTAAAACATCTTATACAAATTTTCTTTATATGCAGTTGACATTGTCATTTTATAATTTTGAGACCACAATTTTTGCCATTTATCTAAGTCAATCCCATATCCAAAATTTTCCCTCATGCAATCATTGTTTCTTTTACTTGTTCTTCCTCTACTTTAAACTCTAGCAAATGTCCATAAAGTTTTTTGATTACTTTTTCATCAGTACCTGTCAAAATTTTATCTAAATCAGTCAACTTATCATAGATACCTTCTGTTTTAACATCTTTATCAAATCTAGATTGTATTTTCAAATATGAAAACCAATTCATTTTTACACCTTGTTCTTCCAACACTTGCATAGATTTAAGTTCACCCTTTTCATTCAATATCTCACTATATCTAACTGTTTGTTCTATTTTATATATTATTGGATAGGAAAAAGCTTCAATAGTAGATAACCATAGTGGAATTTTTAAATAATATTGCTTTTTTATCTTCTCCCAGTTTAGAAACAATGCTTCTTGAATATAATGTCTTCTAAAATACCCAGTTTAGAAACAATGCTTCTTGAATATAATGTCTTCTAAAATACCCCTGCGTTTTAGTTCCCTTATACCAGAGGAAGGCATGCCACCCTAACAGCAAGTCATGTCCTAAATTCAAAAGTCTAGTATTCCTTAGTGTTATCCATTCCTTTACCCACATCAGACTCATTACTTGGTAGTATAATTCCCAATTGGGCAAAGCAAATCCTCCTCTTATTCTTGCATCTTGTAGCAATTTAAGTTTTATTCTCGCTTTCTTCCCCTGCCAAATGTATTTTAGCACTATTTTGTTTAAATCTTCAAAAAATTCTTTCCCTAATCTGATTGGAATTGTCTGGAATAAGTATAAGATTCTAGGCAATACATTCACCTTATAATTGTAGATATTCTCCCAATCAGTGATAATTGTAAATTTTCCCATTTTATCAAGTCTGTCGCAATCTGTTGTTTAAGATAATTATCCTCCTTAAGTGTGCTACATCTTGGTGTTATGTATATTCCTAAATACTTAATCTTATTTGTGACCTGGATCCCCAAAACTTCCTCCAATTCTTTCTTTTGTCTTACTAACATGTTCTTTGCTAAAATCTTTGTTTTATCTTTATTTATTTTCAAACCTGCTACTTTCCCATACTCTTCTATCTTTTCTATCAGTTTAGGTGCTGACTCCAATGGATCCTCTAATATAAATACCCGGTCATCTGCAAAAGCTTGTAATTTATACTCTTCTTTTTTAATTTTCATTCCTTTTATTTCTTTTTCTTCTCTGATGTTCCTATTCAGCACTTCTAGTGTTAACACAAACAACAGAGGCGACAGTGGACAGCCTTGTCTAGTTCCTTTTCTTATATCTATAAAGTCTGTTAACTCTCCATTTATCATAACTTTTGCAGTTTGTTTATGATATATCGTTTCTATGGCTTGAGTAAATTTTTTACCAAAGCCCATTTGGTCCAATTGTAACAGCATAAAATGCCAATTCACATTATCAAAGGCTTTTTGTGCATCTAAAAACATCAGAGCCATTTGTTTTTCGGGATGTGCCTCATAGTATTCCAGTGTATCTAAAATTATCCTCATATTATCTTTAATCTGTCCCTTTGGCAGAAATCCATTTTGATCAAAGTGAATAAAATTGTTTAAGTATCTTTTCAGTCTTTCTGCCAGAATTGAAGCAAAAATTTTATAGTCTGAATTTAATAGTGATATTGGTCTGTAGTTTTTAACTTGCTGTGGGTCTGTGTCCTCCTTCGGGACAAGTGTGATATATGCTTCAGACCATGTTTTGGGTATTCTCTTCTTTGTCATAGCTTCATTCATAACTTCTAATAAGTGAAGATTCAATGTTTCCTTTTTAATGTTTTGCTTTTTTTAAATGTTTTGCTTTTTAAAAGCTTCTGTTAATTCCATCATTGTTATATTACTCTCTAACATTATTTCAATATCTTTGGGTATCTGAGGCAAATTTGCTTCCTGTAAGTATTGTTGAATTCTTTCTTCCTGAACATTCTCTTGATGGTACAGTTTTCCATAATAATCTTGAATAATTTTTTTTCTTCTCCACATTTCCATAGCATACATGTCCTTGTTCATTTATCAATTGATTTATTCTTCTCGAGTCTCTTTCCTTTCTCAATTTATGTGCTAACCATCTGCCTGGTTTGTTTGCATCTTCAAAATAGTTCTGCTTAGCATTTTTAATTTTTTGTGCTATTTCTTCTTTTTCCATTAGCCCCATTTTATGTTTAGTTATGTCCATTTTAATTTTAATGTCCTTTTTTTGTGGAAATTTCTGTAGTTCTTTTTTCAACTTCTTGTAGTCATCTTCCAATATTTTAAAAGTTTTTTTTCTGTTTTATATTTCTTTTCCTTGTATAGTCCATTATCAAGCCTCTTGTATAAGCCTTCATCGTGTCCCAGAGGTTCTGTAATGATGTATCCTCTTTTGTGTTTTCTTTAAAGAAAAAAGTCAATTCTCTCTGAATTTTCTGTTTAAAGTCTTTTTCCTTTAATATCGTATTATTTAAAGTCCATCTAGATCTCCTTTTTTGTCCTTCCGTACAAGTGTCATTGGATTGTGATCTGCCCAGGTACTTGCTTCTATTTCAATGTCTTCTATGTTAGAAAGCAATTCTGTTGACATCCATATCATATCTATTCTAGACCATGATGCATGTCTATTTGAATAAAAGGTATATTGTTTATTTTCCACATTTCTCTCTCTCCATGCATCTTTTAAGTTTATCTCATCTACCATTTGAAAGAAGGATTTTGGCAATGTCTTTCTAGCTTTCTTTGCTGTTTTTTGTGTTTTATAGTCCAATTTGTCATGTTTATTATTCCATTAAAATCTCCCATCAGACAGATATTAGCATAGTCCAGTTCAATTATTTTCTTATGTAATTTCCTGTAAAAATCTTCTTGGTTATCATTTGGAGCATAACTTGCTATTAAAAGTATCTTTAGATTATTGTCCATTAACTCCACCATCAAAATCCTTCCGTCATCATCTGTATATATTTGTTCCGCAGGGATTGTATCTCTAATGTATAACACCACTCCTCTCTTTTTACACTGTGTCAACGCTGTAAATAATTTCCCTAATTTTTGTTGTTTCAATATATAATCATGTTGTTTTTTAATATGTACTTCTTGTAGACAGATTATATCAAATTTTAATTTCTCTAACTTATGAAATATTTTTCTTCTTTTAGTAGATGAATTAAGTCCATTTATATTAATTGTAATCAGTTTTCTCTCATCCATTTTAGACTTTATAAGATGGATTTGTTGCTCTAGTAGATTTTGGTTCTCGTTGCTCTCTGGGTACACCACCTACGGCTCCTTCTTCTTTTTCAATTACTGCTATACATTCCTCTTGAAATTCAATTAACGACTCTTCTTTCCTTGTATCTTCCTCCCTTCCTCTGAAATATTCCAGATAGAATAACTCAGCTTTTTCAACTGTATCAATTCTGTGTCTTTGTTCCTGCCAGGTAAACATGAGACCTTCTGGTATCAGCCATCTGTAATTTATTCCTCTCTTAAGTAACTCTTTGGTCAAGAATAAATATTCTCTTCTTATCTCTCTCACTCTTCTCGGTACCTGTTTCAGTACCATTATTTCTTTATCTTTGTACTTTAGTGTTTTTTCTCTTGCCGCCTGCAGTATTTGTGATTTAATTATTTTCTTAGTAAATCTGATATGAACTTCTCTTGGCAGTTTATTTCTCATTGCATATCTTGTATAGACATGAAAAACCTCGTCCATTCCATCCATCATCTTCTCTTTAGTTACCTCTAATGCTTCTGCCAGGAATTCTGTCATCATTTCAGCAAGGTTTTCACCCTTTTCTTCTTCTATATTTTGAAATCTAAGATAGAATTCTGATCTATCAATTTCCCATCCCAATGATTGCAGAGATCTGCCCTTATCTCTTTCCACTTCACTCAATCGGGTATCCATATCTCCAATCTTCTTATCTCTTTGTACATCTTGTTCTTCAATTTTCTTGATTCTGTCCTCGTATTGCATCATCTGTTGAATATTTTCAATTTCCTTATCTGTCTTTTCAGTTCTTTGTTCAATATTCTCCTTTCTCTTTTCAATATTATCTGTTTTTACTTGTATCTTTTGAATTCCTTACATAATCATCTGCAGTGTCACTTCTTTCTCCTTCTCTTGTTGTAACATCACCTGTATTGATCATTGTCCTCCAGATGGTGAGGAGAAAGAAGTTGGGATTGAAGAAGCTGAGGCTGGTATTTTTCTGCTCATCTTAGAATACTTAATAGGAAAATTGAGAAGAAAAAGCAAGAGCAGCCAACTGCCACTCCAATAAAAAATAAATAAAAGCAAAAAATAAAAATAAAAAAGAGAAGGGAAAATTTTTTCAGGCACTTGAATACCTTAATCCAATTGGTTGCAATTAAGTAGAAAAAAAGAAAAAAATGGAAAATGGAAAAAGGATGAAAAAATAAAAAAAATTAGGAAAAAATTTAAAAAGACAGAAATCTGTATATTCCCCTTGCTAAAAAGGTAGAACAAAGGGAGGAGGGAGGGGAAAAAAGTAGTCTTATTCCTGCATCGAAGGACTCAAGTCCAAATATGAAAATCCAACTGGGGGTGGGAGTAGAAAAAAAGAGAAAGAGAAAATGCAATTCTGTCAGTAAGCAAAGCACTGCCACTAAATGCTCAAGGCTCTTTACTAAATCAAAAAACAAAATTTCCAGTTCTCTTTTCAAGGTCACTTCAATTTTCTTTCTTCAATTTCCAATCCAGACTCCAGCTATCAGTAGTTCCACAGAAGAGCACCTGCAAACAATCTACATGCTCTTCCCACTATCTTTTCAATGAAAAGCACAGAGTCCTTGAATGTAACACCAAATGTATCAACAAGAAAGAAAGGAAAGGAAAACAATGTATCCAAGCCTCCAGGTGGCAGCACTACTTATTTCCCTTTCCCTTCCCCTCTAATATTAATACCAGGAATAAAAAAATAAAAAGAGTCTAAAATTATTAAAGAAAAGAAACAAGAGAAAAAAAAACTTTTCCAAAAAGTTATTTTGAAAGGAAAAAATTAAAATTAAAAAGGAAAGACCAGTCCAGTTTAAAAATTGAAAAGTTTTTACAAAAATCCAAAGTTCCAATAAAAAGAAAAAAAAACCTTCAGGTTTAATTTGTGCTTAATCTTGCTGCTTGAGCACTTTTATCTTCACTTTTAAATTTAATTTTTAGTCTTTTAGGGTATTCGCTCCAGAAAAAAATAAGTAGAAAATTATCTCACCAAACTGACACACTTTCTTTCCAGCTTTCTTCCATTCCGGAGCTGTCCCAGCTTCAGCAGCTTTAACGGCTGCCTCTCCGCCGCGGGAAAAAAGGGCTTCTCCTGGATCTACCAGGGACTTTGCGATGTCCCTGGGATCAACAGGATGTGCCCTCCTCAGTCACCATCTCTACGGGATGGTTTAGGTCCGCTGGGACCGTCCTGCTACAGAGATATCAGCAGCGATCTTAGAGCTTAAAGATCGCATGCTGTACCACCGTGATGCCAGCTCCGCCCTCCATCACTGCTGTAATTGAGTTCATCCACCTTCTTGCTGTTCTTCTCTTCTCCTGCATTGTAAAGAGCTCCATTGTGAAGAAACCCAATGGATTAAATATGTTGAGCTGTGAGCTAAATCAACTGGCATAAAACAATTAAAGGACATAAGTAAGTAAATAAGTAGTTTAATAGAGATAATACCACCCTGTCTTTTCAAAAATGCACTTATAAACAAGAATAAAATCATTCAAATACATCCAGGTAATTCTAAGGTTTCAGAGACAAATACATAAGGATTCTTGCGAATGTACTATCATGAAGGTATGAGTTTTACACAATTCAGTTGGATGTAGAGGCCATTTTTGCATAAACACAATGAGAAGGAAAGTCCCAGTAAGCCAATTGCAGATAAATCTCCCAAATGTATCAACTTTGGATGTCAACAATATCAACTAGAAATTTGGTTCAGTGTTTGTGAATTTACTTTATAATG
This sequence comes from Notechis scutatus, assembly GCF_049901735.1. NCBI lineage: Eukaryota > Metazoa > Chordata > Lepidosauria > Squamata > Elapidae > Notechis > Notechis scutatus. Next base: position 55,623,948 of record NC_142013.1, on the reverse strand, counting down.
TTTTCCAAACATGATTTAAAAAATATCTATGGGAGAGAATAAATACATCAGCTGCAGTAACTATTGAATATTACTTTAAAATCAATTTCCATTTTGATCAATTTCAAAAATCAAGCAGGATAATAGATATTATCATTCTGAAATGCCTTGAAAGTTCTGTTAATACAAGTTATTTGCTTGTAATTCACTAATCAGCTATATGAATAATCAAGTTCAATATTTAACTGTACAATGAGAAATATTAGTAACATTGGACAATAGAAAATGCTGAATATTCTTAACAGGAAGTATTGCATATTCAATAGTCAATTTTTTAACAAAAAGTAAACATGGCATAACAGGACAGACATCTGAGTCCACATTTTGCTCATTTTTAGTACATTCCAAAATAGTATCTAGAGTTAATTATTCCCTTCGCTTTTTGTCTTCAATCTATATATTCTCTTAAAACATGAGAGCAATCATGTAATAAAATATTTTGACAAAGTGAGGATAAAGGCACACTTTTCTTTGGCTCAGTTCTGCTATGTAGAATAGCTAGGAGAGCCTTTATATCACATTCCCTATATTAATGTGCAAAGTTAAGAGGGGAGCTGCGAAGAATCAAAATTCTGATGTCTAAAAACAACTGCAAGTTTTTCAGGAAATGCGATTTGCATGTAAATATTATTTCCAGGGATATCAGCAATCCAAATAAAGATGTGCAATGTTGCCTTTTATACAGCAGCTTTCTTCTCAGAGGGATCAAGTAGGATCTCCGCATTAACCTCTTTAAAAATAATTGTTTTAAATAAATCTCCTGACTAAAAGTCAATGCTCCTTAAACCTACAAAAGAATGGAAATATCAGAAAGTGAAAAACAAGAAATCTTATCAATTAAATTTATGTATTTATGTAAAGAAAGATATATAGATATTTAGGTTTCTCATATCAGGGCTTTAAAAGACCTGGGTGACCACTGGATAGGAACAGATATACAGGTAGTTCTTGATTTACAACCATTCATTTAGTGACTGTTTGTTACTACAGAACTGAAAAAAGTGACCATTTTTTCCCCACTTAAGACCCCATGGTCACATGACCAAAATTCAGATGCTTGGCAACTGGCATGTATTTATGACAGTTGCACTGTCCTGGGGTCATATGATCATTATTTGTAACCTCCCAACTTGGAATGGGTCAACTTGTCACAGCCAACTCTCTGCAGCCATCTCACCGCGGCCAACCCGGCATGGCCATCTCACTGCAGGGCAACTTGCCATGGGACAATTCCACACAGAATAATTCAATGCAACAAATGTTATCTGCCACTGTTTCGTCAATATTATTTCCATTGACCAAAATCAAAATAATGTAAAGGAAGCAGTCGCAGAGAACATTTATTGTGATGATTATCCTGCAGGGCTTGGTGAGTTGTCCTAGTCCTGTGATGGCGAACCTATGGCACACGTGCCACAGGTGGCATGCAGAGCCATTTGTGCCAGCACGCAAGCCACAGGCAAACTTACCTCACTGCTCACAGCTGATTTTTTAGCTGGTTTGAGGCCTTTTTTGGCTTCCCAGAGGCTTGAAAAAAGTCTCTACAGGATGAATAATAGGCCCATTTTGTCACTTCCTATAATCCTGGAAGTGACTAAATGGGCCTGTTCAGCCTGCAGAGGCTTTTTTCAAACATCTGGGAGGCCACAAAAGGCCTTAAACAAGCTGAAAATCAGCTGTGAGGTACAGTGCAGGTAAGGGGGGACAGAGCGGATTGCGTGCACATGCACAGGGGGCATGGGGGGGGGGGCACGCATTGTCTTCTGGGTGTTGGCATGTGAGCGCACGCATGCCAGCACGCATACAATTTTTGGCACAGGAGCCCAAAAAGGTTAGCCACCACTGTCCTAGCCTCTTCCCAGCTGGCTTCCAACAAACAAAGTCAATGGAAGAAGCCAGATTCAGTTAATGGCTACACGATTTAATTAATAACTGCAGTGATTTCCTTAACAGCGGTGGCAAAAAAGGTCATAAAATGGGGCAAAACTAATTGAATAATTGCTTTGCAGGAGAAATTTTGGGCTGAATTGTGATCGTAAGTTGCAAACTGGTGTCTAGAGCAGGGGTGTCCAACCTTGGCAACTTTAAGTCTTGTGGACTTCAGCTCCCAGAATCCCCAGCCAGCAAAGCTGGCTGAGGAATTCTGGGAGTTGAAGTCCACAAGTCTTAAAGTTGCCAAGGTTGGACACCCCTGCTCTAGAGCTTTGTACCTTGTACTATATACAGTAGGGCTACAATTGTCTTTTCTTAAGCAAAAGAGCACACAGAATAGAGAACACAACTCCAGAAATTTAAAACAAATATGGATATCTTTATAAAAATAGCATTACATGTAGAAAAGTTAAAATGATTTTAAAGAAATAGAAATGAAAGAAAAAAAATGAATTTATTTATAGGAAAACTGTAGCAAGTACTTTTTTAAAAAAAAAAAAAAAGTACAGCATTTTTACACCTCTTTTTGTAAAAGAGGTGGGAAATTTGTGGCTGAATACAATTCTTAGCAGGGCGCCCAGTATGGCCTCTGCTGAAGATATGTCGCAAGCTGTTCTGATTGAGAAACAGAATTCCAAATAACAAAAAGGGGGAAAAGTGGTAACAATGCTCTGTGAAAAGACACATAATACAAAATTAATGTTAAATAGGCCATAATTTTTTTTTAACCATGCAGAAACTTACAAAGTCTGGTCAAGACTACATTGAAGTTCCTTTCGTATAAGGCGGAGTAAAAACTGTAAAAATGTTTAAAAATAATTAAATGTAAAATATTATGAGCAACAAGAAGCAAACAACAACAAAAGAATTAACGACATCAATTCTTCATCTAAATAGTGATTTGATTAATGTTAAGAGAACACCAATTTTTCATTTCAATCTTTACAGAAAGGCATTTGACCACCTGGATGTGTGTGTGAAATTAAAAGGAAGCATTCAGAAAACAAACCTTGGGAACTTAGCAAGATTTAATGCAAAATAATAGCAATGAAGAAATAGAAGGAAATAGCATATTACACTGTAATGTCAGCTTTCCATTTTAGTATACGATTTCATATGACCTAACTGGCAAGATTTTATAAATCTTTCATTTAAATTTCAACACTGAATATATAGATGATTCCTGGTAACTCATTGATGTATGACATTTTAGGTTTATCTCCTTCTGACCAAAGTGGAGAAATTTAGAACAATCTTCAGAATTATTTCAATAAATCCAGTAAGAATAAAACTAGGGCCTAACAATGTAGCAGCGTAAAATCACTACCATGTGATTGTGAATGCAAATAGCTCTCCCCTGTGGAAATTTATTTCAGGCCATAAGGAAGAATTAGATTATCACAGTATTGTTTTAGTTGTTGTTGTTGGGTGTGCCTTCAAGCTAGTTTTTGCCTCCTAGAAATTGCCTGGATTAATCTCTGTGGTTTTCTTGGCAAGTTTTTCAAAAGCTGTTTGTCCTTGCCTGCTTCCTAGGGCTGGAGTGACTAACCCAAAGGTCATTCAGCTGGTTTTGTGCCTAAGGAGGGCCTAAAATTCATGGTCTCCTGGTTTCTAGACTATGCCTTAGCCACTACATCAAACTGGCTCTTATATTTTAGTACTGCAGGAATAATCTCTGTGATGCTATTTGAGGAACATATTTTTAAATATCCCTTTTTAATGATGTGTTCATTAATGTTACTGTTAGCTAACATACAAACTATGCTATGACATCTATTTGTGAAACTTATTTAAATAAATGTGTGGTAATATATTTTATTAATCATTTTATCATTTTCTGTAAGGCCTTTGTATAACTAGCAGTAAGTCTAGGAAGATGTGGGCATTCTTGGTGGGGGTAGGAGTATCTTTGCTCAGAGTGCCTCATTCTGTTTTGATTCTGCCAGTTTAGAAGGAACAGGAAAATGGGTGAAAGTTCAAGGTACACAGTTGTGCTTTCTCATGGGACTTTCCAAACTTTCCCATGAGACTTTCCGTGGCTGTATGATCTCATCCTAGCAAGGTAACATCTGGGACTTTCCAAGATTGTGTGTTCTCATGCTGGTGAAGTAATCTCCTGTTGAGGTCATTGTTTTCTGAATATGCATACTGTATATTTTGCTTGTGTTTTTTCTCAATAAATACTGCTACCTGAGTTCTCTCAGGGTTGGCATTTTCTCAGAGACAGTTCCCTGTGTCTCATTTCAAATGTCAATCCACCATAAATGGTGACCCCGACGTGATAGCTGGAAGGCTATACGTTTCCCGCATCCTATACTCATCGTCGCGGACGTCGACTGGGCCCTCATCTTCTTCGCTGGACGAAGATAGATTCTTTTCGTGAGTATGGGGGAGATCTCTCGAAGGCTCAGAAAGAGCACATCAGGGAATTGAGAGGGATCATTGGGAATAGTTTTGGGTTTGGAATTGGCAGTAGGGGTTGTGCTGTAGGAAAGAAAGAAATTGAGGACTTACTACAGTATGTTTGGAAAAATATTAAGTCATATCCAGAGGGAGGTAGTATTAAAGTAGAGTCCTGGAAAAAGATAGGGAAATTTTTGCACGAGGAACCTCGTGCCCCTTCTTCAATTTTGTTAACCTGGAGGGTGATTATGGATGCGTTAGCTACTTATGAACAACCGCTCCTAGCACCCCCCGAAGAAGGTTTGCCGCTTTACCATGCGGTACGTTTGTTGCCGCCGACGGCACCTCCAGATAAATCTGGGGGACTGTCCGGCGCTAGAAATACTTTGTCAGAGGATAAGAGTTTACCTTTAAGGGTTCAGGTGGATGCAGTTACTGCAGCTATTCAAGAAGCAAAGAATAGAGGGGAACTATCAGGAGATGATTTGGTGGAGTTTGGAGTAGAAGTTCAACTTAATCCAGTGGAAATTGTCATGGATGCTGCATTAAATCCGCAGCGGGAGTGGAAGCCTTTACAGCTCAGAATTTTGAGGGAAGTTAAGCAAGCAGCAAAAGAATATGGTGTTAGAACGCCATATACTCAGGCATTGTTAGAAGCAGTTGGTTATGGAAATAAAATGATTCGGCTGACTGGAAAGCTCTGTTGAATATGATTTTAACTCCAGCTCAATATTTGGTGTTAGATCAGAAATGGAGACAGCTGGCAGTCCAGAGGGGAACAGCAAATGTTACCCCAGATCAGCTTTACGGAGCTGGTAATTTTACAACAGTGGAACAACAGAGAGATGGTATGCCTGAGGAAGGGTTCATTCTTCTCCCACAAATAATTTTTCAAGCCATAGGGTCTCTCCCTGACGGCGAAGGTGGTGAGAAGACCTTTACTAACATCAAACAAGGGAACAATGAACCCTATGAAAATTTCATTAGCAGACTGAAATTGGCTATAGAAAGACAAATTGATAATCAATTCGCCCAGAAAGAGTTGCTTTTAAGTTAGCAGTAGAACAAGCTAACACAGATTGCAGAAAGATTTTAAATCCACTTATAGCAAGTGGAGAGCGAGAAATCGCGGATTTGATTAATGCATGTAGAAAGGTAGGGAGTCAGTCTTTTAACATGGAGACTTTAGCTCTGGCTTTACAAACAGGACATGCTCAAAAGGGGAATTGTTTCAATTGTGGGAAGCCTGGACATTTTAAAGCGCAATGTCGGGCTCCTGGAGGAGGTCAAAGTCAGCAGAATAAGAGATCAATGGGACAGGGTGTTCGTCCTAAATCAGTGTGCCCAAAATGTAAGAAAGGATACCATTGGGCATATCAGATGCTCCTACAGTTTTTACTGATGGAGGGAAAGTTTTTGGTGCTTGTGTTTGGAAAGATAAATCTGGAATTTGGCATACAAAAGTGACTTCAGAGCAGAAGTCTGCCCAGCAGGCAGAACTTGCTGCTGTAGTTTTGGCTTTTCAAAATTTTCACAATCAGGATTTTAATTTAATAGTGGATTCATTGTATGTGTATAATTTGTTACCCTTTGTAGCAGGTTCTTATTTGTCTCCTGGAATATCACCTGATATTTTAAGATTGCTTTTGCTGTTACAAGGATGTTTGGAGCAGCGTGTGAATGTGTGTTTTGTTGCTCAAATGCCACGCTCAAGACCATGTTGACTAAATTAAATAAAAAGGAGGGAAGCTCCTGGGGCTTCCGGCGATTCAAGATCAATTAAATCTAGCTTTGTATACTTTAAATTTTTTAAATTTGTCTGGTAACCCCCCTGCAAGCGCGGCCAGCAGGCATTTTTCTTCTCCTTCTACAGATGCGGTGAGACCTCGGGTGTTGGTGCGGTTCCTTCCGGATCCGGCATGGGTTCCTGCTGAGCTGATAACGTGGGGACGTGGTTATGCAGCAGTTGAACATCTTGGTCAAATTCGTTGGGTTCCTGGTCGGTGTGTTCGGCCTGATCATTCGCAGGCACCTGTGAAGGAAGTTTCGGAACAGCAGGATGGCGCATCTGTGGTTCCTGATCCTGTTGATTCTGCCTAATCTGTCCTGGGCTGCTCGGGTGCGGAGAGAGCAGCGACAGCATGTTCAGCGTGCCGGAGATTTGGGCGATGATTTGTGGACCGATAATAATTACATTAAAGATTTGCGCACAACTGCCAAAAACTTGAACATCACCAATTGTTGGTTGTGTATGCACCTTCCTGGGAGAGTGGGAGAAGGACTAACATTGCATGGAGTGCCTTTTGAGGAAAAAGATTTAATAAAGAATGCAACCTGGAGAAAACAGTTGTCTTGTGCTACAACAGAGCAATTCCAGATCCTAACCATGGGAGGTAATCTATGGACACAAATTTCTCGAGGTCTTATCCCGCCTTTGGGAATTGCTATGAACTATAGGGATATTCATATTTTAAATAATTTTACTGTTGTTATGTTTAATGATACTATAAAGAATATTAAGATGATTAATGTAGAAATGTCTGAAATTCGTAAAGTTACTTTGCAAAATCGATATGCTTTAGATATTATGTTAGCTGCCCAAGGAGGAGTTTGTGCTTTAATTCATTCACATTGCTGTGTTTTTATACATAATTATGAGCCAAACATTACAAAAACTGTTCAGGACATGGAAGATCGTATTGCTCAGCATCAATCTGGAGCTGATGGGTTTAATGCATCATTCTGGGACAGTCTGTGGTCCTGGCTTCCTGATGGATCATGGTTTCGCTCCTTATTGCAAGGGGTTGTTATTATTATTGCTATATGTATCTTATTATGTTGTTTTATTCAATGTATTCCTAATCTATTACAAATGTGTACCTCAGTCTTCCGGCGTGTGGGATCAGGTCATGAGGGAACTGTGTACTATGCCACTAAAACACCCCCTATCTTTGAATAAATAAAAAAGGAGGGAATGTGGTAATATATTTTATTAATCATTTTATCATTTTCTGTAAGGCCTTTGTATAACTAGCAGTAAGTCTAGGAAGATGTGGGCATTCTTGGTGGGGGTAGGAGTATCTTTGCTCAGAGTGCCTCATTCTGTTTTGATTCTGCCAGTTTAGAAGGAACAGGAAAATGGGTGAAAGTTCAAGGTACACAGTTGTGCTTTCTCATGGGACTTTCCAAACTTTCCCATGAGACTTTCCATGGCTGTATGATCTCATCCTAGCAAGGTAACATCTGGGACTTTCCAAGATTGTGTGTTCTCATGCTGGTGAAGTAATCTCCTGTTGAGGTCATTGTTTTCTGAATATGCATACTGTATATTTTGCTTGTGTTTTTTCTCAATAAATACTGCTACCTGAGTTCTCTCAGGGTTGGCATTTTCTCAGAGACAGTTCCCTGTGTCTCATTTCAAATGTCAATCCACCATAAAATGTACTCTATGTTTCCAGTAAAAATATTTTAACAAGCATATATTGTATAGAAACAGAAATACAATTAGCCCAGCATGTATCCAAATGCTCTTTTAGATAAAAGTGCCCACACTGCTTTTACAGAAGCATTAACAATTGATTATACCACATTTCAACAAATAAGGCAGCAGCACTACAGTACAGTATGACTTACCAGTAAGGCACAGGCATCTGCTATCATCAGCATGTAAAAGACATTGTTCCAACCAGATGAAGAAAGAAGACCAGCTAACAATGGTCCCAATGCTGCACCTAAAATACCATGCACATAAATTAAATACAGTGCAGGACCTGAGGCATATAATACTTCAGAATGAGCTTGAAAACTCACAGCTGGATGGATTTGCAAGCTGTTCTGAATGATAGAAAATTCAGCCCATTTTTCTTCCTATCCTCACTCATTTCCATGTGCAAATCAGAAGCGGAATCACAGAGCTGATGGTAAGCTAGTCCTCTTGTGACATTCACTTCACTGGGTTGTAATTAGTGTTATGGGAGTGCTAGCAGAACATCATTTTCAAGATTCACAGCTTGGGATCTTGTCGAACTTACCAACTTTTTATTAAAATATTAATGTACTAACATATTTACAGCTACAGTTGGCGCAGTGGTTAGAATGCAGTACTGCAGGCTACTTCTGCTGACTGCCGGCTGCCTGCAATTTGGCAGATCGAATCTCACCAGGCTCAAGGTTGACTCAGCCTTCCATCCTTACAAGTGGGTAAAATGAGGACCCAGATTGTTGGGGGCCATATGCTGACTCTGTAAAACCACTTAGAGAGGGCTGTAAAAGCACTGTGAAGCAGTATATAAGTCTAAGTGCTATTGCTATATTTGCATAAGAATTCCACCACTGCGCTGCATTGCACGTGTGTGTGTGTGTGTGTGTGTGTGTGTGTACCTTCAAGTCAGTCTTCATTCCTGGCAATTAAACATACAAAAATTATCTTGGCAACATTTTAGGAAATGGTTTGCCACTACCTTCTTCCTAGGGTTGGGAGAGAATGACTAACCCAAAGTCATTTGGCTGGTTTTGTATCTAAGTGGAACTAGAACTCACAGTCACCATTGAAAAAGGATGATGATTTATAACTGACACACACACAGACACAGGGTGCATCCCTACTGCAACCTTTTTATAAAGTAATTCTCACACTGGTAGAACATTCTCAAAATCTGGAGAGGACCAGGCTGGGAAAGGCTGATCAAGAGTTTCTTATCAAACTTTTCAACCTTTCGTTCTTGAGGATGATACCATACCATTCTTGATACCATACCATACCTATGGAGCCTGTTCCGTCAATGATGGCTGTAACAGTTGAGAGAGCTTTTGCATTTCCATGAAGACTTTTATGGGTACCCTTTAAAAACAAAATATTCAGATAGAAATAATTAAACACAGAGAAGAGAGACAGTGATAATCTTCATCTTACTTATATTGTAAATCTTTCTCAAATTATTTGATGTAACACTGAAAAAAATGTAATAATATTGCTACTGAATATTACTAATACACAATATATTTTCCTCCTCCTCTAGAAATTTTGTTCTTAATTTTTATATGTATTTATTAAAAATAATACAACAAAAATACTGTAGCAGATAATAATATGCTGCTTATAGAACAGAAAAGGACTCACCAAGTCAGCAGAGACAGCTGTCGTGATCAATGAGTATGGACCATTTACAAGAGCTCCACAGATGAGCAACATAACTTAAATTTAAAAATAAAAGTTGTATGTATTTAATATCATCAATAGTCAGCAGACGCAGAACCTGTTATTTAATTTTCATCCAACACTGGAAAACTCATACTAGTTTGCTATTGAAAGGAATAAGCACTAGGAAAATATATGAGTAAATTCTGCTAAATTCCATTTCTAATTTATTTGGAACCTGTAAACTATGCAAGGTGTGCCTATTGAAGCACATAAAGGAAACACATGGTGCAATCTTTTTAAATATAACTTTCTAAAGGAAGTATCACTAAGGCCGATGATGCTCATGCCAATTATTGTAATGAAAAGAAAATTTTTATTGCAGTCATTAAGCAGCAGAGCTATTTATAACACAGTACATAGTGACTTGTACTTTCACTTGGTTTATTTGTTAGGTTTTTATCCTCCCTTTATTACTTTATAAGTAACTCAAAGTGACAAACATATTTCTCCCTCCTCTTGTTTTTCCCACAACTGTAACAGCCCTGTGAAGCTAAGAGAGAGTGACTGGCTCAGAATCACCCAGCTGTCTTTCCTGCTTAAAAGAGGACTAAAATTCACTGCCTTGGTGTCTAACCCAGCCCCTTAGCTGCTGGATAATAATCAGTAGTTAATAAGCCATAGCCAATAACTATGGGCAATTAAACAACTGATAAATGTAAACATTGTAATGGTTTCCTGATACACTACTATCCACTAAAAAGCAGGGGTGTCAAACTCGATATCATTGAGGGCCGCATCAGGATTGTGTTTGACCTCAAGGAGCAGTGGTGGGATTCAATTTTTTTTACTACCGGTTCTGTGGGCTTGGTGGGCGTGGCAGGGGAAAGATACTGTAAAAACTCCAGTTAGAGGTGGTATTTGCCGGTTCTCCGAACTACTCAAAATTTCCGCTACCAGTTCTCTAGAACTGGTCAGAACCTGCTGAATACCACCTCTGCCAGGGAGCCATGGCAGGCATGGCCAGGGTGGGCATGGCCAGCTTGACATCACTTGTGTCAGGGGCGCCTGTGGTGGCCTGAGCACTCTGTAATGAAAACAGGCTCCCAAGTTCCATTTTTGGCTGCGATGGCTTCCTCAACCCTCTGCCAGCAAAAACGGAGCTCCATTTTCACTGGCAGAGGCACCATGGTCCTTTGCTGTTTCCAGGGCAGCCTCACAGGCCAATTCCGGCCCCCAGGCCTTGAGTTTGACACCCCTGCACTAAAGCAATGACCATAGTTAGAAAGAATCAGTATTGTTTCTTTCTTATTACCAAGCTAGAGAAATGGGAAATATTTTATTGAAGAAGAAAGCTATTTCTTTTCTTTTTACCATACATACAATCCAAGCTTCTATTCCAGTATTCTTAGACAATAAGTTGAGCATTGGTGAAGGAAGAGGAGGAGAAGAAGAGAGTAGGAAATGACAGTGATCTGGTGATGTTTTCAGCTGGGTTGGGCTACAATACTTGGGCTACAATACTTGATAAATGCTTGTGGGTAACACTCTGTTGGTTAGCAGACTTCCTTTATGAAAATAGGAGCTGTGAAAACTATTTTATTCTATCAGTTTGTTTGATTTAATTGTCTTTCCTTAGTTGTTGCAAAGCACGATCTGATGAGAAAAAAAACAAGGTATGGCCCAGATCATTGCTGTTGCTATGAGTATTACTGATCTGAAAAACAGAGATTCATGAATTATCCTACTCTTATGAGTGAATAAGGGAAACAGAAATGAAGTGAACGAAACAATATAATTATGAATTACAGTTTTAAAGCTGTATTCATTAGATATAAAATGAATGTCTCAATTTCCCCCACAAAACTGCCAACAAGTTTTGCAGATACACAGCTTGATGATTTCATCCCTTGAGAAAGTCAGCAAAAAAAGAAAGATGTAGAGAGGGCTGATGACATAACTTGAAGTGGTATCACTTAGAACATCAAGATCTAGTATCTCTAGTTTTAGAGAGCATTACATGGAATTATAGAATTTGCAAGAAAGTACATTATTATTGAATGTTAGACAATCCTTTTTATCAGTACCAGCAATACCAAAAATAATGAGTTTTGGTAGAGTCTTCATCACTGAATGGGTTAGCCATTTTTCTGAGTTGCTTTACCTGGTTCCATGCACTGAGTTGGCAGCTGAACTCAATGGCTAAATGGCCTTTCCCATCTATTATTAAGCATGTCATATCTCTTATTATTAATAATACTTATTCTTAGTATTATTAATATTCTTATTATCATTAATATTTCTCATTAATATTAATGATTAAAATAATTATTAGTTCTCCTTATTATGCTTATTATTAAACATATCATATCTCTTCTTCTTCTCTAGGAAGAATTGCCTGTTACACAGACAACCTAGCCCAGTCTTATGCTTTCCAATTGTAATCCAGAAAACATCTAGAGGGCACCTTATTGAGGACATTTTCATTGAAACACATCATTTGAAAATTATTTGTTTTCCGAATCTCTCCTTCAGAATAATTTATTTGGCCTTAACAGAAATTATCTCAGTGTGACCCAGACTGTTAATTTTAACCATAGAAATTCCAGTGTTAAGTAAGAATTGCAGTGGATTTATATTTAAACAACCCAAATGAAGGGGGTAGGGAGAAGGAAAAATAAAGCATAAAACTTACTTATTGTGGCCTCAAAACCCATTTTGCTGATTGCAGAAAATATATATAGCTAGGACAAATACAAGTAGCAGAGTTAGTTCAAATCATTCTGTAATAAATCAGTCTGTCTTGGCTACATGTCATTTATAAAATTAGCATTATTTTTCATTCTAGAATTCTATTTTCATTTGTCATTATTCAAAATTGCAGAAATGGGTTCTAGGGAAAGAAAAATGCTTAAATGCCCACAATACTAGGGTACAAAAATGCAACTCTCTTTCATTAAGCCTGCTTTTGTTTATACATTATAGCTCAAAGAGCCATCAATGCTTTCATCATTGTCATCATCATCTTCATCTTCTTCATCATCATCATCCACCATCTCATAACTTACAGTGGGTCCAGCTATCAACAGCATCATGCCACAAGTTGTAGCCCTTTTTTTGAGTCGGTCTGATATTACACCTGCTAAAATTCCACCTGTATAAAAAAAGAGAGGTGCAAAATGTAGCAACATTCTTTGTACATTCACAACTGAACAAAATAACACTATAAAAGTAATTTTTCCTTGGTTTTTAAGAAGTGCCCTTCAGTATATCATCCACAAAGCTATGATTACCATTAATTCTGCAGTGAAAAATCTCCTCTATTTACTCTTCAACTGACAACAATGAATATTTGTCTGTTTTTATCATCCTTTCCAATTCTAGCCCAGTCACCCACTTCATCTTTTCTACTGCCACATAGCAATACTGAGCAAAAATACCACTTCACACCAAGCTACTATAGATGTGGAAAAAATAAAAAAAATATCCTTCACTTCCGACCCTTACAAAATGGAAATGACTCACTTGCATCTCCATCATAACTTTGTTTATGTTGCATGCTTTATTCGCAAATATGATCAAAGACAGCTGAGCACTTCCTATGAGGATTAAATGGAAAACTCTTATATCATTTTTCCCTTGAAAATCTTGCTAGGATCAAGGAAGGATGAGGGTGCCTAAAAATGATGAACTAGAAAGAGCAGCAGCATTTCAAAAAATAATTTTATTATGTTTTGAAATACACCATAGCTGAGCCAGAAGTAAATAAATTCAGTTCTCATACACACTAAATAAATCATAAATAACCAGAGCTGGTTTCAAAGTGATGGGAGTTTCTGTACAGAAATCACATTGCTGAACCCTATAAACGTTCAATTTCTACTCTGTCAACAGTAGTATTTGTTCCATGACTTCAGTTGTCACTGTTTGCTCCCAAGCATATTTTTCTTATCTACTTGATATAATATGGTATGCCATTATATCTTTGCCAATCTTTTACTTAATATGGGAGGGATGATATTGTTATCGAATCCATTCATAGACTTTTCAGAACTATTTTTCTACATCAGTTTTGAATGCTGCAATTTCTATCCAATTTCTAAGAATATATCCCAAAGATGCCTACTTTTCTTGCCCCATATAAACTGTTATTAAATATCAGAACCACCACTCTCATCCAAAACTTCCGTCAGAACTGCCACCTCACACCTGTGCTCTGCTATCACTAGTCTGCCATGGACCCTGGGGGAAGGTGGAAGGGATGGAGAATGCTTGGGGAAAAGTAAAATTAATGGAGACAACGTTTCAAAGTCACTCTGCTATGTGAAGAATGCAATGGGAAGTGCCTAAGGGGGAAAGTTACACTTGGGGATTTGGCACACAAATTTCAGTTCTGGCTTTGCTCTACTGTATTTCACTTGACCTTTAGTAAACCTTTCTCAACAACTGGAGTCAAAGATTGTTCTTACTTAAAGGTTCAAGTTGAGGCAGGTCTGATAGCTCCGTTAAAGATACTCTCCAATAATTTTCTCAAGTCAGCAACCAAGCTTTAATTATCAGTATCTACTCCCTGTTTTAAAGTATTTCTTGTCTCTAATGTTTCAGAATTTGATTTAAAAATCCGAAGACTCATATATGTGTAAGTTTCAAAAATAATAAACAGGTCATAGTTGCACACTCACCAAAAATTCCTCCAACATCAAATAGGGTAGAAAGATCACCTGCCTTTTTGGCATCAAGATGCTCTACCAATGAAAAATAAAAATATATCAGTTAACAGTTTAAATATTTTCAAGTGCCATAATATTTCCCAAGAAAGTAGGTACAGCATGTCTAAATTACTTTTTTGGAACTATAATAAAGAGAAAAAAATTATTGGATCATTTGGAATCATATTGAACTTTTTGCATCCCGTCTTGTACCTAGTATTAAAGTAGAAGAATCTCATATCATCTCACATAATTGATATTAAGCTATATGAAAGGAAAAACCCCTCTGAGATAGAATTTAGTTTGTGATTTTTAGTGTATTTCTTCTTCTCTTAATAAAGGATTGTTCTATTTCAACATGAAGTATAAATAATGGATTCTATGTTTTATTCTTACAAATACTTTAAAAAATTAAGTTTCTTTCTCCTATAATTAGTTTCTCATAACTTTTACAAAATGCAAATGAATTAAAATAAAATACTAGACATCTCATACACCATTCGAACATTGTTTCAGAAATGCAGGTAGTCCTTGAGTTACGAATGTAATGGAGCCTGCCTATTCCATTTGTAGCCCAAGGATTCGCAGGAGTAAATCTTGTACAATGAACATGATCACTCCCTCTTTTCGGCCATACATTCGCTAATCGAATGTGCGGCTCGTTAAGTGAACATGAGATATCTCGGGATGGGGAAGGCTATGGGAGGCCTAGTAATGGAACAGGTCACCTACTTCAGACCACCCAAGGCCTCCCCTACCCACAGATACTTTCCCTCCCTTGGGTCCTCACAGCTGCTTCCTCCCCCAACTTGCCATGCCTGGTGACTTACATTATGAAGATCTGTCTCCTCTCCAGCCTCTCCTCTCCAGCTTGCTTCCTCCTTTCTCGTCAGTAAAGGGCTTGAAGAAGGCTTTGGTGATAAAAAAGGAGGAATGGAAGGCCCCGCATGACCCTCCAGACGTTCTTTCCTACCTCCAGAACCCTCTTCAAGCCGTTCGCTGGCAAAAAATGTGGACTGGAAGTCCCCACAAACAGCTTGAAAAAGGCTTCAGTTATGAAAAAGGAGGTGCGGAAGACTGTGTGCAGCCCTCCAGGCCTCCTTTCTCACTTTTCAAGCCATTTGTGTGGACTTCGAGTCCACATTTTTCACCGCTGAATGGCTTCAAGAGGACTCTGGAGGTGGGAAAGAAGGCCTAGAGGCTGCACAAGGCCTTCCACGCCTCCTTTTTCATCGCTAAAGCATTCTTCAAACCATTCACAAGCACTTCCAGTCCACATTTTTCACCACTGACCGACTTGAAGAGGGCTCTGGGGAGTGAGAAAGGAGGCCTGGAGGGCAGTGCACAGCCTTCCACGCCTCCTTTTCATCGCCAAAGCATTCTTCAAGTCTGCATTCCGGTCTGCATTTTTCGCTGCCGAAGTGCTTGATGGTGGGGGATAGGTTGGGTGAATATTGCAGAGCCTCTGCAGTCATTCATAAGAATGAACAACTGCCATGGTGCTGCAACATTCATAATTTTGGAACTTGTTCACAGACGCTAGGGAGCACTTATCATGTAACTTTGAACGTTTGCTAAGGGAACACTTATAACCTGGTGATTACCTGTATTTCCTCATCTAAACAGAGAAACCAAATGACTATTGGTTGGCAAAAAAACCAGTGGAAATAACTTTGGACTTCTTGCCAGCTGCCATATTGAGTTTCCTTTTGGGAAGCTGGCAGGGAGCTTTGGAAAAATTCCTTCCTTCCTTCCTTCCTTCCTTCCTTCCTTCCTTCCTTCCTTCCTTCCTTCCCATCCTTTTCTAGTTGGCAGGTAAATGGCTGTGGCTGGATAAGGGTGAGAGCAAGGGATTACAAGACTGGCTGGGAAACATATGTCCTAATTTTTGTCACACACACCTCAGTTTCCTGTATCTCTCTGTTTTTTCTTACTCCAATCGGCAATTGTTATGAGTAGATATTTAGCTGATGAAATCATTATAGAACATACACGTTTTTAGGAAATGGTAGTTTATATAATTGGATATAATCAAGCTTTTTGTTAACTTACAAAAATAACTTAATTCATCACATCTATTAAGTCCAATTCTGATAAATGTTTGCCTGTTATTATGCTTTTTAAAACCACCACTCCCAAAGGACTTAGTTGAGTAAAGTTGTGTCTCTAAATTTTTAATAGCATACTTGGAAAAAGTTTAACCATATTGAATTCTTTCTTAAATATGATTTGTGGCAATATTTTATATGACCAGCCTTCCATAATTCTTTATGTAAGGACTAGGACTTTAAACTAGGACACTTACCTACATTAGTGATGTATAGTGGTAGCCAGAAAAGAAAAGTGTAGCTGACTAATTTGGCAAATAATAGGCAGAGAGAAAATTCTACCACTCCCTACAAAGAATGGAAAATAACATTAATTTGAAAAGGAAAAAAACTAAGCATTTTACTTTGGGCTAATTTTTGTGCAAGGATTTCTGTACAACATATAAGTGTTGAATATTACACAGATATAGTTAAATAATAATATAGGATCATGCATAAACAGCCTCTGTTCAAGGAGTAATCATTGATACAAAGGGTCTGCAGTTATATACCCTCTGTAAGATTGAACCAATAACATTTATTTCAATATATGGGATAATGGATCCATCGGAAATTTCTATAGCAAATGAGCCTATAAGGTAACATCAAAAAAATCTCTTTCTTTTGCTATCATTTAAGAGTGACTATGATATTGGAATCTTTTGAACTTGGGGGTTGGGGGGGGGAGGAATCTTCTTGCATAGTCCATTCTAATCCCTCCTCTCTTTAAGTGCACAACCCTTTTTGCTAATTGAATGTTACATCATCTAGAGTGTGTCAGCCCCCCATCCATCTTGAATCGGATTCAGAGCTGTCACAAGGGAGGATGGGTAACTGTGGGAATGAAAGTAAAGTGAGAAGGGAGGATAGCTGCAACAACATTCTTTCATCAGAGCTCAAGGCCGAGTCCCTGGAGTTTGGAGGGGAGTGACCGGACTTGGCTGGAGTTCAGAATGGAGGTGGATTGGAGAGTGTGACTTGAGGGTCATCAGTAAGGGGGCTGGGTGTGAGTTTAATATAGCAGGAGAAAATGCGGGGTTTCAGATCCGGGTTTTCCCAGATGTGCCAATATGACTTCTCTAATGAATTCTTACTTGGATGTCATATTAGTCTCTGAGTGCTGATTTGAGATGGAGTGTGTGGTTGGAACACTGACAGAGTGTTTTCTTCTCTGGAATAATGCCCATGAATGGTAATTCCAAAGCCATGCATTAACAACAATCCTGATGGTTTTCTAGGGATCTATAAGATTGGTTCAGGTTTCAGTTTAATTAAACCTTCTCCTTTCAAATGAATTATTGTTAAATTGTCAAGTTCACTTAGTGTGTTGAATAAAATCAGGTGCTTTCAGTTTGATTAAAAAATCTTGCACATGCATATACATACTTTGATACAGTAGAACTGAATCTTGAAATCAAAGAGATTCAAATCTGACTGTAAATTCACATTAGAAATTGGTTGATTGACATATGTCTAATGGTTTTATTCTTCATAGTCCCCACAATCAAATTAGAATTTGGCTGCTGGCCTATTTCCAATGATCCCCCACTACCATTACTAGAGAAGCTGGCATACTCACAGGTATTTGCAAAGCACCAGTAAAACTTATAGCAGCATTTCCATTTCCAAAGTGTTCGTATCCTCCATTAAGATTCAGTGGCTTTGTGCAACTTTCATTGCTCCGTAGCAGACAATGCATTTCTGGATCCTATAAGAGAGACCCCATCAAACTTAGTGTAGGCAGTATGTCTCTTCTCTTTATAAACTAAGCAACTGAAATATTGTAATGTACAGTAAAAAAAAAAGATATATTGATATTTATATACTGAATATTAAGCAAGCATTTCATGTTCTATGTTGGGGGGGTCAAACTGGATTTCTTCGAGGGCTGGATCAGCATTATACTTGTCTGCAGGCTAGCGCGGGGTAGGGAGCGGGAGTGAGATAAGACAGCCACCCCCTGCAGCATCCTACCAGCCAAAATGTGTGGCCCCCACGCAGCCCATTTTCAGTCAGGAGAGTGCTGCTGGGGGCCGAGGAGGCCAAAAATGGGCTGTGTGGGACTTTGCAGGACCTCCACGTGGCCTGTTTTTGGCCGGCAGAGGGCTGCTGGAGGCCAGGGAGGCCAAAAACAGGCCACGGGGGTGCATGTGGCCCCCCCACAGCCCGTTTTGGCTAGCAGAGGCACTTTTATATTTCCAGGCTGGACCTGTAGGCCAGATTTAAGCACCCCACAGGCTTGATGCAGCCCGCAGGCTTTGAGTTTGACACCCCTGTTCAGGGGTGGGATTCAAATTTTTTAACAACCGGTTCTGTGGGCATGGCTTAGTTGGTGGGTGTGGCTTGGTGGTCATGTGACTGGGTGGGCGTGGCCAACTCGACATCACTCACGTCAAGGAGCGCTTTTCCTCGCCTGGCCTCTCATGACAGCGAGGATGCTGCAATGGTCGTAAGTGTGAAAAATGGTCATAAGTCACTTTTTTCAGTGCCTTTGTAACTTTGAATGGTCACTAAATGAACTGTTGTAAGTCAAGGATTACCTGTACAAAAATACAAAAATCTTTGCTTGCAAAAAGCTGCCCTAAATACCAATCATTAGATTAAAAATACCTGCAAGCTGGAGTTACAAATCAGGCACAGTGTCAGAGCACCTTGAGGAATTAAAATAGTTAAGTTGTCAGATATTGTTTAAAACATCACTTTACTTACAGTTGATGATTTTACTGTACAGTTTACATCCTTAGGATCTGAAATTATGCAATAGGAAAAGAATTAATTAACATGCATATGGCATTTTTTTCAAAATGTTGCCAACTGCTATAATAAAAAACTATTATTATGAAAGGGCACAATAATGGAAAATTGTTGTAAGTATGAAAGTTTTGTTAAACCTATATTTAAACTTGGAGATGGGCTAAGGTTACAGATTCTGTCCTATCCTGGATTCAGTTCTACCTTTTAAAGGTTATTTTGTTATTTGACAAAGAAAAGCAAGGAGATTAGGTTTTATTTTATCGCTGTGAATAGCACTGATTGATTGACTTTTTGTTTGATTCCAAATGAAAAAATATTCAGAATCTGAATATGTGTATGTATTTATGTGTACATTTTTATACACATACATATACCTATACACATTTTACATATATACACATATATAAATCCATTTTACCATAGGTACTTACGTTCAATAAGAAACAGGTAGCATATAATCCCCATTAAGGATATTATAATGCCAGGTACCACAAAAGACAAGCCCCAGCAGATAGATACCCAGTAGCCAGCTATTAAGGATCCTAAAATATTTCCTACTGAAGTGTGGGAATTCCATATCCCCATTATCAATCCTCTCCTACAATGAATGAAAAAGAAAAAAAAAGGTTAAAATTCTCACTAACATTAACTATGTGCAGTGGAAATATTCGCATATTTAAAATTTGGGTGGTCCTGTGACTGGGTGGGCATGGTCAACTCAATGTCACTCACATTGAGGGGCGCCTCACCAGCCTCTACTTGCCCCTCCCCTCCCAGATACCCCTTGCCTGCCTGCCTGGACTCCTTAGGGCCCCAACAGAAAGCAGTTGTTGGAGCTAAGCAGCCCCCACGAGAAAGAGTTGGCAAAACAGCTGATGTTTTTTGATGAAGCATTATTTTATTAGAATTAAAGAGAGAAGAATAGAGAATTTACCTTCCTTTTCCAAACCAGTTGCTAATGCAAGTGACCACACTGGGCCAGCCAGTAGTTTGTACCAATCCATTAGCTACCTGAAAAGTTTTTAATGGCAAAGGTTATCCTGCAGCAAAATGTTTCATAGCTACAAAATACAGAATAATAAGCTAATATTTAATACAATATTTAAATTTATGGTACACATTCCAGAAAAAATATATTATGATTGTTCATTAGCACAATAAATCAGCTAGATTTCAAGTCTCATCCTTGTACTACTCTTTTCTGTCTGTACTACATCAAATTAGCCATTATAATTTGACCTCTCTGGGTCATTTGAAACATATAGAGTAACTGCTGTGCAACAGAAGGGCATGTACTATGTGATATTTTTATTCTCCATCTATTTAACTGAAGGAGTTGCAGTGTCAAAGGTGCAAAAGCAATAAAAGTGAAAGGAGTATTGATTTATGCGTGACCCCTGGAGAGAATAAATAATCAAGCATTATTTAGTTCAGAAGCAGATAGCAATCCTCTCAGTTGTTAAATAGTAGAGCTGACAGAAAATGCAACATCTTTTGGAATATACTAGGCATCTTCTGCTTTACCAAAGATTTATGTTTCTCATTAGGAAATGTGTACTTTGGAAGAGTAAAGAATTGAAGTCAACATTTTCTTTTTTTAATTACCGTATTTGCCAGCGTATAAGGCGACTTTTTGCCCTGAAAAGATGCCTCCAATTGGGGGTCGTCTTATATGCCGGGTCGTCTTATACGCCGGCAAATAGTAATTGGGAAGCACTGCGGCTGCCCGCGGCTGAGGCACTTTGCGCACCGTGGAAGCGAATCCCGTGAAGCCGAAAGGAGCAGCCAGCCTTCTCCCAGCTCCCAAGGAAAGCGAGGCTCGCACCGCCCGAGCTCCGCTGAGGTATCCGGCTGGGGCTGTCAGGAGTTGTTACCGCTGGCGTGGCTCGCGCGGCTCCAGTCCAGCGTTGCCTCGGGAAGGGAAAGGCAAAGCCGCGGCTCTTCCTTTTTGCCTTTCCCTTCCCGAGGCAACGCGGGACTGGAGCCGCGCCAGCGGTAACAACTCCTGACAGCCCCAGCCGGATACCTCAGCGGAGCCCGGGCGGTGCGAGCCTCGCTTTCCTTGGGAGCTGGGAGAAGGCTGGCTGCTCCTTTCAGCTTCACGGGATTCGTTTCCACGGTAGACAAAAGTGCCTCAAAAAAAAAAAAAGTGCAAAAGTAGAAGGCGTGCGGAAGAGGGGCGGTATATAACAAACTATATTTTGAGTGGAAATGTTGGGGGTCGTCTTATACGCCAGGTCGTCTTATACGCCGGCATATACGGTATTTATATATTGTTTTGGAAATAGACTCCTACAAAGTACATAGTACAACATATGTTTGTTTTGTTTCAATGCAAAATCCAGCTACTTTCAATGAAATATCCAACTTTTAAAGGCAGATTTAGAAATTAGTTTGAATTCTTCTATTTCCTAACAATCAACTGCTCTTAATCAATAGTAGTTTAGACTGTTGTTTTGAGCTGCAAAACAGATAAACATGAATTATAAAATTTCTCCTCAGAGTAAAAATTCTCAGAATAACTACAAAACAGTTAAAGTGTTAAAAATGGGTTTATCTGTAGAAGGAATAATACAAACTTTTATATCAAATAATAATAGAAACTCTTTTATCAAAGAAAAAAATTATACACACCCACCCATCCACCTACACACCATGTTTCTCCTAAAACACGACCCACTCCAAAAAGAAGGCCCAGCACTGTTTTGTGCACATGTGTTAAAATTAAGTCCTACCCCCAAAATTTAGCCCTATTTAAGCACATGCACAGCTGGTCCCCATTTTCTCATGTCGCTTGTAGTGCGGACAACACTGAGGAAGCAAGGGGGGAAGAGTGGAGGGAGAAAAATATACTATGTATGTATGTATGTATGTATGTATGTGTTAGCCTTGGAAGCCATATTTTATTTAGAACTTCAAGGCTGCCACTGTCAACTCGTAAAGCATTCCTGGCCTGCTCTTGAGTTGCCATAGCCAGGAGTGGGGAGAAGCTCGCTTGCTATGACTAGAAGCACATTCCACGCATACCTTTCTCCAGATTGCATCCCAGGTTACTAGAGCTAGCTGGAGAGGCATGTTTTCTGCAGTCCACAAAGTGCTCCGTTGGAGAATGTGATTTATGAGAAACCCTGGGAGGAAGGGAGAATAGGGTCATAGGTGGGCAGTAAATTTCATGGGGCAGAGCTGACTGCACTTACATGTTGCTCCTAATAAATAATTGGATTTCTTTTGAAACTTGGCTCAAAGCTCATGAATTAATTAGGGCATCCGTCAGAACCCTGACAGCCACATTTAGTGCCTGGGAATTTGGGAGAAGGGATTTCATAGAGAGGTGGAAGATTAGACACAAGACAATCTTTTCATAGAGTCAAGGACAAGTTTCCATGCACCTGGAGAAGTGTGTCTGGGGGAATGTCTCCAGTTGGGATGATGGTTGATGGGATGGATTGGTTGGTACAGGGGATGGGCTTTTGATTTTCAGTTAGGAAGGGAAAACCCAGATCTCTCCGATTTGGGTTTTCCCAGATGTGCCAATATGATTTTTCAATAAATGTTTACTTGGATGAACTTTGTGTCTGAGTGCTGAATGAAATGGGGAATTTCATTGCAACAAATTGGAACCTTTGTGTGTGTGTGTGTGTGTGTGTGTGTGTATTTCTATAAAAGAAGAGATTTTCCTTGGTAATTTTTACAAACTGTACTACTTTTGCTATGCAGAATATTCAGTGAAAGCAGGAATCACTAAGAAATGAACTGGAGAAATGTAATCATAGTACCTTTATACAAGCCTAAAATATGATCACATTTTGGCATGTTATACACTGGTTTGGTCAATGTACTTCAAGAAAGCATGGGCCTGCTCTGCAAGAGGTGGGTATGGATTTGTCAATGTTAAACTGGGGGGGAATAATATGTGTTTTGGTCCTTTTAAAAAAAATCATATTATTTTCAATGTTTTTTTTAGCTTTGTTTTGTCTTTGTTCAATTTTTCTTCTGGATTTGGATTTTAATTTTTGAATAAAATAAAAAAAGAGAATTAGATGAGCCAATGTAAGACTATATAATCAATAGTTACTAGCCACAATATTTAATAATAACACTAAAATGCCTCCAAACTATGGTTGGGATACATCAACAAGAAAATGCGGCACCATAGATGCATTTATATTCTTAGGCTGTACTTGAAAGGTTTCAAAAAATAACCTAGTATGCTTACCTGAGCAATGATGTAGTACCACAAACTATGTATATTACAGAAATAGCCAATTCCAAATAATGCAGTAAAGAATCCACTGGCAAGCATCCCACCACTGAGATAGTATCGAATAGGCAAACGTTCTCCTATTATGCCACTTTAAATTAAGGTTAAAAAGATTAATTTTGAATGCATATTGAATTAAAACTAATTATAATCATAGCTCTCTGAAAACCAAAACCTTACAAATTATTAAAAATCCTCAAAATATAGATTTCAAATGTAATTTCAAGAATATTTTGCCAAGATTATTAAAATGTCTCCAGTATAATCAGGTCCAACATATGTATCTATGATACCAAAGGATAGCTTGTTGAATCACTATTCCCAACACGAAGAGGTAGGAAAGGGACACAGAGGCTTTGAGAAGCTCAGTGAAAAGCAAATAACAGGATGACAATTATTTAAAATCATTAAAACATAGGTTTTTGAATGGCCTAAACGAATACTTCTTGGTGGACTCTATTTATGCATGTAGATAGAAAGTGGCTTAAAGTGAATTTATACAACCCAAAATAGTTTTCTTACATTTCAAAATGAAATACTATAGCTTAGCAGTAGCAGCATGAATCACTGGTATTTGAAACATTTTGGGGTTTTGCAGAGAATTGAATCAATGTCAGTTTCTCACATTTCTTTCAATTTTAATTACAATAAGAAATATTTCATGTTTTGATTTGGTTCTTTCAACATTTCTCATTCAGTAATATTCTCTTTGCTTCCCAGAAACCTCTAAGCAAAATGCTGACCAAGCTCAATGATAGAATAATATTCTGTATTGATGCACTTAACTTATGAAACAAGAGTAAGAAAACGTACCTCAAATACATTCCGACAGCATAAGCACAGAGAAATGAATAATCCAGGGCTCCCAATAACTGCTTGTAGTTGCTTTTATCTAGGAAGACAGACAGACAGACACACACTTCAAGGGACCGAATTGCTTAAATACAAATAACCTTTATAAACAGTGATTATCTGTTCATATTTGTGTTTTGTATAAAAATGGCTTCAAATAATTTAAAGAGAAAATCGTTTTCTCCAAGATCAAATTATAGTAAAAGAAAATGTACCTTTATGGTTAAAAGTACATAACTTAATAATTATACCATTATACAAATGGAAATTATGCAGTTTAAAATGGCCTTTCATATCTTAACTGGCTGAGGAATTCTGGGAGTTGAAGTCCACAAGTCTTAAAGTTGCCAAGGTTGGACACCCCTGGTCTAAATAATACCGTCCCTGCATAACACGTTCATATTCAGTAAATGCATTGGGGAAAGAAAGGCATGTGCTGGCTTGGTATATTCAGCTAAAACTGTGCCAAGAACAAAGTGCTTAAGCTGTATTTGTACTATCTGTCAAAGGGGATGCATAATACCATCCACAAAATCCTGGAGATGTGATGAAGGGTTGCAGTCATTATGTCTCCCTTTCACACTTACCCTTGAATATGTCATGTGAACAACATTGCTAGTATTTGTGCTGCCTAGCAATACATTTAATACTGAACTGGGAAGGAAAAAAGAATGTAATTAATTTTAAACTTCTATATCACTAATCTTTACAAGATTCAGGTCAAATAATGTAGCTTGTTTTTGTTTTTTTTTACATTACACATAGATATCAAAAAAATGCTTCACTGAACTTCTTAATGTTCCTGACTTACTTCAAAAAGTATTTTCTTCTTATAAGATTAAAAAGTTCAGATAAGGATGTGTTTAGAATAAAATTGATGGAGAAAAATCTATCTATCTATCTATCTATCTATCTATCTATCTATCCTTTTCCGATTGTCCTATTTCAAGCAGTGTTTTACTTCAATTATTTGTTTGCTAATCTTTTCGAATTATTATGGTTGCTTGCACAGTCAGATAGATGGCTAAACTGGATTTGGCCTTTTTATGCACCAACTGAGTCCTTTCCAAGGATCTGGGATTAGGTAGATGTTTTTGTCTGATGGTGATAAAAGGATGTAAGATAGTCCAAACAAAGATGCTAATTGCAATTGATAGACAGTGATTTTTGTCAATTCCCATGGTGTTCTATTATTATTATGGTTTGTTACAATCAGCCAGATGTTTGGACTGGATTTGGCATTTTTGTTTGCTTATCAGGTCCTTTCTCGAGGACCTTGGATAGGCAGATATGAATGCTTTAAGGTGTTACAGATACTTCTAAGTAAAGCTACCTTTTGACTGAAGGTGAATTTAACAATTCCAATGGTGTTCAAGTGGTGCTCCGATTATTTTGGGATTGCACTCAAGGCACATTATGGTTGGTCACACACTCTTCGTTATTATTATTATCAGAAGTAGGGAGACCTACTACTCACCAAAAGGTTCCCAGCCACAGCGAGAATTATTATATAATGTTTTAACAGGTGGAATGTGGATGCCATTTTCTTCATGGGTATCCCGCTCAATAATTTGAAGAGTAGTACAGTGTTTATGCAGCTCTCCCTAAATTAAAGTGGAAGAGAAGGGAAATGCTGTTGAATATTTTATTTTGTTGAGTCTTTACCTTACTGGAACAAGCTATCAGATACTGGAAATGAAGTTAAGTAAGTTATTTTATATTATATTATTTCAAAACTTGATAAGGCTACTTCAAACTTTCAAATTTTAGGCAACATGCGTTATTCAGTTTAAAATTTATCTGGCATAGTATTTATTATAAAATTAAATGTAAAGTTAAGCACCCCATTTCCTGATTCTATTAACTTCTATGGATTATAATTTTCTTGACTGCACATATTTACTTTTTTATTTTTATGCTTGTTCACTGCCCAGAATCACTTGTTTGAGATGGGTGGCCATACAAATCGAATGAATGACTGAATGAGTTATCTTACTCTGTATTCTTTTAAAACCCGATAAAGTTAATTCAGACAGATTATAACTTTTATGTTTATCACAAAACTTGATAAGGCTAATCAGCCACAAGTAAAAGTTAAATGAAAACCATAAAAAGATTTGGACAGCTTTTAAGAGAATATCCAATATAATTTTCCAGATAAATTCATCACAACATATCTATATCCTTACAAACATCCTAAATGCATATTCAAGTGAAATGAAGCCCTTTTAAGATGCATTCACAAGTTTTACATATCTTTGAATACAGCATCTTTGTAGAATGTTAACCAAATAATAGTTTGTTATCCATATTTTATGTAGTTTTATTATGGTACATCTATCTAGTTCTAATTGTCATCCAGCATTTTTATAGAACTACTGCACTGTCATGCGCAGTTACGCTTTTAGGGAAAATAAACACATACTTCCTTGTTTGACAGCATCAGGATATAGAAAAAAAGTTACTTCCTTTTTGCTTACCTTAACTATACTGATTGGCTTCCTTGATAAATGAAAACTAACATACAGCAGGAAAGTCAAGACAAATATGAAAGCCCTATACCTGTAACAAAACAAACATTTCATGCTTTGCAGATATATTATTTGGCAGAAATATATTAGCAATTATTTTAGGTTATTCTATTATATCCACATTTCTTTTCTCTGTACACAGCTAATTAGTAACAATGTGAAAAATGCAGGTAAAATCAGTTAAGTAAGATTCCATTTGACTTACACAATTTTCAAAATGTAACAAGGAAAAACTACTTTGTCATTAAAATAACCAGAAGGGTATTTGGCATTGATTAGGGAGTTACATAAAAACATATTTCATGAGTACATTTTCCCAAAGATTAATAATTTAAGCTTTGGCAGATCTTAGGTATAGTTGCATCAGAAATTTGCATCAGCCACAAACACTGCTGGATAGGTAGAAAAATATTAAAATAGCTTCCAGTTGTTCTGAAAGTTTTCATGGCCAGGGGTGTGATATCTATATCACAAATAAAATGTGCAATTTTTCAATAAATTTCTATGGGTGTGATTTTTCAAGATATTGATTGTCTAGTTGTAAACATTATCTAATCTCTAGGATATGAAAAATTTCATTTGTGTTTGGTATATCAAGACAGTAAAGATTATACGACTTTCTACCGAGTTAACCGACAAATCTTATACATACACTCAATGGTTCTGATCTAAACCCTCCCCCTCCCAAGTTTATGGATCATGCCCAACAATTATATTAAAGCACTTGTTAGAAATACAGTATATCCACAGTATATTACTACAGCCAAAAAAAGTATAAATACAGAGAAAACAAATACACATTTTAACAATAGATATTCTGAATAAATCTATTTTAATGTAGATTTGTTAAAAAGGAAATCAAAGCCAGGTTCCTTTTCAAGTAATAATAGACCACAACTTACCATTGGTCTTTTGTAAATGAAGTGATCAAACGAATCCCAGGTGGAAGCTCAGCCATTTACTTGAGTACCAAGTTTAACTTTTTGTTACTCAGATGCTTCAGATTTTTGTTCCAAGTTTGCAGTAAACCAAAATGTAATGCTGACTACATTTGTTCCTTGATGTTACCAATCACTGAGGGGTTAAGTCTTTTCCCATATACCTAACTTTATACAAATAGAATATTTTCATGCCATCAGTTTATGCATTCCTTTTTGAATATAAGCCCATTGAGTTCTTTTGAACCAATTTTTAAGTAAGAGTTCATAGGATTGCAGTTAAAATCTTAAATTAAGGATATCAGCTTTATCATAAAGATAAATATAAATTCAAACAAATGCATTATCTTTGTATTTCATTCTGTGGAAGAAAAATGTATTGAACAAAAAGAATCCTGAAAAGTTATGTGTTATCCCAGGGTTAGCTCTTTTTTCAAATTCAAAGCCATAACCAACATACTATATTAAAACGAATTATGAAGTGATGGAATTCTGTAGTCCCAAATTATTTGATTCTATAGATGTCAAGATATTCAGATTCATTTTCTGGAATTTGAATACTCCAACTTGCCATTCATCCAAATATGTGAACGTGAGTCACATACCTTGCAACTGTGAAAGAAATAGGTGGTATTAAGGCCATATGTATATTTTTTACTGAAAACCTTATCATTCGATGCTGCTTTATTTATTTTAGGCCTGTTTTCAATCTACAGTCTACAAATATGCATAATTTCAAAGATTATACTTTCAGTTCTGTATACTTGATATGAAACTTTAAAAAATTATTTTATACCTATCAGTTTTTTAGGGATATTGGAGGTGGGGGGTAGAGTGCTCTCCTTTCATGAGTGATTTGTCTATTCTCTAGTCAATTTCACAAACCTACAAGTTACCAAATTTTATAGTTCTGTTTTATTTTCCTAATGTTTGATTTTCTATATTCACGTAAGTAAAATATTCTTTCTGCTAGGAGGTCATGCAAAACCAAAGATTCATGCAAAATGTTTAAAAAAAAGAGGACAGATGAGAGTACCTATCTTATATTTTTCAAGAGAGGGATTCGGCGTATTATGGGTTATAATAATCATATAGCACTGTCTTTAGTTGTCTTGGAAACTAAATATGAAGAGGATGAAATACAAATGTCAAAGCAAAACTTAAACAACAATTCTTCCTTAATTGTAGTGCTTGGCCCATTAACTTTTCTGGCACAGCCCTGGATATCTATAAATTACAAGACTGATTCCCCATTGTGTAACAAAAGCAGCCCCAAGTATACTCTCTTTCCAAAATGATGCTACTAAAATAAAAGCAAGAATGGTGGACCTAAGAATTTCTTGGTTCTATGATATGAATAATATTTGGATCCGCTTCCTTTGGACCACCATTGAGATTAAGCAATGATTTGTTGTAGAAAAGAACTTCATCTTTTAAAAACTTAAATAACAGAACCAGCTAACTAATTGACATCCATAATAATGGTGAAAAAGAAAAGAAGAAAGAGTGAGAGAAAAGGAGGAGGAAAAGGTTATGGTGAACAGCACCAGTTATCACACAATAATGGTAGGTCAGGAATGGATGCTGCATCTTTTCACTTGCTTGCTTCATCACCTGTCACTTTTCAAATGAAGTTTAAGACTGCCAGACTCTGGCTATTCTACAATGTCCTTTATCCTAGGCTCTGTTTTGTAAATCTTAGAATTCTAGTAAAAATAAAACAGTTATTGCATGTTTGAAATCTGTACTGTTGAGTTGACAATGAGCCTGAAGGATATAAGACATGTGTGACCTGAAAGCTTCTGGTTTTTTATATAATCACAATTTATAAGATAATTGTAATCAAGAACTTGGCTTTTGAGCCATCAAGATTAAAAATAATTTCCTGAAGATAAAATTAGCTAAAATTTGGGATTAAATCAGAATTTGTAAAAGGCATTAATATTCTTGATGCTAGTGTACTGCATGGAAAAAATGCTACTGTTGAATGAATCTTTCTAAGCTATGTAAAAAAGCTTCTTTTGGAAGACATTTGAAGATTGCAGATTTTTATTGGGGGGAAGGATGCCAATAAAAGCAACTTGTTAATAATTCTGCTGTTTTCAATTGGCTTCGTTGCTCTATCTGAGATATTTGGGATTGTTAGAGAACATTTCAACCTTAATGACAAACTTCCATGCATGAACAATTTTTACCTGAAATTGAGAACCTGTTGTAATGAAATTGTTTGTCCTACCTAGGACTGACTTCTATCCAAACTGACTTCTACATTAAATCTACAACCGAAGGATATTGGTCAAGCCTACTGATCTTATTAAAGTGCCTCAATCATTTGTAATTATTGTACCTGTCAGCCATAACTATCATGAAATTCAGTCGGTAAAAACATAAAACCAAACTTTTAAATCCTGAGAAAACAAGCATTATATTTTTGCTCTGGCCATGCTAGCCACCCGGAAAGGAAACTCATTCAGAATGAAGTTGGGTTCTTTCAAGAATCTCGGTTTACCGGATGAGACTGATCATCTAGACTAAGGGATTTAGCTTTTGAAAATCTGATTGACAAAACCAGTCAAGAAACTGCTGCACAACCTGAAAAATCAGCCCT
This sequence comes from Notechis scutatus, assembly GCF_049901735.1. Lineage (NCBI taxonomy): Eukaryota > Metazoa > Chordata > Lepidosauria > Squamata > Elapidae > Notechis > Notechis scutatus. The sequence goes on along the minus strand of NC_142013.1, from coordinate 55,593,697 downwards.
ATTCATTTAAAGGGAAACGAACAGCCATCGCACAGGCTTTGGGGTTGATGGGGGCTATCTCAATACCCATAACCTATATCCTCCTCCTCCTCCTATGGCTACTTTAGGAATATATCTCGGAAAAGCATACAACCAATCAAGAGCAACACATGTTTAAACAGCACAACCTAACTAAACATTATTTCGTCTTTGGAGATGTGTTCGAAACGGTGCATCGATGTCTGGGAAAGAGACTGGGGCCAACAGAAGGGCCCCAACCTGCTATCTCCCCGCCCCCGCACACCCTCCGTTCATCCGCCGACCCCCTTCAGTTTGCCGCTCGGTTGGTTTGCCCGGCATCCGTCACAGGTGCGATAGGCGGCTCTTCTCCCCCCCACCCTCCCCTCAGAGGAGAGTCTCCGCTCGGCCAAGGCAGAGCGCGCTACGAAGCTGCCGCTTCCCCGAGAGCCCCTTTCCCCAAAGCTCCCGCCTGTTTCCTCCCCACAGGCTGATCTCGGAGTGCGGCAATTTACCCGAAGCGAGAAGACGGGGCGGTCGCCGGCTACCGAGTCCCCTTGGAAAGAGACGCTCCCGGCGCTACAGGAGACCGTTTCCGACAGCTGCCCTGGTCAGCGACTTCCTGCTTTAGGCGCGGCGCAGGGCGAGGATAGCCGAACGGGGAACCTGTCTAGCTAGTTCAAGCCTCTCCTCTTCCTTCGGGGGCAAGAAAAGAGAGCGCAAAGGCGTAGCTGGAGGTGGCAAATGTCAGACCTGGAGGGAGGGCCGAACACGTATTGCTTCCTCAATGAACTAATTATTCTACCTTATCCTGAAGCACCGTGTTTTGTAAACAGAGCAGGTCCTCGACTTAGAACCACAATTGAGCCCAAAATTTCCATTGCTAAGTGAGACGTTTGCTAAGTGGATTTTGCCCCACTCTACAACAATTTTTTTTTGCCCCAGTTGTTAAGTGAATCACTGCAGTTGAGTTAGTAACAGGTTCTGAAGTGAAGCTGGCTTTCCCATTGTCTTTGCTTGTCAGGTTGCAAAAACCGCACTGTAATCAATTGGACAACCCACAGATATGCCTACAGGTATTTAAACTAACTTTTATTTGTATTAAGGAGTCCCATATTTAATTAATGCATTCAGCCAAAAAACTAATTTTTGGATAAATATATAATTTTCTAATTTATAATGTCTTATTTTCTGCTTATACATTTATGCACTACAGAAATATTTACAACTTATGAAGTGACATATTTTGTCTGATCCATCTGGGCTTCATTACATTATCCCAAGTATTTTGTATGGAAAATGAAGCCCAATTAATTTAAGGGCCAATATAGTCTCAGGCAGGTAGTCAGTCTCTTAGAGAATCAGAAGACGAATACTATAACAGTTTTTTGTTCTGAAAACACTATTTTTCAGTTATTACTAGCAAGCTAAAATGTTCAGGGAAGACATTCTAAATAAAGTTGCTATTTTGGCTGTTAAGAACTCAACAGTGAGACATTTAGGTAAGCCTTTCCTTTGCCCCATCAGTTTTTCCTTTAGAGGCAAATTGTCCTTATTGGACTTTGATCTGCTATAAATAGTCTTTTTGTAGCAATTTGAGTTAACTGGGAGATGATGAGTTCCAATTTAACACAAAGCCAACTGGGTGACCTTGGGCCAGTCACACACTCAACCCTGGGAAGGCAGTAATGGCAAACCATTTCTGAATAATCTTGTCAAGGAAAACTGGTGGCACTAGACCAGGCAGTAGCCAGGAGTAAATGCTGACTAATAAATAAACAATCCACTGGCAGAAGTGCTGGCTTTAGTTTTTAAAGGTTACCATCCCGTGCATCATCGGTAGAAAGTTAAGTATCTCTGGATATATAGAAGGATTTAATAGTAAATAACTTGTACAGGTTTGCACAATCTCATGCATGTCTTGGAGTAGGCATGAAAACATTTCAACCATTAAAAAGAAAGAGCTGGCTCTTAGAGAATCAGAAGTGGTAAAATTGCACTTTTATCCAGGACTGCAGTTAATCATGCCCTTCCAGGTTATATGTTATTAATGTTGTTCCCTCTTCTCTTTCTTCCCTATTTCCAGTCAGTTAATTTTCTATGCTGATTTGATTTGGAGATAGGTCTCTTTTAAATGCATTGCTATTTATATTTCTACTAAATTTGGGGAACTCAAATTTACAGCTAATTTGCTATTGTGCACGGATGTGGTATTTCATTTATATTAGTGTTTACACAGAAATATTATACAAATGAAATCTGATGATATCATTTATCTAACTAAAATATCTCCTTATCTCCAGGGAGCAAACTTTCTTCTGGAATCAAGCTAGTTGCCTAGACCTGGAGGAAAGTAAAGAGAGGAAAAGAAAACAGTACCTCCTCCTTCACAGTTTGCCTATTCTTGTTTTGTTTTGTAAAACAGGAAAACCATAACCATAAGAAATAAATGCTTATTTTGATAATAACAACGAACATTACAAAAGATATGCTTACTGTGCTTCCTCTACAACAGGAGTGTCAGACTCACACCATGGCTGCATCATGTGACATATCGGGACTTTCCCCCCTTTGCTAAACTGGGTGTGGGCGTGGCCAGAGCGTGATGCATCCGGCCTGTGGGCCAGGAGTTTGACAGCCCTGTTCTACAAGAACATCTCTAAGCTGTTTTACTGGATTTTTAAGCTGTGTATCTTTAAAAAAAATCTGTACTTAACTTACTATATCATATCTCAAGACCTAAAATGGACACCTAACATCAAAAACATCATCAAAGAAGCACAGCAAAGAATATTCTTTCTGTGCCAACTTAGAAAGCTCAAACTGCGCAAGGAGCTGCTGACCCAGTTCTACAAAGGAATTAATTATTGAGTCTGTTATCTGCACCTCTATAACTGTCTGGTTTGGCTCTGCAACCCAACAGAACAGTCACAGATTTCAGAGGATAATTAGGACTGCAGAAAAAAACAATTACTACCCACCTGCCTTCACTTAAGGACCTTATACTGCACGAGTCAAAAAGAGGGATGCAAAAATATTTATAGACTCCTCACATTCTGGACATAAACTGTTTCAACTCCTACCCTCAAAACAAAAAAAAAAAAAGTCCCCAACTTTGCGATGCCTCAAGCCATGGGGGGGGGGGGGGGGGGGGGGGGGGGGGGGGGGGGGGGGGGGGGGGGGGGGGGGGGGGGGGGGGGGGGGGGGGGGGGGGGGGGGGGGGGGGGGGGGGGGGGGGGGGGGGGGGGGGGGGGGGGGGGGGGGGGGGGGGGGGGGGGGGGGGGGGGGGGGGGGGGGGGGGGGGGGGGGGGGGGGGGGGGGGGGGGGGGGGGGGGGCGGGGTGCGATGCTATAGAGCACTGCATACCAGAACAACTAGACACAAGGACAGTTTTTTCCTAAACACCATCCCTCTGCTAAACAAATTCCCTCAACACTGTCCAACTATTTACAAAGTCTGCACTACTATTACTATTAATCTTTTCATCACTCCTTATCGCCCCTTCCCCTCCCACTTGGGACTGTATGACTGTAACTTTATTGCTTGTATCCTTACGATTTATATTGTTTCCTAGTATGATTTGATTGCTTATTTGTACCCTATGACTATCATTAAGTGTTGTACCTTATGATTCTTGATGAATGTATATTTTCTTTTATGTACACTGAGAGCATATGCACTAAAGACAAATTCCTTGTGTATCCAGTCACATTTGGCCAATAAAGAATTCTGTTCTTCTATTCTTCTATTCTATAGCACATCATTCATCTGATGAAGCTGAATGTCATACTGAAAACATGCCAAAATAAATTAGTCTAGACTTTAGACAATAAATGTTTATTAGGAGGACACCTATCAGTACTGACATCCACCCAAAGAAAAGAGTGTGTCCACTGGTTTCCTCAAATAGAAATAATTATGCACTGGTACTTTATATGTCATTGGCTACAACACCCTATAACAAAATTGCAAAATTGCATTACCATTTCTTGGGAGAAAATATGAATAGATATATTTGTGATAAATTAGGTGATCTTTGCTGAAGCTACAGTCTTTGGTGGAAATATGGCAGTCAGTGTACATCATGGGATGATGCAAAATTTTCTAGGCAAATAGCATGATTTGCAGAAGGCAGTATTTTTCAGGGCAAACCAACAATTACCACATGCAAATTTGTCTTCTGGAAAAACAAAATCTACCAACTCCCTGTTCTTGGAAACAAGGAATGGGGGGGGGGACTGCTCTGAACTTCCCAATGTGAAGCTAACATATGAGCATGTGCTCCACACAAAGAAGATGTGATAATTTAGGAAATTGAGGGGCAGAGAATAGACTCTGTGAAGTATTAATAAGGAGATAGAAAGTAACCCTGTGATAAAGTACAGTACAGAGCAGAGTACACAGTACAGTACAGTACAGTACAGAGAGGAGCAACCAGGATGATTAGGGGACTGGAGGCTAAAACATACAACGAACGGTTGCAGGAACTGGGCTTGGCTGGTCTAGTGAAGTGAAGGACCAGGGGAGACATGATAGCGGTCTTCCAATATTTGAGGGGCTGCCACAGAGAGGAAGGGGGTCAAGCTATTTTCTAAAGCTCCTGTAGGCCAGACAAGGAATAATGGATGAAAACTGAACAAGGAGAGATTTAACCTGGAAATAAGGAGAAACTTTCTGACAGTGAGAACAATCAACCAATGGAACAGCTTGCCCTCGGAAGTTGTGGGTGCGTCATCAGTTGAGACCTTCAAGAAGAGATTGGACTGCCATTTGTCAGAAATGGTGTAGGGTCTCCCGCTTGGGCGGGGGGTTGGACTAGATGACCTACAAGGTCCCTTCTAACTCTGATTATCTATTAAATCTGTTAAATAATGGGTTAGGGAAAAACAAAAAAGTGGGGAAGGGAAAGCACAAAAAAGACAGCTTTGGTTTAATATATTGAAAGAAATACTAATCTGTTCACATTTAAAGCCCCCCTCTGTTAAAAGTGGAAGAAAATTAGTAAACTCTTGAATATTCTGAGATGATACCAACCCACAGTTTTTTATTTATATTTATATTTGTGTGTGTGTGTGTGTGTGTGTGTGTGTGTGAACAAAGGTTTCTAGAAAATAGGAATTTATTTTAAATGATTTAAAATTCTCTGGAGGATTACATTTTATAAATCACCAAGTCATACAGGCAAAGCAAACAGCATTTATTAAGGGGGAAGTTCAAATCTTTTATAGGGTATAGAAACATATGTAGGAACCCTCCTCCCAGAGAATGAAATATTTTGGGGAATATTAAGATGCAGAATATTATAGTTCCCCAAAGGAGAAATGGAGAAACATGTTCTTAGAGGCAGAAAGCAGCCCCAGTCTTTCTTAATGTGCCTATTCACAGTCAAAACACCTTCACCTCCAGTGATGGGATTAAAATTTACATCCTTCTCCACCCAAATTCCAAGAACATGACATGAACTTTAGGACATAATAGGGTGAAACCATCACCATTAGAATAGGAAAAGACACAGAGTTCACTATATTGCACAACCCCTAGAGGCATTTAGACATTGCACAACCCCCAGCATCACAGAAACCTATAAACATTCATCCACTCATTCAACCAATTGGTCAGCTGCCCCAGAACCACATGCTGTTGGTGGTTCTGCTCATCAATAAACAGAATCCTTCTTTTCAATCAGAAACAAAGTGATCAAACAGTAAAAGACAATGATTACATGTAAGGCTTGAACAGCAGAAAACATTGATTCTATATAACATTTCACAAGTAGCCAATTTGTGGGCTACATTACTCTTTCCCAACTGGGTTTGTATCTTTCTTAAAACTTGCAAATGTATTCAGGAACTTTCAGAATATGCTCTTTATTGTTTAATGCTGACAAGTTCTTTCATACCAAAAGAATGGCCTTAGCTAAGAAAACAATGTTTTCCTGAAGTTAAAATTGGGCCTAGACACCTATATTAAAATGCTAATAATGAAGTCTAAATTTTCAGATAACAACACAGAACAAGAGGGGAAAAATAGAATTCAGTGTAAAAAAACTCACAATATTAAGGTAACTGCAGCATCATGAAAGTTTGAATAAATCTTTTTAATTCAGTGGGACTTAAACCATAAGACTACGTATGTGAAACAGAACTGGAAATCAGGCTAGGTTCTAGCCTCTACTTCTTGGTGCTTTAGTTAAACCACTCTTAGCACTTACAGATTCATGTATTGTGTTAAGCTATAATTTGCTTAAGCATGCTTAGCTGACCCAATTACTATTCCATAAATTACAAGTCATAATTGTGGGGTTTACACAAGCCCATGCCATTATGGCTTAATATAATGAATGATAGAGGAAACCTGCCACTATGATGATTCTTACTTTAATTGCTGTTAGAAGGACTACAATTGGAAAATATGCATGAAAGGCTTTTACTGGAATTTTTAAAGTCTTAATTTAGGTGAAAGAGTCCCTTATGAGACAGGTCAGCCTGTGAGTCTGCACTTAGTTGTTGAAACGATTCCGAGGCACAAATCTTAAATACAGCAAGAAAAGGAAACAAGACCTGTTTACACAGACTACCATTTAGGACTGAGCAAACCCTTTAGGGATTACACTGAAAACTCAGCAGTACATAGCTATTGCCCTTAGTGGCGTGGTATCGAAGATCCTCGCTTCTTGACTGAATTACAGAGAAACTGCAATGGGATGCAATGGAGAACCAGCCGTGCGCGGGAACCGCGCTAAACGATTTGACAATGCTTAGCTGTAATTTGCGCTGACAAATTTCTTCCTGCTGTCTATCAGAAATACAGGAGTCTGCAACCTTGGCAACTTTAAGCCTTGTGGACTTCAACTCCCAGAGTTGAAGCCGGAGCAAAGCTGGCTGAGGAACTCTGGGAGTTGAAGTCCACAAGGCTTAAAGTTGCCAAGGTTGGAGACACCTGGCGGCGTAACTGACACAGAAAAGGGAGTGGGGGGTGGGAACGTCAACCAACGACCTGGTTGCCGCGGCGAGAGGTTCCGCCTCCTTGGACGCCGGGAAGGGGGCGTGTCCACCGGGAACGCCGTATCCATGGTGACACAGCTGGATGCAGTATGTCGGACCTTGGATCAGAAGAGATCGAAGAAGAGGCAGAAAATGATTTAGGGGTCAGTGGGGGTTGTGGGGATGGGATGGGGGGGGAGAGATAGATGAAGAGAAGGGACGGGGCTGTCTATAAATGACAACGAGGTATGACTGAGTCAGAAGTTGCAAACGCGAGGCTCTTCCATGGGAACGGCTTCTTTGAACTGGACATCTTTTCAGCTGATAATTGTTCTGGATGGATGTTTTTCTACTAGATTCGTGCTTATTTTTTTATGATAGTAACGTTTGGAAAAGGCAAATACAAGTCATCATAAATCATGAATGAAGCTTATTATAAACCAATGCAGAAACAATTAAAAATCAGAAATTGGGGTGGCAACAAGTTGCCAAAATATTATATTAAACCACAGAAGATTCAATGAAACAAATTCTTTTTTAAAAAGTGCTATTAAAATAAAAGAAAGTTGATTATTTTTTCTTATTTTTTTTAAAGATTCAAATAAGGAAGCCGATATGTATACTTCACATTGCTTTTAAATTGGAAAGAGAACTGTATTCTACCTGCAGAACACATTAACTGCATGCTTGAAGGTCTTGGATTAGAACAGAGAACAGAATAGAGAATAGAGTAGAGAATAAATAGAGAATAGAATAGAAAATAGACTAGACTAGACAGTTGGAAGGAACTTTGGGGGGTCTTCTAGCCCCACCCCCTATTCAGGCAGGAAAACAATTACAGACAAACAGTTGTCTAATCTCTTCTTAAAAACTTCCAGGGTTGGAGCATTCACAACTTCTGGGGACAAATTGTTCCACTGATTAATTATTCTGACTGTTCAGTTCCTGGCAATAGGAACGATATCTACTTGAAAACCCTAGAAATTTCCAGAGGAATAATATTGTTTTTGGTAGCAAAAGCCAGTGTGATCTTGCAAGATCTTAAAAATACCAACACTGTTTCAGTGTAATAATAGCGTAGTACTGAACATTGTAGTCTCATAACAATGTAGTATTGAGCCAATGGTCTGACTCACAGTAAAGCAACTTCATGTATTCCTATGAAACATTTTAATTCTCTAAGCTAATGTTTAGTATAGCTAAGCATTAGCTAAGTAATGATTTTGGTGATCCTATAGTAGCTAGAATATTGGACTATGATCAAGGAGATGGGAATTCAACTCCCCATTTGGTAATGAAGCTCACTTTGCTCAAATCAGTATCTCTCTGCTTCTTCTGTCTGCAAGGTAGTTCTTAACTGATAACATGAAGAAGCCTTCATGGCTGAGCAATGGAATGTCATATAGTATGGTCATTATTGTTACTTACCTAGGAATATGAAGGTGGACGTAATGAGGCTGGTGAACGGCATGGACATGGGAAAGCCAGATTACCCAATGGAGATACCTATGAGGGAGAATATGCAAATGGTAAAAGAAATGGAAAGGTAAGATTTAGTTAGAAATAATTTGTTCATTATATACGCTAATGAAAAAATTTAACTGCATTTTCTTAGCCAAAATAGAACAGGAGGTAAGGACCAATAGTTTCAGGAAAACTCACAGTTTGCTTATTTATTTATTTATTTATTTATTATTTACTTATTTATTTACTTAATTTAATTTGTATACCCTTCTGACTTCCAATGATTATGTTTGCAGACTTTTAGAAGGGGAGTCCCTTAATTGCAGAGCTAGGGGGAGCCAAAAAGTCTTGATGGTAGTCAAGGGTAGTCACATGATTGAAGCTCTGCCCTTTTGTGCACGAGATGTGAATAAAGCTTTGATCACTCTATCATCTTGGGGTTTTGTTTACTTCCCCTGTAGATAAAAGAAATACAGAGTTGGAAGTAACCTTGCAGGTCTTCTAGTTCAACCCCCCCTACCCAAGCAAGAAACTCTGTAGCACTTCAGATAAAGGGTTGTCCAAGATCCTATAGACAGAAGAATCCCAAAAATCAAATAAGATCTGAGCATGCTCAGTAAGCTTAGAATGCAACTGAAACACCCCTCCCCCAAATGAGATGGGATACAATGGCATGACTGGGGCGGTCTGTTGTATAATATTTTACTGTATGTCTCACTTATTTTGTGTTAGGCCATTTTTCAAGTATAAGCATTGCAATAAAGCATTTCTGCAATGTATATGTTTCAGGGGCTATACAGATTTAAAAATGGTGCAAGGTACATTGGAGAATACATTGAAAATAAAAAACACGGCAATGGGACCTTTATTTATCCAGATGGATCTAAATATGAAGGTACTTATATTTTTGTCATTCAAATAGTGCCACATCATAGACAGAAAATTATTGAAGATGTAGCTAATAATGTTAAATCGAAGGAAATATGCCTAAGTATAATTAATATGCATGTGAAAATAGATTTCTTTATGATTTAGTTTGCACATTCCCTAAAGCCAGAATATATATTGTTTGTCAATAATGTGATAAAGGGGTGGGGGAAAAGGAACAGGGATGTTCTAGAACAGTGGTTGCCAACCAGTGGGCCGGGGACCACTGGTGGTCCGTGAGAAAATTTTGGTGGTCCGCAGAGAAATGTCACCCCCAAAGCACCCCCCAAAGAAATTAATCCAGACTGCACAGGAACATAAGGCTATGCCGCCCACATGGCCTGCAGGAACACAAGGCTTGCGTCACTTGCATTGTGAACAACACGAGGTAGTGAGAGGAGGGGGAAAGGGTGGAGCGGGTGAACTTGCCCCATGTACCCCATGTGCCTCGCCTAGCCATTGGGCTGCTTCTTTCCGCTTCTTTCTTTTTTTGCCTTTGGCTGCATACAAGGAAAGCAGCAAAAGTCTTTCTTTCTCTCCCCCAAGCTCCACTAGAAATGAGTCTTTGGGACCCTGCAAGGCATCCTGCTCCAAGAGGCTGCACCATTCTGGCAGAGTTTGGGGAAGAGAAAGAAAGACTTCTGCTGCTTCTGCTGCTTTCCTTGCATGAAGCCAAAAGTCTCTCTTTCTCTTTCTTTCCTTCCGAGAATGGAGCTGGAAACGGTATCCTGCAATACCAAATAAAGAATGATCGATCGGTATGAAAATGGTGTACGGAATTTTTCTGCAGACTTTTTGGGGGATTTTCCCAGGGTCTCTGCTGCTTCTGCTTTTTCTGCAGAGACCCTGGGAAAATCCCAAAAAAATTCCAGGATGACCAAAGGGCCAGGCCTGTGACTACTGCAGCTCTGGAATATTGGACCGACTTTCCCACCATCAGCAAGCCACTGTCCCCATTTTCTTAAAATTTTCTTAAACTGCTTATCAATCTCTTTATGTAATTCCCTGAGAGACAGCCACGGTACTAAAGTAAGAATCTAGAAATACTTTTGAATAAAAAAGAGCCAAATTACAGATGACAATCATCACCTGTTCTGCTCTTAAATGCAAGATATTTTAGAAACAGTTACCCTGGGTGTCCCAATCCATATTCTGATCTCAACAATGGGGTGAAGTTGCAGAGACAGGGCCCTAGTGGTTTATGAATATTATTTTTTGCTTTAGTAGTAAATGTACATTAGGTCTCAGCAGATTAGGTCCACTCATCTATTATCATCTGCATGTCAAAATGATTTATTAATTAATTGTTTAGAAACTAATCATAGTTTTTTTAAATAAAAGATTTAACTAGCAGTTTGGGTATCCTGGGTGTCTCAGAAATAAAAAATTCTGCTGGTCAAAACAATGTTATTAAGAGATGTTGCAACTGTAAATATTGCCATATCTGATAGGTGAAATTTGTTTCTTGGTAACAGTGTATGTTCAAAAGTCATCCATACCATCTATCAATTGATCCAAAGTCAATATCCCCACTTTCATCCACTTTTTCCATATTGCCTTCTTTCCCTCAATTTTTAATGTTAGATTTCCCCATGAAGTCAATTTAGCATAGAAAAAGGATCACATCTTTTTTTAAAGATACTACATTCCATGGCTTTCTAACTGATGTCATTGTAGCCAGGGGAACTAGAGTTCTATTGTATTTAGAGCCTAGAATGTAACCTTACATTAAGATAGAGTTTGCTCATCTGGTTGGCCGTCCTATCTGGTCTACCTCACAAGAGGGACATTAATCTTGCAAGTCTGAAAGCACAGTTCTTCCCTGTCTCTTTTACAACCCAAGAAACTAGGGAGGATCCCTTTCTGAACCCCTGAACCCACTTATCCTGTTGCAGGCTAAGTTGTCTTTCATCCGACTGTTCCCTTAGCAGCATGTCTTTTTTTCTGTATCCCACATACCATTACAACTTCTGAGATTGATAAGAGACATTTTATGGGGGAGAGGGCCAGATAAAAAGTTTGATAAACAAACTAATTAATACTCTGTCATTACTTTCTTATATCATTTCTATAGGATTTGTTTAGTTCAGTGTGACCTGGCTCTCTCAATCATGATAATAAAATTTGGATTGTTTTTATTACTGCATAATTTCTGTGCACATTTCTTTAAAGTAATATAGATATTCAAATTAAAGACAACACTATGGTTTATAAAGCCTATTCATTGCAGGAGACTGGGTGGATGACCAAAGACATGGAAATGGAGTTTACTCTTATATAAATGGAGACACATACACTGGAGAGTGGTTCAATAATTATAGGTTTGCTTCTTCTAGTTTCACATTTCTGTTTTACTTCTTATAAATAATAAGTGTAGCTCTGTGTTCTCCTCTACAAATGTTGTTAAAGTTTCTATCATCTTTTGAGATTGTGGCTGTATAATTAGTTTGTTTATTGTGAGACTAATAGATTGTAGTAGATTAAAATGTTCTCAGTGATTTCCTAACTAGTATGGGTTGTGCATTTTCTACAGCCCTAATAATGTTAATAGAGGGACCATTGACATATTCATTGTTGTTTTTTTCCTGAGCAACTGATGACATAGAAATCTCATTTAACAACAAAAAAAGTCATAATTCTAACCAAAATATTTATTATTAGTTATCTTCTTTTCTTTTACTATCTCCTAGTGTTGAAAATGATTAGATTTGATTATGATTATAGTTTTTACTATTTTACACCATTAGCCATCCAGAGAACAGTGTTATTGTACAGTCACATAAAGATAATAAAGAAAGGAAGAGTCTTTTTAGCTGAAAATCAATATACATTACCAGCTGTAGCAATCCAGTGATTTGCATTCTTCGTGAAAATATATCTGTATCTGTATAACACATACAGATTTCAGTGCAGGTAATTTAATTTAAACCAATGATTTAAATCAGATTTATTCTAACACTTAATTACAGGTAGTCCTCAACTTACAACCACAATTGAGCCCAAAATTCAAGTTTTTAAGTGAGAAATTTGTTAAGTGAATTTTGCCCCATTTTATGACTTTTCTTGGCACATTTGTTAATGGAATCACTGCTGTTGTTAAATTAGTAAGATGGTTGTTAAATGGACCTGGCTACCCCATTGACTTTGCTTGTCCGAAGGTCGCAAAAAGTGATCACATGACCCAGGGACATCGCAATGGTCATAAATGTGAGTTAGTTGCCAAGCGTCTGAATTTTGATCATGTGACCATGGGAACACTTCAACGGTCATAAGTGTGAAAAACGGTCATCAGTCACATTTTTCAGTGCCATTATTACTTTGAATGGTCACTAAGTGAACTGTTGTAAATTGAGGACTGCCTGTATTTATTTTGCCTTGATTTAAATTAATTGATTCCTTGACAACGTGAGGAAGATTGTATGCAGGATTGAGGATAAGATTTTCTTCTGTCTTAATACAAAACACCTCTTTTTCCCCCTCTCGAATAGACATGGGCAAGGTACTTATTTCTATGCATTAACTGGTTCTAAATATATTGGCACTTGGGCAAATGGGCAACAAGAAGGAGCTGCTGAACTTGTTCACCTAAACCACAGGTTCCAGGGAAAGTTTGTGAATAAAAACGTATGTATGTATGAAATTATATTGACGTCTGAAAAAAATGTACATTAGGCATAGAAAATAAAAGATTTTCAGCTTCTTTTGTATCTCATCCCATTTCAGTAATGATAGGTCTAATATCTAGAAGCTCATTTTGTACAAAAAAGTCCAGTGTTTGCACAGTCGCTTAGATGAACAAGTATTTTTTAATCATTATTTTGAGGGAGCTTTAGGGAGATTTTGACTAGGAAGAACATATTTGTTTTATTTGCATACAAATTTCATAGTGGCTGCAGCAAAAGAAACTAAGAATCTGGACCATATTAAAAAACACATTTATTGTTGCATAAAGTTTGGGGGCTTAAATTTGGTAGAGGCATGGTATATAAATGAACACATAGAAAAATGTAGAAATTAAGTTAAATGAAAATGAAAGTAGGTTTCATGAACAATAGGGTAGCAACAATCTTCAAGTCAGGAGCAAGAGACTTTGCAAGGTTGAAGTGTTTTCTTGCTGATTTCTGAATATAGTCCTTTCTGAAATTTTGTTTTCTTTATAAACTAAGCTGTTTATTCTTATACAACCCTGAAGATGATAGATGCCATGTATGCTCAGCATAATTGTGGAAATATTTTGTGTTTTTAGAATACGAAACTGTCAAAATGCTACTAATATAAGTTCCTTTGTTTATACAGCCTTTAGGTCCTGGGAAGTATATATTTGATATTGGATGTGAGCAGCATGGTGAATATACTCAGGAGGTAAGTGCTACTGGATTACGTTAATCATATTAACAACCAGGAAGCTCAGGATTATGATTTTATTTTACTTTATTTAATTCTGTCATAGTTAAGTAATAAAGTAATTACTGTTACAACAAACTGTATATTTTAATTTACACGTACTTTTTCAAACAACAAGGCAAGGTTTTGAGAGCTAACACTGCTAAAATGACTTCAACCATTTGCCTTGTTTTTTCTAGAAGAGAAAGTGATTTTGGTTTTCTTTCCCTCCCCCACCTTTCTTTTGTCGCAAGACTTGCCTTGAATCCACACTGATCTTGGCCAAATAGGGTGGAAGAGAGTTCTGTGCAATATTCACTTTTCCCTAACTTTGCAAGGTCAGTGGAATCACCTAGTGTAGGGATGTCATACTCGCTATGACACATTGTCATCACGTGGCGTATCGCAACTTTCCACCCTTCACTAAACTGGAGATGGGCCTGGTCAGCGTGTGATGCATCTGGCCCGTGGGCCGTGAGTTTGACACCCCCGACCTAGTGATTGCATTAATTATCATTCATTAAAGGAAGATTTTAAGAACTTTCCTGTTGTCACCGTGATGTATCGATAGTTTGCCCAAATCAAAAGTAAGTTTTACAATTTTGTTCAGTTATTGAAAATGGATTGCCATGTATGCAAACAGGCCACCCTATCGTTCTTGAATTTAGGGCTCCTTTATGCACAAAGGAATTAACACCAGAGGTTTCATTCCTCCTCCCCCCCCTTTTTTTGATGTCTTGATTCCATATAGAATTCACTTACCTATGATTTATCAATTCGCTTATCTTCAATGCAAATCTGAACAAGTTATGGCATTCAATATTTGCTATAAAAATCCACACAAAAAGTTATTTTGTTAAACAGATGGCAAAGAACTGCCTTATGTTCAAAGCAACGAGATGCTACTAGCCACTGACACAACATATTACAAAATATGTGAGACCAGATGTCTTGCTTTGTACATACTCAAATTTGAAGTTTTAATGTTTTTATTGTTTACTGTTTTTATTGTTTTATTGTTATTAAGATTTTAATTATAATATGTTTGTGAATTGTGAGGTCCTAGAGTTGTTTGCTGAGATGGGCAGCTATAGAAATCAATCAATCAAATAAATAAATGTAAAGCAAGCATACCTAGTTTTCAGACACACATGACTGTTAGACATTTTGAACTTTTGAACTTTTAAACTTTTGCATAATAAAAATAACATTTCATTTCATTCTTTTTGTAATTTGCTTAGCTCATACAGTACCGTGCAAACCAAGGAAAAAGAAGGAGTAACAAAGGAAATGCCTTCTATTCAGAATTATGAGAAACATTTAGCTATTGAAACCTCTGCTTTTTCAAAAGAGGTGCCATTTGGCTTCGAAATAGAATGATTCTGTATGATGTGACCAGTTAGAAAGAAATGTGGGGTAAAAATTCTTTTGGTGTATTAATTGGCATTATAACCCCGACATATCCTAAACAGTTATTTTAACAATTTTTGCTTGCTTGCTTGTTTTTGTTTTAATATGATGGTTCACTTTTATTTATAGAAGATTATTTTTGCAATTTATGTTGGCAGAGAAAATACTTTACTTCCTAGGGTTTCCAGATGGTTGAGTGAACTGTGTTGGATTAAGGTGAATTTTAGGGAAAGTGCAACAGAAATGGGACTTTGTTGTACTGCAAGACAAATCAATGGTAAATGGGACGACCTATAGTTTTCTTAAAATAAATTTCATGAAATACTGCCTGGCAAATATATCTAGCAGCACTTATATATTTAAGGGATGGAGTTTGTGCCACAGTACATGCTTTGTCATGTGATTCTCCTTTAATTCTCCATGCACCTAGGGCAAAAATTCTTGAACCATCAAAAGTATAAGAAAACACCAGGATTCAGTCTTTACATTTTTGTTGTTGTTGTTGAAGTACCTAGTATAGGATTTCTTGGTAAATATTTCCAGAATGGAGACTGGATTCTTTCAGCATCATTTTAAGGATAATGAAATAATAGAAGCAATGCACAGATTAAAAAATGGAATCTGATTAATTAGACTTAACGTAGCAAAGTGAAAGAAATATTTCAAACCAATTAGTCAAAGCAAGAATTGTCATTTAATAGAAGTGATAAGGTCATAAATATAGATTTAGACAAAACTCTCCCAGCAAATAGTTCCAATGTTTAAATATAGAAGATTTTTGAGAAAATAGTCTGTTTGAAGACCCCTAACAATGAAGCAGCAAGGAGGAGTGGACCTACAAGTACTTCTGGTAGGTCCAAAAACTGTTTTTGTTTGTATTTGTGTTATGATCAAAAATTGACCAGCAGATAGCTTACCTTTTGTAGTATTGCTCCTTACCTTTGATCCTAACCAATAATTAGGCTGTAACATTCTGAAAACCTATCTGAGGTTTTTAGACAATTTTAAACAGCACCGATGAGGAACATGTTTTATTAATCCAGATTTGGCGAAATATCTGGCTCTGTGCATTGTTGAGATGCATGAGGTCTGTTATGCATGGGTCTTCATAAACTCTCGAGAAAAGCTTTTATCACAAATAGATTGGACATTTCCTTTTTCATTTCTATTATTGTATTATTATTCATCTTTTTTTAGGAGAAAACAGAAGAAGAGGAAGAGGAAGAGGTTTTGGTACCAGTGGCTCCCAAATGGAAAGCCACAAAAATTACTGACCTAACACTGTGGGTACCTGAAGAACCACCTCCTCCAGCAGCAACTCCAGCAGCTGCAGAAGGTCTATCAGCTGAGGAACCAGGAGTTCCTGCAGGTTTGTATTTTGACTTATCAGTAATCCTTTGTGCATCCATGAATCTTCATTTATTTCAGGGGATGCCAACTTGATAGATCAGTTTTGCACATTCCCAGAAAGATATACTGTTAGGGGAAATCCAGAGTCCTCACTGTCATTGTTTGTATTGCCAAAAATCTGTATTATCTGTAAGGAGTAGTTCTTACCAGTTTTTGCTAACATAACAATTATATCTTTTTCTAGATAGGTACTGTTTAGCTACAGTTGTTCAGAGGCTGCTTACCTTATGTATACTGCAAATTATTGTAATGTGATCTATGTGGAGTTAACCTTACATTTGATCTGGAAACTGCCATTGGTGTAGAAAGTGAAAGCAACGTTGTTGATAGGAGAAACTTGGCTATGCGTATTTTACCCCTGTTGAAACCGGTGTACTGATATTCAACCACCAAAGAAATAGTTAACCACCAAACTATATTCAAGTTTTTAACTATGACATATAAGACACTAGTTGAAGATCAAGATATTAAACTGACTCTTTGTAGAACTATTTGAGTGTTAAGAGAAGCACAGGAGGCCCTGCAGTATGTTACTGGATCGATACATGTTATTTTATACTCGTGTATGGATCCTGTAATAATGCCTGAATTTTAGAATGTTTTATCCTTGAAATCATATCTTTTGAAAATCTGCTCCTTCAATGAGACCTTTTTATGGATTTTGATGGCAGTGGGAGAAGAAAAAAGCAAGACTACTCTTTTTTCTTTAATGCTTTTACATTGTTTTAATCAATTGGTTTTCTTTCTCTGTGTTAGGAATTTCTATTGCCATCTTTGTCTTTCAAGGAAAAAGACTTTTGTCATCTGTTTAGAAGGAGAATTTCATGCCATACATTATTAATTAAAAGAAATAACATGGAATTAAGTAAGGCAGATATTACTTGCTTTTCTAATTTTTCCTTCCCTTCTCCATACCTTCATTTCAGTTGGTGAGGAAAGTGCTGCTGAAGGGCCCTCAGAAGGTGCTGAGGCTGCTGCAGAAGCAGGAGAGGCCACTTCACCAAAAGATGTGGAGGAAGAAGAGGAGGCAGCTAAAGATGACCAAGCAGATCAGGGTGAGGGGAAAGATCAGGGTGAGGGGAACACAAAGTGAATAAGTAAGCTGGTTACTCAAAAGGGACTTCTGCTGCTTAAGTATTTATATAATTTATCTCCTTTTTTTTTTATTAAATGATCTACAGCACAATGTCTACTCTAAGATAGGATAGGCTTCCCTTTCACTTGCCTGTCCAGGACTGCTGACAATGGGAGTTAGTCTTTCTGTCAAGAAGACAAATCTCTTATTAGCATATTTTCATGTTGAAAGCAAAAAAATTAGGGATAATCCACTGTGAGCTAGCAACACCCAACAGAGAGAAGAAAACCGAAAGGCAAAATTAATCCAAAGGCCACATCTGCATGCTACATTGTCTTTGTGCAGTGATCTTTATACATTATAGACTTCGTGTGTGTGTGTGTGTGTGTGTGTGTGCACTTTTTAAAAGATTTTTTTCACCTTTATTATTTTCATAAATAACTCAAGGTGGCAAACAACATATCTTTCTTTTCCTATTTTCCCTACAATGACAACCCTGTGAGATGAGTTGGGCTGAGAAAGAGTGACTAGCTTAAAGTTACCCAGCTGGTGACTTAAAATGCCTGAACATGGTAGAGACAGCTAAGATTTTTTGTAGTTTTGTGGAAATGGCAGAACATTCTTACTGTCTTAGAATCTCGGGTCTCTAAGCCTGGGCACACAACCAAGTTTTCATGGCCTTATGAAAAGCCAATACAGATAGTCCTTGAATTACAAATGTAAGGGAGACTGCCAATTACATTAGTAATTTGAGGATTTGTAGGAGTGAATCACATAACTTGACCGCAATCACTCCCTGCTTTTGCCCACACATTTGCTAATCTTAACTGCACACGAGGTATCTCAGGGTAGGGAAGGCCATGGGGTGGGGGGAGGGTTGTGATGGAACAGGCCACCTGTTTAGGACCATTCAAGGCCTCCATGATCACTGAAATACCTCATGCTTTCCACGATTGCTTCCCCCCTCCATCCTACCATGCCAGATCACTTACCTTGCAAAGATTGAATGAGCTGTCTCCTCTCCAGTCTCTCTGCCGCATGAGATCATCTTGGGAAGCTTTTTGCTGTTTACAAAAAAAAAGAAGGTGAAGAAACTGCAGTTTGGGCAAGGGCAAGATCATATGGTTGTGCCTGCCATGTTGAGTTTTTTGCTTCTCCTTCCTGCCCCCCCACCACTTTGATGACTCTGTTCATGTAATTCAGGACTGTATTGTTTTTGAATGGGATGAAGGAATTAGACTTTCTGTTCCTGAATCGTAGTTTTGGAATGTAGCATTGCACAAAACTGCCAAACCAAATATTTATTAACAATGGATGATACAAAAATCTTTTTTAAAAACCTTACAAATCTATGATTGTATACAATTCTCTTTCCTTATAATCTGTATTTAATCTTCACATTCCTGCTTTCTCCAAGATTTTCTTAACATTTTTAAACCTATTTTTCTCCATTCTTTCTTTCCCCTCTTGTAACATTGTCTATGTTTGCTTTTAGTTTAAGACACTCAAGGAACTGTTTTGGTTTGAACAACTACTTACAAAACAGAGAGTTGCTATTTTTAATATTAGTTTGTTCTTCTTCCCTCCAAAACCATAGCTGAAGAAAAGGAAGAAGATGCAAGAGAATCTGAACTTCAAGAATAATGGATATAAATTACAAGAACATGGAAAGAAATTAATTTTAATTCAGTCACGTTAAAGTTCAATAATTGAGAATTTGAACACATATTGAACTCTTTCACTGAAATCATTGGTTAATTTTGCTGAGTATATGACTTTTATTTCTTTAGTTTATTAGCTGGTTTGCTTGCTGAATGTTTGAAGCAGCAGACTTGTTTCTTTTCTATCTGAGGTAAGATTTCCATTTCTATCTTTACCCATTCCTGTCCCTTTTGTTCCCTCCCCATCCACTCCACCAAAAAAAATTAAATGCTATATTTTCTGTATAATTTTCAACACTTTTATAAAGTTTGTTATGCATAGTTTAAAGAATCAATAAAATGTACATTGAGTAAATTTTATTAACTTGTTTTTTCTCCTAAATAATATTACGTTTTTTTCATTTTCTTCTAGTCCAATAAAATTTCAAGAAAATTATGTTCAATTTTCTGTATATCCCTCCAAAAGATTTTCTACAATTCCAAGCCAAACTCTTCTGCTAATTATGATTCTAAGGGAATTAAAATTAAACATAGCCAATTTCAACCAATGCTTTAAAATGGTTGGAAGATGATACACTGACTGGAGGGAAATAAGCATTGGAACAAAAACCAAGATATCTTCTTGCCTATATCAACATTCTGCCTTACTCCAGTCACATATTGCAGCATATTCCACAGGCCTTACAGGCAACCCTTAATCCAAAACAGGTAACCTGTCCATTGCAACAAATGACTCTGGACAAAGTACATCCTAACAACACAAAACAATTGTAACAATTTAAAGAATACAAAATAAATATATATGGCTGCTAAGTAAACACAATACTCATAGTGTTTAAATTCATTATTCTAATTTTCATAATCAGAACATTTGAAGTAGCACTTTTGTAGCTGGGAATTAAAATATTTTGCTTACCCTATTTATTGGAATTTATTGGAATTATATGTTAAGTATGAAACTAGAACTTCTAAAATTATATACAGTATATAAACATTTTTCAGTTAGATGCTTATGTGATTTATAATAGCCAATTTTGTAGCCGATTGTAGAGAAAAGAGCCAAAAAGTTAATTATATTTTAGTTATAGCCTGCTTCAGTAATATTGAAGAACAACATTATGAATTTTGAATGTCTTTCCTACCAAGTATGGTACCCAATATAGCTATTGTTTGAATTCTATAAAGATGATTGGATTTCATATTTAGAGCAATATTGATGTCTTGGGAGAAGTAGGTTAAATACTGATTTTCAGAAACAAATATCAGAAGCATGCTGTAAGGACCTGCCTCAGCTATCTTCTCAAGAAAATAAAACTCTTCAAGCAGTTTGCATCTCAAAAGGAACTTTTACTGAGAGACAGTGATTGCAGAGAAGTCAGGCAGCTATGAAATTCACACGTGAAGCATTAGGCTAACTTTCCTTCAACCCCGACTCTAATGTCCCATGTCCATTTGGTAGCCAATAAAATGCTGCACAGGTGTTTTGAAAATTCCGAGGTGGGATGGTGAGAAGATGTCTTCATTGGAGCACCTTGAATACCAGACTGGAATCAGCTGAGAGGCAGCCTGTGTAGATGGCTGGTTCTCTTCCCTCAAACTCCCAAGCAGTTACAACAAAAGCAAAGCATGCAAAGCATTCAACCCACAAAGCCCCCTCTCCGCCTCAGAATGGCAGCGTTCCAACAGGAACCTGACATGCTGCCCCCCCCCCCTTAAAAGCAGGAGATCTGCACCTGGAAGAGAAAAAGGGGAAGAGAAAGGAAAGCAAAGAAAGGTTACAGTCATGTTGGTTTGTCAGGATATTGACCATGAAAGTGTTTAGGTAACTTAGGGGCTTTGACATGACATTTATCATGACAAATGATTTGTTTGAGTCTGGGTGTTTTAGCGCTGGCTCAGCAGAGAAGACTGGTCTGAGCTTTCTAAATGCCACCTGGCACTCCATGGTCCATTTCAGTGGTTGGCTCGAATGGCAGCATTCCCATTCAATATTTAGCAATAAATAGGACAATTATCTGTGCATTTGTAGGAAATATAAGTTTCTTGGTCAATTATACACCTGGTAGGCTAGCATAAAAAAACCTCTATGAAAAACAGCTCTTGAGTTTTGTGTGATTGCAAATGAATTTTCTTCTTTAAATCAGCAGGTGCTATTTGTAATAAAACCTACTAGGTGTCACACAAGAGTGTTGTTTTGCTATTACATTAAAAATTGGGAAAATAAAAATGGAAACAAATTTCAAACGTATGGTACCTGCATTTCTTAAACAAGGCTTTTATTCAACAATTACATTTATTAAAAACTGAATCTTGGGAGTGTATACATGTGATATTCCCTAATTTCATTTGTAATTCTCTTGTTCTCCATCTCACCCTTCCTCTTCCTCCTCCTCCTCCTCCTCCTCCTCCTCTTTTTTAATCTGTTAAGGGAGGGGTGGGGAATATGGCCATGCTGGCTTGGGAATTCTTGGATTTGAAGTCCATAAGTCATAAAGGGACCATTGTTCTCCACCTCTGTGTTAAGGAGAAAAATGCATAAAATCTTTTTGTTGGTAGTCCTAGAAAGCTGCAGATTGGAAGGACTTGTTTCTTAAAGTGTTTCTTTACAGTCCTTCTTTTATACATATTCCTCCAATCATCCAAGGAGAAGAAATGTATATAAATTGCATTGTTATGATGGCCATACTCTATTTACCTTATTATCAAGGCTGACAACTGCTACTGCTCTTACAAATTTAACATAGGACAAGTTAAGGAAAATAATATGTGTGTTCCCCTAGTTTTGTCCCTTCTTCAAAGAGTTGTCTCAAAGGTTCAAGAGTAACAGTAAATTGGTGTCACTCTCCTCCTCTGAGTCTAGGACTTTTCGTCTCCTACCCTTGGCCGCACCCCTTTCTCCACCAGTGTTCCTCCTCAGGTGATTCTCCTCTGACTTTTCTCCTCGGCTGACACCCCCCCACCCATTCGCCCTGGGCCAGGCCCCTCCGTCCCACATGTTTCGGCATGGCCGATTTGCCGAAGCATGGTACGTCCTGGGTTTTTCATCACCCAGGACAGTTAGCCACCAATCAATCAGCTAGCTGCCAATGCCAGCAGCCACAAGCCACGGTGCAGTGGTGGTGGTGCTTGGGGGAGGGGCTGCAGCCCAATGGCTTTAGGAAAGCCAAAAGCTTTTTAGGAGAAGGAAGGGGAGGGGGTAAGTAGGTAAGGGTAGGGAAGAGCAAGGGGGGGATAAACACACTGGCTTCATCCAAGGTGGGAAGGGGAGAGAAAGAAAAGAAAGGAAGGAAGGAAGGAAGGAAAGAAAGAAAGAAAGAGAAAGAAAAAGAGAAAGAGGGAGGGAAGGGAAGGGAAGGGAAAGTGAACGAGATATGAATGGATGGCGGGAGGGAGGGAAAAAGAGAGGAAGGAAGGACCACAAACACCTTGCAGCTTCAGAGGATACTTTGAAACAGCACAGCAATCCAGGGCTGGAAGGGACCTCAGAGGTCATAGTCCAACCCGCTGTTCCAGCAGGAGACCTTATGTCATCTGGGTTATTTTGGTATCTCTAACATAGAGGAGAAATTTCCAGAAAAGAGAAAGAGTTTACTAGGCAAGGCTGCCATGCAGAGGAAGGCAGAGATACTCCTTAATTTATGACAACACTTGAGCCCAAAATTTTGGTTGTTAAGCAAGAGCTTTCACCCACTTTATGACCGGTCTTTCCACTGTTGTTAAGTGAGTAGTTGCAGCTCTTAAGTGAGTAACACAGTCGCTAAGTAAATCTGGCTTCCCCAAATCTCCGTTGTAAAGTGGGTGAAAACTCACTGAACAGCTGTCTCACTTTGCAACGAAGATTCGGGGAAGCCAGATTCACTTAGTGACTGTGTGACTCACTTAAGAGCTGCATCTACTCACTTAAACGGTGGCAAGACTGGTCGTAAGGTGGGTGGAAGCTCACTGAACAGTTGTCTCGCTTTGCAACGGAGATTTGGGCCAATCTGACTCCTTATTTTTTCTTCCACAATGCAACTGTTGTGGCCAAAATCCAACTAGCTACAATTTGCTTTTTACAAATTATTTCAGAAAATTAATTGATAAATCCACACAAAAGAAGAACAATTATTCCAGTACAAAAGGAGAACAATTGTTTACTATGTACGTCGTTGGTATTTTAAGAAAATGAAGGAGTAACATTTTAGATTGAGATTTGAGAATACTGCTGCTGCCAAGGTTATGCCCAGAAAACAGTTTCAAATGCGTCAAGATACAAAACCTTGTCTGAACAGTATAAATAATAGACAAGAGAGTTGTGTACATTCATCAAAAGCATGTCCTGTACAGCAGAGGTCTCCAACCTTGGCAACTTTAAGACTTGTGGACTTCAGCTCCCAGAATTCTCCAGCCAGCTATGCTGAAGTCCACAAGTTGAAGTCCACAAGTCTTAAAGTTGCCAAGGTTGGAGACCTCTGCTGTACAGTGCATTTCCACTCATTTTTCTGTCAGTTGTCACCTACAGCAATCATTCCACCAGAGGGCGCTATCCCTCTTCTTTTAGGCTTTGCAGAAAGTCCAACTCCATTTGGCTCTCCCTTCAGGGTTTCAATCCAGATGGACTGTATAATACCTGTGACTTAACTTTCACAAATACTGTACTGCCTGAATTTTCAATTATTCCTTTTCTGCACTGAGCAATGGATGGAAACTAATCAAGGAAGGAAGCAACCTAGAACTAAGAAGAAATTTCCTGACAGAATCAATGGAAAACTTGCCTTTAGAAGTTGTGAATGCTCCAACACTGGAAGTTTTTAAGAAGAGATTGGACAACCATTTGTCTGAAATGGTATAGGGCAGGGGTAGGGAAACTTGGCTCTTCTATCACTTATGGACTTCAACTCCCAGAATTCCTGAGTGAGCCATAAAAGTTTCCCCATCCCCGGCCTGCTGGTTTTTCAGTTGTGGGGGAAATCAATTTTTGACTTGAATGGGACTGTTTAATATACAAATGTAGGACATATAAAGAATATGTTTAATATACAAGTGTAGGACATATAAAGAATATGTTTAATATACAAGTGTAGGACATATAAAGAATATGTTTAATATACAAAGGTAGGACATATAAAGAATATGTCCTACATTTGTAGATTAAACAGTCCCATTCAAGTCAAAAATTGATTTCCCCCACAACTGAAAAACCAGTAGGCCAGGGATGGAGAACCTTTTATGGCTCACTCAGGAATTCTGGGAGTTGAAGTCCATAAGTGATAGAAGAGCCAACCCTACCCCTGTATAGGGTTTCCTGCCTCAGCAGGGGGTTGGACTAGAAGTCCTCTAAGGTCCCTTCCAGCTCTGATTCTATTCTATTCTATTCTATTCTATTCTATTCTATTCTATTCTATTCTATTCTATTCTATTCTATTCTATTCTACTTTTGATTATAAGACTGTATATAGAGATTTTCTTTTTTTTTTAGTTATGGTATGTAATGGTATGTAAATTAAATTATTTTAGGTGTCATATGAATTCCTATCATATCAGGAAATCTCCAGCAAATATTATATGTCAGCTTAATTTTTATCAGCACCATGAATTTTAGAACAGCAAAACAGTGAACACTCATTGTTCAATTGTACTGCAAAATACAAAACAATTCTAGCATCTTATCATTACTAAAATGATCTAGTGGAAACTAAAGCATAGCCAATTAAAAAAATGACATAAGCATCATTCTTCATTAATTCCAGACATCTTTATTTTAGATTAATTATAGTTAAAATGTACATTCTAAACTTTAATTTAAAGTTCAAATATAGTTAAAAAGTAGACTTTGTCCTTGTCAAGGAATTATTTTAAAATGAAGGGGGAAAATCTTGTCAACCTGGAACTTGTCAACATTAGAACTTGATGTTCCAAACAAAAATCTTAGTGAGGCCTTTCTTTCTATTAAAGTCAGTTCCTGAGTTCAGAACAGATTTGGCTGTTAGCCCAAGAAAGCAGTCTTTTTGGCTATGAGTCTCCAGATATAAATTCAATTATTGTTCAATTGTCCAAAATGATGTGTTTCCAGTTAAATGCAATATTGGCTCCATGAGTTAACATTTCAACTGGTGGATTAACCATCTGCCATCTTTTCTCCTCTTTCGTCTCTCTGCAGGAACACATGGCCAGAGATGGTACCTAATAAAATAGAAAATTCAAGATGTGCATGAGAAGGGATACAATAATTTGAAGAGGAGCAAAAAGAAGCTCTATATATGGCAACATGATAATACTATCAAGTAGTTTTCATTATCTTTCCATTTGAGTTAAGGATTAGGCACTTGAGACTTTTTAAGGATCCCTAGAAGGAAGAGAGAAACTATAACCTTGTTTCTTGCCCAATAGTTAAGAAGATTGAAAACAAGAAATCCAGAATCCTCTGAGGTCTACATATGGATCATCAATGTGAAAAAGCACCATTTGAGTGGCTTTGATCTAATCACTCTCTCTCAGCACAACTCACCTTACAGGACTGTTGTTGTGGGGAAAATAGGAAGAGGAAGAAATATTAGGTATGATTTGCTATCTTGAGTTATTTATAGAAAACGAAGGATAAAAACAAGTAAATACATTTGAAAAACATGAATCAGGAACCTATGTCAGCAATATAAGGCAGGTCAGATCTTACACTGGTCTCCCTGGTTTATTTTCATGTGTAGTACTGTATTAAAGATACTGCTATCCAGCTTATGTTGTTTCCATCCCTTTAAGAAAAAGGGACTTTGCTTTACTTCAGAAATTGCCAAGGGTAATGCCTGATATTTCCTAAAAGGTAAGATAAGGAATCATGAGAAAAGCTCTACCTGAAATCTTTGAAATTTCTTGCAGGATGGTTAGGTACCTCAATCTAGCGCAGGGCTGTCAAACTCCCGGCTCATGGGCTGGATGCATCATGTGCTGGCCATGCCCACACTAGGTTTAGCGAAGGGGGAACAAGTCTGCTGTGACAACATGAGTTTGACACCCTGCTCTAATGCAAAGCAGTTGTTCATATTTTGAAAAAATAAAAATTGAAGTTCTCTTGGCCCTGGTTAAGGCACCAGGCTAGAAAGCAAGAGATCATGAATTCAAGTCCTGCCTTAGCCATAAAAGCCAGCTGGGTGACCTTGGGCTAGTCATTCTCTCTCAGCCCAACCCATCTGACAGGGATGTTGTGGTGGAGAAAATAGAAGAAAGAAGGTGTGTTGGATATATTCC
Organism: Notechis scutatus; assembly: GCF_049901735.1. NCBI lineage: Eukaryota > Metazoa > Chordata > Lepidosauria > Squamata > Elapidae > Notechis > Notechis scutatus. The sequence goes on along the minus strand of NC_142013.1, from coordinate 55,567,166 downwards.
CCCCTTGAGTTATTTGTAAAAATAATAAAGTTGAGATAGAAATAAATATGAACCTAAAGACTCCACAGGTATCTAGACTAGGAATAATGCAAACTCTAATCATTCAAAACCTTTAAATGGTGCCTAGTTGGTGAAGTTTGAATAATAGATATAAAAAGATTGACTGACAATGTTAAATTATGAAGAACTAAGAAAAGGCAAAACTAAATATGACAGTTATAATGGCAGTGTACAATGTCTTACCCTTTGAACAAAGTTAGCGAGTTCACTGCTTTCCCTGGTAGGCAGACCCAGTAGCGGCCGAGTGAGGGAATCCAGAGATGAGCAATGACCAATAATCAGAATGGTGCCTGCAGGCAGAAATGGGATTTCTTGAGGTGTCATATTAAGGTATTGAATATGAACTCTTCTAGACCTGTTTTCTCCGATCTGTGGTGTAGAAAAATATTGGGTGTCCTGGCTAGGCATTTTTGAAATCCCAAATTCTAATCCATTTATACCTTTTTAGCAACTGTGGGTCATATTTATTTTTCAAAGGCTGGAGGTTTAAATAGTGCAGTATCAGCCCCACTCAGCAGACTGGACTAGGGAATCAACTAGAGGAAGGCTAAACTACTTTTATTCAGATTGGCTGTAAAAGCAGAATCTTGCAAATCTGATTGTGTTGCATCTCATCCCTTTCTTATACTTTAGTGATTCAGGGTGAATCCAGTCTGCCTGGGCTATCTTTGAATGTTATCTTATTCTAGACTTTAAAAATGCTCCAGGCACCCTCTCCGCAGGCAATGGGTTCATGGGGCTTGTGAAAACTTGGAGGATTTTAACTCCTTTCTTTCTTGTTTCTTTCTTGTTTTCTTTCCTCATAGTTCTAAATATGTCCAGCATTTCTTTCATTTTCTTCTGTTTCCTGACAAAAACTAGAAGGAAACACCCTGCTATCGTTGATGTACAAATTTTAGTGGTGCCCAAAATTTAGGCACAGGAAGTCAGAGATAGTTGCCTACCCCAATAGAGAAGAATTTTCTACAGCAAAGGTTTGTTTGCATTTTAATCACTGACTGAAGAATAATAAAGGTTTACCTTCTGATGAACAAGTATCAGTGATCTGTTTTATACTTGAAGAGCATCTGTTAATATAGTCCTCATAGCTTTCAGACGGCATCAAAGAAGAAGAAGGAAAGTGACATCTGTTAACAAAACAATCCACTTGGTTAAAATTTGATTTATAGCAGGAATGGATAATTTTAAAAAGCTGCTGATAGAGAGAAAGAGAGAGAGAAACTGATTGTCCTACTGAGATCCTATAGGATTTGCTTCTGAAAATTAGCAGCACAACTGTTTGCCATTTCAGTTGTTTGCCTCACTATACACTTAGAATATTTTTTATAATTTTTAAAAAAGTTTTATTCATTTTATTAATATAATATATAAAAATTCAATTTCAATCAAACAATGTGTTGTCTGGGTACAATTGTTTTTAGGTGATCATAATCAATATGTTTACAATGGCATTTATCACAATAACATTAATACTGTGGTAACAATAATACTTTGTCCATTTTAACAAATTTCCATTTTAACATTTATCCTTTTTATGTCCCTTTCTTTCTAACTTCTGTTTTTATTGTCTAGTCATCGATAAAATGAGTCCCATGTCAAAAAGTATTTAGTTTCTTCTTTATCCTTAATAGTAAGCATTAGTCTATCAATTTCTGCATATTCTAGTATTTTCTTAATTACATTCTCATTCGCCAGGAACTCATCAAACTTCCATTGTTGAGCATATACTATTCTAGCTGTGGTTAGTACATGTAAAATCAAGTATATCGTCTCTTTATCATATTCTTCTGGTAGAATGCCCAATAAGAATATTTCTGGTTTCATGTTTATATGCTGCTTTATCATTTTTTCCAACCAGGTATGTATTTTCGTCCAATATTTTTTAGCTTGTGGATATGTCCACAACATATGGTAATATGAACGAGGTGTTTGATTACATTTCCAACATTTAGTGGATCTATCTTTATGCATTTATGCCAATCTTGTTGGCGCAAAGTGCCATCTATAAAACATTTTATACAAATTTTCTTTATATGCAGTTGACATAGTCAGTTTTACATTTCTATACCACAGTTTTTGCCATTTGTCTAGTTCTATTGCACATCCAAAATTTTAGCCCAATCATTGTATCCTTTATCTGCTCACTTTCAAGTTTAATACCCAGTAAATAACAATATATTTATCAATTTTTCATCCGTTCCAGTTAATATCTGGTCCAATTCTGTTAATTCTTTATTAAAACCATACATTTTAGCATCTTTCTTATATTGAGATTGCATCTGCATTTGTAGCCACCATGCAATGTCTATCCCTTGACTACTAACTTCCTGTTTGGTTTTTAATTCCCCCTTTTCATTCAAAATATCTTTATATCTTACAATTTTTTCCATATTAATAACATTTGGATGTATCAATGCTTTCATTGTGGAAAGCCAGACCAGTGTTTTCAAACAGTGTTGTTCTTTAATTTTAAGCCATACTGATAGCAGTGCATTTCTAACATAAAGTCTTTGAAAATAATTATGTATCTTATTCTTCCTGTACCATAGGAAGGCATGCTAACCTAGTTAAAGATTGTGCCCCTCTAAAGTTAATAATCTTTTATGCCTCAAATTAATCCATTAACCCAAGTTAATATCGAGGCTTGGTAATACAATTCCCAATCTGGCAGCCCAAAGCCCCTCTTTTTTTAGAGTCTTGCAACATTTTCAAACATATTCTTGCTTTTTTCCCTAGCCAAATATATCTTAATATTATCTTAATTCCTCAAAATATTCCCCCCCCCCTTTTATTGGAATTGTTTGGAATAAATATAATAACCTTAGTAAAATATTCATTTTTATAGTAGCTATTCTTCCTATTAATGACAATTGCAATCTTTCCATTTCTCCATATTTAATTTAATTTGTTGTATCAGTTTCATATAATTATTCTCTTTAATTGTTGCACATTTTGTTGTTTACTATAATCCTAAATACTTCACTTTTTTTGACTATCTGCATATCAATTCTTTCCATCAACACTCTTTTTTGTGTATCTGTGAGATTTTTAACTTGTCTTTATTTATTTTCAGTCCAGCAACTTCCCCATACTTTTCTACCTTTTTAATTAACCTTGGTCCAGTTTCTAATGAGTCTTCTAATATAAAAACTAAGTCATCTGCAAACACCTGTAGCTTGTATTCTCTTATTTTTATTTCCATTCCTTTAAAAAAAAAAACTTTTTATAAATTCTCCCTCTGAATCCCCATGCTATTCTCTTATACAATGTGGTTTTGAAATATTTTGGATCATCACTCATCCATTTTAGGTTATGGAGCAAGACTTAAATCTTTGCACCCCACCCATAAAACAACGCATGTTTTTTGCTTGTAGCAACTATTACATTTGGATCATTTGAATATTGTTGCTGAGCTCTCATTATGGCTTGTAAAGTCATCCTAGTGGCCAAACTTAATTTTTACCTTAGGACCTTGCTTCAACCAGAAGAACAAAGAAGTGCCAGGAGTCAGGAAAAAAATATAGATTTGGTGTAATTTAATTTATATAGCATTTAATTAACATTCAGCTACATTTATTTTAAATACAGTTAATACTCTCTTATCTTTTTATTACAGCATGTTAAAGATTGCCAATTTGGAAGGACTCTGGTGCTGTATCTGTGTCTTTTAAGGGTTGTGTGTGACTGATGCTGAGCTTCACATTTACATTTTGTGTCCTTCTTGATGTACAGTACATATGGAAATCTCATACAAGTGGGCTTCCTTAAAGGAAGCAACAAATGAATTCCCGTATGTCTATGAATGAAGGATTCTCATCCACTGGATGATTGGACTGCTGCACTGGCATAAAATCCAGCTTTTGAAATTGGATTGGCTCTCCTGAAATCTAAGATGCATGGAAAATTATGATCCAATTTCTTTTTCTTTTTTACAATATATTGAACTTCATAATGATGTGGTCATTTCCTCCCCAAGTTCTCATTGCTATAACCTCTTCAAATAGCTCTTCCCCATTGGTTAGGAGCAGATCAGTGAGAGCTGCTACTGATGACTCTCCTTTAGCCTTTTGGAAAATAAGGTAAGAAGAACAGTGAAGAATTGCTGGGATCTTGCAGTTTTGGCCTACCTGATTTTCTTGGAGATGCTTGTAATGTTAATTTAAATGTAGTTGAAGTCTCTCATTATTACTATGTTTTTTTCTTACTTGAAAGTTCTATAATCTGGTTCGGAAGGATATTCTCTAGGTCTTTTGGCTGGATTGTTTGTACCCTACAAATATGCCTTTATTTCTTCTTTCCTTATATTCCAACTCAAATGCTCCATCTAGACCTTTTGTGCTCATAACCCTGAATCTCAAAAAATATGTGCACTTCCTTCATATATAATTCCTTTTATCCAATCTAGTTATACACTTCATTCCTTACTTTTCATTCATGGGCTTGATCCTATAACATTTCAACAATATCTACTAAATCATGTGTACCTTGCTGCATTAAAACTCCCAGTTATTCCTGATATAACTTGACCTGCTTCTTATTATTCTTTACATACTCATTATTGGGTGCCACCCTTTGCATATGCCTCCCAGTTCCAGTATATGATGTCACACTTTTTCCAGAACTTTCTTATCACAACCCCAAGAATTCAGTTTAAAATCCTCTGGACTGTTTTGCAAATCACCTTCCAAACACGTTTTTCCTCTTTATGTGAGGTGTAGTCCATCTCTTTTGTATCTCACCTCTTGCAGCAACTGCCATGTCAGAAATGTGTTCTAGGATCAAAGGACCAAACCATTCTAGTTGCATCCTCTGACAATCCACTTGTTCAGTTCTAATATTTTATCTCCTGCTTGATCATGTCTTTGGATAGAAAGGAGGGGGGAAAAAGCAATTGTATCACCTTTCACTCTTCTGCCCAGAGCTTCATAATCCCTTGTAATATCTTCAAATACCTTGTATTTGTTTCCACATGGATCAGTAAAAAGGAATATTTGATGAGGTTTGGAAATCTTTTTGGTACACTCCAAATTGTCTGCTCCAGGAAGGCAGCAATTTCCTTGTGATGGATTATCTAGCCAACATATTGTGGCTTCAACCCTTCTGAGCAGGGAGTCTCTGATTATTGCCATCCATTACTCCCTATTTTGGGTTTAGGGCAGGAATCCTTCCCTTTTTGAAGCTTATATTTTTCACTCCCTGAGGTCTGCGGCAGCTGCTCTTCATCCATGCATCCATAAACATCATCAGCAGGGAGGTCCTTAAAATTATTCTGAACCTCCAAAGTGTAAGAGCAGCTGTGTGACAGCTTTGAAGGTTTCTGCCGTATTCCTCAATTTCTTTCACTTCCTCTGTCTTCCTGTAGGTGTCTTGGTGTTCTTGTCTATATAGAAGTGCTTCCTGTCTAATCCAAGAATTCTCCATCTTCCTTGATAAGCTAGGAGGTGAACACTGTTGCCTTTAGCTTCTTCACCCTATCTCCAGAGCAACAATCAGCCAACCCTTAGAACATGTATAGTTCTTGTCTTCAGGAAGGTCACAAAAGCACTTTCCTCCATCTCTATGTTCCTCTGATGAAGAACAAGAAAATCAATTCCTCCCCTTGATCTCCCTTGCCAACTAGCTATTGCACAAAAGCACAACCAGCATGTAAACAACTAACACACAGTTTTGCTCTACCCAACATTATTTTAATACTTAAAGATCATATATTTATAGATATGTTTGGGGTATGGTGGATATGTGATTGCTATGTGATTTAATATGTAGATATTTAAAAAAAACAATGTGAAACCTTCCATTATTAGTTGCAATCATGAGAAATATTTATTCACTGAAATATGCATATGCTTTGGAAAGAAATATCCAATTGGTACATTAAAAAAACTACAAAGGAAGTACAAACATAATTTTAATGTCATATGTAAATTTGGCACTGAATTTTCAATGCTAACGACAAATGTCAAGAGAAGGTAACAGCATTTTCAACTATATCCTGTCTATTTCACACTCCTTATATAGTTTCAGAAGATACAATAAATATTATTTCAGAAAATATTTCAGGTGGCATCATTGTTTAAAATACCAGTATCATTTTGACTAAATAAAAGCAAAATGCTGCTGCTAACAACCTTTCAGAGGAACATAATTCACTGCAGAAGTTGTCTTTCCCTTTGCAATACATGCTTAAACCAACAAAACCTCAAGTCACTTCTGTCACCTAAGCAGTTTTCATAATTTCAGCATCGATATAAGAGATATTTCAAACTCTGAAGTGTACTTTGCTGCAATCAGTCAACGGCTAACATTACTTCCTGTTCTCTTTGTGGGTTTGCAAATGTTTGCAAAAACTGTACTGAACCACAGAACTAAGTTGCTGTGGAAAATAAGGAAACAGTATGGCTAGTTGTAGAAAGCAAATAATTTCTGGCTGGACTAAGTCCATATCAACATATATGATAATGAGTTATTATTTGTCTGAAAAGTGCCTTAAAAATAGAATCTAAGTTGTGTGCTTTTTAACTTAAAAAATCTTGTTGCGTTGTTCAGTGTGGCTCTTGGTTTTATTCCCAAAGTTGCTTCTTAATTGTTTTTTTAAAAAATCCTCACAGAGGCTACCTAAAATAGCATAATAGCTTTGTATGCCCCAACGAGAATTATTGGCACATGCTGTTTTCAAATTGAACTTTGATTTATGAATAATGCCATTCATTCCCTTGCATAAAGCAATTGCCTGCTCACAGAAATCATTGGCATTGCTGCTTCATCAGGAAGGCATTGCATTGGCTATTAGAATAAAAACTGCATGCATAGGAGTAGTGTATATAAGCTCCAGAATCTAAGATTTTGAAAGTTCAGATTGAATGCATTTTTCACATGACATCTGTTTCTAGCTATTACCAGTGCAGTGCTTTGGAGAAATATGTACATAAGATATAAGCCTTCTTGTTTAACAGTTTACCCCTAGTCCTCAGTTGCATAGAAACTAGGGATAATTATGTCATTAGCTTCTGTACTTAAACACGCAATAAGCAAAACTAGACTGGATTCAGCTTCTAATCAATGTTGTAACTCTGACTGGTCAGGGCATAAATCCAGGAAAATCCACTAAGGCGTCTTCCAGTTATTGACCACGAGTAGCAGCTGATTAGAAGATCAGAAGGGCATTATTGTGCTAGAGGGTGGTGAGGATAAGCCAAGAGATTGTATTTAAAGTTAAATGTAAGTTTTAGCTATCTGGATTTGTAACACACCACAAGTGACCCCACCCTGATTAGTTTTATTTGACAAGACTTCCAAAACTTTGGGTGGGTAATTTCCCTTTAGTTACTCCCCATTACACTGACATAGTCAGCATATGAGAAACATATTCTGAACAGCAACACCTACTTGTATGTGGTATCTATGCTGTAACCAAGCTCATTTAGTTCTTCTTCTGACATAAAAGATGGAACAGTTGTGCTTGCCTCCCACTTAGTCCATTCAAACAGTCCAGGTTCTATCCGAATTTTAGCTTTCTGTTCTATCCGAAGCCCTGTAATCGGAAAACATAAAAATAAAATGATCTGATTCCTTCATTCAATAAATATCTAGTTTATTTAGCTTATAAATTCAAATTAAAAACAAAGTAAACATTAAATCTAAGAAGGAAAGAAAATCATAGATGAGTATGATACTTAAAAGGTGTAGACTTGATCTAAAATGGATCTTATTTGAAGCAACCGAAGATAAAGCAAGATGGTTTTGAAAGTTCCCATTTACTCAGAAGGGCAGAGAGAATTAGAAATAATTAGTTAAAAAGGACATACTTCTGTCCCCTTCCCCTATAAAAGGAAAAAGGGGAAGGGGGAAGGGGAAAGCATAGTTTAAAGGCAGAGCTTCAGTTACAATGATTAGGAGGAGAAATGTTTAACAGATGTATCAAGAATGCTTTTTTATAAGCTGCTTTTATTGGCAGCCATATTAGTGGAAGAGTAATGTGAATTTCTTGTCCAAACCAGAGGAATAACTTCCTTGAATTCCAATCCTTTGAATACCAACATTAATGTATCTTTGGAGATGGCTGGGATGAGGGTACATAAATTATGCTAGGTAGGAAAAAAGGAAATTATCTTGTAGTAACAGGAATGAAAATTGGTAGAGCAGCAAACCTGGACTATTCAATAAAACAACTGCTTATACTGAAAAGCCTTACCTTCTAATATATGAAAAGCAGTTTGAATACAGTGTAATGCTGGAGAAGAGTATACACAGCCAACAATCACTTCTTTTCCTAACAAGGCTTCTCCTAGTAGTAGAAAATATTAATTTTTCTTTTCTTTTTTCACACAAAAAGGGGATGGGTGCAAATTAATACATTTTCAAGAATATCAGTTGGAATTGTTTCAAACAATCAAACTGCAAACATTTAATCAAGTTCTGTACAGTTTTAATGTGGTCCCTTAGTGGATTCCATCCTCTTCTTATATTCAAACACTCTTATATACAAGTACCCACCCACAACCCCTTTCAAAATGAAAAGAAGCTATTAGAATCTTCATGATAATTTGGTTTTAATAAGTAGATCATTAAAAATGTAAAATGTAAAAAATGAGTATTAATTCATAGTCTATGCAATATGAGTGTGATAGAAAATCATGATTCCTTTACATTGTTTCTAAGGATGGTCCTAATGCTGTTCAGGCATTATTCTTCCATAGGTAACTAAATATAGAATTAAAATACATTTCCCCAAAATATACTGACTTTTATGACCAAGACTTTTCTCTAAGATTTAATGTCAGGTGCATCCAGTTTAAAGAGGCTTACAATTATGACTTACGTATTTAAAAAAATAAATTTGTATGTACATTTGTATGGGTGTTATATCAAGAAAAGCCAAATAATAATTTCTGAGATTTTAAAACTCCTCATTTTTCTTCCTCAGCTGCTGATTAATACACTAAAAAGCTTACCAGTCAGTCTAGATTGAAATGTGCCACAGCACGACAAAGGAGGATCATATTTATAGCGTTTAATATAACCATCTTGATTTGGTAAACTGGAGGGGAAATTGAGGTCTCGTCGATAATATTTTCCTGAAACAAGATGACATTAACCTTATTTTTATTTAATTTTGTTAATTATCCAGCTGATCTTAACATGCTGCTCTGCCTAGTAAGATTATTGCTTAGTTTTTCTTCAGAATTATTGAAGGAGGAAAATGTTTCCAATTCAACGTTCTCCTATTTGGCCTACAGGGGGGCCCTGCAGAAATAATGCAAATGATAAACCAGATGTTGCATGAACATTTATACAAAGGGGTTTTGGTTTATCTTGATGATATTCTTATCTACACGGAGACTCGTTTTGAACATGCGAAACTAGTGCGGTCAGTTCTGGAAAAACTTCGAGCTGCTGAACTGTATGCAAAGTTGTCCAAGTGTGAATTCCACCAGGAAAAAATTGACTATTTAGGCTATCGCATATCACATGATGGCATAGAAATGGATCCGGGGAAAGTTTGTGCCGTTTTGGAATGGGCCCCTCCCCGCACCAGGAAACAACTTCAAAGTTTCTTGGGATTTGCTAATTTTTACTGTCAATTTATCCCTGCTTTTGCGAAGATTGCAATGCCTATCACAAATCTCCTAAAAAACAAAGGGGAGGTGAAACTGAAGCCTAGTAAACCACTGGAGTGGTCTATGGAGTGCCAAGCTTCTTTTGAGAAGCTGAAATGACTGTTTGCTGCTGAACCAGTCCTCAAACACCCGGACATGGACGCTCCTTTTGTAATCCAAGCCAATGCGAGTGATGTAGCAGTCAGGGTGGTGTTACTACAAGCAAACGAGATGGGGACTCTGCAACCATGTGCATATACTTCCCGTAAACTAACTAAAACCGAAAGAAGATGGGCCATATGGGAAAAAGAAGCTTTTGCAGTTCGCTGGGCTCTGTTAATCTGGAGGCATTTCCTAGAAGGGGAAAAACACCCATTTGAGGTGTGGACGGATCATAAAAATTTGGAGGCTTTGAAAACGCCTCGGAAGCTGCCTCCCAAGCAAGTTCGCTGGGCGCAGTACTTTAAACGCTTTAATTTTTCATTGAAGTACATTCCAGGGGGGAAGAACTTCATGGCGGATGCTTTATCTAGATTACCTCAATATAATAGTACTTGCCAAGAAATGGTACGGCCTATTGTCCCAACCAAACAGTTGGTGGTTCCAGTGGTTACCAGAGCCCAGAAAAAGAAGGAAGTCAATTTATTTTACATATCTACAGGTTACATGGGGTTCCTGAACGCATAATCTCAGACAGGGGTGTCCAGTTTACCTTAAACTTTTGGAAGGAGTTCCTGAAGTTATTGGGCCCAGGGCTTAAGCTTCGCACACCACCTACAAACCAATGGGGCTTGTGAGAGAACTAACTCGGTATTGGAATGTTATAGATGTTATATAAATTATCAGCAAGATGATTGGGCAGACCTACTGCCATTCGCTGAGGTGGCATATAACAATTCAGTATATAGTAGTACTATGGTTTACTCCATTTAAAGTGGCTTCGGGACAAGACTTTGTACCTATACCCGAGCTTCCACAGGAGAAACCTAACATTCAGTCATTAGATGAATGGATAACACTGCTCCAGCTTACCTGGCCGGTTACCCATAAAGCATTAGATGATGCTCATCAAGCCCATAAAAAAATTGCTGATAAAAAGAGAACTCCACAAAAACCATATCAAGTTGGTGACAAGGTCTTTTTATCCACCAGATATTTGCAGACCACACAAAGGTTAAAAAAGCTTGGACCTAAGTATGTTGGACCTTTCCCAATTGAACAAATTGTGAACCCTGTGGCAGTCCAACTGAAATTACGTAAAACCCTCCGACGGATCCACCCTGTCTTCCATGTTAGTTTATTAAAACCTGAACATACCTCCGACTTGAGGCCGACTCAAGTTGATCCCCCTGTGCCATTGCTAATTGAAGGTGAACAACATTTTGAAGTTAAAGAAATTGTGGATTCTCGAAAACAAAGGGGTCTACTCCAATATTTGGTTGTTTGGAAACATTTTCCTCCTCAGTCCGAATGGGTGAATGAGAAGGATATTAGAGCTCCTAAGCTTATCAAGGCATTTCATACTAAATATCCTGATAAACCCTAAAATATAGTATTATATTGTTACATGTATATTTTCTGTTATCTTCTATTTTTATCTTTTATAGGACTAACGCCTGTTTTGCAGGAGGGCCGAATGTCAGCCTTCAAGATTTTCTTCCTTTACTTTGCATCTTTCGGCTGTCATAAGTAATGGGGGGAGGAGGGGGGACATGTTATGGGAAGCGAGCTGGAGGTGTTACAAAACAAAACTGTATAAGTTGGGGGGGGAAGGTTCTTGCTTAGGCTTCTATCCTATGCTATGCACAGCCGCAACTCTTTATCAAAATATGTCAAGGTCAACGGACAGAGGCCTCATCACCACCTGGAGATGCCCACATGATGCTATACGCAACTTTTAACTGGATGAGCCAATTGAACTATTGGGGGTGGGAACGTTGCCATCACTTTGTATATGTGATTTACGCGCTCATTTTCTCAGATTCAGAATTCTTTTGTTGCTACCACTTGACTTCCAGTAAAATATATCTTTTCTCTAATTAATGGAGTCTAAGTATTTCTTTCTTGGATTTTGAATGGAGCACCATTTGACATTTATAATCCCAATCCTTTCTCCAAATGTAAACTATCATCAAAATCTCCTGGTGAATGGAAGTTTTATAAATTTACATGAAAACTGTTTTAAATCCCCAGTACATTTGGGAACTGATAGGAAGTTCAAAAAGTTCAAATACAAAATAGATGAGTCATTGTTGTTTTGTTCATTTCTGTTCACATAATCCACTGCTTTATATCACACATGCAATATTGGATCTCTAAACCTTTACTTACCATCTGGTCCAAAACACTGCTGTATCCAAGATTTCCCAAACACCTGGTCTACCCTTTCTCCATGGCAAATCACCAACATGTCTCTCTGGTTTGTGGTTTGTGCTGACAACTGAAAGAAATTATGTTACAACTCTGCTTATTGAAATTATTGAAAGAATAGTAGTTCAGATGAACAAAAACAAATTCATATAGCAACTAAATTGATGAGATTTGATCAGCGTTTTTCAACCTTCACAACTTTATTGGTTGGGGAATTTGTGGAGTTGAAATTCCAAGGTTGAAAAGTTACCAAGGTTGAAAAATACTGCATTTGATTGTACTTTCGGTTTTATATTTATGCAGCGAAGTTGTGACATTCAGAACAGTATGGATAATGTAGCATGTTTCATGAAGCAAAAAAAAATTGCTTGAATAAAATCTATCAATAATAGCTTTCTGTCTCAAGAAAAAAATGTCGTTATAAGAAGCTCATGAGTAGGATGTGATGTTTGGTTGTAGCCTCTGTGCTGGGGCATCTACAGCAAGCTACAAAGTGATGAAGTAAGCCTCATGGCTTTGCAATATTTGGTTGCAAAGGGCAACTATCCTTTGCTGCAGAACTTCTGTGGATACATTGAAGATTTAATTAATATGTCACATAGTTATTGAATATTTAAACATTCGCTCACTATTATTAAACTGTTAAGAATACAGTCTAGGCTATCTTTTCCAAAATGCCACCCCCCCCCAAATATTAGATTAGATTACAGTATCCATCATTTTCAAACAAAGTGCTATGCTATGAAATGATGAGAATTAAAGGCAAATACCTCTGAGAAAGCACCAGATTGGAAAAGGTTGAACTTAGTCAATTGAGATACTTTCTCAAAAAATTTGCAGGAAGAATTTATTTATGTACATGCTATAGATTTACATAGAATGAAATCTTTAGGGTAACTTTTTAAAAAAATTGATTGACTTCTGAAATTGTCCTTTGGCAATTTTGTTAATGTTACTCTTTCATCTAGAAATCCTGAACTAAAATTTGAAAACTGGACAAATGTTTCCTGTATCTAAATGTTTAATACCTAAACTTGTCTTCCTCTTCATTCTCACACATATCCATAGATCAAGATCCCTGAATTTCAGTTTACCTGATGAGTAAGCAATTTGGCTAAATTCCTTGGCAATGGATTTGGAATCTTTGTTTTAATGCAAGTTTTGATTTGGTTCTTAGGAAGTTGGCCTGCATCTGCAGATAAAATATATTCTCTGAAACATAAATAGCAAAGAACAAAACAGAAAACGGTGAGAAAATTTGGAATCACGTATATCTTTGAACTGAATGTAAGACAACACATCTCAGAAGAGTAATTTCCCTCATAAATGGAACACAGTGATCTTACCAAGAAATCTGAACCTATACAAGACTCTCTCCTGTGACTAAAGTGGGAAGTAGGAATTCTAGTACTCTCTAGATAATTACAATTTTCATAAACTCACTCAGTATAGTGAATGGTCTGTGATAATGGGAGTTGTATTTGAAAATAGCTTGGTGTTGACAATAGGGAATAAGTAGAAGGAGAATTATGGACTCAATGTACTAATCAGTAAAACTGAACCATTTAGTGACAAGGATAGAAAGTTCAGAAGCAATATAGTTCAGATAGCCAAGATGGCACCGACGACGGCTGCCTCGGTGGAATGCTCTCTAATGGTTTCTTTATTTTTTGTTATTATCTGCAATTCATTATGGATTTCATACTCACAAGACCATCTGCTAAGAATTAGGCAATGTTTCCTTAAGGAGCAGTTTTCTGATTCCTCACCACCACCCATGTCTTTGCAAATGCGGAGGAGATTCTAACTAATTCCCCAGTGCTATGGATTACAACAAACAAAGGAGAAAAGCAGTAGTGCCGAAAAAGGATATGAGGTAAACAAGCAGGAATTTTAAACAGACTAAGGAAAAGGGAAAAAAAAAACCCTCTCTCCCTTCAATCTTTCTGACTAATTTACGCTCACTTGCTAACAAGATGGATGAAATACATCTCTTAAATAGATGGAATTCTGATTTCTACAATTCTGCAGTTCTTTGTTTTACTGAAACCTGGCTTAATCCACAAATTTATGGAGACAACACCATATACATCCCAGGATTTCAGATATTTAGATCAGACAGAATTGAAGAGACATCAGGTAAAACAAAGGGTGGAGGATTATGTTTATATATCAACAACAGCTGGTCTCAGGATATAACTATAATATATAAATTCTGTGATGAAAGCTTAGAGTCTTTACATATCAACTGCAAGCCATTTTATTCTCCATGAGTTCTCCTCATTTCTCCTAATAGCTGTGTATGTTCCTCCACAAGCTTGTGTAAACAAGGCATTACGAACTCTTGCTGATCAAATTATGGAGGCTGAAGCCAAACACGCAGATTCCCTTCCCAACATTTTGGGGGATTTCAATCAAGCAAATTTAAGGCAAGAGCTACCAAAATATTTCCAGCATGTAAATTGTCCCACCAGAGGCAAAAAATACTTTAGACCACTGCTACAGAACAGTAAAAGATGCTTATAGGTCTTTACCACAAGCAGCTGTGGGACACTCTAACCACTGCATGATTCACCTTGTATCTACCTACAGACAAAGACTTAAAACCATGAAACCAACAATTAAATCAGTGAGGACTTGGTCTAATGAGGCAAAGCTGAAGCTCCAAGCTTGCCTTGATTGCACTGATTGGAATGTTTTTGAAGATACCTCTACAGACCTAGATGAGCTCACAGATACTGTAACATCATATGTCAGGTTCTGCGAAGACTTATGTGTACCAACAAGGAACCTGCAAATATATAGTAACAATAAACCTCGGTTCACAGCTCAATTTAAGCAGCTATGTCATTCCAAAGAGGAAGCCTACAGAAAAGGTGACAGAATGCTATACAGTCAGGCCAGAAACATATTAACAAGAGAGATCAAAGCAGGAAAAAGAAGCTACTCTGAAAAGTTAAGGAATCAGTTCTCAACAAATGAACTAGCAAACATGGAAAACTCTTAAAAACATCACTGGCTACAGCAAACCTTCCCAGGCAGAAGGAAATCAACACCTAGCAGATGACTTGAATGTGTTTTACTGCAGGTTTGAAAGGAAACTACAGCCACCTATCTCCACAACCCCCACCTCAAACACACCAACAACAGCCAAGCTTCCTACAACTGGCCCCAACCCATTGGGTTCACAACCTCTGGTGATCACAGAAAAAGAAGTACAAGATCTGTTACACAGACAAAAGCCAGCAAAAGCACCAGGGCCAGACAAAATAACTCCTTCTTGCTTACAAGTCTGTGCTGACCAATTGGCCCCCATCTTCACCTGAATCTTCAATAGACCACTAGAGATGTGCTACGTTCCTTCCTGCCTCAAACGCTCTACCATCATCCCAGTGCCAAGGAAGCCCTCCATCAAGGAACTGAATGACTACAGACCAGTTGCTCTAACATCTGTAGTTATGAAAATCTTTTAAAGGCTTGTGCTGTCCCACCTGAAAACCATCACGGTTTCGCTGTTAGATCCCATGCAGTTTGCATACTGAGTAAATAGATTGACAGATGATGCTGTTAACATGGCTCTGCATTACATCCTACAACACCTTGAATCTCCAAATACCTATGCAAGGGTCCTCTTTGTAGACTTCAGTTCAGCATTCAATACCATCATTCCAGACATTATTCTAAGTAAATTAAACCAACTAGCGGTACCTGAACACACTTCTAAGTGGATAATAAGCTTCCTAACAGACAGGAAGCAGCAGGTGAAGCTAGGCAGAATAACATCTGATATCTGTACAATTAGCACAGGGGATCCCCAAGGCTGTGTGCGTTCTCCACTTCTCTTCTCCCTATATACCAATGACTGCATCTCAAATGATCCATCTGTTAAAATACTGAAGTTTGCTGATGACACAACAGTGATTGGTCTCATTCGAGACAACGATGAATCCGCATACAGACAGGAGGTTATACAATTTACCTCATGATGTAACCAGAAGAATCTGCAACTGAACAAACTCAAAACCGTAGAAATGATGGTACACTTTAGAAGAAACCCTCCCATACTACCACCTCTTACAATACTGGACAACACAGTATCAACAGTAGAGACCTTCAAATTTCTAGGTTCTACTATATCACATGACCTAAAATGGACACCTAACATCAAAAACGTCATCAAAAAAGCACAACAAAGAATGTTCTTTCTGTGCCAACTCAGAAAGCTCAAACTGCCCAAGGGGCTGCTGATCCAGTTCTACAGAGGAATTACTGAGTCTATCATCTGCACCTCTATAACTGTCTGGTTTGGTTCTGCAACCCAACAGGACAGACACAGACTTCAGAGGATAATTAGGACTGCAGAAAAAACAATTACTACCAACCTGCCTTCAATTGAGGACCTGTATAATGCAAAAGTCAAAAAGAGGGCTGCGAAAATATTTACAGACCCCTCACATCCCAGATATAAACTGTTTCAACTCCTTCCCTCAAAATGACGCTATAGAGCACTGCACACCAGAACAGCTAGACACAAGAAGAGTTTTTTCCCGAAAGCCATCACTCTGCTAAACAAATAATTCCCTCAACACTGTTCAACTGTTACAAACTGCAGTACTGTTACTGTTAATCTTCTCATCAGTCCTTATCATCCATTCTCCCCCCCACTTGCGACTGTATGATTGTAACTTTGTCACTTGTATCCTTACAATTTATATTGACTGTTTCCTAGTATGATTTGATTGCTTATTGTACCCTATGACTATCATTAAATGTTGTACCTATGGTTCTTGATGAATGTATCTTTTCTTTTATGTATACAGAGAGTATTTGCACCAAGACAAATTCCTTGTGTGTCCAATCACGCTTGGCCAATAAAGAATTCTATTCTATTCTATTCTATTCTATTCTATTCTATTCTATTCTATTCTATTCTATTCTATTCTATTCTATTCAATATTCCATTTTCTTAATATTCCTTAGTGGTATAATTAAAACTGCATTTTATGCAGAGTAAACAACATATTTCCCCTTTAGAGCACATCTATCTATTTTGATGCTTTTTAGCATCTACAACCAAAAGTGCCTCCATAGCTATTTTAAGCAAAAACCATTAAAAAAACACCCTTAGCTGTCAAAGACAAAGAAACAGTTGTACAAGGCAAGGATATCCCTTGTTTCCCCTATTATTCATACTGACACTGGAAGTATTAAATAGAAATGTCAGAAATACAGAGATAAAAGGTATGGAAATAAAAAAAGGAAAAGTATAAATTACAAGCATTTGCAAATGATTTAGTTTTTATTTTGGAGGATCCACAAGAAACAGGGCCCAGATTAATTTTTAAAAATAGAAGAATATGACGAAGTGGCAGGATTGAAAATAAATAAAGAAAAAACTAAGATTTCAGTGAAAAACCTTATAGATAAACAGAAAAAAATTAAGGAAGAGAATAGATATTGAGTTTACTAAGAAAGTAAAATACTTAGAGATTCAACTGACAGGAAGATGTGTAATGATTAAGGAAGATAACTATTATAAATTGATGCAATGAATTAAAACAGATCTGGAAAAATGGGGAAATATGCAACTATCATTGATAGGAAGAATAGCTACAATTAAAATGAGTATGTTGCCGAGACTATTATACTTATTTCAAACAATTCTGATAAGACTGGGAAAAATACTTTGAGGAACTTAATAAAATAACATTAAAATATATCTGGCACGGGAAAAAAAGCAAGAATTAGCTTTAAAATGCTTCAGGGTTAAAGAAATAGGGGAGGTTTCAGATTACCAAATTGGGAATTGTATTATCAGGCAGCGGTATTAACATGGATCAAAGAGTGGATTGCATTGAGGCATACAAGATTATTGACTTTGGAGGGACATGACCTGCAACTAGGCAGGCATGCTTTCTCGTGGTTTGGGAAAAGTAAGATCAGAGGTGGTATTCAACCGGTTCGCACCTACTCGGGCAAACCGGTAGCGGTTATTTGGCATAGGTCGCCAAACCAGTGGTGACCCCTGGCTGGCCACGCCCCAACCCGGTCACCCGGTCTCTCACTTGCGATCGCTCTCCTAGTTTTCCGTTCCCCACATCCCCTTTCTTCCCGGGGGAAAGTAAGAACGGCATGGACGCTGCAAGTATCACTTTCCCCATGTGAATTAAAGTGTCTGGAGTGAGAAAGAGTGTGGTCTGACAGAGGGGGTGGGGGTGAATTGAGCCTTGGAGCACTTCTGCAACATAAAAGAAATGCATTTTGGAAGCAGTAGGTCCTTTAAAAACTTCTCCAAGGATTCCCTATGGATACTGCAAGTATCGCTTTCTGTGTGAGTTAAAGTGTCTGGAGTGAAAAAGAGTGCGGCCTGACAGAGGGGGTGGGGGGAATCCACTCCAGCCTTGGAGAAATTTAAAGGAGCTGCTTCCAAAATGCTTGTCTGTTAAGTGCTGTGTGTGTGTGTGTGTGTGTGTGTGTGTGTGTGTGTGCAAGAGAGAGAGAGAGAGAGAAAATAGGAAGAGAGAGATAAAACTGTGCTATTATTTTTAATTGTTCCATTATTTATCATGTGTTAATATTTTACACTGTCCCTACACCTAAAGTGATTTTTCTGCCTTTCTTTTGCTCAGGGCTACCACATATTTTTCAGGCTTTACATGCATTCAATGTCAATAGTCCAGAGCATAAAATACACATGTGTTTAGCAAGAGTTGAAAAGGGACCTTGGAAGTCTTCTAGTCCAACCCCCAGCTCAGGCAAGAAAACTGAGGGTGCCAAACTCTGAGTAGAAATCCTGGGAAAGGTGCCAGAATAATACTTAGAAGGGACCTTGGGATGAACCCTATACCATTTCAGAGAAATGGCTGTCCAGCCTTTTCTCAAAAACTTCCAGTGATTGAGCACCCAGAACTTCTGGAGACAGGCAGTTCCACTTGTTAATTGTTCTCACTGTCAGGAAGTTTCTCCTTAGTTTTAGGTTGCTTCTCTCTCTGTTCAGTTTCCATCCATTGCTTCTTGTTTGCCTTCTGCTTCTTTGGAAAATACATTGTTCCCCTTTCTTTGTGGCAGCCCCTTAAAAGCCTGTTGCCTATCACACTCTTGGGTAAAGCATGTGAGCCATTTTCCCTTTTCAATGGTCCATGAAAGTACATCTATAGTATGCAGATAATAAAGTCAAAAAAGGGTGAACAACATTTTTATAGAACTATAGATAAGTTGAGGCTGGGTGACAAGGAATGGCTGGGAGGGGAGGGGCCGGGTGAGGCCCCCCTTGATATGAGTGACATTGAGTTGGACACGCCCATCCAGTCATGTGACCACCAAGCCATGCCCACCCAGTCACATGACCACTAAGCCACACCCATCCAGTCACATGACCACCAAGCCACGCCCACCAAATAAGCCATGCCCACAGAACCGGTAGTAAAAATTGTTGAATTCCACCACTGAGTAAGATACATGGTTACTTTCAAAGACATTACATAAGGAATGCACTATTGTAAATATGGGAGAAAATTAGAGAGCAACACTATTTGAAGTTTGGCTTTCAACAATGGAAGCACTGATTCATCCAAATTTTATTAATATGGGAAATATTGTTAGATAGAAAGATGTTTTGAATGAAAAGGGAGAGCTCAAAACTAAACAAGAACTGAGTGATCAAGGGATCGATATGACATGGTATTAGCAAGTGCAGATACATTCTAGACATGAGAAAGATGCTAAATTATATGGTTTCTATAAAGAACTAACAGAATTAGATATTAACAGGGACAGAAGAAAGATTGATAAAGAAACTGTGCAGCTACTTATTGAGCATTAAACTGGAAGAGTAACAAGTGAAGGAGACAATGATAGCACAGGCAAAAAAACTTTGGTTACACAATAGAATTAGATAAATGGCAGAAATTGTGGGACAGGAATTATATATTAACAATGTTAACTGCATATAAAGAAAATTTATATAAAATTTGTTTTATAGATGGCATTTTGCACCGGCGAGATTGGCAAAGATGTTTAAAGATAAGTCAGCTAAATGTTGGAAGTTCCACCAGATACCTGGGTCTTATTATATGTGGTGGGCATGTGCAGAAGCAAAAAAAAAAAAAAAATACTGGACAAAAATACACACTGGAAAAGATAATAAAGCACTGTATTGACTTAAAGCCAGAAATATTTTTGTTGGGGATTTTACCTGAAACTTATAGTAAAGGGAATGCATATTTAATTATCCATCTGTTAACGGCAACTAGAATTGTTTTTGCACAAAATTGGAAAAGTGAAGAGATTCCTACGATTGAGAATGTGATTAGGAAAATATTAGAATGTGCAGAAATGAATAGATTACCACTTGCAATTAAGGAGAAAGAACAAACTGAATATTATATGACATGGGAATTATTTTATTGATGGTTGGAGAAGAAAAATGGAAGTTAGAAATAAAAGAAGATTAGTGAAATATAGAAAGTATGTTAAGATAGAGATGTACACAATGTGATGACTGTTATTGATACGACTATTAGGTTTACTATGTTTAATGTTATTATTATATTCTTATTAGAAAATATGTTAAGAGAGAAATGAATAGGTTTACTATATACAATATTATTTTTGTAAGATTGCAAAATTAATACCAATACAATGTATACTGTTGTAAATTTTGATTGTTACTGCACAGAGATATTTATATCCAGACGACACGTTGTTTAATGGAAGACAGAATGCTTATACTAATTTTTCAGCAGAATCTCATCTGCCATCATCAGGCTTCTGTATAGTGTTCGTCTGTGAGTCAGACTTTCACAGCTGTTTCTGTTTTAAATTTGGTGCTAGCCTACTGCTGTGCCAGAATGGTTTTTTCTTCATCCTGATTGATTGGGAGTCTTGGTCTGTGTTTATTGGTCTTGGGGTTTGCTGTGTTCTGCTTGATTGGTGTTTCTAATACCTTCTGTCTGTTTTGTAGCTTTTTTTGTCTTGATTGGCTGGCAACATTGTGTTTCCTGTATTGGAGGCTTTTAGTGCGGCTTAGCTCCAAGTAAATGGATGGCTATCATTTATTAGGAAGCTAGGTTTCATCTGGGTGCCTGGTTGGGGTGTGTTTGAGCTGGAGGTATCGGGGGGGTCTGTTTGTGCCCTGGTGTTTGCCTGGCTTGTGGTGTGGATATTTTTTTGTTTGAGAGTGCAGGCTTCCAGATAATTGATCAGTTAAACAAAGATCTCCTAATTCTACACCTGGAATTGAGCCACAAAATCCACCCTCTACTTTGGGACAAGATAAAACAACTTACAACTTGGAGAGCTGAAACTGAAACCACTTACAAAAATGACAAACTCCTGAAGAAACTAAAGAAATTAGAACATGACAAGAAAGCCTCCAACAACTCACAACAACACCTGAAACAATTAGTATACAACGTTTCCAACAGAGAACTCACCAAAACAGAAACAGATGTCCTAACCAAAGGATTCAATTATGCTATAGCACCCAAAAAAATCCCCACAGAATCCATCATATGTGGAGTGGAATCCAGCCTAACTAAACTAAATACAAATGAAGCTGACAGAATAAGACACCAAGTCACTAACATCCTATGCACAAGCAAACCACCCAAAAGCAACTTGCACAAAGAGGAACTAAAAGCCCTGCAAGCCCTAAGGAATGACAGCAGCATACTTCCAGCAGATAAAGGTAATGCCACAGTAGTAATGGATAGAAAAGACTACGAAACAAAATTGACAGACCTACTCCAAAACTCCACATACAAACCCATAAACACGGACCCAACCACATATCTGGAAAAAATAACCAAGAAGAAAATTATAACCAGCCACATGAGCAAAGAGATCCAACAAACGATCATCCCAAGAGAAAAATCTTTCAGATGCCCCAAACTACATATCTCCCAAAAATACACAAAGAAGGCATACCTCTCAGACCCATAGTCAGCTCCAGAGGAGCACCACTACAAAACCTAGCCAAATACCTAGCAAAGCAGCTAGAGCCCCATGCTGAAGCAGCAGCTTCACATGTACAAAACTAATACCACCTCTTGGAAATGATCAAAGATCTACATGTGGAACAAGAAGATCTGCTTGTAAGTTTCGACGTGGTTTCACTATTCACTCAAGTCCCGATAAAAATAACTCTCGAAATCATCAGAAATAAATACCAACCACCCAAACACCTCATGGAACTAACAGAACACTGCTTAACCAACACATATTCCATATACAAAGGACAAAGATACAAGCAAATTGAAGGAGCCCCTATGGGATCACCACTGTCACCCATCATTGCAAACTTGTTCATGGAAGAATTCGAATCTAGAACCCTAGCCAATGCCACCCACAAACCCAAACTATGGTTAAGATACATCAATGACACATTTGTTATTTGGCCCCATGAAAAAGAAAACCTAAACAATTTCCTAACACACCTAAACAGCACACACCCCAAAATGAAATTCACCATGGAAACAGAAACAAACAAACAACTACCATTCCTAGATGTACTAATCTACAAAAAAACAGATGGCACTCTAGGACACACCATATACCAGAAGAAAACACACACCAACCGCTACCTCAATGCCCAATCCCACCACCACCCAGCACAGATAAACTCTGTGGCCAAAATACTAATTGCCAGAACCAAACACCTGGCAGACAAGACACACATAAAGACTGAACTATGCACCCTGACTAAAGTACTGACAGCCAACGGCTTCTACAAAAGCAAAATCACTGGCTTGATCCACAAAAACACACTGAGACATAATGGAGACCTAGAAGATGAACAAACCTATGGAACAGCTGTCCTGCCCTACATAAGAGGTACTACAGACAAAATCAGTAAGATACTACACAGGCATCACATCAAGACTGCCTTCAAAACAGACAGAAAAATAGCAGCCATCCTAAGAAACCCCAAAGATAAAATTGACCTGGAAAACCAAGGCATATATGTAGTCCCCTGCACATCATGCCCTGCCACATACATCGGACAGACCAATAGAAGAATAAGTACCCGCCTGGATGAACACAAAAGTGCAGTAAAAAAGCTGGAACACACTTCCTCACTAGCCCAACACATGAAAGCCATAGCATCGACTTCAATGGCACCAAAAACCTAGCCACTATAGAAATCCCCAGCTACGGAATTATCAGAGAAGCCATAGAGATTGAAAAAAGTCCTGAAAGCATGAATAAAAGAGATGACTCCACCAGACTGTCAATTATCTGGAAACCTGCACTCATAAACAAAAAAATCTCCACACCACAAGCCAGGCAAACACCTGGGCACAAACAGATCCCCCCTGATACCTCCAGCTCAAACACACCCCAACCAGGCACCCAGATGAAACCTAGCTTCCTAATAAATGATAGCCGTCCGTTTACTCAGAGCCAAGCTGTACTAAAAGCCTCCAATACAGGAAACACAATGTTGCCAGCCAATCAAGACAAAAATAGCTACAAAACAGACAGAAGGTATTAGAAACACCAATCAAGCAGAACACAGCAAACTCCAAGACCAATAAACACAGACCAAGACTCCCAACCAATCAGGATGAAGAAAAAACCATTCTGGCACAGCAGTAGGCTAGCCCCAAATTTAAAACAGAAACGGCTGTGAAAGTCTGACTCACAGACGAACACTATACAGAAGCCTGATGATGGCAGATGAGATTCTGCCGAAATGTTGCTACAACTTTAAAAGCACAACTATAATGACGTGGAAAAATACCCCAACAAAGCTGAATACCATACATGTAAGTACCCGCGAAAACTTAAGAAAACACACACGCACGCACACACACACACACACACACATACATACATACATACATACAGTATATATAAAAGAAACAGTTGTAAGATTATCTCTCAATCTAATGGCCATGACAATATATTCATTTTCATTTTGATTTCATGAGTTTGTCTTGCAATGCTAAAATAATAGATAGAAAGCTGAGACCCAATTCTATACATTGGCTGGGTTGCTCATATTCCTTGAAGTGCAATGATATAACTTTTGCCTGTTACATGTTTTTATGTTGATTTGCATTTAGATAGGGGTAGCATTGGTAAAGGTCTCTCTTTCTCTCTCTCTCTCTCCCTCCCTCCCTCCCTGCCCCCTCCCTCCCTCTCTCTCTCTCTCTCTCTCTCACACACACACACACACACACAAGCATGCACACATATGCGCACAAAGCTGGGATGGGGAAACCTTCAGCCTATGAGCTAATCACCAGACTGATCTATCTTGTGATGCTGCAAGTGAGGTTTTGTCTCTAAAATGAAGAGTTAAGAAATCTTCAACCAACTAATACTAACCTGTGTTTTACCCAGGTATCTGACTCATTGGCTTTTTCTGTGTAATTTTCAGGAAGAAATCCGCGGCATCCAGTTTGGTGAGATATACCAATTGTCCATCCATCACATATTTTATGTTGCTGTGACCGATCAACATATATAAGATCCCCTGAATTCAACATTAATTCATCAATATTTTGAGGCTTGTACTGGAATAAGGCCCTCAAAACCTTAACAGAAGCCAGTAAAAAAGTCAGTGTTAAATTGAAAAATATTTTGCCAAATCCAAGAAAAGTTACATTTGCATATGTTTTATTTGATCCATTAACCTGATTCATAATGTTGAAATGCAATTGTTACCATAGCCTTACATCATTAAGCATGTCCTTCACTTGATTAAGAATATTTCCAAAATTAACTTCAGAATTAAATCCCACTGATTTCAATAAAATTTATTTAACAAGAAGGATATGGGATTTGACTGCTGGAAGATCAACCACATTATATTAATAGTAGGAGAAAACATGGGGTGGACAAGGTAATGCTCTTGAACTTTCAAGAATGTGATAATCTGATTGTGTGAAACGTTATCATGGAAGGAACACTTGTATTCTACAACACAATTATCAATGACAGCCAAAATAGTTGCTCAGTAATGTACAGTTATTATGGTTAAATCAAACTTTTTCAGATCTCTATGATTTTGCACCATGCTTATTTTTATGTGTAAGATTCAAATTTTAATTCAGTAAGAAATTCCTCAATAAATAAATTGAGAAGTATGTTTTTGATTCATTTGTTTAATTGGATTGTTTTTATCTACTTTTCACATTTGTGTGGTGAATGGTGATCATGTTTTAGTTCATATTTATGCAGAAATATTGAAAATTTAAAAGGTTTCACAAACTCTTAAGCACTGCTCAAACTTTCACAGATTTTAAGGTTAAGAGATTTAACAAACAGAGCATGCAAATATGATAGAAAAATTACTTTGGTTTACATTTTAGTGAAAACTTATCAAGTTTGTATTTCATGAAATAAAACTCAGTTCTACTGTGTTCAACGTTTTCAAAATTATATGATGCAGTATTCCCATCTAAACTATGTATGAGTTATAATGATTCGAGCAAAAAGTGTACAAGATTTGTATATTAATGAAACAATAGAAAATGGCATTCAAGAATATTGCTTTGAATAATTCTTTAACAGATTCAGAGCAGATTCAATCCATCCATATATCAACAGATTCAATCCATCCATATATGAGTCTACTGTATGTATGGACATTAATATGTCTTTTTGAGTGCCATTTTAAAAATCTATAAAAAGATACAAAATGTAGAGTTGTAATTGCAGGAATGTCCTTATCTTGGATGGCAAACCTCAGAGAAAGAATGTTTCCATGCAAATACAATTCAAGCAAACAAAGTTACTCAGCTAAAGGAGGATTAGAGAGAGGAAGTGAAGATATGTTGGACTTTGACTAGAGATCGTTAATTGTGTTAGTTACTATGCTGAACAATAACGAAAGTCAAGCAGAAACCAAAGTTAACCAATGTTGGAGGATAACTAAAAATGTGTATAAATGCAAGACTAAATTCCAATAAAGATCATCATGATTCAGTTGATCACGATCAAACACCTTGACTGCCTCGTCATTACAACAAAAAAGGGTGAACTTAGAAACAGAGCAAGCCGGAAGTGGATGGATTCCAGGTAAGGCACCTACCTGATAATGGACGAAGCGCATATCCCTAGAATAAAGGGCTGCTACCCACTGACAACTTTGCATAGGGTTGATTGATTTGGCCAGTCGTTCCAGTGTCTTTTGATGATGAGGATAAAATTTGTGGGCTAAAGTGAGGTGGAGTTGCTTTACTGAAGGCTTCACACAGCAATCTACAAACAAAACATAACCAAACTGTACCTATGAGGCTGTATCAGGTATTACTGTATTATTCTCAGGCTTGCATTTGAAAAAGTATTGCAGCACTGAACTGATACACAGAGAAATCATATGACTAATCCTTCAGAAAATAGCCCCCTTGCTTTCAGTGGTGTACGTAGATTCCTGTATTCTTAGAAGTTAAATACATACAGGCAAGCATTAGAGCATATTCCAATACCCACAAAGCTACACAGAAGGGGCTGTTATATAGAAGGGGAATGTAAAGGACAGTTTCCCCTCTCACAAACCTGCTTCTCTGCTTGTAGACATTATGACTTCTGGATTATTGTTACCTGCTAAGACTGTGGCCTCTGCAGCAAAAGCAGCAGCGAATGATTTGATGACATTTGCAGGGCCATCACTAAGAAAGAAGCCAATGTAGGTGCTGGATGAATGTAGTGATAGGGAAATCGTCACAGGAAAACTTCTTGAAAATTGGCTACCGGCTTTTTCTAGAGCTTCATATAAACCATCAACTTTTTGGTCTTCACACTGGAAAAAAAAAGCTCTTGAGTTACCAACAGCTGTGTTAACCATTGAATGTAGTATAATATACAAACTAAAACCTTTAAAGTAAAGATGAGAAGGATATGATCAATAGCAACTGAAATAAGTATAGGTCGTTTCCATCCAACTATTTGCTTCACTTCTGAAATCCAAGACACTTTTCACACTGCCACAAGTCTCCTGACCATTTTCTTGATGGCAATTGCTCAGTTCTTCTCATGAACAAATTGGAACTCTTCCAGCGGAACACCAAGGTGGTACAAAAACCAGCGTTCCACTCTATTCTACTGCATTCCACTTTCTCTGTTTCTCTTGCAGCATTTTTTCTTGCAGCAAGAGAAAAAAAGGAGTTGAAAAAGCACAAGAAAATACTGGCAATAGTGTCTTGCAGGGGCTGTGGAGAGTTACTCAGTAGAAAATGTTGAGGAGGCAAAAATGCTTGCCCATTAAATACCTGCCCAACATCTCGGGGGTTAACACTGAAAAATAAACTTCGTAGTATTTTCTCCTGTACTACAGATGAGAATGAAGTTAATAAGCTCAGCTATGGAAAAGCGCCACTGGTATAAGAATCGTAACGTAATGTGACACAAATCCCAGACACATGCAGAGTGAAATTACCCCTGAGCTTAATCTTTAGCTTAACCCAAATAGTGGGCTAAGCTTTACACAGCAAGGGAAGATTGCAACAATAAGAGATACCAGAATGTTATTTGAGCCATTGTCACCTCACACACAAAAGCAACTTACTGTGAAGAAGTCAGAAAGTGTAATGTGTGGGAAATTTTCATGGGCTTTGTTTTTTCCACACTGGCATTTGCTTTCTCTCCAAAACTCCAACAGAACGTCATTCAAGGGGCCTGTTGGACACAAATAGAGGGCATATTCCTGAGGAATGGGATCTTCTAAAGAAGGATCATTGCAGTGAGAATGCAACCTGCAATTAAAAATTAGAATGGATTAGTTGTTGTTTTTGCATTTTTCAACCGCAAAGAAGATTTTCAGAATGCAAAGAAGAGTGATCGAGGACTAGGTAAGGTCTACTGGCTTCCCTTCTGAGAATGGAGAAGTCAAAAATTAGGCAACTATTTCTTGCATTTTAGAATACTTTTAAAGGAGAAAACAGCTCTCTTAAGCCTTGTAGATCCTTAAAGTACCCACTCCACTTCTTAAAAACTGGCTAATTCTGTCAGAATACATGCTACTCTCAACCTGTTTTAAAGTATGGCCCTTCACATGTTTCATAAAGCCTAGTTAATCTCTCAACTTGTCAGAAATTGCACATAGAAATGTAGAATGGGAAAAGTGGTAACACAATATTACTTTTTTTTTTAGTCAGGTCAAGTTGTGCTAAAGCTTTTCAGGCAGATGATTATCTGATGACCTCCACTGAAGGGAAACAAATTACTTTGTAAGACAATTTCACTAGTTGAAAATTTATCGTCATGTTTATGGAGATTTTCTATCATCCAGATCATGGTTTCCCCAAAGTTGCTTTTTCAAAGATGTTTTTTTATTGTCATGAAAATCCTCATAGTAACCTAATTTAAATCCATAATTGGTTTTGTTCCTGCCTTATGGAGCAACAGAGAAAAGCCAACTCACTCCTCTGTATGGCAACCATTTAGATTTCTGCTGTCATATCTTAGTCTTCTCCTCAGCAAACCAGACATGCCCACCTCCTCCATTGTTCATCCAATGAATTGGTTTCCAAGTCTTTTACTAACTGAGTAGCCCTTGCCTTTGCTTGTGCCAATTGGTCAATGTTCCTTCAGACTATGATACCAAAACTGAACACATCTCCAGAACAGAAATGTTAAAACTACAATTCTTGTTACAAAAAAAATTCCACTGTAATTATTCTAGTTTAAAACTACCCTAGGATCATCCTTCTCAAGATTAAATATCTTTCTTTGAAACTGTGAAGAATGCATTCTGGATGAGAGGAATGAATAGGGAGCAACAGCCTATTTCATGCACTCAAAAATGAAATGTGGTGGAGAGGAAGATCCATCAGCAGCACTCCTCCTCTCTCCTCAGTTAAAAAAAAAGTTCAGTAACAAAGATTTTTATTAACTGAAGGCAGTTACAATCTACAATCAAGATTTGCATGCCTGTTTGAATATCACTATACAATAATTTTAGAATGTTTATCAGTAAGTAGAGATCAGAAAGGTTTACATTCATCTCCCTTAATCAAGTGTTTTAATGCGGCTGGCATTAATAATAACTCTGTAATTTAAAAAAAATTGTTGTTATTTAGCTCCTTTAAGTACTAAGTTAAATATTTATACTTAGTTTTAGCTTTAGCAGTCCAAAGCAGTTTAAGGTTTATACTGAAGCTTCATTTCTGAGACAGGAGTAGACAGCCTGGTTTACCTGAGGTGCACCTCCCAGTATCTCTGGAAGCCATGCCCCGAAACATTAGAAATGCTGAGTTGTGGTTCAGTAACAGCTAAGCCTACAATAAGATCTTTGGTATAGATTTTCTTAAATAAGCCCCAATTTCAGAAGCATATTTTGGTTGTATGCCAGTCACAGTCATTTGTCTGTGAGATGGGCAGCCATATAAATATTATGAAATAAATAAGAAATAAATATTTGTTCTCAGAACTGTAAATGTTACAACTTTTACACATTTAATAATCACAGTTTTAAAGAATCTGATCATGTCAGTTTCTGGTAGTTCTGATTACAAAGCAATCTTTCCTCACTGCCAAGTTAAATAGTTGTCCAGCCATCCATGAGTCACTAAAAAATAGTGCTAGCATGTTTGATTTTTCCCTTGGCAGATTCCTATCCCACCTCTTTTGTTTCTATTCTGAATGGCCATATCCATTTTTTGAGTGTGTTGCTGCCTTTTGTTTAATTTTCTGGTGGTGTTGCCCTCTGTTATTTATGAGGGATTCCAAGCTGGTGGGAAACAGTCACCAATCCCAATAATAATACTGGAGTGGGACAAGAGGTGGTTTGGGAAGGTGATACATTTAGACAGGTAGCATGACCCTCCTTTCCTGCTTTACCTTGCAGAGCAAAGCCAGAGGAGATGAGATTACATCTTAAAATAGGAAGCCCACCTAAGAACTACTAGAAGGCTTGCTGAAACACCAGATTTTGAAAGAGTGTCAATTCAAAACCATAGAAGCTGACTTGCCAAAGACTGCAGTTTTGAAATATCACATTAGCTATGTCACGTTGGCTGCTTTTGAAAGAGATACATTTTTTTCTCCTTTTTCTCCACACACGTTTTCAAGTAGGTACTGTTCTTTCAAATCCATGTACTTCCTCACCTTTTTTAAATGGGGAGGAGAAAAATGACAGCAGAGAAGATTGCCGAGAAAGTGGAAAGAAAAGTTATGTTCACAACATCTTGAAATGGCCAATGAGTTGATCCACCCTTTTTGGATCACTTGATTGAGCCGTGTCAACAGCATGAGCAGTGAAACATGTCATTTTGAAATTGTTAGTGGAGGGGAAACAATACAGGAACAACTAAGAATGACTGAAGATTACCTCAGTCTTGGGCCAAGGATGAGAAGACAATTCTCAAGGAGCAAAAGAGCAAAGAGATTATCAGGAGATTTCATACCTTGATTAGATATTAGTGGGAAAGGCTCCAAGATAGGTAGGCCAGGTATTGAAAAAACACTGTACAGTACTCCTTGCATATAGTCATGACACCAACACATTCTGAGAACCTCTTTATCAGCCATATCTCCCTGAGGTAACTTTAATGAATATCCAGATCCAAAGCTCTTCTTCCAAATCATTTTTGAAGTGTATGCAGCTCTATTCCCCAGAACAGTGTTTCTCAGCCTTGGTCACTTTAAGATATGTGGACTTCAACACCCAGAATTCCCAAGCCAGCATAGCACAGTTGGCTGGGGAATCCTGGGAGTTGAAGTCCGCAGGTCTTAAGTGACCAAGGGTGAGAAACACTGATCTAGATAACATAAATGAAAATCAGGGCTCTTCACAATGGAATTATTGAATCGGAAAAAAACATTCAAAATTAATTTCTGAGCAGCAACATGCCATACTACTTTATTTAAGACATTTAAATAGTTATCCATTTTATATCAAATTCTGGGCAACTCCCAATCAGTAATTAATACCACATCAAAACTTACCATTGTATTGCTGCTTCTGCTGTCTTTTGTCCAGTAGCTGCCAATGCCTTTAATCTAAGGAAAGAACAATATATTCATTTTGAGCAAAGAAAGTGATAGATAACATTTAAACAGTGTGACTAAAGTTTTGGCTTTGCCCTGTGTATAGCTATTGCTCTAGTGGTTAAAGCACCGGCTAGTAATCAGAACATCAAGAGTTTTAATCCTTTCCTAGTTAGGTATGAAAGCTGGCTGGGGAACATTTTTTATTTATTTTATTTATTTTGTCAAAAGCTTACAGTACAATAGAAATAAGAATAAACATAAGTTTAAATATAAGAATAGGAACTAATAATTGGGGACAATAGGACAGGGACAGTAGGCACGATTGTGCGCTTATGCACACCCCTTACAGACCTCTTAGGAATGGGGTGAGGTCAATAGAGGTTAGTTTGAGGGTAAAGGAGTGGGGGTTTGAGCAGGTGACAACAGAATCAAGTAGTGAGTTCCAGACATTTACCACTCTGTTGCTGAAATCGTACTTCCTGCAATCAAGTTTGGAGTGGTTTACATTAAGTTTATATCTGTTGTGTACTCTTGTGTTGTTGTGGTTAAAGCTGAAATATTCATTAACTGGTAAGATGTTGTAACGTATGATTTATGTACTATGCTTAAGTCAAATCTTAGTCGGCGTAGTTCAAGGTTGTCTAAGCATAGAATCTCAAGTCTGGTGCTGTAGGGTATTCTGTTGCAAACAGAGGAATGTAGTACTCTTCTGGTAAAATACTTCTGGACTCGCTCAATTGTATTTACGTCTGATATACAGTGCAGATTCCAGACAGCAGAGCTGAATTCAAATATTGGTCTAGCAAAGGTTTTGAATGCTCTAGTTTGCAAATCAGTATTACCAGAGGAGAAGCTTCATAAAATTAAATTTACAACTCTTAAAGCCTTTTTGGCAATACTGTTGCAGTGAGCTTTGGCGCTCAGGTCATTCGATATGAGAACTTCAAGGTCCTTGACAGAATGAGGGTTATCAACAAGGTCATATCCACCTAGCTTGTATTTGGTATATAGATTGGTGTTATGTCTCACCTTTACAAGGAAGATGAGAAGTCCAAACTCCGACCAAATACAAGCAGGCAAGAAGATTCAGTATTTATAGAGTTAATTCCTTTGAGCTGGCAATGTTCTTGGCAGTATCACGCACGCTGCCTGCCAAGTCCGACAAGATAACAGAAACATTAATCACGAAAGCTTTCAAGACACAAGATACACCGAAGCTCCACAGAAAATTCACACTTTGTCCCATACAGAGTTCCCAGAGAAAACACACCCACTTTTATTCCCTGTGGGGTGTGTCACTAACTCAACTGTCTCTGATTCGTCCACGTCTCCTGCGTTGCAGCTCACACTTTTTCCTGCGACGCTGCCTAGCATCAAGCCAGCATTCATCTGCTTGATTCTCTGTCAAAGGTTGCTCCGATATGCCCTCCTCCTCCTGATTAGCCTCAGGCTGTCCCTCTCAGTTATCTGCCGAAACCTGAGGCACAATCAGGGAGGAAGGCATTGCCGAAGAGGAAGGTCCTGGGGAGGAAGGCATTCCCAATTCCACCTCCTCATCTTCCGAGTCCTCTTCCTCTAAGAATGCAGACTCAGGACTCGGAGCCACAACAGATTGGTATATATATACATTTATTTATTTATTTATTTATTTATTTGATTTGCCAATTATTTACAAGATAATAAGTATAAGTGTATACATAGTTGTGAATACATGAAATGGGTACATATAAGAAAAATAAAAGAAGAATAAGAGAAACAATAGGACAGGGACGGTAGGCACGTTGGTGCGCTTATGCACGCCCCCTACAGACCTCTTAGGAAAGGGGTGAGGTCAATAGTAGACAGTCTAAGGTTAAAGTTTTTGGGGTTTGGGAAGAAACTACAGAATCGGGTAGAGTATTCCAGACATTGACCACTCTATTGCTGAAGTCGTATTTCCTGCAATCAAGTTTGGTGCGGTTAACTTTGAGTTTGTATCTATTGTGTGCTCTTGTGTTGTTATGGTTGAAGCTGAAGTATTCATTGACAGGTAGGACATTGCAATGTATGATTTTATATACCATGCTTAAATCAGACCGAAGATGGCGTAATTCAAGGTTTTCTAGTTCTAGAATTTCAAGTCTGGTGGCATAAGGTATTCTACAACGAGTAGAGGAGTGGAGAACTCTTCTTGTGAAATATTTCTGGACTTTCTCAATTGTGCTAATATCAGATACGTAATGTGGGTTCCAGACTGATGAACTGTATTCAAGTATTGGTCTAGCAAATGTTTTGTATGCTCTGGTTAGTAGTGTGATATTACCAGAGAAAAAGCTACGTAGGATTAGGTTAACAACTCTTAATGCCTTTTTGGCTATGTAGTTGCAGTGGGCTCTAGCACTTAGATCATTAGAGGTGAGTATTCCAAGGTCCTTTACAGAGCTTGGGTCATCAGGAAGTTCTTGACTATTCAGCTTGTATTTTATTTTCTGATTTTTTTTGCCAATATGTAAGACAGAGCATTTATTTGTTGAGATTTGAAGTTGCCATTTGTTTGACCATTCTGATACATAGTCAAGATCTTTTTGTAGGGTAGCAGTATTGTCTGTGGTATTGAACAGCTTTACATCATCAACGAAAAGAACGCAATTGCTCTTAATATGATCACAGAGGTCATTTATGTAGAGTATGAAGAGAGTTGGTCCTAGAACACTGCCTTGGGGGACACCACTATTGACAGGTACAGAATTTGATAGGACGCTCCCAATTTTGACCATTTGTTGTCTGTTTGCCAGGAATGCTTCTATCCAGTTATTCAGTTGTCCAGAGATACCATAGGATTTTATTTTTAGGAGTAGTTTGTCGTGTACCACTGAATCAAAGGCTTTACAGAAGTCTATGTAGATTGCGTCTATTGCTTTGCCCTGGTCGAGTTGTGTCGTCCATATGTTTTTGCAGTGTAAGAGTTGCAGTTGGGCTAAAACCCTATACAGGTAGTTCCTCAACTTATAGCAGTTCACTTAGTGACTGTTCAAAGTAACAACAGCATGAAAAAAGTGACTTATGACCACTTTTCACGCTTATGACCATTGCAGCATTCCCATGGTCACATGATTTATATTCAGTTGCTTGACAACTGACATTTTGGGCTCAGTTGTGGTCATAAGTGAAGGACTACCCAAACTCTCAGCCCAACTCACTTCATAGGGTTATTGTTGTGGGGAAAATAGGAGAAGGAAGATTAAGAAGATTGTTACTGCCTTGGATTATTTATAAAAACAAATAGATAAAAAAAAATAGAAAAACAACTAAGTTCAAACCCTGGTGCTAAAAATATTGTTGTACATACAAGCATTTCAGTAAGGCATTTCCTTTTTCCATCTTGTCAGCTGATCTGGTATAAGGATGGAAACTGTCTTGTTAGCTATAACAAGTTAATGTGCATACAATTGTCGGTGAATCAGCAGTAATTCAGGACCTCCAGGTTTAAAGATGGTTTTTACACATGATAGGAACCACCAATTGGACATTTCCTCTTGTAATTATCAGCATGCAAGAATTAGACGGTTTAGAAAACCGTGGTTAATTGGAGAATTAGATTACCTCTTCTTAAGAGAAAACTTAGTGCAAGTAGTCTTTGACTTACAACAGCTCATTTAACGACTCTTCAAATTACAATGGCACTGAAAAAAGGTGACTTATGACAATTTTTTACATTTCACATTGCAGCATCTCCATAGCCACATGATCACAATTCAGATGCTTGGCAACTGATTCACATTTATGACGATTGCAAGGCCCTGGGGTCAAATGATCACCTTTTGCAACCTTCTGATGAGCAAACTCAATGGGGAACCCAGAGTCACTTAATAATGCTGTTAGTAACTTAATAATTGCTGTCAATCACTTAAGAACTATGGTAAGAAAGGTTGTAAAATCAGGCAAAATTCACTTAGCTACTATCTCACTTAGCAATAGAAATTTTGGGCTTAACGGTGGTTGTAAGTCGAGGACCACCCATACCTGCCAAAATTCTACAATAGCATCAAATTAGGCATTTTAAAAAAAAATTATTTCTTCCTTCCCGGTAAGTTTTTTTTAAAAAAAAAACTCTATTAATTAGGAGAAATAGGACAGTGCAATGGCACAGTGGTTAAGAAGCTGGGCTTGTCGGCTGGAAAAGTTTGAAGCCCAAGTGACATCAGATGGGGTGACTGGCCCCAGCTCTTGCCAAGCTACCAGTTTGAAAGCATGCAAATGCGAGTAGATAAATAGGTATCACTATGGTGGACAGGTAACAGTGCTCCGTGACATCATGTTGATCACAAGACCATTGAAATGTCTTTGGACAGTGCTGGCTCAATGGCCTTGAACGGAGATGAGCGCTTGTCCGAATATTCATGAACTGGCAGAGACATGGTAACAAGGTCAGCCAATGAGACCTGAATTAGAAACTGAAAATGAAGGAGTCAGGGCATAGCCCTACAGCTCAAAGTGCTGTGCTGAGAACTGAAACTAATCTGCTCTGAGCTCTGAAGCTGCTGCTTGTGTTTTGCTTGTAACTACTTACCACTTTGGAAGAATCTACTATTGGTATTGTACATTTACTAGTATATTATTATGTATATAAAGAAGTTAATGAGTCCTGCTGAATCAGTCATCTGTGTGTGCTTTCTGGATTTGATTTCTGCAATAAACTCTTAACAGCACTGCCCCCCTATGATCGGCAATAACTAGCAGAGTAGTCCTCAGGGACTCCTTTACCTTTTACTTTTTAGCATAAATAAGCTATTGTTAGCTTAGATTCACCCCTTCGGTGATATAGATTAGCAGCTCATTTGTAGGTTTGACTGGGAGAGAGAAGGATGCAATGGATCCATCAGTACTCTTAGTATGTCCTTTGATATGCCTCTTTAGCCCTTGTTTGATGTTGGGCCTAATGTCAGAATGAACCTGCTTTAGAGGTTTTCATGCTGCTGAGTTTGTCCCTCTGAAGTTGGAGCTGTCTCCCCACCTTCAGAAGAGAAAAACTAAAGAGGCTTTTATTCAGGGATGGGATCTGACCGGTATAACTACCAGTTCTGTCGCTCTGTGTCGGGTGTGCATATGCGTGCGCAAGTCATGCGAGTGCAATTTGCGGCCTGTTGAGCTGCCCGGACAGCTGAGCAGCAGTGCGTGCAAGTGTGCAATGGTTGAAAAAGCCCTTTTTTTCCTGCTTTTTCAACCGCAGCTGTGTCGCACAAAGCAGCTGCAGTTGAAAATGCAGGAAATAAAGGTCAGGTAAGAGCCCAGGAGGGCAGGTGGGCCAAAACAGCAGCAGACATAGAACCAGTTCTATGTATGCTCTCTGTTTGCTGCTTTTCATAGCAACCAGCTCTACAGAAGTGGACAGAACCGATAGAATCCCACCGCTGCTTTTATTCCTTAGATACCTTACCAGGAATATTACGGTTGTGGCCTACATCAATTGTCATCCAAATATTGCAGCTCTCTTGAATTGTATTTATTTAGAATCACACCGTATCCTGCTATTCTACTGCAAAAAGCTGAAGGTGACTAGCAGCAACTGCATTAATAAGCAAACTGTTACATCCTATACAAAAATAATCATAGAAACCCAACAATTAAACACATATTGATTTTTAAAGATACAATGGACATGGCCAATGGACAAATAAATGTTACAAGCTAATTTAAGTTGTAGTTAACTATAAGCTAACTAAACTAATTTGCACGCTAATTAAAATAATATCTCCCTGCCAAGGGAAATAATCAGGAAATGTTTTTGTGGCCCCACTCAGAAAAGATATGAGTGCATGAAGTCCTCAGTTTATTTAAGTGAATGAGAAATGTAAATGTTTTTCCCCAAGTCTGCTCCTAAATCTTTGAATTGAAATTATTCCTAAAATGTTATTTGCTTGAAAGAAGTAATTCACCAGAGCAAACTCATTTGAAAACAGCCGGAAAAAAATTATTCATATGTTGCATTCTTTGAATGCCTAGTATGCTACATAGCGATGTAAAAGCTAGCACTTTTGGATTTAAATGATAGAAATTGGCTACTGAAAAACAAAATAAAATCATTCAAAGCACCCCTAGAATTCTAAAATCAGAATACTGGAAAAGACTTTGTATAGTAGCTCATTTAACTTAGTTAGTTGCCTGTTTGCTGTGGGAAATTCAAAGCACTCCAAACAAGTGGTTGCCTAGTTTTTACTGTGCCTCCTAAGAGTCCTCACAAAACGACATATTCAATAATTCATTTGCTTACTATCACAGAATTTTAAGAGCTTCCAGAATTTTGTCTCCTTTCAGAATTTAACTTCAATAAATCCCAAGCAATTTCCAGTTTTAATATTTTATTTGCTTTGCTTTGGTCCAGGATTACTTTATATTGCGATTGAATTTTACAACATTGCCAAATAATCTTCCCCAGCAGATTAACCTGAAAAATGCAGGCATATTCTTTGTCGTATCCAAGAATTGAATTTGCTTTGTTCCCAAAGGAGATGCTGTGCTACAAAGGAACCATTGATGACTCCATGTGACCTTTTAAATTGTTTATTTATTTATTAAATTTATGTACCGCATTTGAACTTGGGTGTTGCTGTAAATTATTGCATATACCATGGATTGTCAGGGCAACCAACATAGAGGTGCTAAACTGTATAAAAGCAGACAACTCACTAGAAGCCAAAATCACAAGACTACATCTGATTTACTTTGGTGATGACATGTGTGCAAATTCATTGCAGAAACCAGTGATGCCTGGAAGCTAGGAGTAGACCAAGAAGAAGGGCAAGCAAAGAACTCTCTGTCCTGATACCATCAAAGCTGATACAAAGATGAACATCGAACAACTGAAAGAAGCTGTGCTGGGTAGCATGGAGAGCACTTGCATATAAAATTGACAAGAGTCAGACATGACTGAATGGTTAAAACAATAATACATCACCCATCTCACGATTGAGTAACTGGGTAGCTTATAACACAATAAAAACAAAAATATATAAACATTAAAACATTGAGAAACATTAACATGTTAAAATTAACAGGAATTGGTAAACTGGGAACCAATACATAAACAGGGTAGGGGTGAGATGTTTTTCTTATAAGCTCTTTTCATGAGCTTTTCTAAACATAAAAGGGTGGATTTCTGTGACAGTGTGACAATAACTGTACTTACGCTGTATGTACAGAGAAACCAGTGGCCAAGAGAGGCTCCAGCAACGAATTGGTACTTCTGTTTTTTCTCTTGTTTAAGACCTTTGAATAGAGCTGAGTCTCAGCTGCCGCCATCTCTTCTTTTCCTTCTGTAAAAGTGTGTATAGAGAAAGAGAGGCAGAGCCTGCTGAGATAAAATCAAACCCTCAAAAACTCCTTCAGTCTTTTTGACAAAAGCTGATATCCTGTTTTTACAGAATGCGGTGGTTCTTACAATATTACAGTGGGCAGACTACAAAGAGGGGGAAAGGAAAGCAGAATTATTTGTGTGTGTGTGTGTGTGTGTGTGTGTGTGTGTGTGTGTGTGTGTGTAGACAGATTCAGTATGTCTTATATTGACTTTGAGTTAGTCTTGGGTCATGGAGACTGCCTGGATTGGTATCTACATGTTCCTTGGCAAGATTTTGGAATGGCTTGCTGAGAGAGAATGACAGGCCCAAAGTCACTCTCTCATGCCTAAGACTAAATTATAGGATGTGGTTGGTGGTATCTTTGCTGTCTGCACCTAACTGGCTCTCTTTCAGCAGGAATTACCAATGAATTAGCCATATCCCATATTACTGCATGTCAGTGTTTCCTGATTTGTAATTTTTTTTTAATTGAACTCTATGGCAGTCCAGTTTCAATTCCCCAAAGATGTTCAGGAACACAAATTCAATATATTGTCTGCCTGCAAGGATTTAAAATATCTGCCCCTTTCCTGAAGCCATGTGGCATTGGCAGAGCACAGCCAGATTATCCTCGGAAAAGACACCATTGCTTTAAAGAGCTGTGAGCAGGTATTACATTTTATCCCTGTATGTTCTAAATCATATTTTTCAAATCAAATCCAAATTACTGTGGAGTCCTATTCATTTATTCAAAAGCAGGTTTAAGCCAGCAGGAACTATATATTGTTTGTTTCTATTAAGCAATATAATGAGAGATGGACCATTTATTTTGATTTTTTATTACTGTAGTATACTCTCCTTTAAAAAATGAAGTACATAACTTATATAAAAGTTGTTACGTTTGGAGAATAATGGAGACCAGACATCTGACCAGGGACTTCAACTCTTTAATAACAGTAATATAGAACAGAACAGAGCAAAACTATGGGCAGCAGTAGCCCCTTTTATAGGGTTGGCTGCTACCCTATTAACCAATACTAGTGCATCAAGTTCAACTAATAACCAATAAGAAGTGTCCTAAGTTTAGCCAATCCTTGTTCGTTGTTTAAGGACCAATCAAATGTGCAGGCTTCCAAAACCTGCTTTGCATTTAGGCTTAGTAATTTTTATTCATTCACAACACCCCTCCCCCTTGGGTTCCGTTTGAGGGGAGCTGTAACAAAATCTTCAAGATAGACAGGCCGTTTGGTCTGTCTGGATGATTTCCGTGGCTCCACCGGGTTTGTCCTCAAGTCCTGTTCCGGTGGAGCGTTTGGATGATCTTTATTAAGTTCCGTTTCGCTGCACGGTGATTCCGTGCTGCTTCCGTTGTTGTTGTCTCCGCCAATCAGTGTTTCTTCGGGTTTTCGCGGTTCGGTTTCCCCGTGTTCAAGTCCCATGGAAAAGTCAACTCCTCCCCGCTTCAATCCCGGTACTTGCTGGGCCGTAGGGTTTCCGTTGGCCTGCTATCCATCATATCGAAGTCAATTTCCTCGATATTTCCTCCCCTCAGTTGGTGAACCCAGGGAGCCATGGGCGCTGGGTAGTAATCTCGAACGGAGTTGGTCTATGTGGTGTTTCCACACCCTCCCATCGTCTGTTAGCAGGCGGTAAGATTTAGGCCCAGTGAGGTGGGTAACGGTTGCGGGTATCCATAAAGGGTCGCCGGAGAAGTTTTTGGCAAAGATTAAATCGCCTACCTTAAATTCCCGGCATTTGCTGCTAGAGCCGAAAGGCTTTTCGGGTGCGTATGCGGGTGGAGCCGGTTGAGGTGCGATCGTAGTTTCCGCCCCATAAGAAGTTCGGCGGGCATTTTGTTGGTAACGCTGTGGGGCGTGATGTGCTGCAACAATAAAATTTGATTGATTTTCTCATCGATGTTTCCAATTCCATTTTGTGGAGGGTCTTTTTACAAACTGTACCATGCGCTCTGCACGCCCGCTCGCCGCAGGGTGCGCGGCGAGGTTAGCGCATGGCGGATGACCCGGTCAGCAAGATATTGTTCAAATGGTAACGCTGTGAACTGTGGGTCGTTATCCGAGACGACGAACGTCCGGAAAACCATGTGTGGCAAATAACCTGTTTAATTTGTTGATAACTGAGTCCGTTGTAGTTGCGTTCATTCGATGGATCTCGAGCCAATTTGAATAGGCGTCGACTGTAATAAGGAAAGTGTGCCCTTTTGTAGGCCCCGCAAAGTCAATATGGATACGGGACCATGGTCCTCTCGGAGTTTCCCATTCGGTTGGGCTTGCTTTAGGTGGGGCGTTGCTGACGTCTTGGCAACGTTGACAAGTAGCAACCCAGGCCTCGATTCTTTTGTCGATTCCCGGCCACCAGGCGTAGCTCCGTGCGAGTGCTTTCATCCGCACGATGCCCGGATGTCCGTCGTGCAATACTGCTAAAACAGTTTGTTGCAGTTTGCCCGGGATTACGACTCTATCGCCCCACAAGATGCAGCCCTTTTGAGAAAACAGTTCGGTTTGGCGGGCTTTAAAGGGCGCCCATTCTGGTGATAGTTGTTCTGTTGGCAACCACGCTCAACCCAGCGTAGGATGTGTTGCAGGACCGGATCTCGTTTTGTCTCTGTTCGGGGCGGCGATGAGCACATCGTCGAAATACGGTACGACCCCTCTTATTCCTTGCAACAGCCTTTCCATTAAGCTCTGAAAAATTCCTGGAGCGACGCTCACCCCGAACTGGAGCTGGTTGCATTTAAATGCGCCCCTATGCGTGACGATAGTTTGCGCCTCCGCGGTGGCCGGATCTACAGGCAATTGTTGATATGCCTGTGCTAGGTCTAGTTTAGTGAAAACTTTCCCGCCGCCCAGGGAATGTAGCAGGTGTTGCACTACCAGCACTGGATACGCACTTTGCTGAAGTGCGTGGTTTAGGGTGGCCCGGTAGTCTCCGCAAATTCTCAGTGACCCATCAGGCTTGATAGGCGTCACTATTGGGGTTTCCCACCGGGCGTGGTCGGTGGGTTCCAGCACGCCCTGTTCTACTAGTTTATCGAGTTGTTCATCGATTTTAGGTTTCAGGGCGAACGGCACCCGACGCGGCTTAAGGCGGATGGGTGCTACCTCAAGTTAAATGGGTTCAAGTTAAATGAGATCGGGGTCCCCTTGTACTTGCCTAGTCCGTTCGCGAAAACGTCTTGGAATTCTTGCACGAGGCCTTCCTCCCAATCGTTGCTCTCGGCACGGTGGACTCTGGCTACAGTGATTCCAAGCGGTCTGAACCATTGAAGGCCTAAAAGACTAGGCCGGTCACGGTCCACGACAGTCAGTGGCAGTGCGACGGTGCGGTCCTTGAAAGAGACCTGGAATCGGCGGGACCCGACAATGGGAATTCGGTTACCCTGGTAATCTTTGAGTATAACTCTTTGAGGGTTTAGGTCTTGGCGGCGAATCGTCGGGATGAGCTGTTGAAGCGTCTTCCAGGACACCATCGAGAGAGATGATCCTGAGTCCACCTGCATTACACAAGGTTGGTTTTCTATAGCGACCTCTACTCTGATTTTCCCGGCATCAAGGGATGTAGCGTGGCCTATGGTAATTGTTTGGTGGGTCTCTTCCCGCCTGGTTTCTTCACGCCTGGTGGAAGTGGTGGACGGTTTGTTTCTGTAGGAGTGGCTTCCCCATTGGTGATTCAGTTTGTTTCGGGGTGTGCCGAAGAATTCTGAAGACTGGCATTCGGCCTGTCGGGGTTTTGAGTTTTGTTTGCTTCTGCAAACCTTTGCAATGTGACCTCTTTTCCCGCAAACGCTGCAGAGTGCGTCGAGGAATTTGCAGCTGGATCGTGGGTGATTCGCCCCGCATCCTGCACAAGGTCGAGATGAGGGTTGTGTGAACTGGTCTCGTTCCGTTCGGAATCGGTTGACCTCTTCCTTATCGCTTTCTGATGGGGATTCTAGGTCTTCGTGGTGAGTTGATACCTGCTGTCTCTCTGAGCGAGGCGAGGTATCTTTGGCGAGTTGACGTAGCGGTGCGCTGGTGCGGCGCATTCGGGCTGCCGACTTTTTCGTTGCCTCCGCTGCAGAGGCTTCTTTAAGGGCATCAGTGAGGCTGATGTCCCCCTTAGCCATGATTTTGCTCTGGATTGTGCCGTCTTCTAGGCCCAGAACCAGGCGGTCTCGGAGGGCTTCTTCTAAATCAGAGAACCCGCAGAGGCCTCCAAGGTTTCGGAGGTCTGCGATGTAGTTGGCAAGGCTTTCGCCTTTCCGTTGGTCCCTCTGGTAATATTCGTGTCTTCGGACTAAGGTTGGCACGGTGGGCGCGTAGTGGGCCCGTAGTAAAGGCTCGAGGACGTCCCAGTCCATCTTTTTTACTTCGGCTGGCTTGGCAAGTGATTTTGCCATTTTAAACACGGTAGGCCCGCAGTGGGTTAGAAATATAGCTCTTTTTTTGCTGGTTGTTGCGTCTTTCAAATTGTTGGTCTCCAGAAACATCTGGAACTGATCCATGTATGAGTCCCAGTCTTCGGTTTCTGGGTCGAATGGAGCGGGTGGTACGGCACCCCTGGTCATGTTGCCGTTGATGGTGCGTGTTCGACCACGTGCTCTGTTGGTTGCTCTGTAAATCAGTCAGCTCTTCGGTCTCCGAATCCCATCCTCGTCGCCAGTGTTACGTTTGGAGAATAATGGAGACCAGACATCTGACCAGTGACTTCAACTCTTTAATAACAGTAATATAGAACAGAACAGAGCAAAACTATGGGCAGCAGTAGCCCCTTTTATAGGGTTGGCTGCTACCCTATTAACCAATACTAGTGCATCAAGTTCAACTAATAACCAATAAGAAGTGTCCTAAGTTTAGCCAATCCTTGTTCGTTGTTTAAGGACCAATCAAATGTGCAGGCTTCCAAAACCTGCTTTGCATTTAGGCTTAGTAATTTTTATTCATTCACAACAAAAGTGAAATAAAATATTGGCAATTTAAATGAAACAAAAACCCAGTGAACAAGGGGACCCTGCAAAAAAAAAAAATCAGTTTACAGAAAACAAGGAATGTGTGACTGCAGTCTTACAGATAGGAAGCTCATAACGAGTCTTACTAAAATCAGTAGAACTTTTTTCTGAAATAATACATTGAAGGATAATGCTATAAGATCCTTATGGGCTAGCTCCCACTTAGTGTTCCTAAATGACTTAAAGTAGAATAGAATACTTGGAAGGTATGTACTGCTATCTTGCAAATATTCTTGCTGAATGTTTCGTAGTGACACTATAATTAAGAACCACTGTTGTTCTGAGATTATTTAAGGCATAAAACACCCTTCTGACAATTCTTGGAAAATGGACAATGGGTGTACTCATCAAAGCTAATGTAAGGTTTCCTAGTAAAATTAGAATTAAGTCAATAATCTTTCAGCAAAAATGTAACTTCATCCAAAACATTATGTCCCCTTAGAGTAGATAAGTAGATAAGTGTTGCATTCCTTGTATCATAATCTTATTTAGATTGTTTTTTTGTTTTTTTGTACTCTTCCCACTCTTTTACACCATACATTCTATGTTCAATCATCATTTGTAATTAAACTCAGGAAGTTGATTTATGGTAGATTGGAATCTGCACGTAGAATCTCCAGATGTTCTGGATTCCTCATAATCTCCATCCATTAATTTTGCTGACTGCCACTAATGGAAGTTGTTGGCCAAGACATATGGATAAACTCAGGCTGGAAAAGTTTAATATTCCCTGATATGACAAACTGCTGTCCAGGATTTTAAAAAGGAGCATTCTATTGCTGAGCAAAAGTTCTTCTGAAAATACTGGGTCAAAATCTCACTTATGAATTTCAGGAAAAATACTATTTCATCCCTGCTGATGTGCTATTGGTAATAACTTTTAATTGGCATATGAGAATTCAATTGTGCTCTTTCCTGGACCAGAAGGCCTTGCTCACAGTCATTCATTCCTTGGTCACTTCCTGTTTGGATTACTGCAATGTGTTCTACCTGGGCTGTCCTTGAAGACCATCCAGACACTTCAACTGCAGCATGCACAATAGTGTGTGTGTGTGTGTGTGTGTGTTACATCTGTCATGACAGACAGACAGGAGACAGACAGATGATAAACAAACTACATCTTTGGTTGCCAGAATCTCTTTATTCATGTCTGTCATACTTGTGGGGTAATGTAATAATCATCCTATCAAATAGAACAGTTGTTCAATTTGGTTCTGCAGCTTTTGTTGATGTAGTACAAACAGAAACCTTATCACT
This sequence comes from Notechis scutatus, assembly GCF_049901735.1. Taxonomy (NCBI): domain Eukaryota; kingdom Metazoa; phylum Chordata; class Lepidosauria; order Squamata; family Elapidae; genus Notechis; species Notechis scutatus. Next base: position 55,522,620 of record NC_142013.1, on the reverse strand, counting down.
CTTGATTGCCCAGTTTAGTCATTGAACATTTCTGCTGGCACCCACTGAGGTAAATAATAAATGTCCTTCTCTACAAGACAAAAACCCATTGTCTCAAAGGATTTTTTTAAAAAACAAAAACAAAAAACAAAACATACAGTCTCTAGCAGTAATTGTCCATTTATCTAAATACAGTATTTTGGTGTGAAGCTTTTCATGCACACTTCATAATTCTTTAATTTCCAAGCCAGACTCAGGATTTACATGCATTGCAAAAGATCATGAAAGATCCTGGATCTGGTTATAGGTTTAGGATAGGCAGTTGTAGCTGTTTTTTAACTGACCACTGCTATCTTTTCAGTATCTCTGAAACTACATGTCCTCTCTGTTGTTTGAGAGGCTATTTTTACCAACAAATAATGCATTAGGTGTTATTAGCTGTCATCTCAGCAGAATTTCTAGTAAAGACAATCTGACCAACCAAATCATCAGTTTCAACTGTTTTGCCTGAAAAGTAAAGGCTGCAGTTTCCAAGATCCTTGAACATATTTGCATCTATCTCAAATGCTCCCTTCCCTTGTTACAATTAATTAATAGGACTGGTGCCTTTTTACCTTCCTGGCCTTTGCAACAAAGCCATTCTAGGCCACCTGATATCTTTGGTCTGATTGAATTACATTAACACCAGTCATTGGATCATCTGTGCAAAGAGTCCACTACCAATTCCTGAAGGGTAGGTGAACATATTTGCAAAGAATACCATGGGAGTTTTGGCTAGATAATCTTTATAATGAAAAGAGGGAACATTCAGACTTTTCAGGATGAGTTCAGTGGAACAGGTAAGTGAAATCCAGGAAAGAAGAAAGGGGGTTAAAATGTTTTTCTTCTATTTTCCATTGTATGCCAAATTTTGGAAACTTGTTTCTTCGACTATTGCTGGTTCTCTCAACAAAGTCCCCCTAGAGAGAACTAGACAGGAGCCAGATGAAGGCAAGTCTTTTTGAACTCACATGTAGTAAGCATCGGTCTAGCATACAATAGACTGTGTAGCTGGTTATTTCTGATTGTAGACAACTCTTTGAAATCCTAAATGAGAGGGATATAAGAGCACATTCATTCATTTCCGTAGTACCAGACTGTTGCAGGAAAATTATCACCTATTAAACCTGCTGTATATTCAGCTCTCCACTGAATTTCTTCAACCACAAGTTGAATAGATTCTAACACTGGGCAATGCCTGTTCAAATCAGTGAGGATTGTGGGTAGAGTATGGATTTATTTAGGAACAGGTTCACTTCTAGCACAACACTAATTGTCAAGTGTATTCTATGGCACCCACATGTGCAGAGGTGGATACATGTACACGAAGATGGTGCATCTAGGTGCACAGTGGAAGAATTCTCCCCAAGAAAATGTCATGTACACACCAAAATGTAAGAACTAGTTCAGAGTCATGGAAATCATGTTAGTGCTAAGGACTTGTTTTATTTAACATATTATTTTGCAAAATTGTAATTGTGTTATGTGCAGAATATCTTTTTCCTTCATCAGTATGTTTCCAGAGAAAATATAATTATTGGGGGACATTCAGTAAATTCCGTCTGCCCACAGAAGGCATTCATCAATGTAATGAGGAGGGCACTAATTTTCAACAGTTATTTCTTCACCCTGCATTCTTACTTCCTCCAAATCCGGTCCAAAAGTATGGACCAGGTTTGAAGGAAGTCGTCTTCTTCAGGAGTAAGAGAAGTTACAGGGAAAATGAACAAGAGATCCTTTGTCTTCCCATTTCAAATATACCTTTGCGTCAGCTATTTCCATTATTTCTATTATAGTTTCTACAGACAACATTAAACTAAAATGTTATTGTTCAAGAAGCACTTTGAAAAGAAATGGTATGCATTTAAGTAGGCCATATTTAAAACATTTGCACATAATTAATCAATATCGGGGTGAGATTTGGTTTATCATATACATATATTTTATGCTTATGCTCGGTTTTCATATGCATTACATAGCCAGAATCCTTCCAACAACCCTGAAATATAAAATAGACTCACTGTGCCGCAGTTGATTATGGGACTCACAAGACATATGTACCTATCCTGATCTAGGTCCCAAGAACAGATTCCAGTCTTGAAATTGCCTCTGCTGCAAATGATAAACTTCCAGATTCTAAAATTTGTTTCTGCTATGAAAGGATATTCTGTATACAGCAAGCAAAAGTAGATCATAGTGAAAATGAAAATGGTAAGAAGCATAGAATTCTTTGATAATAGTTTGTTTGTTGTTGCCTCTCCAAATCTTCTTTAAGCCCTGTACTCTTCCTTTTTATACTGTTTGTTTGTTTTTCTTTCTTTTAGAAAACATGTCTGACATATTTTAGCTTGTCTGATTTTAGAAGAAGGGTAGATACCAGGAAAACTGAATAGAGTTAAAAGGAGAATGGTATCAGTGAACACATTCATTACTATTCAGGACCCTTCTTCCTGAATTTGAATGAAAGAATACGAATAGTAATACAATTCTGAAAATTATTGACAGCTCTGCCTTCAATATCTGTGCCTTGAGCTCTGTCTATGAACTGTATACATATAGTTTTCAAACCTTTCAGAATAAAAACAGATAGTAGCATCTTTGTTGGAATAAGTGTTCTACAAAACAAGCATAACATTTTTTTTGAGGACACAACCAGGATGTGGATTTGGGGTTCTCTCTCCATCCTTGTTTTACACTTAAGCACTTAGTTGTTTTAAGATTTATTTGATTTTTTTTCTTTTCTCTTGTTTTCTTTTAATAAATGAATATTTTGAAATGTGCGATAGCCATTTTATGAATATTCAAAAGTCCCATCATATGCAAATTATTTTTTGTTCTTCTGATAATGTTCTGGATTGTACAATTCACTGTAGTCTGTTTTCTGTCACAACTTTTCAAAATTAAATCATACATACTTAGTTTAGAAATAAAGTATTGATGGGAGATGAGAATAAATACTGTTAAAAATACTATAGAAAGAAACCCATGTCAGTGTATCGTATCCATCAGAGGGTGCCTGTGAAGATGTTAATCCTGCAACATTATACCTTGCAACAAAACCAAACATCTACTTTCCTCACACATTTATACCAACAGCATCATCATGAGCTCCAACAACTTTACACACTAGCTTCACATGCTCTTTCTCTAATGGGATATATGTCATTATCTACCAGCAATGCCATTCTGATTCTACAATAGACAGATCTTGAGTCAAAGAACTAATGGACACAAATTTGATATCAGGATACAAATAAGGACAAAAGTAATCCCAGGACACTAGATGAAAGTTCTCAGGATAACTGTTTTGGAAGAAAGAAGCCATACCACAGAGTGAGAGGCTGTGGAGCTCACATATATCAAAAGGCCTTAAGAAATAAAGAAGATTTTTCAACATATTACAATTGCTATTTGAAGAGGTCCTTGTAATCTGAATAATTCTTATTCCAGCTTTAAATCCTATACCAATTTAACTACTCCATGTATGCCTTTTAATAAAATTTACTATTAAAGATGCTATCAGGCTCCTTCTCATCATCAAAAAAAGTTTTCCTTATCTGTTTCAAGCCTTTGTATGTAAATTCATATGAAGGAATCTGGCATCTTTTAAAATGTTATATTTTGGTATAAAATCTTATAATTGCATGTCTTTTTATTTCTCACTTTTCTGTTTGATTCCCAGAAGAGATCGCAGTGCCTCGGTGCCATTTTTTAATCCCACTAAGGCTGCTTCCCTTTATCCTTGCTTTATTTCTCACTTTAATCATAGCAACAGCCATTGCCTTGAGTGGTGAGTACAAATTATTTATTAGGTTCTCAGTTAATCATTGAACAGTTTGCATTTTTCATGAATCTCCCGCCAGGAATAATATTAATTGGATACTGAAAGTTGCATCTTGAATTATTGCCGTTGAAATAATGCTATTAAAAAAACAACTCATGAGCTTTGTAAAGTAAGACAGTCATTAATAGGTGTAGTCTGGTCTTCCTCCAATTTGATGCACTCCAGAGATGTTGGATTTCAGTCCTCAATGATTCCCAGGAAACCTGGCCAAAGTACAAATTGCCTGGGAGATCATGGAAACTGAAGTTCAGCTACTCTGAAGGCAACCCTCAGCCCTGGGAAACAGGTTATTGCAGAGAGTCAAATCCTTCTTGAGATCCATTATATCATTTCAATTTTGTTGTACTCCCACTTTTTCCTAAGTATTTCAGGTATCTGCTGGCTTTCTTTCACAAGGTCTAGGAGCTGAAAGTTTGCCAAACTTTCAACCATTTCTATTGCTATGCAAAAGTCAACATACATAATCTTTCTTGGAGCATGCAGTCACATTGACCACACATAATACCACCTTTATTTATCTAAGTATCAGCAAAGTTGAAGTGGCACTGGATTTTCCCCAGTCTCTATTTTATTATGGAAGTAGTGTCTCATTTTACGAGCCATCATAAATGAAGGAAAACCAGGGGAAAATAATTAACCAAGCTTTATGGTTCACAAAACTTTCAGTATAGATGGATTAGGTTATAAAACATATGGGGAACAATAGATAGGTTCACAAATGTCTATGTAAACATTTTTTATTGACAATGAATGAGTGTTAGCCATTTCACATTGTATAGCTGATTTTTGTTGCTGTATGAGGGAGTGGAGGAAAAGCAAATAGGAAGGAAGGAGAATCTGGAATTGGGGAAAGTTAGAGAAAGGAATGGGTTTCTATTTTAGCTTCCATCACAAAACATTTAAACATTTCCTTCTTTCCAATGTTCACTGAGAGGAACATTATACACATAATTCCTGTTCCAATTTGTGAGGGCCAATCAAATATCAAAAAATTGCTGTTTCATTGTAGATGGTATTTTGAATGAACAGCATAATAACATTTGTAACCACAGATGATTCTTCAATGTTCCCTTTTTCATTTCTTCCTTATGCATCACTTTTCTTCACATGTACATTTTTTAACAAATCTGGGCTTGGGTTGATTTAATACAATATGCTTTTTTCAGTTTATTTCAATTGCAACGGGAGGTTTCAGTGCAGATCTTCCTTTAAATGTATTGATCAAACAGCAAGATGTGATGGCGTCTTCAATTGCAAAGATGGAGAAGATGAGTACAGATGTGGTAACATTCAGTTTTATTATGGATGTTATGTGCTATTTCCCCTCAAGGCTTGTTTTGAAGTGAAAAATAATGACCAATCCAACATTACCCTGGCAATTTCCATATTGAGTTCCGCACTGAAAATAATATACCACACTACTAAAAAGAGAAAAATATTTGCTCCCTTTGTGGAGGAAATAATAAAATATACAATTTTTCCATCTCAGTGGAGACTTTTTTAATTTTGAGAATTTAAAATTCCTGCCAATATGAATACATTTCTTTATTGTGCACTCACCAGGAACTACAATTTTTACTAAACCTGTGCAGAAAAGCTGCCATTTTATGCAATGGTGAAAAGAACTATAGAGTTCTCCTTGCAGAAACTATGTGAAGGCAAGGTGATTTAAGTCCAAGACAGGAAGAAAACATGATAAAGAACTAAGTCCAGCTCTGTCTTTACTCTCTTGAGTATTAAAGGAAGGGAGGAATAAAGCAGTTATATTTTCAAGTTTCTGTTATTTATTAATCAAGTAGTGTTCCAGTATTAGTTGTGGGGCCTGTTTCCTCGATCCAGCTTGTCACAAAGGGGTGACAATTGTTAAGAGGGTTCATTTATTCCAGAAGCAGCATTGATTGCAAAAACTTCTTTAAAAAAATAACATAATAAAGTTATACACAATATTATATTTGTACCACATAGCAATGTACTGATCCTGAAGTACTATAAAAATATCCCTTTGCATCTGTGTTTATATGTATTACCATAGATATATGTACCATGTACCATGGTGGTGCAGTGATTAGAATGCAGTACTGCAGGCTACTTCTGCTGACTGCCAGCTGCCTCCAATTCGGCAGTTCGATTCTCACTGGCTCAAGGTTGACTCAGCCTTCCATCCTTCCGAGGTTGGTAAAATGAGGACCCAGATTGCTGGGGGCAATATGCTAGCTCTGCAAACCATTTAGAGAGGACTGTAAAGGACTGTGAAGTGGTATATAAGTCTAAGTGCTATTGCTATTTCTATGTATGAGTAAGACAGCTTTGAAACAACACAAATTTATTATTTGAAAGTTGACCCTAACCTATAAAATTGCAAGTTCTGCTTTTAACTATAGGCATTTTTTTTAATTATGGGGAGTCAAGGGCAATAAAATAGAGCATTATCAGCATAGTCTTAAACACACTGAATCAGGGATGTCTACAGGGATAGATTTAACAAAGTAACAATGACTGATGCAAATGAAAAAGGATTCCCCTCTTATTTTATTGTTGCACTTGGGACATATGTAAAAAACAGGGGAGAGCTTCAGGGGTGGGATTCAATTTTTTTAACAACTGGTTCTGTGGGCGTGGCTTAGGTGGTGGGCCTGGCTTTGTGGTCATGTGACTGGGTGGGCATGGCTTGGTGGTCATGTTATTGTCTGTGCGTGGCAGACAATATCACTCACATCCAGGCACGCATCTCCTCGCCTGGCCTCTCATGACTGTGAGGATGCTGCAACAGTCGTGTGAAAAATGGTCATAAGTCACTTTTTTCAGTGCCATTGTAAGTTTGAATGGTTACTCCACACAAGCAAAGTACCAGCAAAGGAGGGGAAAAAAAACTCCAGAGAAGTTCCAGAGACAGGAAGTCTAGTCCTGCCAAGAATGTAATAAGGGTTAATGGAGAGGCAGTTTCTGTAAGCAACACCAGAATGTTTCCTTCCTGCCTTCCTTACAGGATTAGCCCAGTAATTTCTTCTAACAACTGGTTCTCTGAACTGCTTAGAATGTTAACAACCGGTTCTCGCGAATAGGTGCAAACTGGTAGAATCCTACCGCTGGAGAGCTTCCATTGCATGCTCAATGGAAGCCACCACAGCTTTTTTTGACTCCCCACAGATTTTTTGCATTTGAGTATACCATATATTAGCTCCATCCCAAATGAATTGTTAAAGATTTTTTTTAAAGGGGGGGGGAATAAAATTGGAGTCAATCACAGGCTTAATTTCATTCAGTTTTGGATATATTACCACTGCTTTACTTCCTGAGCTAGTCCACTGGAGGTTTTACCCGAGTAGCGTAAAGAGAGAAAAGCAAGAAGCACTTAGCTGCTGCAATTGTCCTGTCCTTAAAATAATCACTATTAAATACCTGCTGACTTTTTTTTTTTTTTGTGCCTCCCTAGTCAGGCTGAGTGGCAAAAGGGCTGTGCTGCAGGTGTTCAGTTTTGGAACCTGGCGGACTGTGTGTTCCAATGGCTGGAAAGAAAACTATGGGAATGTTACATGTAAATACCTAGGATTTTCAAGGTATTGGCAATTTTGTTAAGTGACCATGGAAACAAAATGAGTCAAAATATAGTTTGTGGGTTTTCTGATATACAGTGAACATCTTGTTGAATTAGCTTTTGCATCTGTGTTTCTTTCTTAATTACTGATTTTGATAAGCAACAACAGTTTCTGAAGATATTCAAAATCAGGGGTGGGATTCAAATTTCTTAACAATCGGTCCTGTGGGCGTGGCTTAATTTGTGGGTGTGGCTTGGTGGTCATGTGACTGGGTGGTGTGGCTTGCTGGCTGGGCGTGGCTTTGTGGTCATGTGACTGGGTGGGCGTGACCAACTCAATGTCACTCACGTCAAGGGATGCCTCACCTGGCCTCTCCCCTCCCAGCCATTCCTTGTCACCCAGCCTCAACGTATCTATAGTTCTGTAAAAATGTTCAGCTTTTTTTGACTTTATTATCTACATACTATAGATGTACTTTCATGGACCACTGAAAGGAGGAAATAGCTCACATGATTTGCCCAAGAGTGTGATAGGCAACAGGCTTTTAAGGGGCTGCCAGAAACCGGGGGGGGGGGCAATGTATTTTCCAAAGAAGCAGAAGGCAAAACAAGAAGCAATGGATGGAAACTGAACGAGAGAAGCAACCTAAAACTAAGGAGAAATTTCTTGACAGTGAGAACAATTAACCAGTGGACCTGCTTGTCTCCAGAAGTTCTGGGTGCTCCAACACTGGAGGATTTTAAGAAAAGACTGGACAGCCATTTCTCTGAAATGGTATAGGGTCCCCCCCAAGGTCCCTTCTAAGTGTTATTCTGTTATTCTGACCCCTTTCCCAAGACCTCTACTCAGAGTTTGGCATCCTCAGCTTTCCTGCCTGAGCAGGGGGTTGGACTAGAAGACCTCCAAAGTCCCTTTCAACTCTGTTAAACACACATGTATTTATGCTCTGGACTATATATATATATATATATATATATATATATACATATATTATATATTATATATATATATATATATAGACATGTAATCCTGAAAAATACCTGGGCAAAAGAAAGGCAGTAAAATAAATCTAGGTATAGGGACAATGTAAAATATTAATATATGATAAATAATGGAACAATTAAAAATAATAGCACAGAGTTTTCTCTCTCCCCCCCTTCCTTCTTATTTCTTTTCTTCTTTTCTTTCTTTCTTTCTTTCTTTCTTTCTTTCTTTCTTTCTTTCTTTCTTTCTTTCTTTCTTTCTTTCTTTCTTTCTTTCTTTCTTTCTTCCTTCCTTCCTTCCTTCCTTCCTTCCTTCCTTCCTATTTCTTTTTCTTTCTTTTTCTTCTCTCCCTTCCTTTCTTTCTTGCTCTTTCTTTCTTTTCTAGTCTCTCTCTCTCACACACACATACACACACCACACAGTCTCTCTTTCTCCCTTCCTTTCTATTTCTTTTTATTTATTTCTTCCTCTTTCTTTCTTTGTCTCTTTCTTTCTTTCTCTCCCTTCCTTTCTTTCTTGCTCTTTCTTTCTTTGTCTCTTTCTTTCTCCCCCTTCCTCTTTCTTTCTTTCTTTCTTTCTTTCTTTCTTTCTTTCTTTCTTTCTTTCTTTCTTTCTTTCTTTCTTTCTTTCTTTCTTTCTTCCTTCCTTCCTTCCTTCCTTCCTTCCTTCCTTCCTTCCTTCCTTCCTTCCTTCTTTCTTTTCTTTTCTTTTCTTTTCTTTTTCTTTCTTTTCTTTCTCTCTCTCTCTCTCTCTCTCTCTCTCTCTCTCTCTCTCCCACACACACACACACACACACACACACACACACACACACACACACCTGGCCTGGGACAAACTGAATGATCTGGTGAGTTCCAATCAGCAGTGGGTGGCGGGCAAAGGAAGAAAGGGGGGCTGGCATGTGGTGGCAGTGGGGCCTTGAGCACCTCCCCGGCCCTCCTAAAGTACCTCCATGTACGGTGGTGGTGGCAGCAGCAGTGGGACCTTGAGCACCCCCCAGCCCTCCCAAAGTACCTCCATGGGTGGTGGGGGTGCTGCTCCAACCAGGAGGGCAGGGACCTGGCTGCCTCCCATAAGCAGAGTCGTCACCGCAGCACCTCCGCCACCTCTGCCTGCTTCTTTTTGTTTTGCCCCCAGGAGAAGTGGGCAGAGGTGGCAGAGGTGCTGTGGTTATGGCCCTGCTTAAGGGAGGCAGCTGGGTCCGCTGCCCTACTGGTCAGAGCACTGCCGCCGGAGCTCACTGCGCCGCAACTGCCACATGGTAGGGAGAGTTGGGAGAGCACCGCGTGGCAGCTTAGCCAGCCAGCTGAGCTTGGGATGGGGAGGGCAGGTAGGTAGGTCCCAACCAGTGCCACCAGAAGGATGGGGCTGCGCTGGTGGGGAAGCCAGCCAGCTGAGTCCCGGGATGGTGGGGGGGCAGGTACATAGGCCCCAGCCAGCATCGCTGGTGGGATGGCGCTGCACGATGTTGCACATATGTGATAGGGACTGACTGGGCAGGGAGTGGAGAAGCGGGTGGAGAGAGGTGGGGCCAGCCAAAGGCCTGATTTACCAGTTCTCCGAACTACGGAGAATCATAACTGTTAGGAATATAAGTCACCTGACAGGTATTTGGGTTGGAAATATATAAACCAGGATAGATATTTTAAAACTGTATCTTTAAGAAAATGCAAAAAGTGTAATTAGGTGTGGTTTCTCAAACGGCCATAAGATGAAGCCAGAAACCTGGGTTGTCTTAGTCTTAGTCTCAGAAGAAGTCTCAGTGAGTCTCTTTTTCCTTCTGTTGGAGAGTATTGCCGTTCCTCCATTTTTCCTCCTAATTGACTGATATTCCTGGATTTGATGTAAGTCTGATACTGACTCTTTTTGACACTGGACTTTGTTATTGGATTATCCCTGGACTAAAAACTGACTGATCTTACCTGTGAATGACTTTGGACTGCTTGTTTTGAACTTTGCTTAAACCTTCATGGGAAGTAAAAAACTACATTTACTGTACAGTGTATCTGTGTGCTGTGTGTGTATTATTCAAACACTTCTCTCACTACGTCTCCCTGTATGCGCTCAGTCTCCTAACGGGTAATTACCTCAACAATAACAACTGGTTCTACTGAACCAGTCAGAACTGGTAGAACCCCACCCCTGTTCAAAATGTTAGAAAAACTTTGCCAAAATGCAACAGGCTTGGTGTTGCTGATGATTATGTTAAATCTGCAGGGATTTTCGACACAGTGCAGTACTGGAGACATCGGTCTTCTCTTTGCAATGTTTACAACTGTGCAGAACAGGGCTTAGTAGTCTTTCTGCTGCAAAAGGAGGAATGAGATGTTGGTGCTCTAATATATGGGGAGGCTGATGAAAATGAAACCCCAGCATTCTGAGAAGGTTGCAGATTTGCTATCCTGCATTAGATTTGTTTTATTATTATAGCCTATCATCCCAGATTTCAAAAACCAGGTAATATAAGAAGTCTCAAATATAAGAATTAAACAAAAGATTGTACTGGAACTTATTGGTTAATTCTTACCTTCTACAGTTTTGTAAGCTCATCTAGCTTTCCAATAGCTGCCATTGAGAATGAGTTCCAGAAATATTTTGTTACTGCAAATCGGTGGTTATCAGCTGATCAGCTAACATCACCACAGAATGCTACTGATTTACGGTATGTTTCAGATGCTTAGCTTCAGAAAGACATGCAAATGGGCTCCATGGACTTCCATGGAACTGCAGAATCTAAACCTATAGTATCTGCATGCATGAACCATCATATAATGCTGTTAGATAAGATGTCCTGTGTGACTGGGCCTTTCCCATTTCTCAATTGGCAAATTGGTAATATGCATTGATTCCTATTCTAAAGGAAATGTTCATTGATTTGAATATTTTCCCATCTTCAGTTGAATAGAACAACTAAAATAAATGTCATTATTCATTTCAATTCTCATTCCTAAGCCTTTGCAGGGCAAAAGTAGCAATGAGCTTATTAAAATGGCCATCTCTTCCTGGAGTTAATTGTAACATGTGTCCATGCCAAGGCTTTGTGTAAGTAATGCGACCTCTCTCATATCCAAAATCATGTATATATAGTTGATCCATGGTCTGGACATTCTTGGGATCAGAACACCAAAGAATTTATATCGGGGAGATTCCATTTTACCCTGTTAGGATTTTGATATGGAAAGGAAGCACTCATACATTAAATTAAGTATCTCTTTCCATATATCTGTGTGGATGTATGGATGGAAATTCAGACTTCCAGTGATAGACTCATATTGCTGTTGGTGAAGACTATGCTGACAAAATACAGGATTGAGCCAATAATCTTTTTTTGTTTAAACCAATCATTGTCAATCTAGTCCCTTTCAAATGTATTTTGAATGTATCTCCAAGGGAGATGGGCAATTAAGAAATATGAAAAGGAAGGAAGAAAGGAAGGAAGGAAGGAAGGAAGGAAGGAAAGAAAGAAAGAAAGAAAGAAAGAAAGAAAGAAAGAAAGAAAGAAAGAAAGAAAGAAAGAAAGAAAGAAAGAAAGAAAGAAAGAAAGAAAGAAAGAAAGATGCTAACGTTTAGACTTTCTAGGCAACATAACGAAAGCTATCTGGGAATTCTGAGAATTGTAGTCCTAACATATTTGGAAGGGATGAATTTAGGAAGGCTGGTTTAAATTTACAGGCTGAACAAATGGTATTTTGATGCATAAAGCTGACAAGTAACAGACTACTTTTTTCTGTTTCAGAGAAGAATGTATTTCAGGCAATGTAATTGTCTTAAAATGTTTAGGTAAGTGATTTGGGAAATGGTATAGAATGTTAACCCAATTTCCTCACACCACCTAGGGAAGAATGAAAATGCTCAAATATAAAGACTGGAAAAACACATTGTGTGCAACTTTAGTTTTAATGAAGGGCAGCTATACAAAACAAAGTTATCAGTTTCAATTAATTTCTGCGAATCTTATGGAGGAGAACTTTCTGGTGGGGATGCCTCAGTTAATAACATGTTTGGTATAACTGCAGTTCTCCTAAAATTTATCATTTATCACAAAATAAAGATAATAGCAACAACAACCATTTAGATCAGTGATGGGATTCAAATAATTTAACAACTGGTTCTCTGCCCTAATGACCGGCTGGGTGTGGCTGGGTGTGCATGGCCAGGGGGTGCATGGCCAGGGGGTGGGACAGCACTCAGCCTCTTGCAACACTCTGCCAGCCAAAACGGAGTGCGGGGGTTAATTACAAAATATGGGCTTTGCTTTGTGACATCCAGATCCAGCAAGCAAGGGGTGTGAACTGCACAGAAAAGGAAGTTTTGTTTTGTTATGAAGAAATATCCCTGAAGTCAGATGTACACTAAACGTAGATTGACTTTTAGCTACACACCTTCCCAGCAAACAGCAACATTTGAATTCCAAGCAAAGAGGATTCACTTTAGGATGAGTAACCACAGTTTGTATGTTGGAGGTTCCTAAAGGAATGCTGGAAAACTGTATTTTAAAGAACATTTGAGGGAGGGGTGCAGAATAGCCCTTCTCTGCCTGAGGCTGTAGAGACCAGGCACCAAGCAAAACACTTTTTGTGAAGCAACTGATCAACACTGACAGAGTAAGCCACTAGTATATGAAAACAAAGAGCAAACTCCACTCCCTTCTAGTATTGGTGATGTTACCTAGTTTGGTAACAAAACATCTGCAAGAAAACCACCAAGCTCAGAGAGCACCAAGGACCCCACAGTTCAACCCTGAGCTACAAATATTCTCTGTTTTCAATGTAGACTTTTTGGTTAGAGGGACTCAGAGCCTGCCTTATATGAGATGGCTCCCAGTGGATTTCATTCTAAATTTTGGTATGATATCTATAAATAAGGAATGTAGAATTATGATGGTTGAGTCTTTGATCCTTTCATGCATCCAAAAAAATACAAAGCTAAGGGATAAACAAATAAATTGAGATTTGAAAAAAGAAATTAAGAATGGGCATTTTATAGTGACTTGTATATGCCAGTGTTTTTATTTTTTCATTCTGCCAGCATGTGGTACCAGGACCAGGTACTCCCCACGTATTGTTGGTGGAAATGTATCCCTGCTCCAGCAATGGCCATGGCAAGCCAGCCTTCAGTTTCAAGGATATCACTTGTGTGGGGGGTCAGTCATCACTCGTCGGTGGATTGTTACAGCAGCCCATTGTGTTTATGAGTAAGCATCCCATCTAGAATATTTCCTTGTTCCAAAAATGCATCCATTTGCACTCTCTCACTGGATATTATCTGAGCTTTATCTTTCTGGTCTCCATGAGTTCAGTCTATATACATGTTCGCCATCTTCCAAAAAGGGGGTCTTTTTGTTGTTGTTTTTTAACCTTACCATGCTGCTTCACATATAGCTTCACAACAGCAGTACAGCATTAACATTTATCATCTGTATATTTTAGTTATAGGTGCTTTTCATTACAGCAATGACATGGAAATCAACTTTCCTTGATTGTTTTCCAGGATGCTGGTGTGATATAGAGAGGCAACTAATGATTGTCATGTTACCCTGGCTGGGCTTGAATGGCTGGGTGTGGGCTATAAGAAATTTTTAAAAAGTGAATAGATGTGATACAAAGACATCTTCACTTAACTACATTTGATTTTGTGTGCGTGCTGTAAACTTCTGCAACAGTGCCAATAGAAACCTTATATTTTCTATCTTTCTTACAGAATCATTCTGAGTTATATTTCAATGGCTATCTTCAAGCATGATGTCTATGGAGATTCTCAGTCATCCAGGACATGGTTTCCCCAGAGGTGCTTTTTCAAGAGGCAACTGGACTTTCTTTGTTTTTCCTTGAAGATATTTTGCTTCTCATCCAAGAAGCTTCTTCAGTTCTGTCTTCTTCAGAAATGAAATGTCTTCAAGGGAAAACAAAGAAAGTCCAATTGCCTCTTGAAAAAGCACCTTTGAGATAACCTTCAAGCATGGTTTTAATGTTTTAATTTGAATTCTGGAACTGATCAGGAGGATGGAATTATTGCCTAAATTTCCTTGAATGTTGCTGTGAAAAGGTAGTGATGGTGGGAAATACAGTATAAGTATTCTGTTGACACCACTTGCAGAAGTTTATACAAGTAGTCCTCAACTTACAATTGTAACTGAATTTGGAATTATGGTCAGAAATCATTGCAGTTGTAAGTTGAGGGAACCACATGACCAGACCCTATTTTTCAACATATTTTTTTTTTGTAGTATTGCTTAAGCAAATGCCATGGTGATTAAGTGAATGCTGCAGTGGTACAATATGATATAAAATATATGATTCCTATGATTCTATATTTTTGGAAATGAAATCTTATACATCAAAACTTATTGAACATAAAGTTCAAAACTCTACACACAGCCAATTTTAAATGTTGAAAGATATTAATTTCTTTTTATTTGTAATGTTTTTGCTGAAACAGTTTGTACCTACCAGAAGCATGGAGTGTTCATGTGGGTTTAGTAATCCTGGAAGAAAGTCCTGTTAACCCACACGTAGTGGACAAAATTATATACCATAAAAATTATAAGCCTAAAACAATGAAGAATGATATAGCATTGATTAAGCTGGCTACTCCACTTGCACTAAATGGTAATTTTGACTCTCTTGATTTTCTTTCTCTCTTGTTTTGTATTTAAAGTTCATATTGAGAAGGGTGGCCTAAATTTACCACATATTTGCCACAGTGTTAATATTCACTTTTGGAAAGTAGTCACTTATGGAAAGAATATTGTATGACCGTGAGAATGTGAGACCTGTATAAAGTTGGAATATTCTTTTTGTGCTTTTTGTTTCTTTTGAATACTGTGTATTTGGCACAGAGAGGAATTTGTGCAGGTGTCTGGTGATGTGTGATCATCTGATGCTCATTTTACAGAAGCAGTTATGATGAAGAGGAAGGAAGGAAAGGTGTGGGTTATGATTCTTATCTCCATACAGCTGTCCTGTGGGAGAGACTACCAAAACCCAACTTGCAGAGAGAGAGAGAGACTGTATTCATAATCTGCAGAATTTTAATAGTAGTTGAACAGAAGCCAAGAAGACCAAGAAAAATGCCTTTTGTTTTTCCTTTTCTTTTCGGTGAATGAGAATTTGTTATATCTTCAAAATAAAATCCACTTTTAGAACTTATGCAAAGTATGCAGACTCATTTTCCCCAATAATAGTATCATTTTATATTTTATTCTTTCATCATTTTCAGTGAAATGGTTTTATTTTATTAAGTTATGCTGTTCTATCATTGTTGTATGTTATTATGGCACAATAAGCCAGATGTTTAGACTGGATTTGACATTGTTATTCTACCTATTAAGTGCTTGCCAAGGACCTGAGCGATGCAGATGTAGTCATTTAATGGTGTTAAATATATTGTTGTTGTTATTATTTTAGGACTTCGTGGATTTGCATAAATTCAGAATTGATTTTTAATTCAAATAATTTAAAAACTGGATGTTCAGTTCAGGAATGGGAAGTCGCTTGTCACTTTCCCAACCCTCTATAATCTCCCAGTGCTGTAGTTCTACACAAGAAGTATTCAAAAATTGTATTTAAATTTTTAAAAGTTCTGAATCTTTAGAAAAAAGATGAGGGATGTGATCTCACAGTGAATGTTGTTTGCTTAAACAGGTCTTATAGAGCCAATTTGCCTTCCTAATTTTGGAGAACATTTTCCAGAAGGAAAAATGTGTTGGATATCAGGATGGGGAGCGACAGAAGAAGGAGGTGTACATTTATTTTCTCAACCAAACTGCCACGTGTGAAAAATTAATTCAAGGCTTTCCCATAAATACCTTTTTATAAACTTCTCAATAAACCCCAACCCTTTATTTCTATAACAGAAAATAAATTTATAAACACAAAATAGAAATAAAATGACTATGAGCTGTTAATTATTGCTTTATGTACAGGTAGTCCTCAACTTGCGATCATAATGGAACTCAAAATTTATGTTGCTAAGTGAGAAATCTGTTAAGTGAGTTTTGCCCCATTTTATGACTTTTCTTGCCACTTTTGTTAAGTGAATCACTTCATTCTTAAATTAGTAACATGGTTGTAAAGTGAATCTTATTTCCATATTGATTTTGCTTGTCAGAAGGCCGTAAGACTCTGGGACATTGCAACCGTCATAAATGTGAGTCAGTTGTCAAGCATCCAAATGTAAATCACGTGACCGTGGGAATGCTGCAGCGGCCATAATGTGAAAAATGGTCATGCCACTTTTTTCAGTGCTGTTGTAACTTTAAGTAGTCACTAAATGAATTGCTGTAAATTGAGGACTACCTGTACCAACAAAATAAATAAATGATTCCTTTTTAAAAACATGAAGATCATCTCCTCTCTCCCTGCTTTATCTGAGGTAAAAAGAGTGCAGGAGATGTTCCAAACATCTGACAATGCCAAATTATCTACTTCCCAAAGTATAAATACCACACATTAATTTTGCAGTGTATGGAATTTTGATTAGTCTATAGGTTGATCTGAATACAATTAATTTTTGACTTTGCACTCCTCTGAATTTTACATTGCAATTCCTGCTTAAAAATTACATATTATATTTTCATCCTGCCATTTTATGTTGCCAAAGTGGCAAATATCAATCCTCCCCTTTTCCCCACAACAGCCCTGTGAAGTGAATTGCGTTAAGGGAGAGTGAGTGGCTCATACCTAAGGCAGGACTGGAACTCACAATTTCCTGGTTTCTAGGCCAACACCTTAACTGCTAAACCAAATTAGCTCAAAATTGCATTATATTAGGGCAAGTCACAAAATGTGCATAGTAGAAAATGCTGTGCACAAAAAAATGCATATCATGAAAAAACATACAATAAACATGAAAATAAATTGAATCTTTTTTGTTTTCAATTGCAAAACTTAATGACTATAGTTGACCATATACAAAATAAGTAAGATTTGGGAAGACTGTTCCATTCCTGGTCCTAATTTACATCCATTGGAAGGTAGTGGGGATTAACTTCATCTCTCTAGTTGAGATTTATAATTTAATGTTTTGCTCATTGAGTGCCTGATTGAATATCAAACATTTCAATGCATTAGCCTATAAATAGTTTTGAATTAATTCTTTTGGGATATCAAAATTCCTTCTAAAGAAACTAATAAGCAAAAATAGTTGATACATATAACCCAGTATCTTATAAAACAACAATAAATATGCATATTAATGAATAAATATATTTACACTTATTTATGATTATAAGACTAATGAAATATATTAAATTATAGGAATCTTCTTAGGATATACTGTATATTTCATCACTGGTTATAGCTTTTTTTTACAAAGTCATCTTATCACAGAAATGGAAAACTAATTATTATTGTCTTGGGATATCAGGTGATACTTCTGAAACCATGAAATATGCCAGTGTCCCTCTAATTTCTAACCAAGTATGCAATCGTGGAGAAGTCTATGGAGGAACTGTAGCATCGTCAATGCTCTGTGCAGGTTTTTTAAAAGGAGGCATAGACACCTGTCAGGTAAGAACATTTCTTATTGGTACATGTCTAAATGTTATTGTTGATTAAATGTTCATTAAAAATATGTCCTCTAGAGAGAGTCATATGCAAACCTACTACCTTTTAAAGAAAACCTCTACAGAATTTCTACATGGCATTTGATGACAAGTTTTCTTCATCTCAGCCATAGGAAAAAGTCCATGTGTCATATCAGCCTGTGGTCAAATTATAAATGCATGCAAATAGAAATGAAATAGGAGAAGTGAGGAAATATCACTAGGAATATTGCAAATTAAGAAATTCTCCCACCATGTTTTGCCTAGGAGAATATAAGAAAAGGAAGGATAGTAAGAATCCAAAGCTTAGCTTAAGAATCCAAAGCTTAGCAGAAGATGCAGAAGATCTGTTTCAGTTTTTGGCAAAAATCTGCTCCTGCTTCTTACAGAAATATCCCTCTTCAGATGTGTTGCCTCTGGGTATGGTAGTTTGGGATTCTGGCCATCACTTCCTACTCTTTTATGGAGAAGCACAAGTTGAGGGAGTCAGTAGAAGACAGCCACAATCAACTTGATAGGTTATAATAAGCTGTATCAGTGTTTCTCAATCTTGTCCACCTCCTCAACTCACAGAATTCCCCAGCCATCTTCAAGCGGCCAAGGTTGAGAAACCGTGAGCTATATGACAATAACAAAAGGAAGTTTCTTTTTTCATGAGAACCTTGTCGGCCTCCCAGGAAAGGCATGCTGTGGGCTCACCACAGAGTTCTTCTGCAGTTCTTCATTTGCAGTTGCTAAGCAGCTTGAATAAAAGCTTACACTTAATTAATTGGTCTACGGATGTCTAAGATAGCAGTCCTTAAAGTATGGGGTAGTTCAGGGGTGTCCAACCTTGGTAACGTTAAGCCTGGAGGACTTCAACTCCCAGAATTCCCCAGCCTATATGTGTCAGGTGGTGATTAGCAATATATCTCAGGCATGGCCGCATCACATTATGTTTTTCTGTCTCTTTCAGGGAGACAGTGGGGGGCCACTGGCATGCAAAGATATGAATACCTGGAAGTTGGTGGGAACAACCAGCTTTGGGCTGGGCTGTGCAGAAGAAAACAAACCTGGAGTCTACAGTCGCATCACCTCATTTCTGGATTGGATACATGAACAAATGGAGGTTTACTCTCTCATGGTTTCTTTTCCAGGCCTAGGCGCATTGTATCCAGTGGGAGCAGGCAGGCAGTTATGTTTCCTGTTGCTCAGTTGCAACCTTTCCCCCCACCCCCTGGGGCACATCAGTACTGTGTGCTCAGATCCCAAGCCTTTTTGGCATCTATCAATGTAAAAGAAAATGGACTTCAATCAGGGGTGGGATTCACATTTTTTAACAACCAGTTCTGTGAGCGTGGCTTAGTTGGTGGATGTGGCTTGGTGGTCATGTGACTGGGTGGGCATGGCTTGGTGGTCATGTTATTGGCTGGGCGTGGCCAACTCAATATCACTCACATCAAGGCACGCATCTCCTCACCTGGCCTCTCATGACTGTGGGGATGCTGCAACAGTTGTAAGCGTGAAAAATGGTTGTAAGTCACTTTTTTCAGTGCCATTGTAACTTTGAATGGTCACTCCACACAAGCAAAGTACCAAAGGGGGAAAAAATTCCAGAGAAGTTCCAGAGACAGGAAGTCTAGTCCTGCCAAGAATGTAATAAGGGTTAACGGAGAGGCAGTTTCTGTAAGCAACACCAGAATGTTTCCTTCCTGCCTTCCTTACAGGATTAGCCCAGTAATTTCTTCTAACAACTGGTTCTCCGAACTGCTTAGAATATTAACAACCAGTTCTGGCATATGGGTGTGAACTGGTAGAATCCCACCCCTGACCTCAATGATGTGGTTGTGTTTGCCCTCTTAATTCCTGTTTGCCTGCAGATGTCTGTGTTTCTCTCTGTTGCAAGTATGTGAATGGCACAACAGAAAGGGATTTTGCTTCATCTGCAGATGATTTTTTTATTTATTTATTTATTTGATTTGCCAATTGTTTACAAGATAATAAGTATAAATGTATACATAGTTGTGAATACATGAAATGGTTACATATAAGAAAAATAAAAGAATAAGAGAAACAATAGGACAGGGACGGTAGGCACGTTGGTGCGCTTTATGCACGCCCCTACAGACCTCTTAGGAAAGGGGTGAGGTCAATAGTAGACAGTCTAAGGTTAAAGTTTTTGGGGTTTGGGGAAGAAACTACAGAGTCGGGTAGAGTATTCCAGACATTGACCACTCTATTGCTGAAGTCGTATTTCCTGCAATCAAGTTTGGTGCGGTTTACTTTGAGTTTGTATCTATTGTGTGCTCTTGTGTTGTTATGGTTGAAGCTGAAGTATTCATTGACAGGTAGGACATTGCAATGTATGATTTTGTATACCATGCTTAAGTCAGACCGAAGACGGCGTAATTCAAGGTTTTCTAGTTCTAGAATTTCAAGTCTGGTGGCATAAGGTATTCTACAGCGAGTAGAGGAGTGGAGAACTCTTCTTGTGAAATATTTCTGGACTTTCTCAATTGTGCTAATATCAGATACGTAGTGTGGGTTCCAGACTGATGAACTGTATTCGAGTATTGGTCTAGCAAATGTTTTGTATGCTCTGGTTAGTAGTGTGATATTACCAGAGAAAAAGCTACGTAGGATTAGGTTAACAACTCTTAATGCCTTTTTGGCTATGTAGTTGCAGTGGGCTCTAGCACTTAGATCATTAGAGGTGAGTATTCCAAGGTCCTTTACAGAGCTTGGGTCATCAACAAGATCTTGACTATTCAGCTTGTATTTTATTTTCTGATTTTTTTTGCCAATATGTAAGACAGAGCATTTATTTGTTGAGATTTGAAGTTGCCATTTGTTTGACCATTCGGATACATAGTCAAGATCTTTTTGTAGGGTAGCAGTATTGTCTGTGGTATTGAACAGCTTTACATCATCAGCGAAGAGAACGCAATTGCTCTTAATATGATCACAGAGGTCGTTTATGTAGAGTATGAAGAGAGTTGGTCCTAGAACACTGCCTTGGGGAACACCACTATTGACAGGTACTGGATTTGATAGGACGCTCCCGATTTTGACCATTTGTTGTCTGTTTGACAGGAATGCTTCTATCCAGTTATTCAGTTGTCCAGAGATACCATAGGATTTTATTTTTAGGAGTAGTTTGTCGTGTACCACTGAATCAAAGGCTTTACAGAAGTCTATGTAGATTGCGTCTATTGTTTTGCCCTGGTCGAGTTGTGTCGTCCATATGTTTTTGCAGTGTAAGAGTTGCAGATTACAGGATAGTTTTTTTCTGAAACCAAATTGTTTATTGGAGAGTAGGTTATTTGTCTCTAAGTGAAGGATGATGGATTGGTTAATAATTGATTCCATGTCTTTACAGGTGACGCAGCATAAGGAGATTGGCCTGTAATTTTCAACTAGGCTTGGGTCTCCCTTTTGAAGATGGGGATGACTGTGGCTTGTGACCATAGGTTAGGCAAGGAGCTGGTTCTGAAAGATTTTTCAAAGATTATGCTTAGAGGTTTGGCTATGGCAGTGGATAGCTTTCTTAAGAAGTAGACACATATTCCATCCGGTCCAATAGATAGAGATGGTTTTAGGTTGCGTATTGCTTTTTCAACATTGTCTTCTGTGAAATCGATATGTATTAGATCATTGTTGTTATCTGTGGTACGGCTAGGAAATATTGGGCATGATCCATTGCTGTTTACAAATACTGAGCCGAAGAATGTGTTAAAAATGTTGGCTTTAATGGTGTCGTCGTTGCAGTCTTTACCATCAGGTCCTATCAAGGGAGGGATGGACCTTGAGTCTTTTAGTTTGTTGTTTACAAAATTGTAAAAAGCGCGGGTGGAATTGGTGCTTAGAAGGTTTTCCTCTTGTTTAATGTGATAATTGGTGCATTCGGTCTTTATCTGGTGGCATAGATTTTTGTATCGGTTTTTGAAATTGGCAACGTGACCAGATTTGTTTTTCCGCCAGAGTGATCTCTTTTTGGATTGAAGTTTCCTTATTGATATGGGTAATCTGCTTTTTTGTTTTGTTTTGGGAGTTGTTGTTGGTACATATAGTTTGATGACTCTTTTGACTTCAAGTAAAAATATGTTATAATGGTCTTCAACGGTATTGCATCCAGTGAATAGAGATTGCCAATCAAGGGATGAGAGATCGTTGTCTATAAGATCATAGTTGCCTTTTTGAAGTTACAATAGGGGATTACATCATTGTGGTAATTTTTGTGTGGATGTATGTTGAGACAAAAGTCGATCATATTGTGGTCACTACTGGAAAAGGGTTCTTTAGATTGTATTCCGTAGATTAGGTTCAAACTGTTGCAGAAGATGAGATCGAGGCAGTTGTTTAGTCTAGTGTTGTTGGTTACTAGTTGTTCCAGTCCCAGATTTGTAATAGCATTGTAGAAGGTTGTGTGTATGATTTCAGTTGTACAATCATTTAGGGTCCAGTTAATATGAGGTAGATTGAAATCACCAAGAAGGATAAAAGGGTATGGGCAGGATGCAGCCCATGTTAGTAATGTATTTAGCTTGTTTACATGTTCGATGTCATAATCAGGTGCTCTGTAACATAGTAAGAATTGAATTGTGATATTTGAGGATAGTTCACAGATGATGGTTTCAGGAAGGGCAAACTCCTGGGTAACTTGGATATTTTTTAGATGTAAGGATTTTTATAGAATATAGCAACTCCACCTCCTCGACGATTTTCACGATCTGATCTGTAAACATGATAGTCTCTTACTGTGGTAATGGAGTCGGGAGAGATGCATTGAGCCATGTTTCACAGACAAATATAATGTCAAAGTTAGCCATATTTAGGAGGAAGAGAAATTCAGGTATTTTATTCACGAGGCTTCTTGCATTGAGTAGTTTGCATTTAAGGCCGGCAGTAGTTGGAATTGAGGTAGTTGGGGGCGTGCGTGCCTAGTCTTGGGTGATGGTGGATGGGTACTACAGTATATTAAGTTGGCAATTGTAGGAGCAATTGTTGAAATCCAGTGTTTATTATGTGGGTGGGAAGAAACCAGATCTAAGTCTTCATTTCCAGTGGTCGGAAAAAAGACTGATAAAGGCAAAGATTTATGCCACAAGGCTGAGTGCCAATTGAACTTTGATAGTATGATAGTCCTGCCGCACCCTAGCATGCTTCTATTTATCCAGGGATAAAATAGGAGAAAGATTAGATTTGCAGAACTATGCTTAATCATATCCTGCCTGGTTTTGCATAGCCAATCAGAGGCAATTATTTCAGGAACATGAGCACATATTCTTAAGAGAATAGCAGGCTTCATGCGGGGCACCTCCCAATGTAATATTTTGCTTATCTGCAGAATAGCAAATAGCTTAAGAGTGATCAGATGGATGTTATCACTCTTTTTCAGCAGTCCTTGCTCAATCCTTAGACTATGCAATGGGTGCATATTGTAAATGAAACAGAATCAAAAATTATACTGAAGTGTAATAAAACAATGTAAAGACCAAATGTGGGTGTCATGATTAATGTGCCTTTGGAAACTGTGATCCTTGAGTTACAGGTGAAACTCGAAAAATTAGAATATCATGCAAAAGTTCATTTATTTCAGCAATGCAACTTAAAAGGTGAACCTATTATATGAGATAGACTCATTACATGCAAAGCAAGATAGTTTAAGCCATGATGTGTCATAATTGAGATTATTATGGCTTATAGCTCATGAAAACCCCAAATCCACAATCTCAGAAAATTAGAATATTGTGAAAAGGTTCAATATTCTAGGCTCAAAGTGTCCCACTCTAATCAGCTAATTAAGCCATAACACCTGCAAAGGGTTCCTGAGCCTTTAAATGGTCTCTCAGTCTGGTTCAGTAGGAATCACAATCATGGGAAAGACTGCTGACCTGACAGTTGTGCAGAAAACCATCATTGACATCCTCCATAAGGAGGGAAAGCCTCAAAAGGTAATTGCAAAAGAAGTTGGATGTTCCCAAAGTACTGTGTCAAAGCACATTAATAGAAAGTTATGTGGAAGGGGAAAGTGTGGAAGAAAAAGGTGCACAAGCAGTAGGGATGACCGCAGCTTGGAGGGGATTGTCAGGAAAAGGCCATTCAAAAGTGTTGGGGACTTTCACAAGGAGTGGACTGAGGCTGGAGTCAGTGCATCAAGAGCCACCACACACAGACGGATCCTCCACATGGGCTTCAAATGTCGTCAAGCTGCTCCTGAACAACAAACAACGTCAGAAGCGTCTTACCTGGGCTAAAGAAAAACAGACCTGGTCTGTTGCTCAGTGGTCCAAAGTCCTCTTTTCTGATGAGAGCAACTTTTGCATCTCATTTGGAAACCAAGGACCCAGAGTCTGGAGGAAGAATGGAGAGGTACACACTGCAAGATGCTTGAAGTCCAGTGTGAAGTTTCCACAGTCTGTGTTGATTTGGGGAGCCATGACATCTGCTGGTGTTGGTCCACTGTGCTTCATTAAGTCCAGGGTCGACACAGCCATCTGCCAGGAGATTTTGGAGTACTTCATGCTTCCTTCCGCAGACGAGCTTTATGGGGATGCTAACTTCATTTTCCAGCAGGACTTGGCACCTGTCCACACTGCCAACAGCACCAAAACCTGGTTCAATGACCGTGGGATTACTGTGCTTGATTGGCCAGCAAACTCCTGACCTGAACCCCATAGAGAATCTATGGGGCATTGCCAAGAGAAAGATGAGAGACATGAGACCGAACAATGCAGAAGAGCTGAAGGCCGCTATTGAAGCATCCTGGTCTTCCATAACACCTCAGCATTGTCAAAGGCTGGTAGCTTCCATGCCACGCCGCATTGAGGCAGTAATTGCTGCAAAAGGGGCCCAAACCAAGTACTGAGTACATATGCATGCTTATACTTTTCAGAGGTCTGATATTGTTCTATGTACAATCCTTGTTTTATTGATTGCATGTAATATTCTAACTTTCTGAGATTGTGGATTTGGGGTTTTCATGAGCTGTAAGCCATAATCATCACAATGACAAATCGCGGCTTGAACTATCTTGCTTTGCATGTAATGAGTCTATCTCATATATTAGTTCCACCTTTTAAGTTGCATTACTGAAATAAATGAAGTTTTGCATGATATTCTAATTTTTCGAGTTTCACCTGTACATAACAGTTGTTAGGTTCTTTTCAGTGACTTATAGATCAACAAATAGCCCCAATTTTAGCAAGGTCATTGAAAGAGGTTTAGATTAGAATGTAATGACAATTTAGGAAGAACATTTGTTGTACATTAAAGCTGCATCAGTGTTAGCCTAGCCAAACCTTTCCCATAGTTTGTTGATGTATGGATCTTCTGATTCTGAGTGAATATCTTTCCATAAACTTTGGAGATGGTGATTTTGCAGATCTATGTGGATATGTTCATTAGTATTATCTCCACATGAACTCTCCACATGCGTTTTAGAGTAAGCAGCATTAACAATCACAGCACTCTTCTGTAATGAAAAACATAATTAATTATCAACTAGGAGGAATCATAACTTTTAGTTTTTTCAACAATGGACAAAGGCACAAGTGGTCAATTGATTCCCATGGATTAGAGTTAGTTTAAATACTTGGACAAAGTATTTCAAGCCTCTAGGAAATTAACAGGCCAAGTAAATTCTGCCACTTCTGCTGTCCAAAAGAGCATACTAGAAAACTACATTTTATGGGCAACAGGGGGAAAATTACATTCCAGCATCAGTCAAGTTGTCTATGAATTGCACAAATTTCATGTGGGATGCAGTTTGACCCATATACAAACCTTATGAAAGCACTTAATTTCCTTAGGACTTTGTTCAGTATGCACTCCTAATGCAATCTTGATTTTTATCCATAGAGAGAAGAATGGAAGGGAGACGGTTAGCATCATCACCATCACCATGCACTCATCAAAATGCTCTACAATTAATTTTCAGCTTTGATAATTTTTGTACTTTTTAACAAAGGTGCTGCTTTTCCTTTTCCCCATAACTACGCAATATACTTTTACAATGGAGAATTTTTACCTCTTTGGATGACTTTGTGCAGTCTGGAAATGAAAGCTGATTTGTAAACCATTGGTCCTTTTAAAAAAAAATCCCATCCATAATCTCATTGCTTTAACCAGAATGTAAGATCTGGCCAAACAACCAGAACAAATTAAAGACATGTTTAAAGAATGAACTAAGATCTTACACCAAGCATGAAAGAAATATATATAAAAGGGGAGAGGAGACTATTGTATGTTTTATATATGGAATTCTGATAGAAATACTGTTAGATGCCAGCTGAATGTTTAAATATATAAGGTCACTTATTTACTGATTTGAACATAGCTTGATTTTGGTGCTTGCTAGCCAGGACAGAGACACATAAAATCTGTGTTCTAATTACGGTTGGTCATGCAGTTACTCAGATGTTCAATTGAGTTCAGCATTATTATCCACCTATAGAGCCAAATTTATGTTTTACTGACAAAAAAATATAGGAAGAAAATGGAAACATAATTGGGTAGACAAGGTTGCCTGATAGACTGGTCGCACCAGAGAAAAACACATGTACAGAGTCCTTCCCAAGGGCCTGGTTTAACATCATCAACATCTGCCCATCCCAGGTCCTTTGGAAGGACTTGCTAAGTGGATAAAAATGCCAAACCCAATCAAAAGATCTGGGTGACTGGGTGACCAACCTTAATTAGAAAACACAGATTATGTGATCCCTGCTAACAAACACCAAAGTCGAACTGTGTTCAGATCAGTTGTTTATTGCACAGCCAGCCAGATGTCCAGATTGGATTTGGCATTTTTATCTACCTTTCCAAGGACCAGGGATAGACAGGTGTGGATGTTTGATGGTGTTTAAAGGATGTAGGATGTAAGCTGCCTTTTGCAACTGACTTATGGTGAATTTGTCAATGTCAAAGTGGTGCTCCAGTTGTTTTGGGATTGCACCTAAGGTACCTATGGCCATGGGTACTACCTTTGCTTTCTTTTGCCACAGTCATTCTATTTCTATTTGCAGATCTTCATGTTTTGTTATCTTGTCCAGTTCTTTCTCTTCTAGTCTACTTCTCCAGGTATTGCCATATCCACTATCCAGACTTTTTTTGTTTTTCTTATCAACAATTGTTAAGTCTGAGGTGTTATGTGTAAGATGCCTGTCTGTTTAAATTCTAAAGTCCCAAAGTACTTTAACTTCTTCATTTTTATTAGTTTCTGTATTTTATAGTCCCACCGGTTCTTGCTTTCAGGCAAATGGTATTTCTTGCAGATCATTCACTACACCATTATTGCTACTTTGTTGTGCCTTTGTTTGTCATCAGTTAGTGCGATGTTTCTGCAGCAGCTAATTAGGTGATCAACTGTTTCTTCAACTTCTTTACAGAGGTGCCACTTGTTGCTATCTTCTCAATTCTTTGTTCTTAAGGCTTGCTGTTGTAAAGCCAGAATTAGCCCCTTTGTCTCTTCAATTTTCCTGCTCTTAACCATTGCCAGGTCTGCTTTGCCTTCTATTTTTTAAAATGCACTGGCCATGTAATAATTTGTCTTCCAATTTTTCCAAATTTTTCATTTGTTCTTTCTTGTATGCCAGCTTGGCCTTCCTGGTACATTAGCTTCAGTGCATCTTATTCTCTGTGTTTCAGATATTCCCCCAATGGTGTTTTTTCTTCTTCAACTGTCTGATTTACTTGCAACATTCCATGCCCACCTATTTTCCTTGATAAATACAGTCCATCAACATAGCTGTAAGGACGAAGATCATGATTCATTGTCATTATTTCTTCTGGTCTTCCTATCTAGGGCCTTTGCTTTCTCTTGAGTCCAGTCTACACTTCTAGCTGTGTATCTAATGATTGGAATTGCTCATGTTTTAATTGCCTTGATGGTGTTTCCTCCACTGAGTTTGAACTTTAAGATCTTCTTCACTCTCTTGATGTGTTCACTTCTAATCTTTTTCTTGACTTCAGTATTGTCAGCTTGAAAGATACTCAGTTATTTGCAGTGATCATCTCCATCCAGACTCTTGGGGTCTTGATTCTTTCAGTTTTCACTACTTTTCCCTGTTTGATGCTGAGTGTGGCACATTTGTCCAGTGCAAACTCCATATCTGGGCTACATATACAGACTGTATTGACCAGTGATTCTATTTCAGATGGTGTTTTTCCATACAGTTGCAGATCATCCATGAAAAGGAGATGGGAGAGCCTGGTAGATGTTTTTGATGTGTAATAGCCAGGGCTAGGGTTGTATTGTTGACAGAGGAATCAGTGCAATAACAAACAATGGTGAAAGTGAATCTCCTTGAAAGATTCCTCTCTTGATATTAGCTTCTTCCAGTCTACCACTATTGACCAGCAACTGCATCTTCCATTGGACCATTGATTTTTGCACAAAATGTATCCAATCATATAGAAGAGAGTCAAATGCCTTCTTGTAATCACTACACACTACATACAAGTTGGTTTTGCTTCTTTGGCAGTTTTTCAGAATCATCTGGTCAATTAGTTGTTGATTTTCCCCTGTTTAAGTGGTTTCCTTTCTGCTCAGGTGGAGAAAGCTTGTTTTCCACTAGATGCTGTTGGATTGCATCAGCAACCACACCAGTTAGCAATTTAAAAGTTGTTTGTAAGCAAGTAATTGGCCTGTAGTTGCCTGGTGCTGCCCCTTTTATTGGATCTTTCATTGTCAGGTACATTTTGCCAGATGTTAGCCACTCTTCAATTTCACCTCTTTGAGTATGTTTTTAAACTGCTTGGCAATGAGTAAGTACAAAGCAGTCAAATGTTAACTATTACATCACAGTGGAGTGCATTTAATTAATTAAGAACTGCATTCAAGGCAAAGTAGAGAAAGCTGTAAAGTGAAATGTTGCTGGGGGGAAAGCAAACAATCCTTTTAAAAGCAGCTTATAAAGAGAAAGTCTGTTCTGTCCTACAATAGGGAACAGAAATAATCCTCTCCTGGAAAAGGGAATATCAATCTCTGGGATGATCTCACCTTCTGGTCCTCAATATTCACTAGCTCCTCAGTAGTCTGGTCTCTAGTTGTTGTTACTAAATGCTAGTTTGGTGTATAGTAAGGTTGCTCTCATCCATGATTTGATAGTGGATGAGGCAGCTAATCAGGTATGGGTCCAGTGGAGGATGTTTCCATCTCTGAAATATACCTACCTGAGGTTTGAGTCTGACATGAATTGCAGTCTTGGGCCAGGAAGGTGGGACTATCTTCTGAGAAGGCCTAATGACTGTTAGAGACACCATACCATTTATTGATATTTGTCCATCATTTTTCCTTGACATCTAACAGGTTGTGGGCTGTCCACGGTGTGTCCGCAAGTAGCCGGTAAGCAAGAGTGGGATTCAAAAATCCCAACAACTGGTTCGCTGTCCAGTTGCTGGGTGGGCATGGCCGTGGTGGAGTGGCCTACCAGAACTTCTGGGAGGGCCTTTTTTTTGCCTTCCCAAGGTTCCAGAGGCTTCCCTTGGGCCTATGGGAGGGCAAAACAGCCTCCCCCAGGCTCTGGAGGCCCTCTGGAAGCCGGAAATAGGCCCATTTCTGGACTTCTGGTATTTCATGGAGGGGTGTTTTTCACCTTTCCAAGAGTCTGGAGGCTTCCCTTGGGCCTCTGGGAGGGCGAAAATGGCCTCCCCGGGCTCTGGAGGCCCTCCAGAAGCCAGAAACAGGCCCATTTCCAGACTTCCAGTACTTCCAGAAGGCCCATTTCCCCCCCCCCCTCATAGAGCCTCCGCGCAGACCCTGCACTTATCTGCATCGAAAATAGGCCGCGTGGAGACTCCTGGGAGGGGCAGCGTGGGGTGGGCGGGGCCAGCCGGTCAGTTCAAATACTGGTTCAGTGAACCAGATGCAAATTTAACATCTGATTTGTCTGAACCAGTCCAAAACGGTAGAATACCATCCCTGTCGGTAAGACCTATACAGGCACGGAATGTTCTGCCACACATCAAGTAGATGTGTGACCACCACGATTGCAGCATTTGCAGCTCGGGCTTAGCGGAGTGCTCACTTCTCTTGAGTTGTGGTTATCCTTCTGTCTTCAAATGTCTGGCAGCCTTGATGGATCAATGTGTGGCAGAGGTGGTATTCAGCAGGTTCTGACCGGTCCTAGAGAACCGGTAGTGGAAATTTTGAGTAGTTCGGAGAACCAGCAAATACCACCTCTGACTGGAGATTTTACAGTATCCTTCCCCTGCCACATCCACCACCCACGCCCACAGAATCGGTAGTAAAATTTTTTGAATCCCACTACTGATGTGCGCTATGTCAATCAATCTTGTGCCAGGGTTTCCCAGGAGGTGATGTCGATATTCAGGGCTTGAGAGAGACTTTCAGCATGTGATCACTTTCCTTGAGACAGCTCACCATAGAGGAGATGTTTGGGGATGCAGTGGTCTGGCATCCTCGCAACATAGCCTGTCAAGCGTGTCTGGCCTTTAATCAGCAGGGTGTAAACTAATGGCAGGCCTGCTCTGAAGAGGACTTCTGTGTCTGGCACCTTGTCCTGCTACCAGAACATCAGAAGTCTGTGGAGGCAGGTCATGTGAAAGTGGTTCAATTGCCTAGCCTGCCTCCTGTATACAGTTCAAGTCTCACTGGCATATATTAGGGTGGTTTGCACTACTGCTGGTAGACTTTGAGCTATGTAGCAAGGCTTATTCCATGGCAGTCCCACATGCAGAGCTTGCCTTGGAGATTCTGCAGTTAACCTCAATATATAAAGTATCATGATCAGCCAAATATAAAGTATCATGATCGAAGTTGGGCCCTAAGAAGCAGTTGGATTTGTTGCTGCTATACCAGCCTTCTTACTTGAGCTGTCTTACTTTGTTGTGGAGTTGATAGTGGAATTTCCTAGACCAGTAGTTCTCAACCTTTTCTTTATCATGAACCCCTTTAAATACCTTTTGTGGCTATGGACTATGACCATGGATCCCCAAGATTTAACTCAAGATTTAAATCATACCATTTCTTCAAGCCTTTGTGGACCCCCTGTGACAACATCCTGGCCTCCCAGGGGTTCGCAGACCGCAGGTTGAGAACCACTGTCCTAGACTGTTGGGTCTGTGAGACTTCAATCTGCTGTCCTGGGGCACTGAACTGGAGGTGGCTTGAGAGTTCACAGCCAACAAGGCAATGCAGACCTAAACATAATTTACACAGCTATCACACACAAAATGTCCCTCACCCCTTGAAATAGTCTCAATGAGATTTGAAAAGAGAGAATGTTTCAGTTAGTCCTTTGTCATGGTATGGTCACACTGGAGTTTGCATGCATTCCCTGTTGAGAAATGGATAACACAACAATTTATGAACTTCCAACTGAGTAAAGCACCTGTACTCCCACAGATTGCATTACAACCACCACAGTATTTAGAAATAGGAAACTTGCTTTTATCTAGTATTTAAGAGAACTAGATTTCACAAGAAGTAATGTGTTCCTTTTAAAGGACCCTAGTACAAAGAAAAGGACAGTAACTATTTCATACCATGGTTGGACATTGGGAACATGAAGTAATACTTGCTTAAGACTAAACCCTACTCAATATACTGATGATATTTAGGAATGTGCAATACTACTACTACTACTACTAATAATAATAATAATAATAATAATAATAATAATAATAATAATAATAATAATAATAATAATAATAATAATAATAATAATTTCTTGGCCTGTCTATAAAAAGTCAGAGGAGAATATGCGATATAAACATTTCATCATTGGTGAAGTTCCATAAGAAAAGCACTTTAAATAATAATGAACGTAATATTTTGTGGCTTCTAGAAAAAGTATCTCAAGCTTAGCAAATCTTAGTGCTTCGCGAAGAACAGTTCATGAAAGCAAAAGTTCCACCTTAGTCTTAAACTGGGTGACATTCTCTCTCACCCCTAGGGAGAAGAAAACAATGGCAGCTGACAGGTGGCAATGGGGAGCTGGTCCTTGAGTCCCCTGCCACTGTTGATGCCGCTCCATTGCCACCTTCGTTGCTATTGCCACTGAGCTGCTGCCTCGCCCGCTGCATCCCTCCACCCCCAGATGCAGTGAGCCCTGAGCCAGGGCTCAACATTAAATTAACAGCCCATTATGGTAGCTTTGCAAGGACAAAAGGCTGACTCAGTCTTGATGGCCCATTAAAGGTTTGGGGGGGGACTTAGCTCTGCTTCTAACATGGAGTCAGAGCTGAGTTTCCTCCCACCTTTAATGGGCCATCATCAAGGACTGAGCCAGTCTTTTGTTCTTGCAAAGCTACCATAATGGGCTTTTAGTTTTAAATACTTTTGTGAAATAATGGCAGGGAGC
Source organism: Notechis scutatus (assembly GCF_049901735.1). NCBI lineage: Eukaryota > Metazoa > Chordata > Lepidosauria > Squamata > Elapidae > Notechis > Notechis scutatus. The sequence goes on along the minus strand of NC_142013.1, from coordinate 55,490,391 downwards.
AACTTTACCAGTTTTTGTCAGATTTAACAGATTAACAGAGTTGGAAGGGACCTTGGAGGTCATTTAGTCCAACCCCCACCCTAGCAGGAGACCCGACACCATTTCTGACAAATGGCATTCCAGTCTCTTCTTGAAAGCTTCCAGTGATGAAGCTCCCACAACTTCTGAAGAAAAGCTGATCCGTTGGTTGATTGTTCTCAGTGTCAGAAAATTTCTCCTTATTTCCAGGTTGAATCTCTCCTTGTTCAGTTTCCATCCATTATTCCTTGTCTGGCCTTCAGGTGCCTTGGAAAATAGCTTGACCCCTTCCTCTCTGTGGCAGCCCCTCAAATATTGAAACACTGCTATCATGTCTCCCCATGTCTTTACTTGTTTTAGTCTCCAGTATCCTGATTGCTCTCCTCTGTACTTTTTCTAGAATCCCAGCATCTTTTTTTTAATGTGGTGGCCAAAACTGGATGCAGTACTCTAGGTGTAGTCTTACTAAGGCTTTAGTTTATGGAGTGGTATTAGTATCTCACTTGATCTTGATTGTATCCCTCTGCTAATGCAACTTAGGATTGCATTGGCTTTTTGGTTGCCTCAGCACACTGCTGGCTCATATTTAGCTGGTTGTTCACTCCAAGATCCCTCTCACAGTCACTGCTATTAAGCCTGGTTTCACCTAATCTTTTATTGAAGTATTAAATGCACAAAATAATAAACAACTTTTTGGTATATATATATTTTTAGGTAATTAGGACAAAGACGTGACATCGAGTTGGCCACATCCACCCAGTCACATGACCACCTAGTGACATCCACACGATCACATGACCACCTAGCCACGGCCACCCAGCAAGTCATTAGGGCAGAGAGCCCCTTGCTAAAAAATTTGAAGCCCATCCCTGATATGCAGTATTTCCTCATGATAATTTCAGTTACCTTAAAATATGCTTCAGGATGGAATATTTATAATTGACTCTATATTGTTTAATTCTGCCTGCTTTAACTTTTGAAAAGTATTGCAAGAATTGTATAACAATGGCTTATACTGTAAAACAAAATAAACAAAAGCAAAATAGAAGACAAGAAATTACATGGATAACTAAGAGGGATTCTGCAATAAAGTGTGGACAAGTCTCCAGGGTCAGCCCAATTAGACCTCTGAATTTAACAGATTTAACAGAGTTGGAAGGGACCTTCTAGTCCAACCCCACCACCCAAGCTGGAGACCTTACACCATTTCTGACAGAAGGCAGTTCAGCTCCTTCTTGAAAGCCTCCAATGATGAAGCTCCCACAACTTCTGAAGGCAAGCTGTTCCATTGTTCTCACTGTCAGAAATTTCTCCTTATTTCTAGGTTGAATCTCTCCTTGATCAGTTTCCATCCACTATTCCTTGTCTGGCCTTCAGGTGCTTTGGAAACTAGGTTGACTCCCTCCTCTCTGTGACAGCCCCCCTCAAATATTGGAACACTGCTATTATGTCTCCCCTGGTCCTTCTCTTCACTAGACTAGCCATGCCCAGTTCCTGTTAATAGTTCATCATATGTTTTAGCCTCCAGTCCCCTAATCATCTTGGTTGCTCTTCTCTGTACTCTTTCTAGAGTCCCAACATCTTTTTTCTAGTGTTGTGACCAAAACTGGATGTAGTATTCTAGGTATGGTCTTCTTACTAAAGATTTATAGAATGGTATTAGCACCTCACTTGATCTTGATGGAATCCCTCTGTTAATGCAACTTAGAATTGCATTGGGGTTTTCTTTTTGGCTGCTGCTGCACATTGTTGGTTCATATTTAATTGGTTGTCCACTAAGACTCCAAGGTCCCTTTCACAGTTACAGCTATTAAGCCTGGTTTCACCCACTCTATATGTGTACTTTTGGTTTTTCTTGCCTAAGTGTAAGACTTTATTTTTTTCTACACTGAATTTCAAATGAGCTTGCAGATGTCATTATAAAGTCCTTTTTCTCTATTCCTTATGGAATCACAAAGAATGGCCATAGTGCTAGAAAACTGGAGAAGGTGAAATGCTTTTATCTTCAAAGAGAATTCCAAGGTAATTAAAGACCCATCAGTTTAACTGACCATGGGAATGTGATGGATATAGCATATCCTGTAGAATACCTTATAGAAGGCACAGCAAATAGTCTTGAAGGACATGAGGAAGAGCTTCTACTAAAGCAATGATCCTATTAAAGCATAGCTTGAGTACTTTCCAAGAAACTAATTTGAGAAAACATTCTCAGACAGATCCCTCTGTCATTCATATGAAAATACAATGAAGGAGAGGGAAGCACTATCAGAAGATTCTGTTATTATATATCAGGCCCAAACAACAGACCAACATGTGAAGAGTTCAAGTTGACTATTGAAATTCTGCTAAAATACAGGGATTTCTCCAGAATGCTTGCCTTCCCTTGGGAACAAATAGATAAGATTCCACGGAGCTGGGGAAGAGGGGTGGTATCAGTCCTGGATCTCTTGACAATTCAAGGTTGACTCCCCACTTGATTCTTCCTCTCTACATGGCTGGACATTTCCCAACAGCACAGCTGTTCCAATAAAGTAATTTTAGCCCTATAATGGTATTGGTTTCTTAGTCTGTCTACCCTATAGGACTGTCATACTTTGATTTCAGCAAAACATTCAATAAAACATTCAAAGCTTTGGGCTGGAGTTTCATTAGATCATTAGATGCATACAGAATTAGTTGAATTATTTGTTTGCTTGTAAAATTTATTGGCCGCCCATCTTACCACAGGATAACTCTGGCCAGCTTACAATCATAAAACATATGTCTATACATGTACAATTAAAACATAAATAATTAAAATCAACATTAAAACCTGGGGAGGATGGGGGCAGAGTGGAGGGAGGTGGAATCTGTTATTACTCAATCAACCACCTCCCACTGAGGCACCAAGCCTACTGGCAGAGCCACATCTTTATGTTATGCTGGTTCTGAGGTATGGCTTGGTAAAATATAGACAAAAAAAGCAACAGAAGTTGCCTTTAAGCTTATGTGTTTATTCAACTGAACAAAGACGGGCCCCTTTAAAAGAAAGGAAGCACCAAGTATCAAGAAATGCTTGCATTTGTATTCTGTTAGTACAGATGTAATCCAGCCAGCAAAGCTGGCACACAAGAGATACCGAAGTCACCCAGCAAGGCTGGCACATGATAGATAAGGAAAGAAGAAGATAAATAGTCATCTGCCCACCCTTGGAAGTCTTCCAAGGACATCAGGTGTCAGTCACCCTAGGGGCATTGGGTGTTTTCCAAGGAGCTTTCCATGGTCTTGAAGAAGGTATGCAGAGATAATGGAGTCGTCTGCACATACAGGCCTTCTATGCTTTCTCCAAATTCCTGGTCAACATTTAGGCCTTTACGAAAAGATAGGAAGGTTGGGGTCAGCCTCACACAGAGGGGGAAAGACATTCCAGAGGGCAAGAGCAACAGCAGAGAAACCCTCCTCCTGGATCCTGACAGCCAGAATAATTGGGCTGATGGGACCTGCAGCATACCTCCTCTGATGGCACAAGTGGTACGGATCAATGCTGGTGGGGTGAAACAGTCCCTCAAGCAACCTGGGACCACACACACACACACACACACGGCATGTGCAGTTTTGTACATAGGGGGAGCAAAACAAATGTGCAGATTTTATATTGGGGAAATAAAACAACCACATGACACAACAAAGGACAAATAACTCATCAGGACAGGATTCAACAGTCCATCTGCATTTGAAAGACAAGGTTTATCTTCTGAACAGAGAGGACTACTGGTTTGGAAGAGGAATTCAACATTACTTATTTCCTGTTTACAATGCAATATTTTCAGCAGACCCTAGACCAGGGGTGTCCAACCTTGGCAACTTTAAGACTTGTGGACTTCAACTCCCAGAATTCTGGGAGTTGAAGTCCACAAGTCTTAAAGTTGCCAAGGTTGGACACCCCTGCCCTAGACAGTTCCACGGCAGTTTTGTACTCTTTCAGGTGATTTTGGGGATACATATTAGCTCCCAGGTGGTTTCAATGATTCTCAAAATGTTAATGACTGGCTGGTGCAAAGAGTATAAATCTTTTTCATTCCCAACTTAGTACTGAAGCAGTTTCTTAGATGAGAAGTGAAGGATCTTCAAGAAAAATGAAGGAAGTCAAGTTGCTTTGTGTCCTTGTCCTGAGCAGCTTTCTCCAAGAAGAATCGCCATCTTCTTTCTGGGAGAGAGAACATAGAAACTTCAACAGAAATTAAAATGTTCTGGGTTTTGACCATTTGCCTAACCATAGGGTTCAGCAATGCCAATTCTTGAAAGTGTATACATTTTCATTATTTCTCTATGGTATGTATAATATGAGAGATCAAACAGTGAGAGATTAAAATATATGAATAGTAAAAGCATAGGCAAAATTGCTCAGTAGTAAGCCAACAGGAGGTAATGAGAATTTTAAAGTGAAAATAGAACAAGGGAAGAAATATTAGAATATGTAAGAAATAGTTCACTGGACAGCAATTCTTTTAGGGTTTTTTTGGTATTTCAGCTAATATTATAATTAATGGAATTATTGCCACAATGCTAAATAATTATTCTATTATTTGTAGAAACAATAACATATGATAAATAAATCAGCGTGTTAATATTGTGCTCTTTTTCAAATAGCTATGGAGCAATGCAATGTTCCAGCAACAGCAAGAATAAATTGTGGCCCTGGCCCCATTACTGAAGCTCAGTGCAGAGGTAAACATTACTGTTTTGATTCAAATGTACTTAATGTCCCCTGGTGTTTCAAGCCTGCTTCAAGTACAAGGTTTGTATCTTTCCTCTAAGTCACTGCTGGGCTACAAGTTTCTTTCCATTTCATCGACTTTATCTATATGATGTAAGTGTGAAAATGAATAATTTCAGGATCTTGCTTAATTGAAGCCTAAATCATTTATATATTCTGTGAGTTTGCTTGAGGTGCTATGAACTTTTCATGTTATGCTATGGAAAGTACCAAACAGTATGAATATGAAACTCAGCACTCATATCACTCATATTATTGAAATTTTTTTTTTTTTTTTTGCAGTTTGTATCATAGTTAGCAGTGCAGAAAAAATAGGGAAATATTATCTTCCAATTTATCTGCCTTTTCTTATATTGTTTCTTATTACTTTCAAAAGTAGGTGTACAATAAAGATTTCAAGCAAATATGGAAAACATCCACCATAATTCACGGGTTGCCTATGATGCCTATATATTGCAGCAACAGCTCAGGGAGACTAGAGCTAAGACAGTGAAGCAGCTGAACATCTTACAAATAATTTGGGAAGTGTAGCCTGCTGCCCAAGTCCTAAACTATTATGTATGAACAAGCCCTTTGTTCTTTGCTCTTTTAAAAATAAAGCACTGCAGACTCTGTTAATGCATGATGTAACTTCACAGTCATTAAAATATGATTTCACAGACTAAGAGGCATTATACAAAATTAATGCTTGGGCCCCAAGTAGGCAGAAAATGCAGCATTATTCCAGAATTCATATCTGCAGCACTAGAGTCAAGTCAGATATTTCTAGCTTCTCAACAGTTCAAGTAAGATTAAAATCTTTATGTGTTTCTTTGACTTTTTCTATGCTTTCTTTTTGTAAGTGCTTTTGAAAGCCAAATGATATTTAAAATAATTAAGCTTTTAAATATATTTTTAAATTGTGGGATTGGGTAGGGTCAGATGAATTTGTTTTTGAAAGTATGGGGGCAGGTGCAGTGAATTTATATGGAAATATTAACATTTTCCCACAGGTATTAACTCTCAAGATGGAAATCTGTAGTGATACAATTTCATAAGCCACTTGCTACAGAAACAATAGTTTCACTTTATGCTGTACTAGTCAGATCATTAGATAAGATTGATTAGGATGATAAAAAGCGGAAACATTTCCAATTCAAGAAAAATATAGACAAAATTGAATGATTCCAGAGGACAATAAAGATACTAAGAGGTTTGGCAAAGGACCCCTGGGCAAAGGTTAAGACAGCTGGCTACATTTAGGCTGGAGAAGGCAACATGGGGAGAGACATGATAGCACTCCTTAAATACTCAATAGCTTGTCATACAGAAGATAATTAATTTTTTATATTTTCTTCTGTTTTTGAAGACAGAATTAAATTTAAAGGCCTAAATTACAGATGGTGGGGATAAATTTCCCCTGAAAGAACTTTAGAATGATAGGAATTGAACTGTGGAAATATCTGGGATGGCATTTTGGTGAAAGTTTACAAGAGATGTTGGATAACCAAATGTGACACTTCAGTGTTGGCCTTAACTAAATTATCTGCCTCTTACTTTATGTAATATTTAGCAATGGTATGTATTATATACTAGCAAACTCATTTCTAGTTTGTTGAATTTCATGTTGCCAATCATACAAAAGCTATTTGTGTTCAAGACAGCAGCTGTCTTCAGCAAAGCCAGTGATTAGAAGTATTGGGATACTCATACACCATAGGCAGAGCGAGGAACTGTGCTAATTCCTCTATCTTATATAGCTTGATCTGTGTCCTTGCAAAACAAAGCCCAAAAGGACTATTTTGTCACAACAAATAGTTAAAAAAAACTTATGAGGTACATTGTAGAATACATTGTAGATACATTGTACAAATACTTTTAAAGGATAATAATTCCTTAGTATCTCCACATTAAGTAAAAGGAAGATAAAAATCAGAAGTAGTGCTATATTATTTAATTTATTTTTAAGAGTCAGGCTTGTAGTCTATAAAATACAAGATTTTGTCCTGAAAACAACTTTAATGTGAACAAAATATAATCCAAACCTCTCTGAAGCTCACCCAAAAAATTGAAACTGTCAGAAGAGCCCAGGGCCTTCAATGGGAATAATATCACCACCACACTCTCCAGGGTAGAGAAAGGGCAAGAAATACTGGCAGGAGAAGTGAAACTCTTGGCTGTGAAATGTTTTCCTGTTATTGTTATGAATCTAGTGAAAGTTATTTTCCCATGTGATTAAAAACGCTTACATTATTTAAGGACTGAAGTGTTTTATGGTTGGGTAATTCAGTTGGGTAATTGTTATAGAATCACAACCACAAGTAAGTGTTTTGAATTAATCTTAACTGTGCTGCAACATTTTTGAAGAGAGAGACTTACAATTAGAAATTATGATCATGTGTATTTATATATTTAAGGAACACTGAAGAGCACAGATAGAGGATAAAGGAATGGAATATAAGACCTGTTTAGTACTAGCTACTGCCTTGTGTTTTGGATTTGTTTGCCCTCAAAAGGATAATCGTCCACCATGTAAGTATATAATATTTATTAATAACTTAAGCAAGGTGAATGGATGATAAAGTCATGGGTTAACTATTAATGGATTAATAGGCAAGCAAAAATGGACAAGAGACTCATTTTTATTTGCTATATTATAATTTATTCATATGAATATATATGACTACATTATAATTATATGAATATATATGACTGGGGGGTGGGGAATGTCTCAGCAGTTAAAGACACTGAGCTTGTCAGCTGGAAAGTTGGGCAGCCCAGGTCTGAGGCTCGAGTGCCATGCAATGGGGTGAGCTCCCATTACTTGTCCCAGCTCCTGCCAACCTAGCAGTTCTAAATCAGGAAAATGAGAGTAAATAAATAGGTATCACTTTGGTTAGAAGGAAACAGCATTCTATGTGCCTTGGCATATAGTCATGCTGGCTACATGACCACAGAAATATCTGCATAATGTTGATTCCCTTGGCTAAGAAACTGGTGAGATGAGCACCTCCCCTTAGAGTCAAAGATAGCTGGAAAGGGCAAAGTTTTTATCTTTATTTATATGGCTGTATGTCAATGTGATATAGTTCATAACCCAAATATATGTTTGTCCCAACTAAAGAATGTGGGAATTCTAAAGTCAATGGCCTCATTAGTACACATTTTGAATAGACATATATATGATTGTTCTCCAGAACACTATTTTCGCTTTGGGGTCTATGTCTGGCTCTCTTATTATATCTCTTCAGGCATCATAGAACCACCCAAAAGCATTGGAGTACTGGGTACATTACCAGATACCTGAATGGATAAGAAAGACATGGAAATTGGGGAAAAGATCAAATGGGAGAAAAAGGGAAGACATGCTAGCATACTTTTTTTTTTTTTTAGTTCCACAATAAAAATTACAGTGAAAAATTGCAAAAAATACCAACAACCCATGTCTAGACCTACATTTATATGAGATTATTTTTTCCAGCATCAGAAAGACTAGCTTTCCAGTCACAGGAATGTACTAGAGCAAGTGAGGAGGCAATAGCCTGCATCATCTAAGTGATTAAGGTCATATCAGTTTCAGGCAGAAGGCAGTCTGGAGGGTACCAGTCAACCTAAGTCAGCGGTCCCCAACCTTTGAGGCTTGGGGGCCCAGCACGGAGGGAGAGGGGAACCGGGCAGCACAGCTCAACTTGCACAAGTGGCAAGGCAGTGTGCATGTGCACACATGCACAGCACATGTGCATGGACGCTGGCCCATTGCTCATGCAAGTCAAGCTGCGCACATGTGTTTGCACACTGGCTCGGTTCTCGCGTAGCCCAGTTGCGAATAGGTCATGGCCTGGCAGTAGGCCACAGCCTGGGGCTTGGGGACCCCTGACCTAAGTCAAAAAGGTTGAGCTTTTTGGTTGGTAAAATGAGGACCTAGATGATGCTGGCTCTGTAAACCACTTAGAGAGGGCTGTAAAGCATTATGATGCGATATATAAATCTAAGTGCTATTGCTATTGAAGATACTTAAGCATCCAGATAGTATCTGATTTTTAAGACTATGTCTGATGGACAGAGGACATGATGACAAAGCAGAAGATGTGTCTCCTTTTGACGGACATCTGGTAACCATATCCAAAGTATTTGAACCAGAAAACATTTGATTTCTGAGCTGAATTAGCTAGGCAAATAGCATAAAGTATTTGTCCCAGTGGTACTCAGGGGAAATTACAAGCAGGGATGTTTGCAAGGGAGTGGAGGAGAGAGGTGGCAAATGGTGACATATGTGTAGTCACCCAAGTGTTGGGATTAAGAATTTTTGTTAGAATATCTAATGCAACTATGTAAGTCACAACATTTGTGTGAATACTTCATTGAGTGCATGTTATTTTCTCCACACGACACTATTGCAGATTAGAATGCTGAGATTTAGTATGTGCTATCCCAGAAAATAGGCCATCAGAATTCTTGGCCATAAAAAAACATAATCCTTGTGTATTTCCTACAACCAGAAAACGTTTTGGAGAATCTTGAATCTAGATTTAATACATTCTGTTCAAAGTCTACAGGAATCAATGAGGGATTTAGGTGTTCAGACACTGTAAATCTATGTAGGGAACCTGCCAACATATTTTGAAATTATGGCTATATGATAGAATTTTTTATTTCTTAGTATATTAAACAATCTGTGTCTGTGTGGTGTGTTTAATAGACTGGATTTATTTATAGTCTCACTGAAAGCACCAGTAGTTAATATAAAAGAGAATATTTATATCAATCTTCTATATATGTTAAGAAATTGTAAAACCATACAGAGAAGAAGCTGTTATTAATAATCATGGGATGATTTGAACACAACTCATAATTAAGATTCTACGATCCACCCAATCTGCAGAGAAATAACAACTGTGATTGTTCCAAATGTATAATTAATAAATATTAGTACAGAATGATTCTTATCTCTAAATAATTGGTTATTATCTTCAGTATTATGATTCTTGTATTTTCCATTTTGAAAAAAATGAAATGAGCACATCAGAAAAAGAGCCCTGGTAAATATATCTAGTCAGAAATACTGATTACTGAATTAGAGAAAAATGTATTCACAAAGAAGAAAAGATTGCAGGCAACTGCCCAATTCCTTTCTTCCAAACAGATGCCTGCCAATGTCTAATGGAAACCAGTGAAAGAGAGGAATGTGGATTTTCTTCAGAAAACATTACTGCAGAGCAGTGCACAGAAAATGGATGCTGCTTTGATGCATCGGTGCCTGATGTCCCCTGGTGCTTCAGACCATCAGGTGAAAGAGGTAATGACAGCAGAAAGGGAGATTGTCAATGGAGATTCTCAGACATCCAGGTCATGGTGATCCCAAAAATGGGATATCAATCTTTTAGATGCTGCTAATCTACAGCTTCTAGAACTCCTGACCACTAGACTTGCTTCCTGGAATGGCTGGAAATTATATTGTTATATAGTCTTTTTAGTAATTCCACAAAATTTCCACACCCATCTGCATTATTCAGGTGACCCTGAGGGCACAGATAAACCTCCAAGTGGCCTCAATGACTTTCAGAAAGAGTGCTAACGACCAGATGACTGCAAGGAATATAAACCCTTCTGTTCTCCACCATCCAGTCAGAACAGAAGAAGCTTCTTGGATGAGAAACAAAATGTCTTCAAAGAAAAACAAAGTCCAGTTGCCTTTTGAAAAAGCACCTTTGGGAAAACCATGACCTGGATGACTGAGAATCTTCACAGTGATTAAATAAATATTTTGTAGCTTTAAAGAATCCCAGTCACATATATTTCTAATGCATATGGTTGTTTAAGTGGAAAATCTCCATCCATAGACCAACATCCTGTAAGAAACTGTTAGTATGGGAAATTTTTACCATGAAATGCATTGATTCAAGTAATTATGGGAATATTGAGAGTGTTGTGAATCAATAAAAGTTGATATTCTAAATGCAAATCAGGGGTTGAAAACCTGCAGACTTGATTGGTCCTTGTACAACAACTTGGGATTGGGCCAGAACTAGACCCTGATTGGCCACTTTGGGAACACTTCTTATTGGTTAGTAGTTTGAACCTATTGCAAGTTCATTGGTTAATAAGGTAGCAGCTAACCTATAAAAGGGTTACTGCTGCCCATAGCTTTGCTCTGTTCCATTCTGATTCCTGTTATTATTAAAGAGTTGAAGTCACTGGTCAGATGTCTGGTCTCCTTATTCTCCAAACTTAACACTGGCGACGAGGATGGGATACGGAGACCGAAGAGCTGACTAAACCTACAGAGCAACCTACAGAGCACGTGGTCGAACACGCACCATCAACGGCAACATGGCCAGCGGTGCCGTACCACCCGCTCCATTCAACCCAGAAACCGAAGACTGGGAGGCCTACATGGATCGGTTCCAGATGTTTCTGGAGACCAACAATTTGAAAAATGCAACAACCGGCAAAAAAAGAGCTATCTTTCTAACTCACTGCGGGCCAACCGTGTTTAAGATGGCAAAATCACTTGCCAAGCCAGCAGAGGTAAAAGAAATGGACTGGGACGTCCTCGAGCCGCTACTAAGGGCTCACTACGCGCCTTCCGTGCCAACCCTAGTAAGAAGACACGAATATTACCAGAGGGACCAACGGAAGGGCGAAAGCCTTGCCAATTACATCGCGGACCTCCGGAACTTAGGAGGCCTCTGAGGATTTGCAGACCTAGAAGAAGCCCTCCGGGACTGCCTGGTTCTGGGCCTAGAAGACAGCACGATCCAGAGTAAAATTATGGCCAAGGGGGACATCAGCCTCACCGACGCTCTTAAGGAAGCCTCGGCAGCGGAGGCAACTAAGAAGTCGGCAGCCCAAATGCGCCGCACCAATGCTCCGCTACGTAAACTCGCAAAGGATACCTCACCTCGCTCGGAGAGACACCCGGTATCAACTCACCACAAAGACCTAGAGTCCCCGTCCGACAGCGATGAGGAAGAGGTCAATCAACTTCGAACAGAGAGAGACCAGTCCACACAACACTCATTTCGACCGTGCGCCGGCTGTGGAGCCAATCACCCACGAGCCGGCTGCAAATTCCTTGACGCACTCTGCCGCCATTGCGGGAGACGAGGTCACATCGCAAAGGTTTGCAGAAGCAAACAGAATTCCAAACCCCGACAGGCCGAATGCCAGTCTTCAGGATTCTTCGGCACACACCGAGAAAAAGTGAACCACTCCTACAGAAACAAACCGTCCACCACTTCCACCAGGCGCGAAGAAAACCGGCGGGAAGAGACCCACCAAACAATCACCATACGCCACGCCACATCCCTTGATGCCGGGAAAATCCGAGTGAAGGTCGCCATCGAAAACAAACCTTGCGTGATGGAGGTAGACTCGGGATCTTCCCTCTCGATGGTGTCGTGGAAAACGCTCCAACAGCTCATTCCCGCGATCCGCTGCCAAGACCTTAACCCTCAAAGGGTTATAATCAAAGATTATCAGGGAAACAGAATTCCCGTTGTCGGGTCCCGCAGATTCCAGGTCTCATTCAAGGACCGCACCGTCGCACTACCACTGACTGTTGTGGATCAAGACAGGCCTAGTCTTCTAGGCCTTCAATGGTTCGGGCCGCTCGGAATCACTGTAGCCGGAGTCCACAAGGCCGAAAGCATCGATTGGGAGGAAGACCTCGTGCAAGAATTCCAAGTCCGTTTCGCGAACGGACTAGGCAAGTATAAGGGGACCCCAATCTCGTTTAACTTGAACCCTGAGATAGCACCCATTCGCCTTAAACCGCGTCGGGTGCCGTTCGCCTTGAAGCCTAAAATTGACGAACAACTCGATAAGCTAATAGCGCAGGGCGTACTGGAACCCACCGACCATGCCCGTTGGGAAACCCCAATAGTGACGCCTATCAAGCCTGATGGGTCCTTAAGAATTTGCGGAGACTACCGGGCTACATTAAACCACGCACTACAGCAAAGTGCTTATCCAGTACCGGTAGTACAACATTTGCTCCATTCCCTGGGCGGCGGGAAAGTTTTCGCCAAACTAGATCTAGCCCAGGCGTATCAACAATTGCCGGTAGACCCAACCACAGCTGAGGCACAAACGATCGTAACACATAGGGGCGCATTTAAATGCAACCGGCTCCAATTCGGGGTAAGCATCGCCCCTGGAATCTTCCAGAGTTTAATGGAAAGGTTGTTACAGGGGATAAAAGGCGTTGTCCCATATTTCGACGATGTACTCATCGCCGCCCCTAACAGAGATATTCTAGAAAAAAGACTCAGAGAGGTTTTACGAAGATTCCAGAATGCAGGCCTCAGAGTAAAAAAGGATAAATGCCAGTTATGTACCGAAAGAGTAGAATTTTTGGGATATCTCCTGGACAGCCAAGGAATTCATCCCACCGAAGACAAATTACGAGCAATTAAAAAGGCACCCACTCCAAGGAACAAGGCAGACCTACAGGCGTTCCTTGGACTTATCAATTTCTATAATGTTTTTTTACCCCACAAAGCAACAGTAGCTGAACCATTGCATAGACCATTAGACAAAAAAGCAACGTGGGTTTGGGGGCAACGGGAACAACATGCTTTCCAACAAGTAAAGAAATTGCTAACTTCGGATTCAGTACTTATGCAGTACAACGAGACTCTGCCGCTCACTATCACGTGTGACGCGTCGCCTTTTGGGGTTGGGTCAATCCTGGCCCACGTGTTACCAAACGGAGCAGAAGCCCCCATCGCGTTTTTTTCACGAACCTTAGCTAAAGCTGAACGAAATTATAGTCAGCTGGACAAAGAAGCTTTAGCTATTGTTGCTGCAGTTAAAAGATTTCATGAATATGTTTATGGCCGTGCATTTACAATAATCACTGATCATAAACCGCTACTGGGGATCATTGCGAGTAATAAACCAACCCCGTATATATTGTCCCCCAGAATGACCCGATGGTCCGAATTCTAGGCGGCCTACAACTACACCTTGCAACACCGCCCGGGGAAATCGATTCTCCACGCTGATGCATTGAGCAGAACACCGCTTCCAGACTCTGTTGTGGATCCAGCCCCAACCATCTCAACGCTCCAGATCGAAGCTCTACAGGCACCACCCTTGACGGCTAGAGACATTGCTTTTGAAACGAAACGCGACCCCGTTCTGCGACACATACTCCGCTGGGTTGAACGGGGGTGGCCGACGGACCAAATAGCACCTGAATGGGCGCCTTTCAAAGCCCGCCAAACCGAGCTGTTTTCCCAAAAAGGCTGTATCTTGTGGGGCGATCGAGTCGTAATCCCTGACAAATTGCAACAGACTGTTTTGGCGGTATTGCATGAGGGACATCCGGGTATTGTGCGGATGAAATCACTCGCACGCAGCTACGCTTGGTGGCCGGGAATCGACAAAAGAATCGAGGCCTGGGTCGCTACTTGCCAACGTTGCCAGGACGTCAGCAACGCCCCACCTAAAGCAAGCCCAACCGAATGGGAACGCCGAGGGACCGTGGTCCCGTATTCATATTGACTTTGCGGGGCCTACCAAAGGGCACACTTTCCTGATTACTGTCGACGCCTATTCTAACTGGCTCGAGATTCATCGAATGCACACAACTACAACAGACTCAGTTATTAATAAATTAAACAGACTATTTGCCACACACGGGTTTCCGGACGTGTTGGTCTCGGACAACGGCCCTCAGTTCACTGCATTGCCCTTTGAGCAATATCTTGCCGATCGGGGCATCCGCCATGCGTTAACCTCGCCCGCGCACCCTGCGGCGAATGGACATGCAGAACGCATGGTAGAATTCATAAAAAAGACCCTTCACAAAATGGAATTTGGCAACATCGACGAGAAAATCAATCGAATTCTCTTGTTGCAACACATCACGCCTCACAGCGTGACCAACAAAACGCCCGCTGAACTTCTTATGGGGCGGAAACTCCGATCGCACCTTGACTGGCTCCACCTCGCTTTCGCACCAGAAAAGCCTTTCGGTTCCAGCAGCAAATGCCGGGAATTTAAGGTAGGCAATTTAATCTTTGCCAAAAACTTTTCCGGCGACCCGCTATGGATACCCGCAACCGTTACCCACCTCACCGGGCCTTGTTGTTTTTTTACTCCAAAACTACACTACTTCCGGGTAGTGTAGGTGCTGGTTGTCAGTTCTACATTCTGCATGACTTAGGCCTGGATATTTACAGAACTCCCCTTTTCAGGGGCCATGCAGTCAAAAGCCTTCTTAATTATAACTCTGCATCTTTGAAAAGCATCCTACAAAACCAAATTAAGTTTTAGCACCCTGTTAAGTTTTAACAGAGCCATTAAAACATGTGTGTATATTTTATAAAAGCTTTGTAAGTGGAATTGCTAGTAGTGAGCTCACCAACACTGGCACCAAGAGCCGTGGTGGCACAGTGGTTAGAATACAGTATTGCAGACTAACTTTAATCACTGTCAGGAAATGGATTCTCACTGGCTCAAGGTTGGCTTAGCCTTCCATCCTTCAGAGGTCGGTAAAATGGGGACCCAGATTGTTGGGGGCAATATGCTGACTCTGTAAACTGCTTAGAGAGGGCTGTAAAGCATTGTGAAGGGGTATTTAAGTCTAAGTGCTATTGCTGTTGCTATCGTGACTTTTGTATGTTTATTTTACAATTGTTCCTTGTTTGCTGGGTGTTTTGCAATTGTCATTTGAGTTTACTGTTTCTTTAGAATTCATCTATTCTGATCCTTATGCTAAGAGAGAAATAAGAGGCACTCAAAGCTCTTTTGGATCATATTGGAACAACTTATATAAGGACTAAAAAATGAATGAATAATTAAATAAAATCTGTGCGATCAGCTTTTCTGGCATTAAACTGTTATGAGGATGGAGCCACGCTGTCAGGTTTACTAATAAAACAAACCTAAAACCCTTAGACCAGACATTAGTAAACTGTAAACTGCTTAGAGAGGGCTATAAAGCATTGTGAAGGGGTATTTAAGTCTAAGTGCTATTGCTGTTGCTATCGTTACTTTTGTATGTTTATTTTACAATTGTTCCTTGTTTGCTGGGTGTTTTGCAATTGTCATTTGAGTTTACTGTTTCTTTAGAATTCATCTATTCTGATCCTTATGCTAAGAGAGAAATAAGAGGCACTCAAAGCTCTTTTGGATCATATTGGAACAACTTATATAAGGATTAAAAAATGAATGAATAATTAAATAAAATCTGTGCGATCAGCTTTTCTGGCATTAAACTGTTATGAGGATGGAGCCACGCTGTCAGGTTTACTAATAAAACAAACCTAAAACTCTTAGACCAGACATTAGTCGAATTCAAGCCATTCGTAATAAATATTAATTCAGGCAGCATGCAACTTTATTTTTTGTGCCACAGCCAAGCTTGTTATCTGGAAAATACAGTGACCTAAATATTATTTACAATAACAGCTTCAGTAACCTATGCAAGGAAAACAATTCCATCTCAAGAAAGAAAGGAGTGTGGCTATCAAGGGATCACACGCAAAAGGTGCAAACGAATTGGATGCTGCTTTGATCTAAAGGCATCTGGTGCACCAACTTGTTTTCATCCCCCGGTAAATGAAGGTAGGTATTTTTTTGAATTCAGAAAGAAAGAAAGAAAGAAAGAAAGAAAGAGAGAGAGAGAGAGAGAGAGAAAGAAAGAAAGAAAGAAAGAAAGAAAGAAAGAAAGAAAGAAAGAAAGAAAGAAAGAAAGAAAGAAAGAAAGAAAGAAAGAAAGAAAGAAAGAAAGAAAGAAAAGCAATAAAATGTATATCCACTTTTCCCCATTTTCTTTAAAATCCATTCTTTCCCTCTTATTTTATCCAATATTCTAAAGCAGATATATCTAATCTTGGCAATTTTAAGACTTGCAGACTTCAACTCCTAGAATTCCCCAGCCATGATGGCTGGCTAGGGAATTCTGGGAGTTAAAGTCCATGGGTCTTAAAGTTGCCAAGGCTGGAACCTCCCCTTCTCTAAAGTATCTAAATAAATAACATTAATAATGTTAGCATATTATGTAAATATCATTGCACTGAAATGAAATAATGTGTCAAGATTTATATTAACATAATAAAAAGCAGAAAAAGGAGGGAAAAAAAGCAAAACCAGCTCACAAGTCAATTTCTGGTAAAAGTATGCTGACACCCTCAAAGAAGTAACATGTATGTAAGAGCTATAGAATAGAATAGAATAGAATAGAATAGAATAGAATAGAATAGAATAGAATAGAATAGAATAGAATAGAATAGAATTCTTTATTGGCCAAGTGTGGTTGGACACACAAGGAATTTGTCTTGGTGCAAATGCTCTCAGTGTACATAAAATAAAAGATACATTCATCAAGAATCATAAGGAACAACACTTAATCATAGTCATAGGGTACAATAAGCAATCAAATCATACCAGGAAACAGTCCATATAAAAAGCCAAAGCAGCCATCTCTTTAGTTTGTTATGTTGGCTGCAGAAAAACCACCCAGAAGAAGATTTCTGTTACTTGAATGCTTGTGTTTGGGTTTTTTAAGCTTAAGTTTTCTTAAGTATTCTCACTAAGCATTTATTCATATCATGTTTTCAAAGATCATCCACTCTACACTTCTCCCAGATTTTTTAAAATGAAAAATATAAAGAAGGATGATTTTATGTATGTAATGTGATTCATTTTTCTGAATAGCTTCTCAACACTGTGTAATGGAAGGAAGTGCAAGGCTAGAATGTGGTTACCCAGGCATCACCGCTGAGGAATGCCAAGCAAAGGGATGTTGCTTCAATTCATATGACATTAATACCCGGTGGTGCTTTCATCCTCTGTCAGACACAGGTAAGTATCCAACCATGGGAGCCACATTTATCTGAAACGGAAAGACAGAAAATCAATCTGAAGTCAGAATAGGATATGGGATAGACGTAGATGTGGGGGAGGGGAGGAGGAAAGAGATTAAAAAAAGTTTTTTAGGCTGTTCAGTAGTGGATTTTTGTTGTGCTAGCATCAGTCATATTTGAAATAAAACATCTTATCTAATCAAACTGAGTCTTGACTTTCATGGAAATGTGCTGAGTTCCGTGAAGAAGAAGTATTGTTGTAGTGGCTTTCCAGGCAGCCCTGATAAGTTTAATAATTTTAATTGTTATCTTATCAGCATTGCTTGCCTATTATTATAGTATGACTCTATAATAGAATGGTTTTATCCCTGAAAGCTGCCATAGCAGACTTCTGTCTTAAAGGGAGCGAAGAAATATTATAAATAATTATATAAATTAATTCATAATAGAATACTTTATTAGTCCAAGCATGATTAGACACACAAGGAATTTGTTTCTTGTGCCGAAGCTCTCAGTGTACGTGCAAAGCCACAGAGTAATGATAATTATAATAATCATAATACCAATAAGAAGTACGTTTTTGTTTGAGATGGGGGAATCTTTCCACTAAGATGAATCGTATCATTTTTCTATATCCATTGTTCTGATATTGCTTTATCACCAAAAGAAAATATTCCAAGACAGCAAGACTATACTTCCTTACTGTAATTTTGTTTTAAGTACCTGCAAGGCTGTGTGGAATGGCACCCAAGAAACGAGTGTCATGTGGAACGTCTGACATCTCTGCTGATGAATGCACGGCCAAAGGATGTTGTTATGAACATTACCAGTATGCCAAAACAGTCCCCTGGTGTTTCCATCCACATGAAAAACAAGGAAATTATTCTCTCTGAAGAACAACATTGAAAGAAATATGGTTTGTTTGAAGAAATGCGTGCAGAGTGAAGGCCAATTGACATAACATTAGTATGGAGATTTGCTCATATTCTTTGTATTATTGTAATAAAGGTTTAGTGTTCAATATTTTGAGAGTATTTCTGTTTCTCTTCTCACTTTTTCAGAAGAAAGAACTGTAGCATCATTACTAGAATTATCAAAGAATTAATCAACAGCAATTTCATATTTTTGCACAATTTGAATTATAAATAATAGCCAATTCACTAAATGTGGTACATATTTGGACTAGATATTCAAAATAAACAATTTGAAAGTACATTAAGGTTTGTATTCAATGCACAGATTTAAAGGCATTCTTTCAGCTTTGGTTGTTGGATTAAATAGGGCCATTTCTATAACACTGATGATAGACTCTTGCCACTTCTTGGATAGATAACTGTAAAGGCATGTACACAAAAAGATATCCTTGGATATCTTAGCCATATAGGTGGTCCAAAATATGGGAACTAGGTCTTTAAATAAGAACAGAGCAAATACAACCATGCTTACTCCATTTGAAGATCTTTCCAATTCTAGGTGCAATTCTCTATACTTTAAAGCTATATGGGTAGCCCTCATTTAGCCTCGTACTATGACTGTTTCCAGTTATGACAATGATGAAAAAATAACTTTGTGACCAATCCTCACATTTATGACACTTCTAAACTTCTGAAGCAAAAGAAAGATGAATTAAGATCATAAGCACAGTCATGTTTTCACGTAGCAATCATTTTGTTTAACAACCGAGTTACTGATCCCAATTGTGGTCACTAAATGAGGACTACCTGTAATTAACTTGAATTCTAAGCATTTTAAAAGTCATCCACGCCTGAATGCTTAGCTTTTAAGAAAATCAAAGCTGGTTTTCTTCCAGATTAGTATCAACATAAAAGCAAGTCTTCATGGGAACTTCATACCATCTGAAGCTTGTCATGTCCCAATTCTTTCAGTATCCAGACTTAAAGAAGACAGATTTTTCCCATGGCTTTGTTGCTTTATTTAGTTCAATTTTAATTGGTTCTGATATTGGTATTAGCATTTAATGATATATATTTTGCCTCTTAAATTTAAATTCACTGTTAAAGAAATGTTCCCTAAGTTTCATGAGTGCATTTGAGGAGGAAAATGAAAAAAAAATGGCATGTTACTCAATCTACATACATACCTGAGCGGTCAATTTCCATATTGCTCAACAATAGGGAGAAGTTTGTATTATCCAGCAGAAAGGATCAGAAAGAACAGAGTAGAAAGTTTTGTAAAGAAGTATCTGGATTGAAATACAAATGCTTTTTTTACAAAAGCTTTTTTTTTTTAGTAAATATGTATTGGCATGAAGCAGAGGGATTTTTTTTTTTTTTTTTAAAAAGGCATGCCTTTTAGTTTTCTAAAATTTATTTCATTTGAAACTGTTCAATATTTGACAGTTGGCTAATATAATCACCTGGCTGACATTTATTATTTTCCCTTTGTAAATATTATCCAGATACCTCCACCACATATCTAATAAAAATCTAAATTACATTTTCTAATTTACTGGAGGTGGAGTTTAACAGGAAATTCGTTATCTGAATGAAGTATACAAACATAATGATATAAAATAAGCTCCATTTATGCCACATAAATAATACTCTCTTTGAACCAAATTCAAGGATTGTAGAATATGAAGAATCAGAAGAGGCTCTGGTTATGTCTAGTTATTTTAATTCTAGGTTGCAGCATACTGCTTGAAGGGGTAACAGCTCCATGTAAGTACTTTGCTTTAGAACGAGCATTTTGCTGCAATGTTTCAGTACATGGAAGACGCTAAATATGATATTTAACTCATCTAATATTTAGAAAGTTTTAACTAATTGCCGGTATTTTGAATCTTCTAAATAATTTTATTTCTGCGATTGCAAAACCTTGTAGGTTAGACATTAATCAGACATCAACCATTAATCAGCTAGGAAGGGGTTTCCAGCTCTGGGTTGAGAACTGCTACCAGTCCATGGCTTGTTGGGAACCAGGCTGAAGCAAGTGACAGGCGAGAGTGCGAAGCTTCATTTGTACAGGCACAGGAGCTAATTTGCACATATAAAACCATCCCCTTCTGTCACTGCCTCTGCTGCTGCAGTCCGTTGAGCCAAAAAGGTTGGGAGTTAAGGATTAAACTATGCATGCATGCTTTACAGTATAAAATTTTTAAGCAGAAAAAGGGCTGTCCAGCTGTTCTTAGTCCAGAAATTCATATTGAAGCATCCTCAACTGATGAGTCTCTAGCCTGTCATTCAACATATCCAGTGAAAAGGACATTATTTCTGCAGGTGATAACATTATTCCAGTGTAAAATTGTTCTTATTGTTACAATGATTATTCCATGTCCTGCTTCTATGCTTGTTGGGTAACAGCTATATAGAAGAAAACTACATTTTCTGGGTAAAGAGCAAAAACATGTTTATTTAGTTCTAGCATTACAAGTAGATAAAGAAAAATATAGTGCTGGGAATGTGAATTGTAGACATTTGGAAAGAGATGATAGCTTCTTAATGAAATCCATAAGTCCCGTGAAGAATTCCAATAGAATCTAGAAATATTTTCTCTACAGGAATTATAAAACATAAGATTAGGGAAACACAACAACCCCAACATCTCTTTCTTACGCTGATGCAGAGAGATACCAGCACTTGACCCTTTGAGCTGTTGCTTCCTCCACAGAGAACTTCTTATGATCCAACACCTCTTCTAATTTGGACTCATAGGGTTGGTCACATAGGTTGGTCTCAAAGACCATGCTGGTTCGACAGCATAAAGGCTCAATACGTGCATTAAAACTTAACAGCCATGTGGTTTGGTATATATTGCTTTCGGTTTAAGAGCTTTCCAGCACGACTGAATCCACAAAGATGAAGCTGAAGAGGCAACATCAATGTTCTTAAAACTTACATCTCTGGATAAGTATGTTAATGGCAAAACATTCAAAACAACACTCAACTATTGAACTATTTCAGCAACAAGGAATTAGCTCAGTAACAAGATTCCTTGGTTTGAATTGATTCTGCTAACAGACTGGAGCAATGTGCCATTCACAAGGTGTCTTTTAAAAGAAACTAACCATGATGTAGGCAATTATTATATCAATATTTCACAGCAGCATCTAAAAATGGGAACCCGCTTACTTGTCAAAAGTTTAAGTGAGGTGACACTTTTTCTGCATTTCTGAAGTTCTGCATAGTGATAGCTAAAAAAAAATCATTTGCCATACATTGGTAATATGGGATAACTGGAGTTTTGTCTTTTGACAGCAAAATGCCGATGTGACGTTGATCCCCACAAACGAACCAACTGTGGACCTCCTGGGATCACATCCCAGGAATGTGAAAATTCAGGATGTTGCTTCAGTTCAACAGTGCCAGGAGTCCCTTGGTGCTTCAAACCAACCCCTCCAAAATGTAATTGTGATACAAAAAAGACTTTTCCAGTTCTTAAATGATATACAAATTAGTAGAATAGAAAGGGCCTCTCATCAGGAAGAATTTTGTAACAGATATCTTGCTGGCGGTAGTAGTGAGACAATGCCACAGGTTCTTTATTTTTTTAATTGTACCCAATTAGAGTAACCCAGACTCAAGAGAAACAGAGAAGTACTGGTCCCTGGATAGATGGTTTCTTTATATCTTATAATTATCTTATAACTATGAGAGTTGGAGAGATGTTTCATTTAATCAAAACAAATACAGAAAGTTTCTCTTGATATGGCCCAAACTCCCAAATTCATACTTTATATATAGAAAGATATTATCTAAAAATAGTATCTATCTTCAATGATAGTAGAGGAAAATTTAAAAGCTAGTTGGAGTACTGATTATTTATCCAAAATATACAGTATATTTAACTCCATTTTCCAATCTATTCGTAATTGGTAGTTTATCATGTATTGAGGTCACAAATAGGAGAAGCTGAAGTTCAGAAAGGTAAATACCGTATTTGCCGGCGTATAAGACGACTTTTTTGCCCCGAAAAACATGCCTCCAAGTGGGGGGTCGTCTTATACGCCGGTATATCCACTGCCGGCTTTCGGATGCTTGTTGGACGCAGCGAAGGCGCCTCTGGCTTCCTGGATCCCCTGCGTCGCTTCCGCTTCATCCCGCTCGCCTCGCTCCGCCCGAGGCTGCAGCCTTCCTGCTCTTCCCACGGCCCCTGGCACTCTGCCCTGCCGCTGCAGCCCCGGGGATTTCTGGAGGGCGTTTCCGGTGGTGGTGGGGGGTCATCTTATACGCCGGGTCGTCTTATACGCCGGCAAATACGGTAGATCTAAACAGATCTACATAAAGTATCTAAGGAAATTTGTGATAATTAAAGATGCTGCCTGCTTGAGCAAAAACTTTTAAGCAGAAAAAAAAAAAAGATCTGTGTAGCACTTCTCATTCAATTCTAGGAATTTCAGTGGAAGACTGCAAATGTAAATCCTGTCTGTATCTCTTTAATGTAGCCACGTCTTTTCTTGGATTGCACAGCTGTGCCTCCACATATCTCCTTTAAAGAGTTACAGATAGGGGTTACCTTCATTTTCAAAGCTCTCATTTGGAATAAATCAACCACTGTACAGGACAATCAAATTGAGTTAAAATTGGACTGTTACAATCAGGCTCCATCAAGAGAACTCTTAAAAGCTGTACTGTACATCGCATTTTGAGTTCTACTGAAACGTGCACAGCTGACTTTACCTTTTGAAAGAGAAATGAGGCAGGAGACCTGTCAGATTGATTTGTGTTATGCATTAGGCCATTGGGCAGTTGGGCATTGGGCAGTTCTACTACTTAAATTTGAGTCAGCATTTTAAAAGTATCATTACAACTTTAATTATTAGTACACACTGCTTACTAGGTTTTGTCTGAATACAGCATTTGTTCTTATCCTATTGTTTCATGTTAGAGATTATAGTCTGTTAAATAAATAATTTTCTTGGCTGTTAGTAATTTCTAGATAAGAGGTATTCTTTTGGAACATTGCTTAAGGGTAACACAACTATATGATAAAGTCTTTTTTGGGAAGTAACAGAACCCAAACTACTTTTGACAATCATTCCAACACAAGTCCAGTTAGATGAATTATTAATCGGTGGTTCCTTAAGGTAAGACCTTTAAATACTTCAACACATTTCTCAAATGATTTCCTAAACAACACAGCATAGTTTGCAATACATGTTATGAAGAATATAGAGCTTTGTTTTGAATTCCTCAGTGATTTGATACATATTTCATTAAACCTATTACTTCTAACTGCTACAATATGTTTAGTCCTTATTCCTTCTGCGCAGATAAGTTGGAATTACTGTTATGAAACATAATAAAATATAAGTTTAATGATGCCATTTTTAATGGATTTTGAATGCAACAGACAAAAAAATCCATCCAGGCATCTTTCTGAAATAATGGATTGTATCTGATTAATCAAGACAAGGTATTCATATTTATAAACGTTTTGTTAAAATTTTACATCATTTATTTATTTATTAAATTTATATTGCTGCCTATTCGCCCATGGTGATTCAAGGCGGCTTCCAGAATATAAAAACCACATTGAAAACTGTAAAACTAATTTAAAAATCAAATAAATTAATATAATAATAAAATCATAATCAATCTATGTCATATTAGGCAAAGAATATACACTGATGCAAGATACAATTTTCATCATTTGCAAAATGACTCTATTACACAATTAATGTAAGTTATGTATTTTTCAGATTTAATGGACATTCAGAACTAATGAAGATTTCTCCTTCTGAATGATACTTTAAATTGAGTTTTTAAATCAGCCTCTGTTATCCACAGTAAATATGTTTATGGAATCTGAATTTTAATAAAATAGGGGGCAGCACATCTGTATATGGAAAACATAGCACCTCCTAATGGCTTCACCTGACACCTGATGGCGTCTTCCCAATTGTTGTTTTCATGATAGACAGCATGTTGTACAGCTACAGTATTATAGAATCTATCATATATAGCATATTCAGAACCAGGGGTGGGATTCTACCAGTTCGTACCAATTCGCTAGAACCGGTTGTTAACATTCTAAGCAGTTCAGAGAATGATTGTTAGAAGAAATTACTGGCCTAATCCTGTAAGGAAGGCAGGAAGGAAACATTCTGGTGTTGCTTACAGAAACTGCCTCTCCGTTAACCCTTATTACATTCTTGGCAGGATTAGACTTCCTGTCTCAGGAACGTCTCTGGAGTTTTTTTCCCTTCCTTTGCTGGTACTTTGCTTGTATGGAATGACCATTGAAAAAAGTGACTTATGACCGTTTTTCACACTTACGACTGTTGCAGCATCCCCACAGGCATGAGAGGCCAGGCGAGAAGATGCGTGACTCGATGTGAATGATATTGAGTTGGCCACGCACAGCCAATAACATGATCACCAAGCCATGTCCACCCAGTCACATGACCACCAAGCCACGCCCACCACCTAAGCCACGCCCACAGAACCAGTTGTTAAAAAAATTGAATCCCACCCCGGTTCAGAACCAAATTGCAACTAGCCCTGACCCACTAAGCCTGATTGAATTTATTTTCAAAACAGATAAAAAGGTGTGTCCTGCAGATGTGAAACTCCGCAAGAACTGTGGCTACCCAGGAATCTCTGCCAATGAATGCGCAAGGAGAAAGTGCTGTTTTGAGAGCAAACCACCTGGTGTCCCATGGTGCTTTTTTCATATCTTTTCAGAAGAGGGTAAGAACAAATGTTGGTTTTGTCCTTTCCATGAATGCAACAACCTTTTATAGGAGACACATTGTAAGATACTTTCTGGCATATAGTACAGTATAGCTTTCCATTGTGAGTAGAATTCCTCATTTAATTGCATTTGCTTACAGTAGCTTAGAATTAAAATGATACATGTACATTTAATTTTTAGAACAATGTTATTCCCTTGTTTCCTAGTTTATGGTTTGTTTGCAGGAATTTTTTGGGGGGTGTTTGGCTTATTATTTGGGAAGGGAAGTTATTTTTATTATTTATTATCATTTTTATACTATCTTAAGTCTGTTTTAGGGCTTATGCTACAGTTTGGGTGGAAATTCCCATCTCAAAATGACAGGACGCAATGTCACCATTTTAAATAATTGTAGCCTGGGAATTGCACATAAAAAATAACAAAACAAAACAAAAACAGGGTCTGCATGGGATTCCCAGGCATTTTATCTTCTCAAAACTCAGGTTTCATATTATTCTAGAAGTAAAAAAGAGGGAAAACATTTCGTTTCATTTTTATTTTATGCAGAAACTGCCATGTGGTCCGGAATCCATTTTCTTAAAACATGACCTCACCCCATTCCTAAGAGGTCTGTAAGGGACGTGCATAAGTGCACCATCGTGCCTACTGTCCCTGTCCTATTGTCCCCATTTATTCGTACCTATTTCCTGTATTCTTACTCATGTTTATACTTATACTTATTATCTTGTAAGCAATTGACAAATCAAATAAATAAATAAAATGGTAGACCAGGGATCTCCAAACTTGACAACTTCCAAGACTTGTGGACTTCAACTCCCAGAATTCCTCAGCCAATTCTAGGAACTGAGGTCCACAAGTCTTAAAGTTGCCAAGTTTGGAGACCCCGACATAGACCACTGGTTGCTTTCATTAAAACTCAATGGTTGATGATTCTGAATGCAGCTAGATTCACTTAAGACCATCAATTTTATTTCTACATTTTGAAAGCAGCCCCAGCCTTGCAGGCAGTGATAGATGTCTTACTAAGATGGAGTTATGGCTGGGATTGAATGGGGAAGCTGACACTGGGCTAAGGATCATAGAGGTAAAATATCAATGAGACCACTTTCTCTGATTATGCTTTTGGTGTTCTGAATGCTGCGGACCATTACAGATGAGTGACATGTGTCTGCGACAAATTTTGATGACAAAATGTGACATAAGGTGTACTCCAATGGAAGGTTGTGAACCCCAACATTTTGTATTTGTATCTTAACCAGGGGTGGGATCCGACCGGTGTAACTACCAGTTATTAATTATAACTACAATTGAGTCCTAAATTTTCATTCAAGTTCCAAGGCACTTGTTAAGTGATTTTACCCATTTTAGGTCCTTTTTGCCAGAGTTGTTAAGTGAATCATGTGATCTTTAAGTGAATGTGGCTTTCCCCATTGACTTTGCTCGTTGGAGGCAAATGGTGATCACTGGAACAGTGCAACTTTCCCAGGGTCATGTGATTCACCATTTCCTAAATATATGCCAATTGTTAAGTGCCCGAATTTTGATCACATGCCTGTGAGGATGCTGCAATGGTTGCAAGTGTGAAAACCAATCATAAGTCACTTTTTTCAGTGTCACTGTAATTTTGAACAGTCACTAAACAAATGGTGGTATGTTGAGGACTAGCAGTAAATTGTGGGATTTGTGTTATGATGTCAGGATTCATGTTTGACTTTTGAACGTATACATCTGACTTCCTATGTAAGTTCCTGACACAACACTGGAAAACACTGAGTAATATAAAGCAATTGGAAGACACCATCAGTAAGCTGTTGCGATGTTAATAAATTTGATATAAGCCAGTTCTGAATATTGCAGACAAAAGAGGGTCTAACTTACTGGGGCTGAAACCAGCACCAGAGTAAGAAGGAAATTGGTGTAATAAATAATTCAGAGACAAAAACTTGCAATTACAGTCCTAGTAGAATATTTGTTGTTGGGGTTTTTTTTGGGGGGGGGGGAAGGAGGGTTGTGTTGATAGAAATAAAAAATAGAGAAAAGCTGAATTTTTAAACTTTTTTCCCTTTTCTTTCTTTTCAGAGTGTTAAAATGATGCTTCAGGGAGGAACTTTCACAAAAAGCATGCTTTTGACGGAACTATTCAAGCACATGGTATCCCATGTGCTGTAGTAATTTTGGCTTCCACTATACATTAATGCATCTTTATAGTAGACAGTTAATTACAGATTTTGTCACTTCTTTACATCTGCCAAAAGCAATCATGATGATAAAAAGCAATGTATTTATGTTTATGAATGCATTATAAATTTGCCTCTTGTACTGATATCCATGCAGTAGCCTACTCATGAGATATTAGCTTTTTGTAACTGAACATTTCATTTTTGAGATGCTCCTGTGATTAGAAATATGTCACCTTAATAATATGCTATTAAATCATGCAAAACAAATTGAATGTAACTGTTTGTGCTAATTGAACATCTAGTATGCTTTATCAAGTTTACTATAAATCCTTGTCAATGATAAAAAGCTTCTGACATCTTACATAACAGACAGACAGAATTAATGAACGAACGAACAAACGAATGAATGAATGAATGAATTTCAAAACTCTCTGTCTTGGGGCAGCAGTTTCACCAATCTGAAAGTCAAGAGGCAAGGAGGAAGTTTCTCCTGTACTTCTTCAATTACCCAACTGCAACTTATTTCCCACCTACCAAGTTCCTCTTTTTCTCACTGTCAGTTACCATTTGCAGTAGACTTATTGTGCAACCAATTAAGCAGTCTTGATACATCATGCAATGCTGCCGTAACAACGTGAGTTTGACAGCCCTGTTCTATAGCAAACCTCCAAGTTACTGCTTTAGAAAGCAGGGCTTTAAGCACAGAGTGAAATTGTTGCACTCACATACATCAATAGATTTCAGACAATCTCAGAAGGTCCCAACATGATTTATTTTAACATGCTACGAATGTTAATTGATGTGTACTAACAATCTGTCTCACATGTAAATGGTCTGGTGGCATAAGAAATGAGAAAGTCCAGAAATATTTCTCAAGAAGAGTTCTCCACTCCTCTACTCGTTGCAGAATACCTTATGCCACCAGACTTGAAATTCTAGACCGAGAAAACCTAGAACTACATCGCCTTTGGTCTGATCTAAGTATAGTATATAAAATCATACATTGCAATGTCCTACCTGTCAATGAATACTTCATCTTCAACCATAACAATACAAGAGCAAACAATAGATACATACTCAAGGTTAATCGCACCAAACTTGATTGCAGGAAATACGACTTCAGCAACAGAGTGGTCAATGTCTGGAATACTCTACCTGACTCTGTGGTTTCTTCCCCAAACCCCAAAAACTTTAACCTTAGACTTTCTACTATTGACCTCACCCCTTTCCTAAGAAGTCTGTAGGGGGTGTGCATAAGTGCACCAACGTGCCTACCATCTCTGTCCTATTGTTTCTTTTATTTTTCTTATATGTATCCATGTATTCATAACTATGTTTTTACTTATACCTATTATCTTGTAAGCAATTGACAAACCAAATAAAATAAATACCAGTATTTACCGGCGTATAAGATGACTTTTGCCCAAACATGCCCCAAGTGGGGGTGCGCCTTAGCACGCTCGCAGGTATCCACTGCCCGCTTTCGGATGCTTGTTGGGGATCGCAGCGAAGGCGCCTCTGGCTTCCAGATCCCCGCGTCGCCTCGCGTCATCCCGCTCGCCTCGCTCCGCCCGAGGCTGCAGCCTCCTGCTCTTCCCACGGCCCCTGGCACTCCGCCCTGCGCTGCAGCCCCGCGGGATTTCTGGAGGGCGTAAAGCTGGTGGTGGTGGGGGTCCTTATACGCCGGCAAATACGGTAAAATATGGTATTCTGCAATGAGTAGAGGTGGAGACTCTTCATGTGAAATATTTCTGGACTTTCTCAACTGTGTTAATATCAATGTGGGTTCCAGACTGATGAGCTGTATTCGAGTATTGGTCTAGCAAATGTTTTGTATGCTCTAGTTAGTAGTGTGATATTACCAGAGAAAAAGCTACGTAGGATTAGGTTAACAACTCTTAATGTCTTTTTGGCTATGTAGTTACAGTGGGCTCTAGCACTTAGATCATTAGAGATGAGTATTCCAAGGTCCTTTACAGAGCTTGGATCATCAACAAGGTCTTGACTATTCAGCTTGTATTTTATTTTCTGATTTTTTTGCCAATATGTAAGACAGAGCATTTATTTGTTGAGATTTGAAGTTGCCATTTGTTTGACCATTCTGATACATAGTCGAGGTCTTTTTGAAGGGTAGCAGTATTGTCTGTGGTGTTGAATAGCTTTACATCGTCAGCGAAGAGAACGCAGTTGCTCTTAATATGATCACAGAAGTAATTTATATAGAGTGTGAAGAGAGTTGGTCCTAGAACACTGCCTTGGGGGACACCACTGTTGACAGGTACAGAATTTGATAGGACACTCCCAATTTTGACCATTTGTTGTCTGTTTGACAGGAATGCTTCTATCCAGTTATGCAGGTGTCCAGAGATACCATAAGATTTTAGTTTTAGGAGTAGTTTGTCGTGTACTTTGTTGTGTACTTGCAAAATAACCCCTAAAGTCAAAAAACAAATTAATTACCCATATCAATAAGAAAACTACAATCCAAGAAAAAATCTCTTTGGCGAGCAAACAAAACTGGCTATTTAGCCAGTTTAAGAACCATTACAAAACCTTATGCTGCCAGATGGAGATTAGATGTACCAATCACCACTGCAAACAGGAGGAAGAGCTGTTAAACTCGAACTGTTCTGAGTCTTCTATAATTTCATTAATGCCAAATTTAAAGACTCCAAATCTATCCCACCCCTAAAAGTGCCTAATGGGAAAGAGTGTAATGATGAAGCTGTAAAGGCCAGCCTCTTTAATATGTTCTTCAGTTCAGTCTTTGTCGACAGCAACTGCTGCTGCCCCCCATTTCCTAGTCACATCACAACAAATTGTAACAACTTGCTACATATTGACTTTACAGCAGTTAATGTTGAAACAGCACTACATAACCTAAAGCCATCCCTATCTATTGGCCCTGAGGGATTATGTGCCTACTTTTTGAAAAAGGTTGCCACTGCCCTAGCCGAACCTCTGAGCACAATCTATGAGGTATCTTTCAGAACCAGCTTCCTGCCTGATTTATGGTCATTAGCCATGGTCATCCCAAGACCAATCTTGTTGTGTTGTATCACCTGTAAAGTCATGGAATCAATTATAAACCAATCCATCACCCTAAACTTAGAAACAAACAAATGTGATAACCCATGGCATGGCACAAAGGCAACACAGTCACATAAGTAAGAAAAGTCCCTTTAATACCTCCAACTTTGTCCCCAATGTCCAGTTACCTTTGGCTGGAGAAAAATCTCTCCCAAGAACAGTCTTTAAATGAAGGAAATTCAGTCTGAAAACAAAGTACATATAAATTGTAAATAAAAATCCACACAAACCACGCTGCAGCAATTAACTGGACAGGGCAGGATAAGGAATTGCAGACTTCAAAGGCCAACAAAACACACACAGTTGGGAAGACACCAAGAACCCAGATAAGCATCAACAAAGAAAGATAACTTACGGTTTGCTTCCTTCAACTTTGCTGTGCATAACTTGCCTTTTTAAACATTGTTTTCCCAGCTGCAGCTAATGAAGGGAATCAGTGCCCTTTCCTCCCCCATAAGCCATGCAACTCACATTGCTCCCTTCTCTGTTCCTCCCTGTGTGCTCTAGGATGAAGAGGGGGGTGGGCCTGGATCTTCCTCTGAATTCCCTCTGCCTTGCTCTACCTCTCCGTTGCTCTGCCCAGCCGGACTGTGCCCTTCGCCAGTTTCTTCCACAGACACCAGAGCCACACTCCCATTCCCTGTCAGCTGCTCGATCTCCCCCTCGGAATCAGATTCCAAACGGGGCATGACAACAACCTACTTTCTAACAAGCAGTTTGGTTTCAGGAATTTTTTTCCCTGTAATCTGCAACTCCTACGCTGCAGAAACATTTGGACCACACATCTTGACCAGGGTAAACCAATAGATGCCATTTACATAGACTTCTGCAAAGCCTTTGATTCAGTGATGTATGACAAACTACTGCTGAAACTTAATTCTTACGGCATCTCCAGACCCCTGCACAAGTGGATAGCCACGTTTCTGTCAAACAGGCAACAAATGGTCAAAATAGGGAAGGCCCTATTAAATCCAGCATCAGTTAACAGCAGTGTCCCCCAAGGCAGTGTCTTAGGGCCCATGCTCTTTCTGTTTTACATAATGACCTATGTGACAACATTAAAAACAGCTGCGTCCTCTTCGCCAATGATGTAAAATTATTTAACATCACTAATACTGCTGCCCTGCAAGGCAACCTTGTCAGAATGGTTGCGCAATTGGCAACTCCAAATTTCAATTAACAAATGCTCTGCCCTACACATTGGCAAAAAAAAAAATCAGAACACCAAATACAAGTTAGGAGGAAGCAATCTCATAGACAACCCTCACTCTGTCAAGGATCTAGGAGTACTTATCTCAAATGATCTAAGCCCCAGAGCTCACTGTAACAGCATTGCAAAAAGGGGTTTAAAAGTTGTTAACCTTATTTTGCAAAGCTTCTTCCCCAGCAACATTGAATTGCTAACTAGGGCATACAAAACCTTTGCCAGACCAATTCTCAAAAAGAGCTCATCTGTCTGGAACCTGCACTGTATATCGGATATTAACACAATTGAGCAGGTTCAGAGATATTTCTTGGGAAAAGTATTCCACTCCTTCACTCACAATAGAATTCCCTATGCCTTGAAATTCTGGGCCTGGACAATCTGGAACTGCACCGCCTGCAGTCTGATCTAAGCATAGTTCACAAAATAGTCTGCTATAAGATAAGATCTTTCCTGTCAACAACTTCTTCAGCTTCAATCACAATAATACATGGGCAACAACCAATACAAACTCAAAGTAAACTGCTTTAAACTTGATTGCAGAAAATACGACTTCAGCAACAGAATGGTCAATGCCTACCAGACTCCATTGTTACAGCCTCAACCCCTCACAGCTTCAACTTCAAACTGTCTATCATGGACCTCACCCCATTCCTAAGAGGTCCTTAAAGGGGGTGTGCATAAGCGCACCATCCCGGTCTTACTGTCCCCATTTATCTGTATTTACTTCTTTTGTTCTTATTTATGTTCATACTTACACCTATTATCTTGTACATGTTTGACAAACAAATAAGTAAAAGTAAAAAAGAAAAGGAAGTTCTGATGAAAGAATAGAAAATGAAAATAACAAAATCAATGCTCAAAATGTTCACCATGTTACTTGATGCAGCACACAATTTAATGGAGTTTATACAATAAATAAAATAGTTAGAATATATGTGATTGTGGAAAATAATTACCACAAGAACTTCAAAAGTGAAATGGTGATAGACACATCCAGAACTACAGAAAGACAATGGATGAATGATAAAATGATAATTTATGCAACATGTTTGAACATTTTGCAGCTATGTAAGAATGAAGTACAGCATTTCTAGGAACCTGCCTCTTGCTGTCAGAGAGAGCATTTTTTTAAAAGATGATAAAGACCTTATTATAAAGCTTTCAAGCCCTTCTCTTGAAGCACTCAAAACATTTTTCATGAAAACTAAACAAGCAAAGCTAATTTGAGAGAGCAATGCAAACACATTTCTTAGGCTGATTGTTCTTCATTGGGGAAAGTTGCAAATGAAGAGCAATTTTATTGTAAAACTTTCAAGTCCTTCTCAGAAAGCATTCGAAATATTTGTCAGGCAAACTAGAACAAGCAAAGCTAATAAGAGAAAGTAATGCAAACATGTTTCTTCAGCTGGTTCTTCCTCACCTGAAGAACCTGCAAGTGAAAAGCAGTTTTCAGGCATTGTTCATGGAGAAACAAAATAAGGGGAACAATGGGTTCTTGTGACCACAAACGCATTGGAAATTATCTAAGATGTTAAACTAGGTGTAATGTATCAACAGAAATGTTGCTGCAATAATCTATTACGTATGATTTTCTTTTTGGTAATCTAAGTCTCTCTCTTTTTTTTGGCCAGTTAGTGGAACTAGAACAGGAAGAAGGAGGACTTTCTGAACCATATAAATGAGCATGTCTACCTTCATTCTGGGGTGGGAAGCTCTTCCTGAAATTCTGAATACCCACATCAAGAGAGGTAAGTTATGTACAATCCAACAATGAATTAGGTGAGCATTTTATAAGACATTTGATTTGCATTGATAGAATCAGTTTAATTGGTTTGCCCTGGTGTTTATGCAGTCGTCCTAGGTTCTTCTTCTTGTACATCTTCTTCTCCCTGGTGAATTAGGAGGTCTATTGTTCAATTCTGGTCTCTGCACTGACAATCATGTCTTTCTTAGTTCTTCCATTAACCGTGCAGAGAGTAATGTAACTGAGTTTTTAACAGAAATCTTACAAGGGTTGCAGTTTAGAGGGGTATGAAACATTGCCAAATTAATACTTCGTTAAGATAGCTGAGCTTAGATCAAAATTTTCTTTGCAAATTCTTATCCGCAATTACTATGGTTGACATTTAAATGATAGAAGATACATCCTAATGTTCTTATGCCCTCCCACAGCTCTTCCCTCCCTCCCTCTCTTTTCCTTCATTGCAATCACCCTACATACCACACCTTCCACATTACCCCAAAACCTGTTTTATACACATTTTCATATGGTTTCCTTTGTGTATTTAGAGGACACATAGAGGAATCTTTTAACTCAAAGGTGTTTAAGGTGTTGTTGAGAATAACTACTTGGGCATTAAACCACTTCCCTTCCTCTGAAGATCTGGTAGTAGAAACATGCTTGAATATTTTGCAACTTTCTTTTCAGGAATCAGATCACACACAGAGAGACCAATATTCTTGAATTCTTCAATAAATCTGTCTCTTGGTGAAGACTGACATTCAAAATGAACTGCAAATGGCTCTGGTTGCTGGCATTTGCTCTGATATTTGGATTCAGCTCTCTGACAGATGCTAGAATACCCTTTAGACCTAGACCACCACCACGTAGACCACCACGAAAAGGTAAAGGACTCCTTGCAGATTTTACCCCACTAGTCATTGCTGATTCTAGGGGGCGGGGCTCATCTTTGTTTCAAGGGCCAATGAACCAGCACTGTCCGAAGATGTTTCTGCGGTTATGTGGCCAGCATGACATCACGGAGTGCTGCTACCTCTCCACTGAAGTGGTACCTATTTATCTGCTTGCATTTACATGCTTCCAAATGGCTAGATTGGTAGGAGCTAGAGCAAGGATGGGAACTCACCCCATTGCATGACACTTAGATCTCAAACCAGTATCTTAACCACTGAGCCATTGCACAGCCATAGAAAAGCACATAAGCCAGCCAGCAATTCTAAATGTTTTCATAGCTTTTAGACTATTAAGGTGACCCCAACAGCTCATTCTGCAATTATGTTCCTCTTTCATAGCATTTGAAAGCCATATGCCTTTATGAACATATTGTTTCTTATAGTCAGAGAAAAAATGTGCCTGGAAAGCAGTAGTGACAGGATTGAATGCCATTCTTTATAGTCGAGTAAGAAAGCAGGATAGTTATGTCACATTTGCCTATATGACATTGGCACTTCTGGAATTCAGAGGACTCTGTGTCTGGCCCATTGAATATCCTAATTGCTGACTAGTTGTTTCAACATGATGGTACAACTGAAGGCCAACTTGGGAATTAGTTCCTTTGGGCTTAAAAGGTAGAACAGCATGACTTTATTTGACCAAGAGCTGTCTTATACAGTAGATGTCGAGGACAACACTCCAAAAAATATGTCGAATTGGGACCAGGTGTGTGATTCTTTTTGAGTGTGTTTGTGTGAAATTTATGCTTTTAAGCTTTTTATAGCAGTGAAAAACTACATTTTTTACTTCACCCATTCTGGATAGGCTCTGGAGGGAGCAAACCAGATGCTAACATCTATCTGCATTTAACATTGAGGTTTCAAGAAGAAAAGTCAAAGTCAATTAGATGTCCAAGGTTTAGCTATATATATATATATTTGCTTAATTTGATAAAAATTAAGAGTGATAAGATTGAACATTAGAATTTGGGGGCATTAGCTGTATTGTTTAATTTGAAATTTAAGTCCAAATATTCCTTCTCCAGCCTGATGCCAATTCAGATGTGGCGTCAGGTTAGAGGAGAGTGTTCTTGGCTTGGGATGCACAAGTTTTAGAATTTGCCTTATAAAGAATTTTCACCTGGAAGTCAAAGAAATATTTTACTGATATGACTGCCTGCCCATGCTTTTTTAAACGTATATTTCCACATCACTTTGTACTAAATACAAATTAAACCATTTCCATATACTTCAATTCTATACTTTTCTTAGGTGGGAATTGCAATGTACCTCCAAGAAGAAGAACTGATTGTGGATATCCTGGAATATCAAGACGAACATGTTTAAATAAAAAATGTTGTTTTGATAGCAGATACAAGAATGCAAAATGGTGTTTTTATCCCAGGTGAGTAAGACATTTCGGTGGGACATTTGCCTGCTTCTTTAGAGCCTTCTTGCAAAAAAAAAAAAAAATGTATTTACAAGAAGGATGAAAAATGGGTGCAATTAAAGACTTTGTTAGAGTGATCTCTTGCTACTGCCACCTGGTTTTCATGAGGCTGAGTGAGCTGATACTGCTGACTAAACATGGATTCCCTTTGTCTCTGTTGAAATGTTTAAGCAGATGGGAGAAGTACATAGAGGTAGCTTCATTTTTTTCAAAGAGACAGCATAAGCTGCAAGCCACCCAGAGCCATTCTGAAATGAGATAGACCAGTGATCCCCAACCTTTCTTATGCCGCGGCCCGGTATCCCCAACCTTTTTTATGGCGCGGCCCGGTACCGGCATTAGCTGGGCGCCGCCATCTTTTTTTTGATGAAAAAGTGCTTCTGGTGAGCTTTCTACCCGGAAAAGCTCACCGGAAGCACTTTTTCATCAAAAAAAGATGGCGGCGCCCAGCAAACCAGCAGCCCGGTAGGACTTGTTCCACGGACCAGTACTGGTCCACGGACCGGTGGTTGGGGACCCCTGAGATAGACAACAGATTAAATAAACAGACAAACAAATAAATATACAACAACTTAACTGATTTCTTGTTTCTCCCTTTCCTTCAGATAATTATGACAAAATGGAAACTGGAATCAAAAATAATTTGAATGGAATTGAAATGGAAACAAGATGGACATAACAATGGTGTGACATATTATGTGCTTTTTATAGAATGTCTTGTAGCTTTTCTTGCAGGAGGTGAGATATAATAGGCATCCCCTATTCAATAAATCATCTAGCAGGAAATTCAGTTATCCTGCCAAAATATTTGGATGGGGACATATTGAAGAAGTATGGATACTTTCATATGGCTTCAAAAATTTTCCATATTTAAAGTATTCTGAAGACCTATTTGTTTACTGCAGCCTGGCTTAGCATTTCTGACAATCTCAGCTCCACGCCTTTATTGTTAAGCTTTGCTACCACTGTAAAATCTAGAAAAATGTCATAAACAGCTCATCTTTTCAGCAATATATGATGAAACATATATGTGAAAGGTATTAAAACATGATTGAAAAAAGTCAATCAGTTGCATTTTTCCATCTTCTAAAAACATACTACTAATAACTGTTCTTCATTTTCCTCCGGTTTTGCCTCCATTTAGTTTAAAAATTATAAATAACTTTAAGAATGTAACTTAGCTAGCAGGAGATTCATTCAGATCCTGGCCTGTGAGGCAGCAGAATTCCTGTCTTCTTATCCTTGTACTTGCTAGTTCAGCTCTAGCTGTTATAATAGATATAGGTAGGCAACCACTTCATATAAGTGGTCAGTAGAGGAGGGGTGCATAAGTGCACTAATGTGCCTATCACCCTATCGTATTTTTATTCTCTTATTCTTGTTCTCATTTTTGTTTGACAAATTCCAATCAATCAATCAATCACTAAATAAATAATCCTGAGGCTGTGTATCCCCCCAGCACTTCCACCACTTGGAGTATTTGCATTCAGTGGCAAGTGACAGATTTGGCCACTTTGGGATTAAAATCTGATAGTGTGAATTTGGATTACCTTATAGGGTTTAAGGGAGGGTCACAGTTATAATGGAGGGACCTGCCACTCCCATCTTGAAGTTCCCTCTCAAAATATTTTGACCTAGCTGCATCCAGGAATGTCACCCGATGGTATGTTGCGGCCCTTTCATAAGATTGAACATTAGAATTTAGGGGCATTAGCTGTATTATTGTTTAATTTGAAATTTAAGTCCAAATATTCCTTCTCCAGCCTGATGCCAATTCAGATGGGGCATCAAGGTTCGAGGAGAGCGCTCTAGGCCTGGGATGCACAAGTTCTAGAATACACCTATAAAGAATTTTCACCTGGAAGTCAAATAAATATTTTAGTGTTTGTTTATTAAATTTATTTGCCACCATCTCACCACAAGGCAACTCTGGGCAGCTTATAACATTAAAAGCAATAAAACTATGACAACAGAAATATAAAACTATAAAGAAAAGAATACATTTTTATACAGATATTTTGATTATTTTGATATTATATTGCATTGTTAAATCAGTTATACTTCTTCTTCTGTTACCTTTTAGGTCAGCTGGAATTTCCCAGATTTTGGGACAATAGAATACTTTCTAAGATCACCAATAGCATTTTCCATATGAGTGGTACAAGGTCATTTCTCACAAGTAAAACCTTCTGGTTTCTGTTTCCTATCTTCACAGTTAAGCTTTGCTATCATTGGTTGCATTTCTCTCTTGTTGATATTCCTAATGCTTGTTATACTCTAGGTTCTTACTGCCATTTAGGCATCACCCTAATGACTTAGATGAGGGAATAGAAGGGAAACTTACCAAATTTGCAGATGATACTAAGCTGGCAGGAATAGCTAACGTAACACTCAAGAAGATAGGCTCAAGATCCAGATGGATCTTGAAAGACTAGAACACTGGGCCGTATCTAACAAAATAAAATTCAATGTAGAGGAAAGTAAAGTGCTACACTTAGGCAAGAAAAACCAAAAGTACATATATGGACTGGGTGAAACCAGGCTTAACAGCAGTAACTGTGAGAGGGATCTTGGAGTCTTAGTGGACAACTAGCTAAATATGAGCCAGCAGTGTGCAGCAGCAGCCAAAAAAGCTAATGCAATCCTAAGTTGCATTAACAGAAGGATACAATCAAGATCAAGTGAGGTACTAATACCACTCTATAAAGCCTTAGTAAGACCACACCTAGAGTACTGCATCCATTTTTGGTCACCACATTATAAAAAAGATGTTGAGACTCTAGAAAAAGTACAGAGAAGAGCAACCAGGATGATTAGGGGACTGGAGGCTAAAACATACAACGAACGGTTGCAGGAACTGGGCTTGGCTAGTCTATTAAAGAGAAGGACCAGGGGAGACATGATAGTGGTCTTCCAATATTTGAGAGGCTGCCACAGAGAGGAAGGGGTCAAGCTATTTTCTGTAGGCCAGACAAGGAATAATGGATGGAAACTGAACAAGGAGAGATTTAACCTGGAAAAAAGGAGAAACTTTCTGACAGTGAGAACAATCAACCAATGGAACAGCTTGCCCTCGGAAGTTGTGGGAGCGCCATCACTTGAGACCTTCAAGAAGAGATTGGACTGCAATTTGTCAGAATTGGTGTATGGTCTCCCGCTTTGGGGGGGGGGTTGGACTAGATGACCTATAAGGTCCCTTCCAGCTCTGATTATCTGTTATCTGTTGTTTTAAACATGCAGCTGACAGGAACTAACTATATATTTTTTTCAATTGTCTTTCAACTAGCACTCATCTGAATGATAGATAGGCCAGGAAGGGACCTTAGCGATCTTATAGTCCAAACCCTGCCAAGACAGGAGTCCTTTTTCAAGTGCCTTTGATATTTTTCAAGCATTAAGATATTTGTAATCAGTACAACTATACATTTAAGAACTAACTTGAATCAGAACAATTTCTAATTCAGAAATTTACTCACATTCGCCTTGCCCAAAGATGAAGAAAAGATTAGTTGTGATTGAAGTACTAATAAATAATATTGTTCAAAATTGAGTTCAGATTTGAACAAGATTTGAGTTAGAATTAAATATAAATCAAATGGATTTCAAAATTGGATCACTGTCTTAAATAATGTAATTTATTGCTTCTGAATAGATCAGAAAATTTGGTGGCAGTATAGGCTTGTACAGAAAACCTATAATCAAATTAAATCAATGATTCAAATTAGATTGATTAGAATGAAAACAAAATTCAAATTCTAAAGAAGATATTTTGAAATAAATATTAAAATATTATTCTGGGAAATGAAGTGTGGAAAGGGAACTTCACAAGGACAGTGGTGCCACTCAAGCAGGAAAAGCCCAAAGGGAACATCAGGCCAGCCATAAAACAAACTTGCATAGGAAAAGGAATCAAATAAAAGGTATTAAAGAAGCCTTTTAGACAAAAGCCCAAATAATTAAGAAAACTAGAGAAATAAGAAAAGAAAACCCTTACAAACACGAGACATGCCAAATCAGCAAAACAGACAAAAGACACAAAAACATATATAGATTATAAAGGAGACAGACAGGAGATTGCCACAAAACAAATATAAGAAACTATTGTAAAGCTAAAAGAGATTAGAACGAAGCCGATAATACAATCAATCTACCCCACAAAGTTTGCCTTCCGCACCCCATGGAGTTTACCCTCCGGCGGAAATAAAGACAAACCCTGACAGGATTTGAAACATTAAATACAAATACAAGCACTCACACACAAAAGGAGAAAAAGGGTATAAAAATCAAGGGACTTACCATACGAAGGTAGCTAGCCCAGGAACGCAGCCTCCTCGCTATCTCTCGCCTTCCTGAAAAATAAAGATCCGGCTTTCAAGCAGTTGTCCGTATCCTTGCGCCGGAGCTCTCCCAGCGGGAAAATCGAATCCTCGGAAGAAAGGCATTTTGACAGCCTTTCAACAGAAGGACAGAGTTCTGGATTCTTCTTGAATGACCACTATTGAATATAACATCTGGTCTTGCTGAATTTGATTTGGTTTAAGAAGCTGGAAGTTTGCTATATCTCAAAAATACTGTTGTAACTTGAAACAGACGCAGAAGATTCACTAATATTAGTTCATTTAAGGATGTGGTTTTTTTATTTAGCATGACTAAATCAGAAGTAACATTTTTTAAAACATAAAATATATAAAAAAAACAAGAGCCCTTCTGGTAGAGCCTAGCTCCAATTTCAGAAGCCCTGGATGACTAAGGAAGTTCAGTGCCTCTTGTGTGACAGGACCAAGGCCTTTAGGTCCGGTGATAGGGCAAGATACAGTGTTGCCAGAGCTAGTCTGAAGGAAGGAAGGTATTTGGAAGGCCAAGACTGATTATAAGAGGAAAATTGAGGAAAATTTTTATAGTAATAACATGAGACAGGTATGGCGGGGGATTCAACAAATTACCAACCATCAACCGACCAATGTCATCCCTGCTGAGAGGGATCTTCATTGGCAGAGGAGCTGAATCATTTCTTTGCTCACTTTGAAGTGAAGACATCAGAGACAGCTAAAATATAGTCACCAGCCCATTGTAGCCCCCACCTCATTGTGGAAGAACAGGAGGTGAGGAGCATTCTGAGGGTTGTGGACCCAAGAAAGGCTGCTGGTCCTGATGGTGTCTCTGGCCAAGTGCTTAAACACTGTGCTGATCAGTTGGCTGGAATCTTTACCAGAATCTTCAATCGCTTTATCCCAGGGCACTATTCCATCTTATTTGAAGGCTTCCACCATTGCTCTGCTGCCAAAAAGTTCCATATCAATAACCTCAGTGAGGCACTCACTCCTATCATTGTGAATTGCTTTGAGAAATTGGTCTGCCAGCACATCATTTCTGGTCTTCCGCATACATTTGATAAACACAGTTTGCATACGGAACAAATAGATCTACAGAGGATGCTATAGCCAGAGGTGGGATTCTATCGGTTCAGACCGGTTCAGGCGAATCGAATGTTAAATTTACATCTGGTTCACCGAATGGGCAGTTGAACCAACCGGCTGGCTGCACCTACCCCACCCTGCCCCTCCCAGGAGTCTCCACGTGGCCCGTTTCAGATGCAGGTAAGTGCAGGGTCCGCGCAGAGGCTCTGGGAGTGCGAAAACGGGCCAAGCCTGAAGTTCCGAAAATCCAGAAACGGGCCTGTTTCCGGCTTCTGGAGGCCCTCCAGAGCCTGGGGAGGCCATTTTCGCACTCCCAGAGGCCCGAGGGAAACCTCTGGACTCTAGGGAAGGTAAAAAACGAGCAAACCAAAAGTTCAGGAAATCTGGAAATGGGCCTGTTTCTGGCTTCTGGATGCCCTCCGGAGCCCAGGGAGACTGTTTTTGCCCTCCCAGAAGCCTGAGGGAAGCCTGCGGACCCTGGGGAAGGTGAAAATGGCTGAAATGTTTCCAGCTTCCAGAGGCCCTCTGAAGCCAGCAGGAAGCCATTTTCACCCTCTCAGAGGCCCAAGGGAAGCCTCTGGATCAGTGGTGGAATTCAAATTCTTTTACTACCGGTTCTGTGGACGTGGCTTGGTGGATGTGGCAGGGGAAGGATACTGTAAAATCTCCAGTCAGAGGTGGTATTTGCTGGTTCTCTGAACTACTCAAAATTTCCGCTACCAGTTCTCCAGAACTAGTCAGAACCTGCTGAATACCACCTCTGCTCTGGATCCTGGGGAAGGTGAAAAATGGCCCTCCTGGAAATTCTGGTAGGCTATGCCCACCAAGGCCACGCCCACCCAGCAACCAGGCAGCGAACCTGTTGTTGGGATTTTTGAATCCCATCCCTGGATATAACCATCACTCTTCACACTGCTCTGATTCATTTGGAACAGTGGGGAGGCTATGTGAGATTTTAGCTCTGCATTTAACACAATTCTTCCACATGGACTAGTGTCTAAACTTATGGATCCTGGGCTTTCTTATTCAGTCTGACTTTGGATTATGGATTTCCTGTCTGGCCACTCACAGAGGGTTAGATTAGGTAATCATATCTCTTCAGCCCTCATTCTTAACACTGGTATACCACAGGGTTGCATGTTTAGTCTCTTACTCTATATTCTTTATGTGCATGACTGCATCCCCACTCCTGCTAAACTATTATTAAATGTGCAGATTATACAACAGTGGTGGGACATCTTTGTGGGGGGGGGATGAGTCTGTCTATGAGATGAGGTGGACTACTTGCTTTCGTGGTGTGGAGACAATAACTTGGTCCTTAACACCAATAAGACCAAGGAGCTTATAGTGGATTATAGAAGGAACAGATCAGACATCCAGCCCTTGCTTATCAATGGAGACTGAGTGGAGCAAGTGGCCAGTGTTAAGTTTCTGGGTGTTACCATGAAAGAGAATCTGACCTGGGATGCTCACATTGCAGCACTGGTCAAAAGGGCCCAGCAGAGATTATACTACCTGAGGCTTCCCAGGAAACAAAACTGAATGAAAAACTGCTGGTGATCTTCTACCACTGCACCATAGAGCATAGAGTTGCCAACCAGTGGACCACGAACCACTGGTGGTCCACAAAAATTTTTTGGTGGTCTGCAGAGAAATGTGCCCCCTAAAGCAATTAATCCAGGCTGCATGGGAATACAAGGCTGTGCTGGCCACATGGCCCGGCCACCCTCTGGCCTCCAACCTTGAGTAGAGCCACACGAGCTGGAACTGGAAGATAAGACCAATGGCGTGAGAGGGAAATCCACCCCAGGGTGGCTTGCTGACATTGGTGGGAAAGTCAGTCCCATATTCCAGAGCTGCAGTAGTCACAAGACTGGCCCTTTGATCACCGCGGAGCAGCTGCTCCTCCTCCCGGATGCACCGGCCTGACATGGACTGGAGGAGCTGCTCTGGAATGACCAAAGGGCCAGTCTTGTGACTACTGCAGCTCTGGAATATGGGAGTGGCCCGTGGTGGAGTTGGAAATCTCTGCCATAGGGGGTGGCACATGTAATGTGCAAATTTGCAGGTGGTACAACGTGCAAAAAGCAGTGCAGCCCTTGCCAGCCAGGCTGAGGTAATAGTGCTGTTGCAGCAAGAGGGGGGTGGCGGCACAGGTGGCCCGAAGCAGTGGTGGAGAAGGCTGGAAGGTACTTGCATTTGCGCGTCATCAGCATTCTACCTTCGCTCAAGGAGCCTGGCCAAAATTTCCTGCACCGCTTGTGCTTCAGTGCTTTGACTCCCAGGGTCAAGAAGCGCTCGT
Organism: Notechis scutatus; assembly: GCF_049901735.1. NCBI lineage: Eukaryota > Metazoa > Chordata > Lepidosauria > Squamata > Elapidae > Notechis > Notechis scutatus. The sequence continues at coordinate 55,446,845 of NC_142013.1, read as the reverse complement.
GGAGAGAGGCAGCCGGAGTCACTCTCATCTCTCAAGAGCCCGCCCGAAGTTTCCCGCCCTGCTTCTGCGAGCGCTCCTTGAGAGAGAGAGAGACGATAGCACCCTTTTTTTTTGAACTATTACCATCTGGCAGATAGTATAGCATAATAAAAATAAGGACAAATAGGTTGAAAAACAGCTTCTATTCCAGAGCAGTAACTATATTGAATTCTACTGTATAGTGCAATATTAATGCAGTAATAGGGGTTTTCAATTTAGTTGTATAGAATGAGCTGGATGTGTATTTGTGGTTTTTTTTATAGTTATAATGTACACTGAAGATGGCACTTAATTTAGTTGTATGAGGTACGATTACAATAAAGTAACTAAATTAAACATGTCTGGATTGATGCAATTTTCTTGGAAGTATGACAAAAGAGATTTATTACTGCTTTCATCTGGAAATTTTTTAAATTATTATTTCATAGTGCAGCCTTTAGCTCTGGATGCCAAGGGAATGTTCCCTTCAAATAATGACCAGGAAGAACCTTGCAATAATTTCAGCTCCACCTTTTGCCAATTAATTAATCATAGTGAATCATCAACTGATGAGATGCCGATGACTAAATTCAAGACATTGACAAGATCAAAGGAAATAGATAGGGTCAAGAGAAAATAGCTGGGCTGTGCAATATTTTGAATGATTAAGTGAAATTTTCAGCCTTTGGCAAAGGTTACTCAAGTCCTTTCAAAAGATCCAAAAAGAGCACAAGCTCATCAGATAAGAAAGAATATTATTCATGCATTTACCATGAGAAGAGAGGGGATGTGTCTTGCTACATAATACAATCCATCGTTAGCACATTTTGATACTATATCTGGGTATACAGAGAAATCTTTGATTTAAATCAAAGGTGGAGACATGAGGACATAAAGAGCCCTCCAAAGACAAACATTGCCTAAAGAGATTGAACAAACAGGCTAGTATAAAAATTATTTTCAGCAAATCTTTTGCCTAGACCTTGCATAGTTAATTTCTTGTGGAACACTAAAGCTTCCTGACAGAGGAAAGCAAGCTGCCATGGAACAGAAGTTCTGGTTACTGATGATGGTCCTTTTCTTAGGGTTCAGCAGCCTGGCTAATGGGTTTTACCTGAAATTACGTGAGTGGAACTTCTTAAAAATGTTTACTGGGAATTATTCAGTTTATGTAAAAGCTGCCTATTCTACACTTTCTGCAGCAGCCCTTTGTCATAAATATTAAACCTGTTAGCATTTGATAACATGTGAAGGTAGAATCTTCCTGTGATTCCTAGTACATAATCTTTGTTACAATATTTTTACAGAAGTTCGCCCTCAGACGGCCAAACTTCTTGACTGATTTATAGTACCTTGAATCTGAGGGAAGGGGTTGCGTTTGCTGCCCTGTCTAAAGCATCTACATATCTAAGGACAACTTTAGACCTGATTAATCTGTTTTTAACTCAAAGGTGCTTTTTCAAAAGGCATCTGGACATTTTTCTTTTTTGTTTTGAAGACGCTTTGCTTCTCATCCAAGAAACTTTTTCAGTTCTGACAAGATAGTGGGGAATGGAAGGATTTATATTCCTTACCTGTTTTTAAGAATATTTAGCATTCAGACTTGAGCATAGAATCTTTTTTACAAATCAAATGCCCTAATTGCTTTACCTTTCTGAAATACATTAATCTACTGGATTAATTTAGGCTGTATTTAACAGTTCCAGGACAATGCCAAGTGCAACCAAATGCCAGAGTGAATTGTGGATACCCCTACATCAGTGCTCAGGAATGCTACAAAAGAGGATGCTGTTTTGATTCAAGTATTGCTGGAGTCATCTGGTGTTTCTTTCCACAAGAGAATGCAGGTATTGATTCTGATCGATGCTACTGGTTAAGGAAAAGTCTTCACAAAGTGATTCTCATAATCATATAAATGCAACTAGTCTACCAATACTAAGATTCCTACCCTCTGGAAAGCGAGAACATGTTGCGGTCAACTTACCTTGGCCAACTTGCTCTGCTAACTCACCAAGGGATAACTTGCCATGGACAACTCACCATAGGACAACATGCCACAAGACAATCCAACAATTCAATTTAATTATTTAAAATAATTTAAAATTTATTTTAATTTTTGTCATTCACATTTCATTTTTGCCCCTCCTTTTCCATTCTTTTTTTAATGATTCTATTCCACCATTAGTGTAACTCTTGTCCTGTGGTAAATTAGCCATGGCAAATTGGCTGTGATGAGTTGGCTGTGGCAAATTGTCACAGACCTCTACTATCACTCCTCAAATTCAAAAACCATAATTAGAAACATTATAATCTAGCAAGAAAAGTAAAATAGAAATTGACATGGAATCAACCCATGATTTAATGGACTGTTGGGGAAAAAGGGTGTCTGTCAATCTGAATTGGCCTAACTAATTTTCTTCTAAATGTGTCATTTGGCATAGTTATGAAGTAATATAAATTAACATGAATGATGTTGAAGCAGTATGTATGTATGTACATAAGTTCTAGGTTGTTCACTTTCACAAAAGACTATAATTAACCAGAAAAACAAATTGAAAAATTTAATAGAAATCATTTGTACATTCTGAAAAATTCTACAGAAATCTAGCTCTTACAGCAACAAACGCTAAACCATTTAATACAATATTATTCTACAGTAAATCTTGCTCTTAATAAAACCAAGTGTTGCTGCAAGCAGAATCCATATTATTTTGCAAGCCACTGTCAGCATCTATTGATTTTAAAGGATTAAACATAATAAGTATGTGCTTAACTGAACTTGAACTCAGTGACCTGTATAATATGGCTCAAGGACAACTGCAGATTCTGTTCATGGTCAGCTATTCATCACAAGCATATAACAACCTCAACTTCAACCTCCCCATTCTAGATTTTGGTGTATGCTTCTAGGATGTGTGCACACAAGAACATACACGGACAAGTACATTTGAATGTGATTCTTGAGCATTCATTGAGAAAGCTGATGAAAAGAAAATGGGAGACACACAGCTATTCCTATCTTTTAATGAAAGTGTAGTTAGAGACTTAACTCTGACCAAACTCCTAATAATTTCAAAACCAAATCTAAATATGAGAAATTTAAACCAAACCAAATAATCTTTTAATCTACCAACAAAAGGCAAATTGGATTGAAATGGACGGATTTGCAGTTTCATGAGTGTATATATATATTTGTCACTCTAATTATGTGGTCTAGATGCAGTTTTTACATCTCTCTCTCTCTCTTTATTTCCGGATCAATTTTTTTATTAGTTTATAGAATAAAATACAAAACACAAAAGCAAATAGTAGGACCCAAAGGGGAGGGTGAGGAAGAGAGGGGAAAAAAAAAAAGGTGTTGACTTCTGACTCCCTCTGTTGCAGTAGAATAAGACATAAACATCAAACATCAACTTTTCACATTTCCATAATAGTATAAACCAGCCATTTCTATAATAACAACTCAATCTAATCAGTAAAAGCCAAAGTCAAAGTTTCATTTTTTTTCCACTTCAAGCACAAAGTCCAGAAGCTGTCTCCAAGTAGAAACAAAAGTACTTATATACTTTTCTTTGATCAAAATGGTCAATTTAGCCAAGCTCCATCAGCTTCTGTAGCGATTCATCCATGGTGGGAATCGAAGTGTTTTCCATTTTTGTCTTGCTGTTGTCAACATATGTAAGTTCAGAATTCCAATTTTCTCCCAGTCTTTTTCAAAAATAATAATAATCTGATTTCAATTTTATCTTTACTCTTAAGAATTTTCTATATTAAGATATAAATCCTACTTCAATATTTCTTTGCCTTATCACATGTCTACCATACATGGTAAAAGGTCCCTTCTTTATATTTACATTTCCAACATTCATTTGAAATATCTTTATACTTTTTATACTTTATATCTTTATATCTTTATACTTTTTAATATATTGAATGACTCCTCTCATCCGGGACATCAGCTCTTTGAACTATTACCATCGAGAAGGAGATTTAGGGTATTAAGAACAAGGACGACCAGATTTAAGAACAGTTTTTATCCAAGTGCAGTTTTGAGTTTGAATGCAGGGTCATAAGATTTTTGTGGAATTTAAATGGCTGAGAGTAATGGTGTATTTACATTTTTAAATTGCATAGAGATTATTGTATGGTTGGTTGTGTTTAGTTCAATTTTTTTTTCTTTTAGTGGTGTTTGTCCAGTTTTACTTTGTGGAAGAGCACCTCATTTCGTTGCACCCGCTAGCGAGTGTAATGACAAATAAATTCTTATGTCTTATGTCTTATGTCTTATACTTTCTAGATAACTTGTCTGGTGTTAAATACCAACAATACCTCATCTTACAAAATTTTTCTTTTAAATTATAGTTTAGTGTGAATTTTAAACCCTTTGTCAACATATACTCCCATCGTTTGAGTATCACATTATATCCAAAGTTCCTTGCCTACTGAGTCATACAATGTTTTAAATATTCACTTTCCAAATTCAGTTTCAATGTTTTATAAACCCCAGTAATAATATGTTCATCACTACCACACAATAAGATTTCCAATTCATTGTTAACAAAGTCAAATCCATAACTCTTTTTATCTAGTTGAAATCTTTCTTTCAGTTGTTGGTATGTGCACCAATGGCAAACACGGCCTTCTAATTCTCTTTCCTCAACTTGAGGGTAAGATCACCAGAACTGAAAGATATTATTTTACCATAGGTCCACCAGCCTAGCCTTGCCACCATTTCTTTTCTTAAAAAAGCTTCCTGGGGGGACACCCAAAGAGGCAACTTCATACAAAAACTCATTTTATATTTAATCCAAACTCTTAGTATGACACATCTAGCAAAGTGATCATTGAAATCAACATTAACTTTAACTTTGTCATAACATAAATAACTGTGCCATCCAAACCTTAATGCATGACCTTCTAAATCAAGTAGCCTCTTATTCTGAATGTTCACCCACTCTCTTAGCCAGACCAGACAACATGTCTCAAAATACAGTTTCAAATCTGGTAAACTCAAACCCTCTCTTGCAATAGTTTATATCTAATTCTTGGTTTTTCCTCTTGCTATATAAACTTGGAAATATCCCTCTGCCATTGTTTAAAAGGAATATCAGTTGCAAGTTTTGGTAATGTCTGAAACAGAAAGAGCATTTTTGGTAAGGTATTCATCTTAATTACAGAAATTCTACCCAATAGTGATCGATCCAATTTGTCCTATCTTTGTAAGTCCTTTTTAATATCATTCCAAAGTGGCACATAATTATTTTGAACAGTTTTATATTTGTCTTTGTCAACATAACCCCCAAGTATTTCACCTTTTTCTTGACCTTAAAACCCAACTTTTTACTCAATATATCACTGTACTGAGGTGACATGTTCTTAATCAACATTGCTTTCTGTTTGTTTATTTGAACACCTGCTAAAGCCCCAAACTCATTTTAATTTCCTTATTAAATGTTCTATGTTATTTTTTGGATCTTGCAAGACCATTAACAAATGCCCTCAAATTATAAGCTTCTTTCTTGATGCTTATACATATTATTTTCTCATCTTGCCTAATATTTTTACTCAAAACTTCCAACACCAATATAAATAATAGAGGAGACAAGGGGCATCCTAGTCTCATACTCTTTTAAATTTCACATGAGTTAATTAAGTCACCATTAATGACAAATTTTGACTCCTTGAATAAAATTATCTCCAAATTTCAGCACTTTAAACATAAAAAGCCCAATTGGGATTGTCAGAGGCCTTTCTGCATCTAAGAATATTAGAGCTGTCTGTTTCTCATTGTGGTATTGTAAATATTCAATAATATTCAAAACAGTCCTCTCATTATCTCTTAGCTGTCTTTTTGGCAGAAAGCCCAGTTGGTCTTCATGTATATATGCTTGTAAGATCTTTTTTAGTCTTTCTGTCAAAACTGCAGCAAAGAATTTATAGTCCCTGTTTAATAATGAAATTGGTCTGTAATTTTTTGTCTTTGTAACATCTTGACCCTCCTTTGGTAACAACACAATATTAGCTTATTTCTATGTTTGAGGTATCTTTCCCCCTGTAATATATTATTCATTATATCTTTTAATGGTTGAAAAAGTTCACCCTCAAAGGACTTATAATATTGGCTCGTAAGGTCATCTGGGCCTGGAGCTTTACTTGATTTCATTTTTAAATACCTCCTGACATTGCAAAGGCATTTATTGGTCATTCATAAGTTGTCTCTGGGTTTGAGATAATTTAGGCAACTGTTGCTTTAAAAGATTTTCATCTGTTTAGACATATCTAAATATATACTTTTTTTAACCTGCTATTCTTCATCAGTTCTGTCTTTTTGTCTGACTCATGTATGAGTCACCTTTATTTATTTATTTTTATTTATTTATCATATTAAGGAACTTAAAACTCTCCCTTACAGAGTAGCTTACAATACTAATGTTCTTCAACATTTCAGTACCAATAACATCAGAATAATTTGCCAATTGGTGACATAATACAAATTCTCCGGGAATATAAATACATGCCCATCCTTTCACCAATTCTAATTCTCAGGAAGAAACATCATTCTTAAATCTAGAGAAAACATGTGGAATGGCTGAAATTAATTCAGTTAATTAAGCTAACACGAAGGGAGCAAAAGTGGGATTCCATGACCTACAAGTTGCAGAGTCCCAAGCCTCAATTTTGCTGCCCCTAAAGCTTCCAACCTCTGGAATTTGGGGCCAAAGGCCTATTTGTAGCACATTTTGTTTGTTTTAAAATAAACCCCAAAATACATATGTGCACCAAGGACTTATTCTGCATCAAGTCATTCCACACACATTATAGAAAGAGCTACAGATTTCAGTTCTATCCTTCTATAACAACAACATTATCAGCAGCAGCACAAGGCAGCAACAAAACACATCGGCCCCTCGTTTACTTTGGAGAGAGTAGCATCGTACAATCTGCAGAAAAGGATGAAGAAATAAGAAGCCAAAAAAAAAAAAAAAAAATTCAGAAGAATTTTTAAAAAGGAGGGGCAAAAAGATAGCAAAAGTACTTTTCACCAACACCATTGACTATATAAACCATCTTTGTTTCTGTCACAACTATGAACTGTTTTACACATCGCCTTTTGTTTTTTAAACTTTCACATTTTTCAGAATTTCAGCTCCACTTAATCATGACTCCCTTGATCTCCCCCTGCATTTCAAACTTATTCAGCATTCCTTAATTATCTCTGTGGCAATTAATTTTTATTTATATGACCAAACTAGTTCAAAGTATTCATTTTGTAGTGTCACTCAATCCTGTATTAGTTTACCTTCACTCAGTAAACTGTTTGTTCTTGATTCCTTTTTGTTTTGCCCCGTGCAATGCACATTACAAAGAGATAAAGCCCACTTATGGCCACAATTTTGATGTTTTTGACTCCCTTGAGGATGCCCGGCTTTGGCTGGGTTTTATAGATAGTTTTTTGTGCTTGTTTTGACAAACATGCATTCTTTGCAACAGATAGCATACTACCTACAATCTTTCCATGATGATTTGCATATTATTATTTCTCTTAATTGTTTTCCCATCTTTAGGAGTAGTTTAGTATTTAGTAGTAGTGTAGTAAATGTTCTACTTTATCATTAAGCCCCTTGGATGGCAGGTCTAGAAACATGAAATATAATCAAACAAACAAACAAAAACAAACCTATTTTCCCCATTTCAGATATCTAGTTGAGGTCAGTAGGCCTATACTATAATGGGAATATTTGGCGCTGTAATTTGATGATAGCACTAATTGTTTTTAATTGTATTTTGTTTCCAGAATGTGCCATCTAACATAAATGGGATCTGTCTCCTTCTTCTAGAGCTCCTGAGGAATTAAAACGAAGTTATTTTTGAATCTGTAGACTCTCTTCTGCTAAAATAAATGTTGGTCTTTGAAAACATGTGAGGTTTATCTTAAAAATTAAACAGAATATTTTAACACAAATGTGATTTTTCCAGTCTATTGTTCTGTCAAATACAACCCTTGAACATCCATCACTAATAAATCTATGTCATTTTTCATATTACTTTGTATTGTTTTGTTCTACAAATCCTGTTGTTTTCCCCAAAGTAAATATATATTAACACTTCAAACCAGAGTCCATAGAAACACAGCAGTGTTGTATTAACTACAAATATTCTAAGTTAATTATATTTGTTCCTCAAGCCTAGTGCATTATTTGGTGGGCATTGCACTGGTTAGCCCAAACTTTGAGCTTTGGTAGAGTAGCATGTTAAAGAAGCTATAGGAAGACCTCTTTCCTTTTCCAGAAATAGTCAGAGCAACCCATTAGTAGGGCAGCAATCGTGTCAAGAAACCTTGGCAACTTTTAGTTACATGGATTTCAATCCCAAGAATTCCCAGCCAGTATAAACATTGTTGTAAATTTGGGGAAATTAGAATTCACACATCTGGAATCTGTAAAGTTTGGGGGATACAGTGAATAAAACTAATGGTGAAGCAGTGGAAAATTACAAATAAAGTATTTTTACATTTAACAGAAGCCCCCAAGCTTTGCTTAATACAATATTGTGCAAAACCACAAAGTTACTGAACCAAGGAACTAGCCATGTTCCAGTAAACAAGGGTGGATATAGAAAATAGCAGATAGTGTAAGATAAAATGAATAATTAAATGTACTTCTCCTTTTCTGGTATACATGTTATTTTCCTTTTATGGTATAGTTTAATAAGAGAAATGCCCCGGGCTAGACTGAGGTCATGAAATGTGTAAAAGTGACGCCTCAGGAAGAGCCAGGGGTTCAGAACTTGCCATGTTAATGCTCTGAACCTTGTGCACAAATAAACCTGTATTCTCCAACCTTTCATGGTCTTGTGTCCTGATTTGGAAGCAGGATCTGCTGCAACAATGGAATTAATATGAGCTATTTTCTCTCTGAAATCCTAGCAATTATAGTTTTATGAAGAGGTAGGAATCACTAAACATTGTCAATAATCTTTAAAAGTTGGCACAGTATATGATTAAGAAAAAGAGCCTATGGTACTGGTAAGCCCTAGAACTCTCATCCAAAGGTATTATTTAAGTTCACCCCTGGTTAGATTCCAAACCTAGACAAGGTTGTTCATGTGCTACCCAAATACATACATATAAACATATACATAGACACAGATACATGAGCCATGGTGGCACAGTGGTTAGAATGCAGTACTGCAGGCTAAATTACTGCTGACTCCAGAAGTTCAGTCCTAACCAGTTCAAAGTTGACTCAGCCTTCCATCCCTCTGAGGTTGGTAAAATGAGGAGCCAGATTGTTGGGGGCAATAGGCTGACTCTGTAAATTACTTAGAGCGGGCTGTAAAGCACTGTAAAGCGGTATATAAGTCTAAGTTCTATTGCTATATATGTATATGTACATATCAGAGGTGTTATTCAGCAGTTTCTGACCAGTTCTGGAGAACCGGTAGCGGAAATTTTGAGTAGTTCGGAGAACCAGTGAATACCACCTCTGATTGGCCCCGCACCCATCTATTCTCTGCCTCCCAAGTCCCAGCTGATCAGCTGGGTCTTCTTTTGTTGCCCTGCACACAGAACTGGAAAGCAGGTTAGTGGGGTGGGGAGGGAATGGGATTTTGCAGTAACCTTCCCCTGCCATGCCCACCAAGCCACGCCCACCAAGCCATGACATGCCCACCAAGCCAAGCCCACAGAACCAGTAGTAAAAAAATTTGAATCCCACCACTGGTACACATCTACACGCAAGATTTTAGCCAATATGTATATGTGTATGTATGTGTGTACTCTACCCAAGGGATAGCTTTACCCAGGTAACACGAGGAGGATCTATGAAAACTTTTAGAGGCGTTTGTAGCAAAAACCCATTGCATATTCCCAATGTTTTATTGTCAATCACTTTAGCTACAACATTTTCATTTAAAAATCCCCTTGAATTTCACTAAACACAGTGTAACCTAAATAAAAATGTACACATTTTATGTATTTTTAAAGTATTTTTTTAAATAAAAAGTAGAGTTCTAATCTCTTTTCTCCCCTGAAAATACGGAAACATGGAAGCAGAATACACTATAGAGAAATGTTATAAGGAAAATTTAATTTGAGCAAGACTTAATTTCATTGTTTATTGAAGAATGCAGCACCCTCTAGTGTACAAACCTGACTATATTCTAAAAAATATCCTAAACAGACAACTGCTTTTTGCCTACTGGCCAACTTACATTTATTGGATGATTTAGAACTCACATTTTGTTTTCATTGGCTTATATGACTCATGAATTCTAAAGGAAGGAAGAAATAAGAGGCAAAAACAGGAGGCATAGAGGAAAAGACGAAGAAGAGATAAAATAAAATTTTAAAAGGGCTCCGTATTTAATATTGGGATAAAGAAAACTTCTAAAGCTGAAAACTGAAGTCTCACTGAAACAGGACAAAGAAAATATCAATGCTTTTATTTAATCATTCCTTTGTTGCGTTATCATAAGGGTTCTCCATTTTCAGAAAACGAGCTCTAACCTGGAAAATAATGCACATACAAATATTCTAGAAGAAATCAACTATACAATCAGAAATATACAAAGCATTTTGTTAGTTTATGCAAAATACAGAATTAGAATGCCCAACATCCTAAATCTTCTAATACATGAATCAAACTACTCATAGTTCAGTAGTTATTATCATCAGAACTATAAAAGATAAATAAGCCACCTGGAAAAAAGACAATGTTTACATGTATCTACAACAGTGCAAATGTATCACAGCGTGCAAGCAGCAGCAGTCTCTAGAATAGCAAAACCAACAGGAATTCAAAGTAATGCAGTGTGCATTACACAACCAAGGCAGAAGAACTGTTATTGTACAGTAAATGCACTCTTTAGCACGCTGTGGTTTTGAAATTACTTGCATTGACTTTTGCTTTTCTTAAAAAAGAAGGAAAGAAAGGAAAACCACACATATGCATAAATGTCTTAAATAAGTAAGTAGGTTTTTAGGGCAACAACTCACCACAACTAAGAATCTACATTGCACAGAAAGTATAATTTAAAAACAAAAGATGTCAACAATACTGTCACATTGATACTCAACATACAGAAGATATTTTCTCTCTCACCATTAAAAATGCCTCAGATAATAATAATAATAATAATCATCATCATCATCATCATCATCCATTATTTGTTTTAAAACTACAAATAAGATTTTTTGTTGGGCTGTTTTTGGAGTAGGGATTTTGCAAAATTTTAGCATACTTAGGCATGGACCCCAGTAGAATATACTTCCTAAAAGAAAAGCCAGATATGTATAGCGTGAAACTTAGAACATGCACGTTAACTGAAAAGTTTCATCTCTATACATCATTGTTCTGATATTTCTGAAAACAGCAAGTTCACGTAAAAATGCAATAAACGAAATGGCTATATTTGCATGACATGCTTAAGCTTGTTTATTAGAATCATAATTTACCCCATTGATCCAATTTTCTGGATTCGTATAACACAGTGAATCATAAACTAGCTGCACAGACTGGAGTTTCATGATGCATTGACCTAAATTTTGGTTAGCTAATTTGTACTTTAGTGTGTTGTATGAACTCATCCAGGATGTTCCCCATATATTTAGTTGGGTTCTAAGCTCAGATATATGCAAATATATATGCAATTAATAAAATTTATTGGGTGGGCAAGGGACAAGATTCCTGCTTGTCTGTAGTAATACTATGAGTGTCTTTTGTCTTCAGATTAAAATATGAAAGCCAGTAATAATGTAGGGAGCAATGTTGAATCCTTCCCTCCTGCAATGCACTCCCAAAATGTGTGAAACAGACATACCCACTACTCTAACGGAAAAGCAAGGTCCTGAACAACCTCAGTTGTAATAGCTGTATGTGACTTCCTAATAATGCTTGTCTGTTGTAGATTCTCAACGCATAATATATTTAAGGTATTTTCAGGGATGTCAACAAGAAAAAAATTACTTATTTTTTATATTACATTTGTTATATGTGTAATCATTTTTGTTTATTAATTTCTCACAGTAACTTCTTCCAGTTTCCACTGCTGAAAATAATTCATGTGGATTTACAATTTGTAATAGAATTTTCTTCCTTGTGGAAGTATCATGCCAATTATAGTTTTGGTTTAAGAATGGAACTGCAGTATCTAGGACAGCTGTATTTTTAAACTTGATATATCAGACAATCCTGGCAGGTTAACAAATCTGCTAGTAATCTCTTAGAAACAACCAGATCAAGTTAAACTGGCCAAGTTTAAGTAATCTACAAACTAACATCAACAGAATTTAAAGGGGCTTAATGTTGATTGTGTTCTTTCTTTTTCAAAAGAATTAGGAAATTATTAGGGACTCGATCCAATAATAGTATCAGATATGGAAACGATTACATGTTATTCAAAATTGATACCTCACACTGGAAATAAAAACAATGATGAAGGATGTCACATATAGTCCCAACATAAGCCAGCTTTCTTCCACCTGTTTTATAACACGATGGGAGAACATGGAGATGGCCAACTCAAAGGTTTATAACCATTGCAAATTGATTACACCGTTTTTTTTTTAGATTACTCACCACAGGGTGGGTTTTATTTGAAAGACCCATCATTTGGCCTCCCCCCTTTCCTTAATCTAGTGGCCTTGAGAGAATGTATTGCAAAATTATCAAGCTCCATATTCTCTGTGGCCCATGTTTCCTGCAACAAAATAATGTTATATTTAGAGATATAATCCATAAATGATGTATCTCTACATTTGCAGTACCAACCTGCAGTATTTCATGAAAGAATGATCAGTTCCTGTGAATGCCTTACTTGTCAATTAGCAGATACACCTGATGAGTTTCTTGGAAAGCACTTGTGTGACTCTTCCAAATCTGGTGGTAGCCTATCACAATCCATCTACTGATTATCCTCCAAAGTGTATGTTTTCTTGTTGAAGGAACATAATTACATTCTTGGAGGTTGTCTATGCTAATCACAAATGTTGTTACATATCTGCTGTTAATTTACAAAGTAAGTTGTTAATGGTTTCTGGACACAAACCTACAAGTACCTAATTAGTGGTGCAGATTTGAATCCTGTGATACATATGGACTAAATTGCATGCTAATTTAAAGAACAGTGTTCGTTTTTATTTATTTACTCTAAAGTTAAGACTAGAAGACTAGGATTATAGGGAGAGAAGGACTTTGGCTTTGCCAATAAATACAATCCCAATTACTTAATTGTTTTCCAGCAATATAAACTATGCATTTCAGGAACATGTACTAGTGTAGAAGAACTGCAGAAGGGGCAAATCTTACAATACGGATAAAAGTAATCTTTCTTCAAATTTGTCTTGTTTTTGTTTCAATTTCTATTTGTTTTGCTTTGATGCTCTAGCTTAACTCTGGAGATCTGGCTTGAGTGGTTTAGTATCCATTCAACAATAGCCTTTGCTAGAAACAGCCATTTGATCTGGGTTCTGAATACACAACTTGAAATCTCTTTTGGATTGAAAACAGCTTAATTGATTTCTCTAATAAATCAACCTGAATCCATTGCACTGAGGTAGATAAGACTGGCCCAGAGTGCTAGTCTTTTTTCCTATAATGTTAATTTTATCAAATAATTTTCTGAGACAAAGTGCTATATACAGCTAGTATTTGAAATCAGGATGTAGGCACTTCTAGTAATCGGCTTCAGTTTACACATCCCAGTTGTCAAATTAGATGTCAAACTAGTAACAAAAACTGTTTAGATAAATTTGGTTGGAATCCAGCAAAAAGTGAATGAAAGAAAAATAAACTGTCTATGAATGGATTTGGAATCACCTAGCTTTGCTGGAATGTGAAAATAGCATGATTTGAATTTCTTTTTGAGAAAGTCATAATTGGTGAAAATAAAAATAATAGGTTTTGTATACAGTATTATATATATTGCTGGGCAGGGCACACATATTTCACTGAGACCTTTTAAACTAAATCCTTAAGCATTCATCATACCAAACACCAAATTACTGGCAGTCCTTTCTCTTTTTAGAATATGTGTTATTAAAAACATGCTAGAATATTCAAATAGGCTTTGAGATTGGTTTCCATTTTGCTCTGTTTCGGGTTTTGCATTCACAGAAAAATAGATAAAACAGACAAAGAGTATTTGAAATTCCACAAGAAACTTAAAGACACTACAAAAACAGAATGTTAGGAGAAAGCAGCTAGGTATGCATCTTGATTTTCAAATTCTTCTACATCTTTCACTGTAATATGATACAATATTAAAAATTTGGTACATGAGACCAGCTCATATGATTAAAGCTTCAAAGCAGGGTATTAAGGAGAACCAATATCAGATTTCTCACCTTCTTTATTTTTAAACATTCAGTTTAAAGAGCACCTTTTCATACAACTGGAAAAATGTGTAGACTAACTGTGGAATTTCTTATGGAAAAACACTTGTAAGATGCAGCAAGAAGTGATGACACAACATTTCATGTTTTTCCACTTATAATAAAAGATAGACATTCTCAGTCTAGTTGCCAGATCTACACGCTACCTTAGAAGAAATACATTTTCCAGGAGAGGAAACTCTTGGGATCAGCAGTGACATTTTTCAAAACTGAAATAAGTTTCCGTTTTAGTTCTTCTAGGGGTCAGAAGACAACATGATTTGCAACCGAGCTTTGAAAACTCATCAGCCACACCAAAGAGCAATTGTCTAGAACTGCATGTTATCCCATTTGTTCTCTATCTCTCTGCTCGAATTTTGTATCTGAGAACAAAATAGGCAATGAGACGTAAGGAGATGAAGAAAATTCCAAGCACAATGAAGTCCAAATAAAGTTTAGCATTTTCTACATCCAATTCTTTGAGGATAGCCTCTGACTTCTGAAAATGGCAAGTGTCATCTTTGTCACAATGAAGATCTTCTCGATCCAAACCATAGATGGAAAGAATGACACCTTCAAATCCATACCTATGGAGAGGAATCATTTGCAAGGTCAAACTCAAAGCAAGCATAGATCAGCACCATCCCTAGCAAAGAAATGCCAGAAAGATATAACAACAGAATTATTATTTGATTAATATTTTATATTTTGGTTCTGTTGAGCACTCAAGGGAGTTAATAATAAATGAAATAAAGATTATAAACAGATATTGAAAACATACAGTTGAATTAATGCAAAAAAATGTTTTTTTAAAACCTCTCCAATTGAAAATAAAGCTTTTGTCTCAACAGTTGTTTTTTTTTACCCTATGGTGAGCAGAGTTGCATTTGATTTAAGAGGCTAAAAACAAGTAACTTGACCCAAAGCAGTTCAGAGGCTTTGTGCTGATCCAAGCTTTGAACTCAGGCTGTACAACTCAGGTCCAATTTCAGATATCCAGCAGATCAAACTGGCTTACTCATATCTGGACTCCATAAAGTGAAATTATAAACAGCTTTCCTGCACATTCATCTTTTTTAGAAGCATATGAATGCATGTTTGCACAGCACGTGTATCTGTTTATACATACAAATACACATAACCAAGAATAAAGATGAAAATAGCTAGCTCTGGGAAAAAGTTCCAAGAGAATAGTCTAAAAAAAATACAGCCTTTGCAGAGTTATCTTGAAAAAAAAAAAAGGAAACATCCTTCGAATGTACCTGACATAAGAGATGTAGGACATCCACTGGAGATAAGCAGGAATGGTATCAAAACTGACAAAGAAGCCTGAGAAGAGAAGAACTGGGATTGCTGTAACAGGACCAACAAATGTTGCCACCTTAAAAAACAAAACAATTTTTTAAAATTAACAAATCAAACTTTGAATAAAACTTTTATGAGAATCATATTGTTTTAGTGTTTTAAAAAAACTGTTTTAGTGACATGTGGTATGGATCGCAAAAATATAATGAGTACAGTTCAGTTCCAGCTGCCAATACATCATTCCCCAACCTTTGGCTATCCTGGGTGCAAAGAATGGAATTGGAAATCCCAAGGAAATCCCCTGGAGAACATCAGGCTAAGCCAGCCTCACCAAAGAAAGATACAGAAGATCACATAAAGCAGAAGAGACCTGAAGTGAGGTGGATGCTGCTCCAATCAGAAGTCCAAGGGACTGAGCCACAAGGGATGTCATAGTCCCCAGGGCTGCAAACAGGAGAAATCGCAGAGCATCAGAGGGCTGCGCTGTCATCCAGTACACAATGCTGCAGTAAGCCACAGGAAACATAATCTGTAGTAGACAAATAACAGAATATGGTGCTCTGTTAAGTCAAAAGCAGAGGAACGAGTTATAGCCCTATTTAACATCAAGAAAATAAAGTGAAAGAGAGAGATGGGTCTTTGTCTTTATGAGCTGAATTATATTTTTAAATTCCTGTATCTATCCACGTATATGAGAAGTCAGATACTATACTACTTTTCCTACTTCTTATCAGATGAGTTATGTCCTATTAGGATTTTTTCGGAGGAATGCTCTAGTTCAGTGATCCCCAACCTTTTTTACGCCGCGGCCCGGTACCGGCATCAGCTGGGTGCCGCGGCCCGGTACTGGCATCAGCTGGGCGCCGCCATCTTTTTTTGATGAAAAAGTGCTTCCGGTGACCTCACCGGAAGCACTTTTTCATCAAAATAGGCGGCAGCTGGTGAGCTTTCCGGTAGAAATGGCTTTCTACCGGAAAAGCTCAGAAGCACTGGCGCCACCATCTTTTTGATGAAAGCGTGCTTCCGGTGAGCTTTCTACCGGAAAAGCTCACCGGAAGCACTAGCGCCGCCATCTTTTTTTGAAACGTGCTTCCGGTGAGCTTTCTACCGGAAAAGCTCACCGGAAGCACTTTTCATAAAAAAGATGGTGGCGCCCAGCAAGCCAGCGGCCCGGTAGGACCTGTTCCGCGGACCAGTACCGGTCCGTGGACCAGTGGTTGGGGACCCCTGCTCTAGTTTATGAAATGGTTGGCACGTACATGTAGATGGGGACCACTGGAGCAGCTTCAGAAGCAGACACCAGCCTTGGGAAAAATACAGCTACTTTGATAATTTGAAGAGTGTTTTCTTTGCCCAGGCATATAGAATGAAACATAATATTTTAAATGCTCGACACATGCCTAAAGTTTTATTTATTACTTATTTCTTCAATTTATATGCAACTTGTCTCCCCGATAAGGCAACTCAGGGCAGCTTACAGATTTAACCTAATTGCAACTCAAATATAGGTGGTTTATCTTTTCCCTTAAATTTGGCACTGGAATACTGGAAACTAATTCATGAGACCATCCATCTCTGACTTAAATTTCATTTCTTGGCATAATTCTAAAATGCGATTTGGGCATCCCATTTTCCATTGTATAATAAAAAGAAAGCATTTACAACTGGTTGTACACCATATAGCATATATTTATATGCTATAATATATATCCTTTATAATAGGATGTGTAGCTGTATTAATTCATATTCCTGATAAAATGACATATTGCATTTTGCAAACCACATAAGAAAATTTCATTTGATCACTACTTTTATCTAACTTCCTGTCCTAAAATAATGATAAGGTGCAGAGAAAGATTTACCTGAAAAGGGACATCAGCCATAGTTTTAGCCAAGTAATAAGCCTTCAAGCTGTACCAATAATTCAGATGTTCTCTAAGAAATACTCCCATCTCAAGAGGAACTATATAGAAAAATAAAAGTAGCACTTGAAATACATAGAATCAAAAGTAATTCCAGAAATTAATGCTTAGATGCTGTCCTGAATATCTTACATTTGTCTTGTCATACGTAGCCTCTCCTTCATTTGAAAATGTATGATTTGAATGTGCTTATTCATTAATATATTTTATAGAAAAGCCATGACTGTTTTATTTATATGAATATATAATTCTGAAAAATGCAGATCTTCACAAATTATTTTTTCAAAAGTGTAATGCATTGTTTTAGATATTTCAGGAAATTCTTTCCCTAATATATTATGCAAGAAAATTCAGTTGTTGGAGATTTTTTTTTTAATTTTCCAGTTTTTTAAACTGCCATATATTGAACCAATAACAACCTCTATTGAATTAAGCATAATTAACCACAAAATATAAGTTAAGCAGCTGATTTCAAGCTTGGCTCTTGGAATAACTCCTGAAGAGGATATGATTACTCCAAAGATATATAAGATCAATGATTCCTGGTGGGAACCCATCCTGACTAGACTCTTTCAGAAATAGGTAAAACGTACTGGATTTTATACCTCCCCATTGGAAACAAATTATAGTACACCTAATCTTTAAGAAGGGCAACTGCCAGGAACTTGCCAATTATTGTTAGTCTGCTAGATATTTCTTCTAAGCTGTATATCAAACATCTTCTGAATAAATTAGATGTTTGGGAGGCAGGGTTTCAAAAAAGACATAGCAGGCTAGATTACTGTACCACTTTGAAGGTGCTTGTTCAGAACTATACCAGTGGGCATATAAAACAACTCTATGTTGCTTTTACTGATCCCTCTGCCTTTTATTCCATTGACAGGTATTGATTATGGGAGAAACTAGCTAGAACAGATATCAATAAGCATCTTCTTAAACTAATGATTGGATTACAGCTTGAATAAGAACAGGCCCACAAGGGTTCTTGCTAGACTCTATGTCAGGGGTGTCCAACCTTGGCAACTTTAAGACTTGTGGACTTCAACTTCCAGAATTCTGGAAGTTGAAGTCCACAAGTCTTAAAGTTGCCAAGGTTGGACACCCCTGCTCTATGTTATTGGAAAGTGGAGTTAAACAGGGCTGTTTACTTGCTCCTTTCTTATTTAACTTCCGTATTAATGATATTACAATGGTCATGAAGTCACAAAGTATTTTCTCCCTTTTATTTAATGGATGGAAAATGTCGCTATTAATGTATGCTGATGACATGGCTCTTACTTTCCATATTGAAACTGGCTTTAGCAGATTACTGACCAGCCTTGTTGTAAAAGGGAGAAAATGGAAGATAAATTATAATAAAACAAAGATACTGTAGTAGTTTTTGGCAAAAGTAAAAGTGAATACAGATGGACAAGGGCACCCACTTGACTACTGGAAGATTATTTTCTTTGAAATGATAAGTATTTGATACCCTTTATACATGATTGTACATTGTTGGTTGATCAAACAGATTGTTTGATAAACACAACTGCAGGTCTCCCATCCTCCACCTTGGAGCAGCTGTTGGGACTTTAAATAATCAAACCCTAAAGTGAAAAGACGTTTTCTCTCTTAGCTGCACAGATTTAGCAATGAAGGACAAGATTAGGTTGGAAGACTAGATCTCTTTCAGCTGCTGAATTCACTTACCTTATAGTAAACAAAAAGGATTAGGATGAAAGGTGCTAAAACCAGACTAGCTGATTAACTGGAGGAAAGGGAAATAAATGGTCAGAGAGTGGGAAGAGTTTCAGCTGATAAACAAACTTCCTTTCATTGTTCTCATGTTTGTTGGTGAAAGAGTGCTAGCCAAAGTGGTAGATTTAAGATATTTCTCCTGAATCTTGATTGGGAATCTGATTATAAGGGTTGTTTTTAACACTCTACATCAGGGGTGTTAAACTCATGTCGTCACAGCAGTATCATGTAACATATCAGGACTTCCCCCCCCTTTGCTAAACTGGGTGGGGGCGTGGCCAGCACGTGACGCATCCAGCCCGTGGGCCGTGAGTTTGACAGCCCTGCTCTACATTCTGCAGTCTAATCTGCCTACACCCAAGTCATATATAAGAAGGCAGTGATGATAATGGTGATGATAATGTATGCACCGCCGTAAGCTCAGTACAGCCTTTTTTCTATGGCCCCAAAATGCTGCTCAGCCCTTGTGCGTGTTTATGCATGTATGCATAAAACAACTACACGGAGTTTTGCTAGTATTACTGAAACCTGTTGTGGCCCACCAGACGCGGACAGTGAGGAGGTTGGGGAGAATAGGCCAATCCTGGAGTCTGGGGAAGGCTCTGACAAGTGCTCTGTGTCGGAGGCAGAGATGGGGCCAGGGCCGTCTGACAGTTATCAGCTGCCTTTGGAGTTGGAGATCAGTGTACAGAAGAACAGCTGGAGCCTGTCCCCAGTGTGCGCATGCACAGAGCTGCCAGGAGAAGGGACGGTGAATGGCCCCTCCCATAGGTAATAAACGGGAGCAAAGGGGGAGTGGTGTTTGCAGGAGACAATTAGTTCAATTCATTAGGGTGAAGATCTGTTCCTGATTTCTTGCCAGGTAATTGCTGCTATAATCAGCCTGGCAACTCTCCAAGCCTGATAAAGGTCTGTAGTTGTGAAATCTCATGAAAGACTGTTTGAGGAATTCACTGTAACCTAAACAAAAGGGATTTTATCAGAATGAGGAATCTGCTTCATAATTTTGGGAAGCCTAGGTCAGAACAAAACCATCTAATAGGTGGCTTATCAAACTATTAGCATATTGGCAACCTTCCACCACTGCTGTCATATGAACAGTTACAGCTTCTCTTGTGATTCCCTGCCAATGAAAACAAAGTCTAGGATGTTTGGGAATTGAAGTTCAGGATATTTGAGAAGCAGCTGATTAAAGAAGCCTAGTCAGCTGTGTCATACTGGTTACTCACATGTAAGGACTGTTGGCATGAGAGCAGCAAACATAAGGAACAACATTGAAAAAAAGAGGAAGCCAGAATTGCTTAGGACTTTCTTTGCTTCATTTCCAATCCCCAAATACAGCAAGCCTATCAGAAGTCCAATTCCAATGTGAGAGGTTACCCTCAGATGTGTCAGGACCTGTCAGGGAGAAAAATTACCTTTGAGCTAATAATATTTTTGACTTAGCAACTCCTATAGCATGCTAACATCTATACATATGCACACACACTGAATGACAAACAGGATGATGCCTCTGTATAGCATAGAAGTGAGGATGCAAATAATTTTGTAAAAACAATGTGATTTTTGTACTAGCCTAACCTAAGAGGCTTCTTATATGTAATGCTTCCAGTTAATGGTTCCAGTTAGTGAAAAATTAAACTATCTTCATAAATTTTCCAGTGTGAAAAAAAAAGGAATAAGTTTGCAGTAACAATCAAATGTAAGACAAAAGTGAGGGACTGGTGGGAAGACAAAAAAACAAGAAAATATACTTGGGAAGAAAATACAGGGCTGGGCAAAGATTTTTTTTTGCTACAGTTCACTTTATAATTTTAATTCCATATATTTCCAGTATTTTGTATTCATTAAGGTTGATAGGGATGTGCTAGAAGGGAGCAAAACTGAAGACCTCTGCTAAGAGCATGGATGAAGCTACAGAGGTGGTAGGTCAAAGCAGATGGGGGGGGGGCGGAAACCCCAGAGACTTAAATACTAATAATGTGTTTAGTATTATTTAAAGCATGTTATACATCCATATAAAGTTTTATATCCTTAGTTCCCTTTACATCTCTTGACTTTTGAAACATGATTAAATTATGCAACACTAAAAGAATCAAACCTATCTTTCTTTTATTTTATGCACTTAATATTAATAATATGGCTTCATAGATCAAAACAGATAACTTACAATGCACTTTTCTTTCTTATACTTAAAATCTGAGCCTTACCGAATCCCTCATTATACTGAGAAAAGTTCTTTTAAACAGAATGCAAAACTGAGTAAGACAGCTGGCTGAGAAGCTATGACAGCCTTCCATGGATGAAGAATCCTGGTGCAAAACACAAGTGGAAAAGAAATTTTTGGTTTGTATTGTTTCTCGGGTTTCAACACCAATATAAATGAACATAACTTTGATTCTACAAATTTGCTGTCTAGCATTTAAGTAAGCATTATATTAAAATCAAAATTTGGTTTGTTGCAGTTGGTTTCTATTGAAGGGCAAAATATTAAAAAAAAAATTGCTGGCTGGGTTACTTTTGGGACAGTTAAAGTCATCCACTGATTTTAAAATATATAAGCAAAATGCCAAAAAAAAAGGCCAGGAAAATAACCAAGTGCAGCCAGATCAGAGAAACATCCACAATGCTGGCAGAAAATCAGGTCAGACTAAGCTAGATCTACATTTGTACCAGCTGACGTCGCAGAAGGCAGAAAACCAATGTAAACTATTTCCAACATGCAGAATCTAAGAGAAACTCCCCCCCTTCTGGGCTGCAGCAGTGATGTTTGACCTGGATTCAGTGCACAGACAAATAATTTAGCTCGGTGAAGCATTGGCCATTGGAATGCATTGCTTACTATCAGACCTGATTTTAGTGGAACCTAAATTGAAAGAATGTCTGACATGTCTGACTCAAATTTACAGTTTTAAGAGAGAAAAATCTGTTGAATCAGATTTAAGATCTGGCCAACTAATCTTTAACTTTCTAAACAGAACTCAACCATTTGATTTGAATTTAAAACAGTTCTTTTTTGAGATATAGCTCCTTCAACAAAACTAATGAGGAACACTAAACATAGACTTCACCACTAACAATGAGTGATATATTAATCCATGCATGAGAAATTCTTTCTTAGTCTTCCTCAGACTTGATTTCTCTTCTGTTCCAGGTGAGAAAGATGTTTCAGAGAAACATGCAAATACTTTGAATAAAATACACTGCTCAAAAAAATAAAGGGAACACAAAAATAAGACATCCTAGATCTGAATGAATGAAACATTCTTATTAAATACTTTGTTCATTACATAGCTGAATGTGCTGACAACAAAATCACACAAAAATTATCAATGGAAATCAAATTTAGCAACCCATGGAGGTCTGGATTTGGAGTTACACTCAAAATTAAAGTGGAAAAAAACACTACAGGCTGATCCAACTTTGATGTAATGTCCTTAAAACATGTCAAAATGAGGCTCAGTAGTGTGTGTGGCCTCCACGTGCCTGTATGACCTCCCTACAACACCTGGGCATGCTCCTGATGAGGTGGCGGATGGTCTCCTGAGGGATCTCCTCCCACACCTGGACTAAAGCATCCCCCAACTCCTGGACAGTCTGTGGTGCAACGTGGCGTTGGTGGATGGAGCGAGACATGATATCCCAGATGTGCTCAATTGGATTCAGGTCTGGGGAACGGGCGGGCCAGTCCATAGCATCAATGCCTTCGTCTTGCAGGAACTGCTGACACACTCCAGCCACATGAGGTCTAGCATTGTCTTGCATTAGGAGGAATCCACGGCCAACCGCACCAGCATATGGTCTCACAAGGGGTCTGAGGATCTCATCTCGGTACCTAATGGCAGTCAGGCTACCTCTGGCAAGCACATGGAGGGCTGTGCGGCCCCCTAAAGAAATGCCATCCCACACCATTACTGACCCACTGCCAAACCGGTCATGCTGGAGGATGTTGCAGGCAGCAGAACATTCTCCACAGCGTCTCCAGACCCTGTCACGTCTGTCACATGTGCTCAGTGTGAACCTGCTTTCATCTGTGAAGAGCACAGGGCGCCAGTGGTAAATTTGCCAATCTTGGTGTTCTCTGGCAAATGCCGAACATCCTGCACAGTGTTGGGCTGTAAGCACAACCCCCACCTGTGGACGTCGGGCCCTCATACCACCCTCATGGAGTCTGTTTCTGACCGTTTGAGCAGCTACATGCATATTTGTGGCCCACTGGAGATCATTTTGCAGGGCTCTGGCAGTGCTCCTCCTGTCCCTCCTTGCACAAAGGCGGAGGTAGCGGTCCTGATGCTGGGTTGTTGCCCTCCTACAGCCTCCTCCACATCTCCTGATGTACTGGCCTGTTTCCTGGTAGCGCCTCCATGCTCTGCACACTACGCTGACAGACACAGCAAACCTTCTTGCCACAGCTCGCATTGATGTGCCATCCTGGATGAGCTGCACTACCTGAGCCACTTGTGTGGGTTGTAGACTCTGTCTCATGCTACCAGTAGAGTGAAAGCACCACCAGCATTCAAAAGTGACAGAAAGCCAGAAAGCATAGGAACTGAGAAGTGGTCTGTAGTCACCACCTGCAGAACCACTCCTTTATTGGGGATGTCTTGCTAACTGCCTATGCTTTCCACCTGCTGTCTATTCCATTTGCACAACAGCATGTGAAATTGATCGTCAATCAGTGTTGCTACCTAAATGGACAGCTTGATTTCACAGAAGTGTGATTGACTTGGAGTTACATTGTGTTGTTTAAGTGTTCCCTTTATTTTTATGAGCAGTGTACTTTACATGATATTAAGATTCAGCACATTAGAATTTTACACTTAAAAATAACTCGGACATTTACATCAACTATAATCTTTACCTGTCACTTCATGTTTTACCAAACTTGAATGGGCAGAAAAAAAATGAATTTAAACTCAGTATTACTATTACAGGTTGAATTTCAGACATGAACCTATTCTGGATGGACTGGAATTCCCAGTTGAAGAACAGGTTGGCAGTCTATGGATGCTCCTTTCATGCTGAACAGTCACATGATATCTATGGCCTGGGATTCTTTTTACCATACTGATTGTTAAATCAAATGCACTTCAAATTAGTAACAAGAAGAAAGATTTCAAATTAGTAACACATATCCTAGTAGTTGCAAAATTGGACTATTACAAAACATTCATTGTGAGGTCAATCTTGAACATAGTCTTAAATTGCAGATGGGCCAGAATTTGGCATTATAATGTGGGGAATTTATTTCTACAAGAAAAAGTAACACTGGTTGTTGATTGTTTTCTGAGCCCAGTTCAAAGTGCTCATGTTGGCATATAAAACTTTTTGGACAAAATTACCTGAGAAACACCCCTGCATGATGGGGTTTTTATTGTGTAACTATCTGCTGAGCCAGGTTCATTTTCTATTACAGTTTAAATAATTCAATAATAATGCTCAATAAACGGATAAAAATACCAAATCCAGTATAAACATCTGTGTTGCTATGTGATTAATCAAAATAATAATGCATTTATTAAGCTTATATGTCACACAACACCCAGCTGAAGGAAGCACTTAAAACTAAAGAACTCAAAGAGTTCTCAAAGTGGCTGACTTGATTTCCTTTACTTTGAATTACCTCCTCTGATGGTTTGTGCCATAAAAAAGGGTTAAGTTCATTTTCTCCTCCAGAGTTTCTCTTGTAATCTGAATCACACATTCCCTCTTGCACAGCTCTTACAAGCCTGCTATTCTGATCTCCATATTCACCAGATGCGACCTCCATCACTAAACAGATAGAAAAAACTATTTAATCCTACTATATAGTAGAATAAAAGCCAGATACATGAAGCATTATTCCTTGCTGTCAGGTATGCATAAAATTGTGGAGTTTGCCAACCATCAAGACAAAGTGCAGCAGGATCTACAGAATTTTCCATTTTCATCAGCATGCGAATAACGCATTGCAAAGTTGTGCCACAAACCTCAACTACCGTGTTTCTCATATAATAAGGCTGGGTCTTATTTTTTTTTGAGCCCCGAAAAAATAGCTAGGCCGTCTTTTCAGGGGTGACTTAATTCCCCCCCTTGCATCTTCGGGCGGGTGGGCAGCGATGGCTTGGATGTTAACCTCGGCGTTGGTGGGGCACTTCATATCAGGGTCAATGCAGGCAGCACCATATCCGGGTGTGCAACAAAAGTACTTCCTAACGGCAAGCCCTCCCACCATCCCCCCCCCCCCATTTCGCATGTTTTAATATAGGCCTTAATTTGGGGGGAGGGGCTTAATTTCATTTCATGCCTATAAAACATGCTGGGACTTGCTATTGGGGGAGGCCATATTGTTGGAGAAACAGGGTATTTGGGCCATACAAGGGACAGGTTGCATTGTGAAGCGGTGACTAATACCCATTGGAATGTTAAAGATAGGAAACTGAGTTCCAGCTTATGTTCCAGCTCTCTCGTGGGTGCTGCTCCGGCTGCTGCCTCCAGAAAACAAAACCTCTGTAACTGCAGAGGTCTCCTTGTACAATACTCTGCCGCAGCTTCGGAGCAAACCTGTGCCTTCCCTGCACAGGATTGCAAGAATTGAGGCTCTGAAGCCATGGAGGGAGCATTTTTGGATGTGCATCTGTGCAGGGCTCCTCTTTAAAAGGATGGTGTGCAGGAAATCTGCCCCCCCCACACACACACACAGGTAGTCCTTTCAAAGAGGAGTTTCACCACGACAAGGAGGTGGCTGAAGGGAGCGTTTGCATTGGGTTGGGTTTTCTTCACGAGAGGGATAATCTGGGGAGCGAGAGATATCATATCCCAGGATTGCAATGCTG
Source organism: Notechis scutatus (assembly GCF_049901735.1). Classification (NCBI taxonomy): domain Eukaryota; kingdom Metazoa; phylum Chordata; class Lepidosauria; order Squamata; family Elapidae; genus Notechis; species Notechis scutatus. The sequence goes on along the minus strand of NC_142013.1, from coordinate 55,420,677 downwards.
AAGGCTTGGCAGGAAAATGGGGAGGAGGATTTTTCTGCCTGTCCTCCTTTTCTCAGTCTATGCTGCCCCACACAGAGCTGATAAGAGAGCTGCAATGCCCGCTAGGGCCCAAAGAGTGCCGGGCTCAATGCCAGCAGCCTGGAGCCTGCCGCAGATGAGAGAGAGAGATCCAATGCAACCTCCAAGGGTTGGCGGCAATGTTCTCGTTCTCTCTCTCGTTCTCTCTCTCTCTCTCTCTCTCTCTCTCTCACACACACACACACACACACACACACACACACACACAAAACAGAGGTCCCTCATCCCCTGATGGCAGCCAAATCCATTCACTAACCTGCTTTCCAGCTCCGTTCTCCACTGCGTGTGTAGGGCAAGAAGCCTGTGGGACTATGGTAAAAAATATAGTTGAGATCTTCCAACTTTGCGAGTTTTTTTTTTTTCATGAGAAGTTGGAAGGTCCGAACTACAGTATTATTTTTTTTAACCATAGTCCCACAGACTTCTTGGGATATGGGTGCCTTGGAGGGTATGTGTGTGTATGAGCTAGTGGTCACAAACTAACCTTGAATGAATGTAAATTGTTCAAATGATATAATTAACATGAAAGTTTAGGGGTACAGCTACCAGTATAATCCTGAAATCTAATATGTATTCATTTGTTATGGGCATATTATAGGAGAGTTTGTGAAAAGCAGGTAACTATGCAGAGGAAACAAAGTTAAAAAACTGCAGAATTCCTGAAATTGTTTAAAATGATTTTAAAAATTAAGGCTGATCAACACATTTAAACATGGACTCTATTTCAATGTTCATGCAGAATGATAGCTTTAATAATCAAAATTACTACAAATTTTTTTTAAAGCACACTTCAGTATGGTGTTCTTTACTCCATAAGAACACTTCCAAAGTAAAATATTTGAAAAGAAATGTCATGAACATTTGACTTTCCTAATGAAATTCTATTTTCAGTATGTAAAGTTGTAAAGTATACCCATCAATTAATGTAAAGTGATTGTGGCTGCCATATCCTCTGGAATGTATGCTTATTTCCAATATGAATATCAAATTATCCCCCAAATCAAGCGTGCCTTGACCTTCTGTATTTTTAATCATAAAAGAGAAGGAAAACATTCAGCAAATACAGCTCAGTTGTATTTTACTTGCTCTTACTTTTATTTCAAAGGGTTGGTTTTTTTAAATGAACTAGATCTGGCAATTTTAGCTACCATTAGAGGATATAAGATATCAATAAATAGATACCATATAATTATATAAATATATATATATATATATATATATATATATATATATATATATATATATATATATATATACACACACACACACACACACACACACACACACACACACACATATACATATACATACACACACATACACACACACACACACACACACACACAAATTCAGTATCATTCCCAAAAGCTTGTGAAAGAAAGTGAGAACCTCCATCATTTTGCTCACCAAAATCTGCTGGATTGTGATATGTTGGACAATTTAAACCCAAATCTCTCAAATAAGGGACTAAATTTAATACTTTTCCACGGTAAATGCATTGCCCTTGGCTCAAGACGTAGAGCTGAAATAAAGAAAAACAAGAAATGATGAAGAATACTCCTGTCTAGCTTCAGAATTATGATATGCAATCTTATTACAAAAATATTATTTAAGTTAAAGGAGAGACACTGACATAGTTAAATCTCCACGATGTTAATGTACTTACTAAGAACCAATAAGATTTTACAGTATATAATATCTGTTTCCAGGTTTAACTACTGGAAGATATTTTTTGATTTTAATTTATTAATCTCTCTCCTCATATACATAAAAAGCATTTATTTTTCTCATACCCAGCCTTGTTGTACAACATTTTCATTTCAACATTTTTCTCGGGTGTAGCTTTAAATTAGCCCTAAACTTTAACTAACAAAATTATTTGTTACATATGTTAGTATGCATGCACACTAGGGCTAATTCAGATCTAATTTCTAATCCCATTTTTCTCATCACAAATTTCCTAAATACACAACGTCTTCAATTTCTCAACAATTTCCTAATTCCATTATATTATATTTAATGGCTGACAAATTTCAATATGTTAAATACTTTTTTCTTATTACAAATGGATTACTAATTTTGGTATGAATTGTTAAACTATAATTGTTAAACTTATTGGCAATCTATTCCAAAGACTTATTCACCTCACAGATATGTTTGCCCTGTCTTCACAGATCTACATTCAGTCACCTTAATGAAGAGTTATGATATGTCTGATTTATCTCAATAAACAGATTGAATGAACAGCAGTTATTGTCATCAAGCAAAGAAGTCATTCTGCTCATTTGAAGAAAACCATCCATCAAAATAAAGGATGTCTTAATTACATCTGCATAAACCTATTACATATCATATGTGGAACATAATAAAGTCCAAAGTCTGAGAAAGGTTGAGTGAGAGTTAAAAAGCTGCATGAGTGGAAATGTGGGTGAACTTAGCAATATCTCGTGTTGTATTCCTGTGTGAACTTAGCAATATCTCGTGTTTTATTCCTGTGCTAAACATTAGGACTGGTAGATCTTCAAGGTAGCACTTCTCTTTCTTGATATCTGACCAAAGCAACCCTTTCAAACCTCCTCTCCCTTATGAAATGAAACATCCTCATCAAAATGATATAGCTATTTTCACTCAGCTGCTATGGTTCTGAGATCTGATGAGCAAAGCAGATTGGCCCTGCCTAGATTTTTTTGCAAAGGCAGAATATTGCATCAAAGTGCTGCAGTGGATTTCTATGGGGCAAACCACCTTATTAAAGCAAATTACTTTAATGTTTAGGAATGATTTATATACTCCTAACAAATGCATTTACTACAATGTAAGCATTTTGAAGGAATAGCTGGCAGAGGATAACTTCTCTATACCACTCTGTTCTAACTGATTCCCAAAGAAATTCAACTGCATTGACTCATCCTTTTCTGCAGGTGACCTATTACAGGTTTCCTCTGTGAATGATTGTTAAATATGATGCTAACAAAGGATCTTTTAATAATGAGGAAAGGCCTCATTTTCAAGACCAGGATCCAAGTGGCTATGACACAGTGTGTACATATACATGTCTTTCAGCTCTATGATTCTACCTGATCGAAAAGTTCAAAGAGTTTGGCACTGGGCTGATGGATAGTGCAGATGATGGACCGGCCACCCTGGGCTAAAGCCTTCATGAGGGAGACAACTTGAAAGCAAGATGCACTGTCCAGGCCACTATGGAAAAAATGAAGAAAACACAGTTTGTCCACTTTGTTCTTTTCATATCCAAAACTGATCTTGGAATGAGAAGTTTGAATGAAAGGCAATTTTTACTTATTCCCCCCCACACACACACATTTTAGCTTGTCCTTTACAAGGTTGCTAATACCATATTCTGTGCACCAAAATGTAGCCTTGATTACATCATTTATCAGTGATGTTTATGCTTATTATATATTATTATGCTTATCACATATTATCACGAATCATCACAAAATCTCCAGAACTGTAAAGCCTACAAACTTGAAATTTAGCACATATGTTCCTCTTGATTTCTAGCAAAGGTGGTATTCAGCAGGTTCTGACCAGTTCTGGAGAACCGGTAGAAGAAATTTTGAATAGCTTGGAGAACTGGCAAATACCACTTTTGACTGGAGATTTTACAGTATCCTTCCCCTGCCACGCCCACCAAGCCACGCCCACAGAACCAGTAGTAAAAAAAAATTGAATCCCACCACTGACTTCTAGGTGCTCACTAAGAAAGGATTTTTCGAAATGACCACCAGAGCTTTAGTATTTCGTATATTATTATTAACAGGCTCTGATGCTAAGGAGTTCTACTCCCCCTCCCCACTTGAAAAGAAATCTGTTCCAAATGCAAAACACAAGCAGAGGAGAGGAGTTTCAGTTTCAGAGCACCAACCAGATTTAGTACGGAACAGTTGAGCTAAGCCACACCCAGACTCCTTGCTGTCTCCTTGCTCACACAGCAAATACTGCTTCAGTTTCCAAACAGCCCTCAATCCTCTCACAGACTGACAGTATAATAGCCAGATGAATACCGATGGATGCTGGTCGGCAGAGGCAGAATTGTTTTCCCTTATTTTCCTCCCCCAAAGCTAAGCCCGACCACATGGTTTTGTAGCGAAGCACGGGAATCGAGCTAGTAATATTATATGTGATACATTTTCACATATCTCAGCACATTCTATGTTGGAGTGTCATGAACCCAGAGCAAATTAACCTCTCATTTTGGGAGGTTTTGAAAGGGCTGGCATGTATTCAATTAATCAAAGTTATTTGATAGGAAAGTACTTTTGAGATATTTGAAAAACAGAAATACAGAAAATTCACATGATTCATTTTGTAAAGCAAAAATTATTCAATAAAAACGATGGCCAAGCCTGTAATTATTACAATGCTTCCAGCAACCTCTAGATCACACTAGATTGGGTGCTACCTACTATCTCTGCTTATGCTGGTCCTTTTTGTAGAGGAGAAGCAAAGTCTGGACTATAGCTACCAACATTTTTATTTCCTTGTTTTTTACATTTATTGGGTGCCCTGAGAGCTTCTTGAAAATGTAGGTTTCCCCTTTGCTTTAGAGTTTGTTGCATGGTCGTTTTTTCTATTTTAAAATAGGGAGATTGGCAAGTGACAAGAATATGTCCATGAACCTCCTTGTATTCTCAGTGCCAAATAGTTCGTTGTTGTTGCATCTGCTGTTGTTATTACTAGGGTTGTTTAAAAAAAAACTTGGGACCAACTCATGAAGCCATGGTGATCAATGAATATAGGCTAGCATTTCACAATCCACATACACTGCACTTAATGAAGAGATAAAGGATATATTAACCCAGTAATACATACTGACATTGTAGTTATCTGATAGGAAGGCAAGATTTTATTTTCAAATAATCACTATAAGTGGATAGAGATGCAAACAATTGCAGAGTGTATTCTGAAATATATGGATGTTTCTAGCCTAAGGACTAGCTGTTGCTTGGGAGGACCAGCTATCCTGTAATTTAACCTTTTAAAAATGAAATCTAGTTTCTTTCTTTTTTTCTTAACCATCCAACTACTTATTCTCCTTTACTTTCTCATTCTTTCTTCTTTTTCCCCTTTCTTTCATGCTGTAGCTATTCTACTTTGTCCCATCTCCATCCTGTTTTCCCATTTTGTTTTTGACACCTGCAAGGAAGTGTCTGTTCCTGTGTATGAGAGTTATTTATGTTTGACAGAATGAAAGCTAACATATAAAGATGGAAATCCGTGAATTTTATAACTCAAGTATCTTGTTTTACAGATAATTGAACAATATTGATGATTAATTAAATGCATAGGATTAAGTATGTCAATTTGGTCTTTGATTTTAGCATCAAAATATTTTTTATTTGATTCTGATTTACATGCACATATTTATTGGACTTATTTAGGCAAGTTTCCAGTATTGGTTTCATCTGGTGTTGACAATCCTAGGTTGACAAGGTGAGGAAGTTGAGCATTAAACCAAATTTTTATCTGTATTTTAGTATGTTTTTCTTATCCTCCCTTTGGAGGGAAAGAACGTCTTAAATTCAGGATTATATTCAACTTGATAAAATACATAAATGCACAAAGTGAATTTCCATAGTCAAAGGTCTCTTTTTTCTTTAAATAGATCTGTTTAAAATTTAAAATTAAAACATCAAGAGAATACTTTTAACTTTTTAATACTTTAATATTAAAAATAATAAATGGTTTAAAGCGTATTTGTAATAATTGTCAGCCTTTCACTCGAGAACACAAATTACCTGGTAGGTTCATCAAAAAACATAACTGGTGGGTTGTTCACTAATTCCAAAGCAATCGCAAGACGCTTTCTCTGCCCTCCTGAAAGGCTTCCAGTACGAGTACTGGCACACGACAGCAAACCCAAAGCTGTCAGGATCTCATTCACCTGCGAAGAGGAACAACATAAGGGAAACTTCGGTAATAATTTCTGTAATTGTATTCATATTACAATAGTGATCTCTGAAAACATAAATATCTGAAACTAGGGAAGTGGATAGGTAAATATTTTATTAAAAAATCTAATATGCCAGCTCTAAAGTATTAGGAAGCATATTGTTTAATATTTAGTTAAACATAGTTCAACAGTTTGGAAGTTGCTATTTCTAATTATTGTTAAGGTCGTAAGGAAACAAGACTAAGTAGTCATTGTGGATGAAAACTATGACCCTATTCTACTATTATCCATGTATTATACACTCTGCTAAGGATCTATTTTACATTTATTACAGGCCCCTTTCTCATTTCTCATTTAAAAACCGGATGAAAGATTGGGATTACCAAATTTGGACTGCAAAAATGAATGTCAGAATTTCAGCAAAGCGCCTTTGTATTCCTTTACTTCCATCTTTATCGGCTGAGATATAGTTTAGTCCATGCACATCTTCCACAAATATCCATTTAATTTCTTTCTAAGTAAGTATGTCTGGATCTTCAGCATCTCTCCTAATTTTATCACATAACAACCACCCTACTGAGTCAATTAGGCTGAAAGAGAGTGATGGCCTAAAGTTGCCCACTGAGTTTGATAAATGATAAACTTTGGCTCTCCTGATCTCTTATCACTATACCAGACAGGCTCTCAGGTGAAAAGCATATTTTACCACCAGCTCAAATCCTAAGATCCAGCTGAGAACTCAAATTTCATGTTCAATGAAGAGTTCTCTGTCATTGCACAAATTCTTCTATATGTACATTTCCCATATTTCTTCCATTCAGTCTTTTCAACCTACTGATTTGAATTACATAAGTTCTATGCAAACTGGATATCATTTGCATTCAACATTTCATAAATCTGGTCAAAAAAAGAAAAAAAATATTCTATAAAATCTTCTAAATATACTACTTTTACATGTACAAATAATACTTTCAGATATAAAAAGCATATTGTGTTTTCTTCTAAAAGAAAATAAGTATCACATTTTAAGTCGGAATACAGTAATATACATACCATTTCTCTCCTGCCTTCATCTTTTTCTTGAAGTTTCAGATGGGCAGACACCTGAAATAGTAGAATATTATACTTATTAAGTCAATTTATTTGGGGGGAGGATGTCAGCCATGCAAAGTAACTTACCCAATTCCCATAATACAGTATAGGTCTTTTGAAACTAATGTAGCCGCTTATTTAAAATACATAGCTACCGTGTTTCTCATATAATAAGGCCGGGTCTTATTTTTTTTTGAGCCCCGAAAAAATGGCTAGGCCGTCTTTTCGGGGTGACTTAATTCCCCCCTTGCATCGGGCAGGCGGGCAGTGACGGCTTGGATGTTGACCTCGGCATTGGTGGGGCACTTCATATTGGAGTCAACGCAGGCAGCCCCATATCCGGTGTGCAACAAAAGTACTTCCTAACGGCAAGCCCCCACCATTCCCCCCATTTCGCATGTTTTAATATAGGCCTTAATTTGGGGGGAGGGGCTTAATTTCATTTCATGCCTATAAAACATGCTGGGACTTCCTATTGGGGAAGGCCGTATTGTTGGAGAAACAGGGTATTACTGTATAGAAGCCAGGAAATAAATCCTTAAGAGATGAAATATTATCAATAGTTTCAGTTAGGATCAATATTTGTTAGAGTAATGTGAGAAGCTTGCAGGTTGCCAGATCTGCCATCACATCGCTTCAGCCCTGCTTTGCTTCAATGGCATCCTGCCATAAAAGTGGGGAAGGGAGTAGTAAGGGGATATAGGGAAGGGGAATGACAGGATGACAGGAACCAGAGATGTCAGCCCGGAACAGAGCCTGGCCGATCCAAAGACACAAGCCAAAGCAGAATGTGAACACCCACCAAAGAGGTGCCAAACTTTAGGACTGTTACTGAAACACCCAGTTTGAATGCCATTGGACATTGACGAAAGGACGAAGGGGACCAAGGGCCCAGGAGACGGGAAAAGCACTGGGTTTACAAGGGGAATATTCAGATCTGGCCTTGCTTATACTGTAACACCTTTTGGCTTTATTAAAAGTATATATGTCCTTATAAATGGAGTGGAGGGTCTTTCTCTCTTAAATGCCCAAGCTGGCCTGACACAGATGTTCATGAGGAGGGAAAAAAAATCCATCTTTATCTGAACCATCTCTTCAAGAAACTACTTGGAAACATTTGATCTGAAGATTACACTTTTGTTATTATAATTCTGCTTAGAAAAATAATATTTTCCAAAGCTGTGAATGTATTTATGTATACTACACCACCACCACCAAATATTTTATTTGATTCTGTTGCAGTTCAAGAGAGCTAATCACATAGTTCAAGACCTGCAAGTTTTGGTATATTTTTAAGGTTGGGATACACATATCTTTGTAAGATTTATCTGTTCATTTCAGCATCTGTAACACAATGCTCAAAAAGACCAGATTTTAATTTCAAATTGAATGCTTGCTTAGAAAGGACATATTTGATCAACAATATAGAATCAAGTAATTTTGATTATTTCTGAGACTCCCAGCACGACAGAGAAAATGACGAAGAATTGGATATGCATAGAATACCATGAAAATAGACTGGCTGAAAAATACTCCAAAGTCACAATGAAACACAATGGCTATTTAATACTAGCCACATGCAATGAAAGCAACACCCTTTCTCTTGTCTTTCAAATATAAACAAAATGGATAAACTCATCTTTAGTGTTATAAATATGGGAGAAATAGGATTTTAGCATACAGTGAAATAGAATAGTACAGATAGTGGTAATCTGCCTTGAATGTACTGATTTGGGGCAGCATATAAAAGCTTTAAAATATGCAAGTAAATAGCAGGATTCCAGTTGTTTCTGTATTCACTCTCTGTGAAAGTCCAGATTTTGTGATTTATAATATAGCTTCATAAAAAGTTTTTTGAAACTTGTTCTAGCTCATATATTCCTTTCTTCCAACAAAACTCTGTATATAGCTTACCATTTTATCCTTTCCTCCCTCCCTCCCTCTTTCTTTCTTTTTTCTAATACAAGATTTATCTTCCTGTGAATTGGGGCAGTAATTATATTGTCCATAATTCCTCTTAGCCCTTTTCATGTATGCATCTTATTTCTTTTCATGTTCTTTGATGCGCAATAATTACGGCATAACCCAGGAAGAAGCTGATTCAGAAAAATGAGAACTGTATGTTGTATAGATGTGGTTGCTATTATTAATAACCATACCATCATAGCTTCCTGGACAGTAAGATGTGGAAGCAGCATGTCATCTTGCATAATGTAACAAGACACTTTGCGGAAAGAACGCAAATCACGATGTTGCCCGTTGATGAGAATTTCTCCTTTCATCCCAGTCTCTCTGAAAGCAAGAGAAGAAACAGGCTATTTTTTCCCCATGCCTTTAGATCAGATTAATCAGGCAAACCTGCACATTCAGGTTTTTCACAGTACAAGAGTCAGTTCTTTTTTAGCATCTGCTAGTAAGTATGAAGTGTGAAATAATTATTATCAGAGTCTGAGTCTACAGTTTAAGGGTCATTATGGAAAAGCCCTCCATTCACAAATTATATTTATCAAGTTTGCACAAATGCAACTATCATATGCAAACTAACTCTCCTAATAGCACACAGTGTTGGGTTCACATCTCTGAAGTTCCTGAAAGACTAATACATTTAGGCTGAAAATACCTTCATAATTAAAAGTTAAGTGTATTAAGCCAGAGTTCCCCAACCTTTCCGCCTTTGCTGCAAACAGAGCATGCCTGCATGTACTCACCCATTGCTCACACAAGTGGGGATGTGCGCGCGCACACACACACACACACACACACACACACACAAACAACACATATACTTGCCCATTTCCACAGCCCGGTTACAAACAAGCTCAGTGCCCATTAGTGGGTTGCAGCCCAGAGGTTGGCAACCCCTGTATTAAGCTTCATGGCCAAGAATGGATAATATTTTTTTCCGTATAATTGTTAGAATGGCAGTTTGTGTTGCAAAGGCTGTCCGACAGATCAGAGCTAGGGAGGAGATGCCAGATCAAGTGCTCCTAGAAAGTAAATCATCGCAGAGGAAGTGTCCAAACTGCTTATTTAAAGCAAGAGGTGAAGACCTCCAATCTTTCACCCTGATTCCAGCTATTACACCTCTGGGTTTTTCTTTTTTACACAGAAACCATTGTTAATATTTAAAGCTGACGAAGAAATGCAGCTTGTCCATTAAACATAAATTACCTATATTTTCAAATATATTGTTTTCTCACACAGTAACATCTCGGCAACACACTTAACATCTTGAGAATATTGGTCATAAAAAGATGCCGGTGTTTGTATACTTCCTCACCTGTATCCTGCCAGAAGATTCATAAGTGTCGACTTCCCAGCTCCAGAAGGACCCATAATTGCCACCAGTTCGCCACTACTAAACTTCCCAGAAATTCCTTTCAGCAAAGTCTTGAAACCTATAAAAATGAAAAGGAGGGAGAGAGAGCGCTAAAATTTAGAAAACATGTGTTTCTAAAATAGGTAGGCACCTTGTTAAAGCCATAGACCAGCTCAAAAACAAACCAAACATACAAAAACAGAGTAAAGAAAGCAAGTAAAAGACCACAATGAAACCCATTAATTACAAAACTGGTGTAGTCAAGGTGCAATCCATTTTACAAAACCTAGCTATTTTAATAGGAATAAAATCTTAAACATGTTAAAATAAATAAAATGACATTGATCAGACAGTAGTAGTAATTGTAAATAATATTAGTTATATTTTTTCTTGGCTAATACACCACATTTTTGGACTATAAGATGCACATTAGCTTTAGAGGAGGAAAACAAGAAAAAAAAAATCTGCCTCTGCCTCCCAGCATCCATCTCGTATTCATCTGGCTAGCGTTCTTGCAGCAAACAGAAAACAGCCTAGTCAGCTTCAGCACATTATCGCGGCCTCAGCATATGGATTGTCAGGGCTCCGTGCCATTACGCCTACCACTTGAGCTGAGCTGCTGCCACCGCCGGGGAACGCTGGAGCCTTCGCTGCTGACCAGCTGATTGGTGATTGGATTTGCCTCCTGGAATACCACCAACCAGCTGCTCTAGGCGCTGGGGATCACCACCACTCATTCGCTGCTGCCCATTCATTGCTGCCCGTTTGCCGTCGCCGCAGTACATTCACCACAGCCCGTTGGCCCATTCACCACTGCTGTGGCTCGTTTGCCACTGCCGTGGCCTGTTCTCCGCAGCCCATTCTCCATGGCCCGTTCGCTGCTGTCCATTCGCCAAAGGCCATTCACTGCTGCTGTGGCCTGTTCGCCACAGCCCATTGCCCATTCACCACTATTGCTGCCCATTTGCCATGGCCCGTTTGCCATGGCCATGACCCATTTGCCACAGCCCATTACCCATTCACCACCACTGTGGCCCATTCTCTGCAGCCCGTTTGCTGCTGCCGTGGCCTGTTCTCTGAAGCCCGTTCTCCACCGCTGCCATGGGTTTGCTGTGGGCTGTTCACTGCCGCTGCAGGCTCTTCGCTGCTACCATGGGCTGCTTGCTGCTGCTGCGGGCTCTTCACTGCTGCTTCAGGATGTTTGCCACGGCCCGTTCACCACAGGCCATTCTCCATCAATTGCCATGATCAGTGGCGAATGGTCGGCAGTGATGGTGATAGGCGGTGATGCAGCGGTGATCCTGGCTACCTACAACAGCTGATCGGCACTGCACACACACACACACACCCCACAATATTCGCTCTATAAGATGCACAGACATTTCCATCTACTTTTTTTTGGGGGGGAAGTGCACCTTATAGTCTGAAAAATACAGTAAACATAGATAGAGAGAGACTATATATATATATATATATATATATATATATATATATATATATATATATATTATATGTATATGTATATATATGTATGTATATGTATATGTTATATGTGTGTGTGTGTGTGTTGTGTGTGTATCCATCTCCTGAATTATAGTTCGGGAAAAGACCTGAACATACCTTGACCTACATACCTGTACCCATGAAAATCTACAAACACACACACACACACACACACACACACATAGTGTTCTTATGCTTGATTTTAAGTTAGTTTTATGATTATATGCCACCAAGAGCCACTTATATGAGAGAGAGACTGTAGAATTTGAACAAATTAATTAATCTGATCTAGATATCCTGGAAATCTGATTACCTGGATGTCATTAACTGCAACCAGGCATTTTTGTAGTGGCTTTGGAACTCCTTTACCACCATGATAAAAGTCTTTGTGCATGTTTTTTCTAATATTTTTCTATGATTTTCTAATAAGTTTGTATCAGCTCTAGACTGGTTAAAACAATCTTTCAGTTGTTACAGAAAAAGTTTTTTATTGTAGGCCTAAACATTATGGTGGTCTAGATCAGGGGTGTCAAACTTGATTTCATTGAGGGCCACATAAGGTTTGTGTTTGACCTCGAGGGCGGGGCGGGGCCAGGGGCATGGCCAGTCCTAGAGGGAGACAGAGATAAGCGCACCTTGCCTCCCCACAGCTCTAATTCTTAAAATTTGGGCACGCTGGGGGAATCGGTGCCTGAAGTGAGAGGAGAGCGCGGGCTGAATGGGCGGGGAAAGAGTACTGGACTTTCAGCACTTGTGCGAGGAACCCGGGAACTTAAGCAGCAGCAGCATGTTGCATGCCTCAACAAGCCAGCTGGTGGCCACTGGGGTCTGCAACCAGAGTATATTTTGTCAGCCCAAGGTGGGCGGGAGAGGCTTGGAATGGTATGTAGGAAATCGTCCTGTCTCTGCAGCATCAGCCCACCTGCACCATCCCACCTTGCCATGAGTGACGTTGAATTGGCCATGCCCACTCAGTCATATGACATCCCCCAGCCACACCCACCCAACCAGTCACTAGGAAGAACCAGTTGTTAAATTACTTGAATCCCACCACTGTGTAATTTGATGGAAAAATGTAAAAGGAAAAGGATATGGAATAAATGAGAATATTTGTTTCTGGTAAACACGTTTTTGCATAATCAGTTTTGTAGTACAACAGTAATAGAGTAAGTCCCCCAAGAATTACAGTCTATCATTAAGGAAGAAAAATATTGAGATGAAGAAAATACAGAGAAGAATGAGTTGAAAACCAATTTTTGTGTACTTGAAGATTTAGGAGATTTCTAAAGTGATTTTAGAAAGCTGGATGGCATTTATCAGACAGCATGCTGTGACAGAATTATTTTCTTTTTCATTGTTTTGCATCATTACATTTTCCCTGCCTCTTAATCACAAAGCAAAGTTAGCTGAACAAGCTAAAAAGAAGCACCAGCCCATTGGCTAATAACTGCAAAAGGCACAATCTGCCAGGTTGTCAGAGAGACAGCGCCTTATTTCTTTCAGCAATCAAAATTGTTTGGGAAGTGCAAAACATAAGCATGTAAATATTCCTACTACCACAAAGATATTAACTTCAACACCAATAAACAAACTTGGATGATGATTATTTAGAAGCTTCCTTGATAATTTTAGCAAAGGTTGCATTTTAATTTGGTGAATAGATTCATGTAATGAATACAATAAAGTATCTAGATCTTGAATAGGCATAAAGGCGTTTATATTTAGGATTGTGTATGTGTGCTGTTGGAAGGAAAATCTATCTGGTTCAGTTCCAAGCTGGGTGAAAGACTCTGGAAACATGGAGGTTAACTGGAAAGGAAGTTTATTGAACAGAACCACAAAGATTGTGTGTAGTTCTGGGTCAGCTGAACAACAGGTTGAATGAGTGGATGGATCTTTATAGGTTTCCTGTGACCTTGAAGTTTGCATTGTTCTGGTGTTGTGCAATGAAGGGGCTTGTGTTCTGAAAGGGTGTTGGGCAATTCCTAATTGTGGCTAATGGCTTTTGTCCTGTGTTGGATCTTGGGTGAGGGGCTGCTTCTAATCTACCATTTTGCCTTTGTTAGCTGTCAAACTTTGCTGCACGGAGTTTTGAAATATCCTGTCTTGAATAGGCCTCTGCTGGCAGTATTTGCTTTGCTTATGAATAGTGCCATCTATATAGTTGGCTTCTTCTTTCAATAAGTTCTTTATCTCCTTAAGTGCTAGCACTTCAAATAAAAAAGCAGAAACAAAGAATGATTTCCAGATAGCTTCCAAATCTCAAATGTTCTCGATTTACAATAGTTCATTTGGTGACCATTCAAAGTTACAATGGCCCTGGAAAAAGTTAGTTATGACTATTTTTCACACTTACAATTGTTGCAGCATCCCCATGGATTTATATTTGGGTGCTGGCTCACATGTATGACAGTCGCAGTGTTCCAGGGTCATATGGTTATCTTTTGCGTTCTTCCTGGGAAGCCAGATTTACTTAATAACCTTGTTACTAATTTAATAACTGTAGTGATTCACTTAACAACTATGGCAAAAAATAATTGTAAAATGGGGCAAAGTTCATTTAACAAATGTCTCACTTAACAACAGAGATTTTTGGGCTCAATTGTGATAATAACTCGAGGACTATTTATAAAAAGGGGAAAAAACTCAACCCATCCTTCAGCTTCACACCCCATCCAAGACAACATTCCAAAGTTTGTTCACCTTTATTTTGCCCACTTTGTGAATAGATTATCTTTGAATCAGTCCAAATCACATTTTAAAGAATCTGCTCCCCGTTCCACAAACTTTCCCCAGAATCTATTGACAATTTGAAGCATATACGTGTACAGGCAGAGCTCCAATATGAATTCTGAGTTAGAATGTTTGGACAAGATTTTATCCCTGCAGTACCAACTGCATGATCTCTTAGAGCTCCTTTTCTCAGCCAGTGACTGGATAAACCTTCAGCAAAATTTATTCTTTGGGTTTCTCTATTTTCATTATTCATTAGCACTATAATGGATAAACTGCAAACATTTTACACAAATCTCGCGAGCTATACTTAATGCCTTATCGTTGGCAGAGGAACTGAATTATTTTGCTTGCTTTGGAGACATCAGAAATAGATAAAACACAACTACCAGCCCATTGTAGCCCCCACCTCATGGTGGAGGAACAGGAGGTGAGGAGCATTCTGAGGGCTGTGGACCCTAGAAAGGCTGCCGGTCCTGACGGTATCTCGGGCCGAGTGCTTAAAGACTGTGCTGATCAGTTGGCTGGAGTCTTTACCAGGATCTTCAATCGGTCTATATCCCAGTCCACTATTCCATCTTGTTTGAAGGTTTCCACCATTGTTCTGCTGCCAAAGAAGTTCCCTATCAATAACCTCAACGATTACAGACCAGTTGCACTCACTCCTATCATCATGAAGTGCTTTGAGAAACTGGTCTGCCGGCACATCATTTCTGGTCTTCCGCATACATTTGATAAACACCAGTTTGCATACAGAACAAATAGATCTACAGAGGATGCTATAGCCATCACTCTTCACACTGCTCTGACTCATCTAGAACAGCGGGAAGGCTACGTGGGGATGCTTTTTGTGGATTTTAGTTCTGCGTTTAACACAATTCTTCCACATAGACTAGCATCTAAACTTCTGGACCTTGGGCTTTCTAATTCAATTTGCCTTTGGATTATGGATTTCCTGTCTGGCCACTCACAGAGGGTCAGACTAGATAATCATACCTCTTCAGCCCTTATTCTTAACACTGGTACACCACAGGGTTGCATGTTGAGTCCCTTACTCTATGTGCATAACTGCATTCCCACTCACGCAAGTCATAATATTGCTAAATTTGCAGATGATACAACAGTGGTGGGACTTATCTCCGGGGAGGATGAGTCTGCCTACCGAGATGAGGTGGACCGGTTGCTTTCGTGGTGTGGAGACAACAACTTGGTCCTCAACACCAATCAGACCAAGGAGCTTATAGTGGATTATAGAAAGAACAGATCGGACATCCAGCCCTTGCTTATCAATGGAGACCGAGTGGAGCAAGTGGCCAGTTTTAAGTTTATGGGTGTTACCCTAAAAGAGGACTTGACCTGGGGTGTCCACATTGCAGCCCTGGTCAAAAGGGCCCAGCAGAGATTATACTACCTGAGGCTTCTCAGAAAACAACAACTGAATGAAAAACTGCTGGTGACCTTCTACCGCTGCACCATAGAGAGCATTTTAACATACTGCACCACTGTATGGTTTGCCAATTGCACAGTGGCAGATAGGACTGCACTTCAGAGGGTTGTCATTGCCCAAAGGATCATTGGTTGCCTTCTCCCCTCTTTGGAAGAGCTTTATAGCTCCCGCTGCCTTAAGAAAGTTTAAAACATTCTCAAAGATCCATCTCATCCTGGGAAAACATTTTTTGAACTATTGCCATCTTGCAGACGGTACAGAATAATAAAAACAAGGACAAATAGGCTGAAAAACAGCTTCTATCCCAGGGCAGTAGCTCTTTTGAATTCTGCTGTATAGTGCAGTGTTGGTGTGGTGTCGGGGGTTTCCGGTTCAATGTGTGGAGGGTGACTGATGTGTGTTTGTGTTTATTTTCATGGTCATGGTCATGATGTGCACTGAAGATGGTGTTTGATTTCGTTGTACGATGTGCAATGACAATAAAGTAAACTAAACTTATTTATAGTCATTCATAAAGGATGCTTCCTAAAATAGAATGGATCTGTTCTGGATTAAGTGAATTTTAAAAAAATCAATAAAACATGCCTTTTGCTTCTCATTTGGTATCACACTGTTCTCTTCCTTTCTTATATTTGATATAAACATTTGGAGAAATGCTTTATCTGCCTATTGTTTTCCATGTGTTTGCCTTTCTGTCTAGTTTGCAGTCACTTTTTAATTACAGTCAACAAGTATGCTACCCTTTATAATGCTAAGTATCTAAGGCGGGGGTATTAATTTTGGAATGAAAAGTTCTCATAATACTTGTCCAACCCAAATTATGTTTGAATTCCTACATCAAGGTTACGTTAAGCTTGTTGATACAGGCCTTTCCCTAAAGGAATGGATCAACTACAACCTCCGGGAAGTCCCATGTGGCTGCTCCAAGGCTTTCCCAGGGTTGTGCTACACACACTCACATGCACCATGGCTTGGTTTGGCATCAGTACAAATCTTGGTTCTGCAAATGCAACAGAGGAAAACCTCAGCACATTTTTACTTTTATAGAGAGATTCTTAGTGTACTTCCAAAATAATTTTCAAAACATAGCTGAAATGATTTTGGGAGCCCTTATAGTATATGAACAAGATGTCCCTATTTGTCTTTATAAATACACTAGCTCGATACCCATGCTTCGCTACGAAACTATGTGGTTGGGCTTAGTTTTGGGGGAGGAAAATAAGAGGGGAAAAAATCTGCCTCTGCCTACTAGCATCCATCGGTATTCATCTGGCTAGCGTCCTGTCAATGTGTGAGAGAGTTGAGGGGTGTTTGGATACCGAAACAGTATTTGCTATGTGAGCAAGAAGGAGACAGCATGGCTTAACTCAACTGTTCTGTACTAAAGCTGGTTGCTGCTGTGAAACTGAAACTGAAACTCCTCTCCTCTGCTTGTTTTGCATTTGGAAGAGATTTACTTTCAGGTGGGGAGGAGGAGAAGAACGAACATGTGTGTGTGTGTGTGTGTGTGTGTGTGTGTATGTATGTATGTATGTATGTATGTATGTATGTATATAAAATTTCATTTGGTGGGTTTGCAGAGCTGGTCTAACAGTATGAAGCATCTTATACCATGCTGCTGTATTAAGCTTCTGCATCATTGCTGTAATGTACCATACAAGTGTATTTGCACATCCGTTTTAAAAGGAGAGCATATAAAAAACTTATCAAATTGGATTTTCTTAAGTAGTACTGCAGGCCAGAGGGATTTAAAACCCTGTGACATAGGTTATCCCTCTGGAAATGGGTGAAAGGTCTTATAAAAGTCTACCATGCAAGCTGACTAATACTAAAACTGCTCTTTGTAATCTAAAATACTCAGACACAAATAGCAATAGTGTTTAAACTAATATACCACTTCATAGT
This sequence comes from Notechis scutatus, assembly GCF_049901735.1. Lineage (NCBI taxonomy): Eukaryota > Metazoa > Chordata > Lepidosauria > Squamata > Elapidae > Notechis > Notechis scutatus. The sequence continues at coordinate 55,402,683 of NC_142013.1, read as the reverse complement.
GCTTTATAGCATTTTCTAAGCAGTTTATAGAGTCAGTATATTGTCCCCAAAAATCTGGGTCTTCATTTTACCGACCTGAGAAGGACGGATGTCTGAGTCAACATTGAGCCGGTTAGGATTGAACTCCTGGCAGTGGGCAGAATTAGCCTACAGTGCAGCATTCTAAGCACTGTGCCACCATGGCTTGCAGCACTTATTAGTAAACATATATTTTAAATACCTGGACTCTTTGCTGTATCGAGCTGAATATTCATTGGACTGTGTTGACCCACATATTTTATATTGGCATCACAAGTATATTTGGCAATATCTGATCCTTTCAGATCTTTATTGCTTGCAATGGACTTCATCAAGAATCAAAGAGTTTAGAAATGGCTGAGGATTCCACCAAAGAGCCATTGCCTGAGAAAATAAGCTACATTAGTACAGATCACAAAACTCACATAAGGGCCATATCGTACCTGAAAAAAAATACCAAAGTCTTTTCTCTACCATCAAGTACCATCAGTAACACCTTTACCTAATTTGCTGGCTGAGAATTCTGGTAACTAGACTCCAAACATACCTAGAAGGCATTGGGTTAAAGTAAATTGCAGTATCAATATCATTCTGTATAGTGAACGGATAAGAGAAAAACTGCCATTTTGATTATTTGCAATCTACTCGCACAGCTGACAAAGACAAAAAGCTATACATAAAATATATCTACCATTAATCAGTGTACAAAGTACGAGATGCTTTCTGAATATTTCTTACATGTATGATTGTCTCTTGTGCTAAGTTTCCAACACAGGTAATAAGTGTTATGTCATCATATCTCTGAGAAAAGAAAATATACAGCCATTTCAAAACAGAAGTTAAATTGCAGACACTATAAATAAAATTTATGACAAAGCACCATCATTTCACAACAAAGATTTGTATTGTGTTCAGCCAGTTGGTTATTCAAGTGCTAAATGTTAGTCATGGGTGCAGTCATACAAGACAAATTGGAAGACACTGCAACATCTTTAACACCTGGTAAGCTAAGAAATTGGTGGAAACTATATGGCTAAAGGAGGTAGATCCCATATATAAAAAAGGAAGGACTTCTTTCATAAGTCTTATACTGATCTAATTAACCAGTTTCAATCTCTATGAGCCAATTTACAATTGATTAGCTAAACTCACAACTAAAGAATACTATCATCCTCTGCAGCATTTATTAGTGAACATATATTTCAAATTCTCATTTTTCATGCTATCAAAAAAAATTTAAGCACCCTTTGAAGACAAAATCAAAGAATTAATGTCTCCAAGAAAAAAACAACCCGCAAACACATCAAAATTAGTGTTAGGTATAAAATAAAATCTTAATTTAATTATCTAACATAGACTACAACTGCTACAAGATTGCTGTGATAAAACAGATTAGAGTAAGATTGCAAACACTGGTTCTTAAAGTCTTTATTACTATAGTATACATTATGACAAAATGGAATTTTAGAGAGTAAGACAGAACTTATAGATAGAAAGTTGAAACAGAACTAGATAATCTGGCTCCACTGGAACTGAGAGAGAAGGATATCATTTAAAAACCTAGAGCAATCCCAGAGGTTTCTGATGAAGCTATTAGAAAAAGGGTCATTAAAGTCTTGGCAATTATTTGGATTTGGAAGAGGATGATATAGAGGCAGAAACTGTGAGAAACACCCCAAGGGAAGTTTTGATGTACTTTGTCAGAAATAAAAAAAGCATTCAAATTTTGCAGCAGCATTTTAATACAAGATTGACTAGTGATAATACATATATAACTATCTTTAAAAATTCCTATCTATCAGAATTTTATGTAAGAGAAAAGAGGGTTTTTTAAAAAATTGAAATATTAAAGTAGAAGAGGATCCCATTTCAATTGGACAAACAGGAAGGTGTGATTTTTACTTTTAAACAGCAGGGATTTTGACTGAATTCTGTATAGAAGGTGAGATAATTTCTAGAAAAATTCAAAGAAAATTTACAGGAGATTCAAATTGACCTCAATCAGATTCAAAAAAAAATGCAACAGATGTAAATGGAAACTGAAAGAAATAATACTGAAATAGGTACTTTATGGATAATTTTTTCAAAACGTTTTGCATGAACATTGATTAGTTGCTTAACATCAAGTATAAACAGAGCAAATTCTCCTCAAAAGGGGGTTAAAAATCATATGAAGAAATTAAAACAGGAGCTATCCTACTTTTGACTGTCAAACTCATTATCTATTGCAGGGGTCTGCTTATTTTCTACCATCAGTGCCACCTTTATCTAATTTGCTGTTTGGGTATTCTGGTAACTAGACTCCACACATACCTAGAAGGCATCAGGTTAGAGTAAAACGCAATATCAATATTGTTGTGTACAGTGAACAAATAAGAGTAAAACTGCCAATTTGATTAGTTGATCCAAGAGACAGAAGCTCCCACAGCGAATGTCCACTTCCATATCTTCAGCAGGCATTTTCTGGTCAGACAATTGGTTGGGTAGTATTTATCTAAGAAAGGTAGCTTCACAAATATACAAGTCAAGCTTGACTTTATTTCCTTTTTTAGCTATAAATCATGTTGTTATACTGTTATCTGATATGTCATTTAATCCATGCGTCAGAATCATGAAAATAATTTTCTAAATCACATAGAATGTAACTAAGAGAAACTAAGACGATTAAATGCCTGGAGACTAAAACATATAAAGAACAATTGCACGTTTTGGGTTTGGCTAGTCTAGAAAAAATAAGGACTAGGGGTGACATGATAGCAGTATTCTGGTATTTGAGGGGCTGCCACAAAGAAGAAGGGGTCAACTTATTTTTCACAGCAAAACAGGAAGAAACAATGGATGGAAACAAATCAAAGAGAGAAGAAACCTGAAATTAAGGAGAAACTTCCTAACAGTGAGAACAATTAACCAGTGAAATGGCTTCCCTTAGAAGTTGTGGGTGCTTCATCACTGGAATTTTTAAGAAGAGACAGTCTGAAATGGAATTCATTAAAGATGGCGGCTTCTTCTTCTTCTTCTTCTTCTTCTTCTTCTTCTTCTTCTTCTGCCTCCATCTGTTGTAGTGTTTGTTGATAGTTAGCAAGCGCCATTTCTAAAAAAAGGAAGGCTTCTTTCACACCATCTTTGCCATCTGTTTTTGTTTGCTCATATTCTTTTCTCAGTTCCTCAGCAAAAAAAGCCATTATAAATCTTTTCTTTTCTTTTTTTTCCCCTCTTTCTTCTTGCACCAACCAAGATATTTCAAAAAAATAGAACAATCCCAAAGTCCTCAATCAATCCAAGCCAAGACAAAGTTCTCACTTTCTCTTCCTGGGGTAGTATCAATCAAAAAAAAGAAAGTCCAAATCTGTATCTTAAAGCCTTATTAGAATATATTTCAGTCTTCAAATCCTTAAGGCATCTCCTCCAACAAAGTCTTAACATATAAATATATTTTTTGTCCTCTCCCTTCCCACTTATCACATAAAGTTGGTTTTTACCTGAAAAAGACAGGTTTCTCAGTATCCACTTGTTAATTCCGTAGGGAAGGAGAGTAAACTTTCCTTTCAGCACATCAAAATTGCCGCTTTTTTTCTCTTCTGGAAAGAATCATTCAAAAAGCCATAATTTCCAGGAATTGTGTTAAATGTGTCTTAGAGTCCTGGGTCAACCAAGAAAACTTTCACTCTCAAAAGGCTTTCTCCTCTTCCTCCTGCGCATTCTTACCCAGTTGCCGGCTTCTTTGTGGCGGCCATTACAGACCGCCGCTGCACCGTCTTGGGAAAAGGGGGTTCTGCCGGCCGGGGAGGGGGTCTGCAACACCCCAAAACCCCTCTCCGGATCCCCCCTATCTTCAGCCATCCCTGCAGGGCAGCCTAGCTCCGAACCCGTCCGGATCGGAGCACCAAAAACGTCTAGCGCAGCAGGGATCGCGCAGTATCGCGAATCCCTGCCGCTCGCGAAGCCGACAAACTGGAAGTCATTTGTCTGAAATGGTATAGGAAGTGGACGAGAAAAGAGGTCCCCAACTGGTGGTCTGCAGGCCACTGGTGGTCTGCAAGAAAATTTTGGTGGCCTGCGGCACACCTGGGTGGAGGAGCTGCTCTGGGATGACCAATGGGCCAGTCGTAGAGCTCTGGATTATGGGACCGAGCAGGCAGCTTGTGGTGGTGCTGGAAATCTCTGCCATAGAGGGAGGAATGTGCAACTTGCAACTTTGCAGGAGATGCTCAGTGCAAGGAGCAGCGCAGCCCTTTCTGGCCAGAACGAGGTAATGGTGCTGTTGCGGCAAGAGGTGGTGGTGGTGGTGGCGAAGCAGGCCGAAGCAACACGTGTTGGCAACCCACAGATCTTTCTTCCCCCTGCTGTGGCTTCCTTTGGCTGAATCCACCACTGGCTGGCCCAACCCCTTGCCCTCCCCTCCCACTCACTCCTCATCTGGCCTGAGAAAGGAGGTTCGCTCCATTTTGCAGGACAGGAGCAAGGCTTCATCTCTTGCTGGACCTCGCTGGTGTTTCTTCCGGCCCTTGTTGGTCCTGCGTGACTGGGAGACACGCGACTTCCTCTCCGCAGCAAAAGAGATAGAGATGAGAGAGAGATAAGAGAGAAAGGGAGAGATACAGAGAGATGAGAGAGAGAGAGATGAGAGAGAAAGATAGAGATGAAAGAAAGAGATACTGAGAGATGAGAGATACAGAGAGATATGTGTGTGAGAAAGAGATACTGAGAAGATGAGAGAGAGAACGAGAAATACAGAGAGATGAGAGGTGTGCGTGTGTGTGTGTGTGTGTGTGTGTGTGAGAGAGAGAGAGAGAGAGAGAGAGAGAGAGAGATATTCCGGTGTTTTATTTTATGTGGGAAATGGGTCCAAATGGCTCTTTCAGTGTTTAAGGTTGCAGAATCAGATGGCCACGCTAAGTGCCTGAAGGACCCCATCCCGTCACTGGGTGTCCAGGCTCTTCAGCGACCGGCGTGCTGGATTCATATTAGTGGTCCGTGGGATTTAAAATTATGAATTTAGTGGTCCCTGAGGTCTGAAAAGTTGGGGACCCCTGGACTAGAAGACCTCCAAGGTATTTTCTATGCTATTCTATTCTGCTCTGCTCTGCTCTGCTCTACTCTACTCACCATTTCCTAGTCCCATGGACTCTCATAGTATTTAAAGCAACTTGTTAAGCATCATTTCTGGATCTTGATCATGTGGCTTTGTTCTCAGTTACTCATGACCTCATGACTCATACATATGGATTATTGCAATGTGCTATAGATGGGGCTGCCCTTGAAGAGCATTTGGAAGATTCAATTGCTGCAGAATGCAGCTGTATGGGTAGGAAAAAGTGTCAGATATTCAATACATATAATACCAGTGCTTGGTTGACAGTGTGTTTCCAGGTGAAATTCAAGGTGGGGCCAGGTTCCCTTAAAGACCATTTTCTTCCAGTTGTTTCTACCCATTCAACTCAGGCAGGCAGGTTGGGATTTGGATTCCTTCAGCTGTCAGCTGTCAGGAGACATGCTTTCTCTGTCGTAACCCTGTCCTCTGGAATATTCCCCTTCAGATATCAGGATGACCCTGAAATTGTTGGCATTTATCAGGGCTTTAAATCTTGGTTATGTGCCTGGGCATAGAGCTCCAACTGTGTTAAGAGCTCCATTTCCTGGCTGTATTAAGATCTGTATTACCATTTTTACTTAGTGTTGTAAATATTTATGTTGTACTGTTTTGTTTTTATGGTTTAAAAAAAGTCACTTGTTGAGATGGGCAGCTATACAAATCAAATAAATCAATAAAATAAATAAATGTCTCTTCCCACCCACCTCTTGCCCCCATATGAAGTTTTCATTTTAATATGCACTTCTGTTGTACTTGGCAAGGCATGAAATTCAGTCATAGGAGTTATTTTATAATGAATCAGTCCAGGGTTTTTCAAAATGTGTTCCATGGAACTCTAGGGTCTATGAAAAATATATTCAGTTCCACTAAGAAACTAAGAATGAAAAAAATATCTCTCCAACCCAGCCAGTTTTCTATCTCTAAAGCTTAATCTCTTGATCAGAGGTTCTGGAAAACATTTTGCTGCTATTTTTAACTTATAGATTCTGTGGCCTGAAAAAGTTTGAAAGCCCCTGCTCTAATACAACGGAATATAGCATAATTTTATTTATTTGTTTGTTTATATCCTTTATTATTTTTACAAATAACTCAAGGTGGCAAACATATCCAAAATAATAACTATTGACAGCAATTGTCAACAGTTTCATCCATAAACCTTTTCTGACCCATTTTCTCCATGACAATCTGTCCCTAACCTGACTTTCAGGTATTGCAGTCGTGTGGACCCAAAGTATCAGAACAGATTGTCAAGCACTATGTTTGTAAGCATATAGGAAAAACGCTACCATTTCCAGAAATTAGTTTGAATTCATAAAGATCAGGTCATAGTAATCTTATTTTTTCACTGCAGATAAATAATCAGGTAACATAAAAAGTTGAGAAAATAAGCGACTATAACCATGATAGAAAACCTATGGCATGTGTGCCAGAGGTGGCATGCAGAGCCCTCTCTGCCGGCACGCGAGCCGTCTCCCCAGCTCAGCTCAGCTCTGCTGTGCATGAGCGCATGCCTCCTGTCAGCCAGCTTCAGGTCTCTGCAGCACATGCACGGGAGGTGGGCCGCATACGGGACACACGCGTGCATGCACGGGGATGTGTGCACATTGCATTTTGGGTTTTGCGTATACGTATAGATGCGTATTCATGCATGTGTGCATGTGCTTTGGGCACTCGGTGCCGAAAAGGTTAGCCATCACTGGGCTATGTTTCTTGATATCATCTGTCAAAGTTTTCAGTGCTAGCCTACTCAAAAAGTTGAATAAAGTGCAATCTGGTAGACTTGCAAATAGTCAAACATGTTAGAACCTGCCTCTCAATAATAGGCACTAGGATTATGTGAGAAAGATTAAGGCAAATGCAAATATGTATATAGCACTGTTGCAGCCCAGAACAGAGCGAGCCTTTTAAATAGGTCAATGAATAATAATAATAACCCTGTAGATGCCAGACTACATGAAAGTGTTTCTGGGATGTCTTCCATGAGGCAACCTTCCTGCCATCCACCTGAAGAAGTTATACTTTGCTCAGAAATCACTACTTGCCCATTTGCTTTTTTTACCAGATAAAGGGAGAAACAACAAGAGAATGCTTGCATGATTCATGATTTTAATATTTTGAGTGACTGCCAATTTATACAAATATTATGGACTCCCCCCCCCCGATTCAATTGAGTAGATTCCAGAAGAAAGTGGATGAAGGGTTGTTGGGTTCTTTTTGAGTATCATAAGTATCTATTTATTTTATTTTATTTATTTGATTTGTCAATCGCTTACAAGATAATAGGTATAAGTATAAACATGAATAAGAATACAGGAAATAGGTACGAATAAATGGGGACAACAGGCACGATTGTGCACTTATGCACCCCCCCTTATAGACTTCTTAGGATCTACTTATGGATTGTCAAATACAAAAACATATACTTGAGAAATACAGAAATACATGTGCAGAAAATAAACATGGGGTAGGAGAAGAGCACATTTACATCAGGTTTACATATAAAGCATCTCCATAGTTATGTGATTTACATTCAGATGCTTGACAACTGACTCACATGTATAATAGTTGCAGTGTCATGGGATCACCTTTTGCAACCTTCTGTAGATTCATTTAAGAACTGTTGAAATAAATCTGAATCACCTTCTGTTTCCAAAGTCTAACTGATCTACATTCAGCATTTCAGATCAGTTTAGATAATAGCATAATATATAGGCAACCTTGGAACATAGAGTTTGTATATATTTTAAGTAATGATTCTTAAACTGTCTCTAAAATAAATACTGCATACTCTATGCAGTTTTTAAAATTCTCTGTCGCATTTCCATACATATTTCTCCTTTAACAACTACTCCTAAAAATAACAACTACTTAATAACAACTACTTAATAACTTTAACAACTACTCCTAACAAACTACTCCTAAAAATAAAATCCTATGGTATCTCTGGACAACTGAATAACTGGATAGAAGCATTCCTGTCAAACAGACAACAAATGGTCAAAATCGGGAGCGTCCTATCAAATCCAGTACCTGTCAATAGTGGTGTCCCCCAGGGCAGTGTTCTAGGACCAACTCTCTTCATACTCTACATAAACGACCTCTGTGATCATATTAAGAGCAATTGCGTTCTCTTCGCTGATGATGTAAAGCTGTTCAATACCACAGACAATACTGCTACCCTACAAAAAGATCTTGACTATGTATCAGAATGGTCAAACAAATGGCAACTTCAAATCTCAACAAATAAATGCTCTGTCTTACATATTGGCAAAAAAAATCAGAAAATAAAATACAAGCTGAATAGTCAAGAACTTGCTGATGACCTAAGCTCTGTAAAGGACCTTGGAATACTCACCTCTAATGATCTAAGTGCTAGAGCCCACTGCAACTACATAGCCAAAAAGGCATTAAGAGTTGTTAACCTAATCCTACGTAGCTTTTCCTCTGGTAATATCACACTACTAACCAGAGCATACAAAACATTTGCTAGACCAATACTCGAATACAGTTCATCAGTCTGGAACCCACATTACGTATCTGATATTAGCACAATTGAGAAAGTCCAGAAATATTTCACAAGAAGAGTTCTCCACTCCTCTACTCGTTGTAGAATACCTTATGCCACCAGACTTGAAATTCTAGAACTAGAAAACCTTGAATTACGCCGTCTTCGGTCTGACTTAAGCATGGTATATAAAATCATACATTGCAATGTCCTACTTGTCAATGAATACTTCAGCTTCAACCATAACAACACAAGAGCACACAATAGATACAAACTCAAAGTAAACCGCACCAAACTTGATTGCAGGAAATACGACTTCAGCAATAGAGTGGTCAATGTCTGGAATACTCTACCCGACTCTGTAGTTTCTTCCCCAAACCCCAAAAACTTTAACCTTAGACTGTCTACTATTGACCTCACCCCTTTCCTAAGAGGTCTGTAGGGGGCGTGCATAAGCGCACCAACGTGCCTACCGTCCCTGTCCTATTGTTTCTCTTATTCTTTTATTTTTCTTATATGTACCCATTTCATGTATTCACAACTATGTATACACTTATACTTATTATCTTGTAAACAATTGGCAAACAACTATGTATACACTTATACTTATTATCTTGTAAACAATTGGCAAATCAAATAAATAAATAAATAAATAAACTAGAAATTTAAATACTGAAGACAATAAACAGAGGAAAGTACTGTTTTAAAATATTTAAATACTTACGTTTTAAAAGTATGTTAATAACATAAAGAATATATTCTATTCTACAAAAAAGAATGTGTATGCAGCATCATAGACCCAATCTAAGACTTTGACTGTGGTAAGAAACTTAGACTTAAGGGAGCCTTAAGTCTTGCCCTATCCATATTGCTAAGTTACCCTATTGTAAATACAGGCTACCAACCATTTCTGCAAAACTGCACACTAAACACTGTCATTATTACTTGTCCTCACTCTACTGTAAATGTCCTTGTGCTTAATGTTGAGTTGAAAGTACTATACTTTACAGCAGGGGTCCCCAGGCCCCAGATCGACATCAGTCCATGGCCTTTTAGGAAACCGTGCCATTTAGCTGGAGGCGAGCAGTGGGTGAGCAAAACTGCGCATGCATGGGATATAGATTGTGCGCTCCTCCCACTGGTCCGTGGAAAAAATATTTTCCAGGAAACCGGTCCCTGGTGCCAAAAAGATTGTGGACCACTGCTTTACAATTTATGCCAGCATAAGTTTGCTATCCAGTTACCCTATGCATTTTATTTTCTTTTAGACAAACTCTTCCATTTTGATTGGCTACACCCTTTCATATGGGTCATTATTCACCCACCCACCCCACTACTGAAAGACCCTTTATAATAAAAGCTGTAGCAAACATTACTGAGCCAAACCTAAGATAATGCAAAAAAGGTATTTTGATGTTAAAGCTTATTGTTGTGTCTGCATATACATACAAGCTAAACAATACAATACATGCATATATAATACATACATATACATACAGTACATATATAATACATATACAATGCATTCATATATAATTTTGAAAACTCTGTATGCATATTATGTACACATATACACAATATGTGAACCCTTTTAAGGACTGTTCCTAGAAAGGAAATGGATTGGCCATTGAGAGGGCACAGCCAGAAGGCAATTTGTTTCCTGGGGACTATGGTACCTGGCCAGAACAAATACTTGCAGGTTGCTACTGAAGCATCCCAATCTGAAGAAAATTTCGGATTGGATGGCTCCCAGGATTGCAAAAGGTGTGATCTGATGGAACTGTTCTTTCTTGAGGCATCAGGATGAAAGATGGGGTGCTTCCTGAGTCTTACTGACAATAGAAATCCAAGTGGCCAAAGATTATCTTTGAGTGGTTAAGATATCTACTGCCACTTCCAGACACACATTTTTAACACTTGTGCTGATTCTTTGGAAGCCACAATAATACAACGTACTGTATATGAAACTGGTTCAAGACACATCCATAAAGATACAAAGATAGACACAAAAATAGTTGGGGTGCAGGGCTTTATTGGGTTTTGTATTGGGATTTGATTTCTATAAGCCATCTCGAGTCGCCATAACTGAGTTGAATAGCCATATAAATTTAATATATAAATAGTCATTTTTAAAGTAAATCCACTGAAATAATGAGATTAAAAAGTTACAATTTGCTTGTGTTTATTTTAATAGAGCCACAATGATCAAGTCCAGAGCCATTTAGCCTTGAATTTATTAATCATAGATCTGTGAATTTGTGTAAGTTGTTCCAGGGTGTATTTTGTTCACAACACAAGCATTTCTCTTTTCTTCCCAAAGTAAATAACTAGATTAAATTCACCAAACAATGGGAAGCATCACCTAGCTATTGGTATTGCAGGAATGCACTGCAATCAATTTAAATTAATCAAACCAGTGTAAGATCAGGCTATTTATAAAAATATCATTTTTAAAAGGAGAAAAGATTTTCTTCTGCCATCTTCAGTTGATATGAAAAAGGAAAAAGCATCTGCTAATTTCTGCTTTCCCAATATCAGGTAACTTACTGGATCAAAGATTCAGATCTATGAAGTCCAATACTAAAATGTGCAGCTGTTGCAGCAACAAAAAATGTTTCATTATATTTACTGGTTTAGAATAAAGACAATTAAATAGATCAAGCAGAGTTTAGATTTTTTTTAAAAGATGCCCTTAGCACTGTCTCTTTCTAAGTGAGTCTTTCTATATCCTAATTGGGTATTTACTTAAAAAAAAAAAGATGGTTAAATCTTTAGTTAACTAAGATGTGTTACCATCAGAGCAATCTGACTATAACATTTAGTTATAACATTTAGTTAAGAAGAATGTACATTTTTATCTGGCAATCCTTCCTTCCTTTCCTCACTCATCTTAGCAACAGATACAGTGCAACCAATCAACCATTGTTTCGTCACTGCCCCAGCATCACAGACTGAGGTTACTGTAGTGCAATGACTGATAGTAACCGAGTAGGAGTGAGAGAGACAGCTGCTTCATGCGGCACCTCAACTGCAATGCACCTGCCACACAAGAACAGGCTTTTCTTGAATTCTCTGACTAGAAGGCAGCAAAACATATACAATAAATCCTATTTTTTCACCATTGCATTTCAAAAGGTAGGGGGTGGAATCTTGACAGGATAATAAAAGATATACATTTATTACACGAGGGTGTCAAAGTGGAATTTACAATACCTCTGACTTTTTTAAAAGGCGAAACAATGGCATATTTATACCACACTATTTCATTTGCCAAATGGGTGTATTCTTTGGTAAAAATATACTTCAATAGTGTTTAAATAGTGGTTGGCAGATTAAATATAAATACTTAACAAATGAATCTATTACTGGATCAAGTTTATCTTTAATTCTGATATTTGAAAAAACAATCTAAGATATATGCAGCTAATCAAAATACATTAATTTGCATAGCAAAGATAAATATATGAAAAAACAGCTGCCTTTCTTAATAACCTGAAAAAGTGGAGAATGTTTCAGACATTTGCTACAAAATGGAAAAGCAAAACATTTAACGGCATGCATGCAATTCACTAATGAATATATACAGAAAAAATGGGTTTATGCAAATAGCTTAAAAGCGTTATTTGCAATGGTTAGGTATTGCATTTGCAGTATTTACTAGAAATTTATCTTTTGTTGTGGGCTGCATAGGAATTAGTCAATAGATATCAGTACCAGAAATGTTGTAAGAGTCCTTCACATATTTTAAGATGAATATTTAATAGCAAAATTATAATATATGTGTACTAGCATGCAAGTCTCACAATGTTTAAAGGGAATTATTCCCAAGTGTTCATAAAACTGTAGCATAGCCCTTTGAAGCCAAATTATCAATTTTAAAAATGTAACAGATAAATAAGATAATAGCATGTATTTCTAGCAAGTACCAAATAGGTATATATTTCAGGAATCCAGTGTTGGTTTACAGTCAAAAATTGACAACCCCTATAATTATTTAATATCATTAAAATACTGTTTCAATATTTTGCAACTTTATCTTGTTTTGACCAAGTGACAGGGTAGCAATGGATGAAATAAGCTAGGCTCAAATTTGCTCATTAATTTGCTGAATGTAGGTAACTCTTATCTTCACTAAAAAACAGAGGAGCTAAAATGACTGCAGAATAGTAGTGTGAGATGAGAGCTCTATATATTTCCATTTTGTTTTTGTTTTAAGTTTTCTGATGATTAGAGTGTTCCTCTTTGGTGTCTACAGCTTGCCTTTATTCAAAATACTCATAATAGCTTCTTGTTATGGATATATAGTGTAGTGTATAATATAGGAAGCTAACTTTCCACAGGCATGGAATGAATATTATTAGCAATCCTATAATTAGTTTTAGGAATCTATATTCAGTACAATTTACAACAATTGAACCCAAAATTTCTATTGTTAAGTGAAACATTTGTTAAGTAAGTTTTGCTCTATTTTACAACTTTTCTTGCTACAATTGTTAAGTGAATCACTGCAGTTGTTAAGTTAGTAACCCAACCGTTAAATGAACCTGGCTTCCCCATTGACTTTGCTTGTGAGAAGGTAACAAAAGTTGATCACAGGACCTTGGGACACAGCAATAGTCATAAATATGAATGCCTTGATCACATGATCATGGGGATGCTACAATCATCATAATCAGGGGTGGGATTCAAAATTTTTAACAACTGGTTCTGTGGGCGTGGCTTAGGTGGTGGGCATGGCTTGGTGGTCATGTTATTGGCTGGGTGTGGCCAACTCAATTTCACTCACATCGAGGCATGCATCTCCTTGCCTGGCCTCTCGTGACTGTGGGGATGCTGCAACAATCGTAAGTGTGAAAAACGGTCATAAGTCACTTTTTTCAATGGTCACTCCACACAAGCAAAGTACCAGCAAAGAAGGGAAAAAAACTCCAGAGAAGTTCCAGAGACAGGAAGTCTAGTCCTGCCAAGAATGTAATAAGGGTTAACGGAGAGGCAGATTCTGTAAGCAACACCAGAATGTTTCCTTCCTGCCTTCCTTACAGGATTAGGCCCGTAATTTCTTCTAACAACCGGTTCTCCGAACTGCTTAGAATGTTAACAACTGGTTCTAGCGAATAGGTGCGAACTGGTAGAATCCCACCCCTTGTAATAGCTGAAAAATGATCATAAGTCATTTAGTGCCGTTGTAACTTTGAACAGTTACTAAACGAACTGTTGCAAGTTGAGGACTACCTATATAAATACAACCATGTTTGGCCTGTAAAAACTAAGATGTTCACTAGACGGCAGAGGAGCTCTTCAGGAATCATAACTCTTTGCTGCAATTTAATGGTCACCAGTATTTTGACAGATCAGCTCTGGTTCCTCTTGTATAAATAACATAATTAATGTAGACTATGTACACAGAAATTAAAGGGAAATTGTACTTCTTGTTGAGTATGGGAAATGGAAAACAGAATTCAAATTAGGAGGAGGAAAAACAAGCAAATCAGTACAGTATACAATATCAGTTATTAAGTCCTCAATAATCTAAGACCTTTAATGGTCTGAGATTTAATTTTCTGAATATTATGTATGGATGTTATTGTGCCATCAAATATATTGTCAAATGGAAGGATTCATCTATTTCACAATAAACAGCCAGAACCTGTTAAATGATCCTATCGGCTATAATCAAAACATCTGTTTGAAAACAATAATCCTGAATAAAATAGCTGGTAAAAAGGTTTAATACTTGGTGATTACCTTAGCACTTCCATGAGTTTTCTTACCAATAGTACAGAAGCAGATGGTTCTTGCTTTCTTCTGATCTGTTTTTTCAGTTGTCCATCATCCCATTCCATTGGGATTTTTGATGGTCTCCCATTCAAGTACTAACCAAGCCTGACTTTTGGGTTTTTCAATCATAGCTACTTGCTGTAATATGTTGCAAAGGGGATTCCTCTAATCTATTTTATAACTAGAATTGAAGTGGACAAAACTGATTAACGTTGTCTTCCTATAATCTGATTCTGCAAAGAAAATTGGAAGTAGGCTTTGAATCAAAGAATGAGGCTTCAGGAATTGGGAGTTGTGCTTTCCTTGCTGAATCCTTACTCCAGGCTTCCAAGGTAAGTGGATAGCCTGGAACCTGAGCTAGATTTGGCTCTCTATAAAGCCATTTCTCTGTTACAAGGACCATCAATAACATTCTCTCTCCTGAATAAGATGGAAGATTCATAAAATATAGCTTTCTCATAAAGTTTTTATATCCTACCAGCTTAACACTAACCATTTAGATCATAAATCATTCCTCGCTCCCTCATCACTCTGTGCAAAATAGACTTCATTCTTTAACATGCTAAGTCTTTGAATTAATCAAGAATGGGGAGAAGGGGATAAGCATTTTAGTAGACTATGTGGAAAAAAATTATAGAGAATTACCCATCAGAAACAAGCCATGCCAAAATTCTGTGCATCACTATGTTCTGAAAGTGTAAAACAAACAAGTGATATTATACAGCCAAGTTGGAAGACCCAGGTGAAAATCTAATTGCTTCATAATAAATATGGGACATTAGCCTCAAGAGCTTCATTTCTTTTCCTCTAGAGTAATTATCTAAATAGATTTATTGACTAATGGAAATATTATGTGTGGCTTCTTTCCTGGCATCATAAAAATTAAAGCATAGTGTATAACTTTAGCAGTCCAGAATTGTTCCTGCTAAACACTATAATTTTGTCAGCATGTTCCATTCAGTTTTAACAAATTACCATCAAGCTGATCAATGTCATTGGAGATTATCAGTATGATATAAATTTGAAATTGGGTACTAAATAGAAAGCACTGCCTTTCACTATCTGAAGTTGTAAAACAGTATGGATGAGTGCTTGTTATTTTTAGTAATTTTAACAAAAAATTAGTAATAATCCAGAATCAGATACTTTATCATGCGTGGGATGGGTATGTATATGTATCCACCTGGCGGTTGGGAAACAAGGTAATCTATGTTCCTCACTGGAACTTTGAAATATGGTCCAGACCATTGCAAGCTGCCTGATACTCAGCAGATGAAAAAAAGAGTAGAGAAACAGCTTTACCTTCCACCCTTATCCTCACACAGTTGGCTTAAATATGAGCTTATGCACATGTCCAATCACGCTTATTCTTCATTTTCTAACAGTCGAAGATAACAGTTCAGATGATTTGTTACCGGCTTCTTTTTCTAGAGAACTCAGGAACTACCCAGAACTGGTATATAGGGAGAGCCCATCACCCTGTGTACCTCTATATTTCAAACATGAACAAGGTGCTCAACGGAACTAGCACTGAGATCTCTCAAGCACAATTTCAAAACTTTTGGATTCATCAGACACTTGAAGCTGATCGTCTGAACTGGAGCCTCTTTTTCAATGAATAGATTTCTGAGGGGTGTTAAAACTGGTTTCCAGTAAAAAAAAAACACACACACACTTTTCACAGACTTATAAAAACCAGCTATATTGCACAACATGTACTTTGACTAAAATCCCTGAATAAACATCCCAATGGTAATGCTAATCTCAGGTTATTTTGTTCAAAATTATTGTTCTATTTTAAAAGGCATGTAAACATATTTCCTATTTCTTGTTATTGTTATTTTGTTTCTTTCTTGGTTGCACTTTTAAATATCAGTTAAAATAGTATCAAATTAAGTTATTTTTTAAAATGTCAAATCCTCCCATCTCAGGTACAAACTTCCCAAAATGAAACACCACCAAACTACTTTTTAAATTGCAACTACATATTTTGTTAATCAAAACTTTGAAAACATGACACCAACTATTTATACAATATTAAAAGTACCATATTAACAGAGTTGGAAGGAACCTGGTAGGTCATCTACTCCAACACCAACACCCCGCCCAAGCCTACACCACTTCTGACAGAAAGCAGTTCAGTCTTTTCCCAAGGAGCATAGTTACAAGTAATCAAAATTACTGATAAAGGAAACTATTTTTTAGCTCAGGGTGGGAATGAGGGGTCCTTAATATTTTCTACGCTTGATTGTTTTCTTGCAGACATTTCATTACCCAAACTAGGTAACATCATCAGTGTTCTGCATCAGCACTGATGATGTTACCTAGTTTGGGTAATTAAACTTCTACAAGAAAACAACCAAGCTCAGAGAGCCTCAAGAACCTCTCTCAATGTCAAAATTAATCTTTTTTAAAAAATTATATTAATGTTCCAAACTACATTAGGCTGATTTGCAGACTAAGACTAATAAGAAATTGTGGACAGCAATCAAGAGCAAGCTATTATGCCATCTAAGAAGATGAGTATAACTGTGCAATAGAGGTTCTTAAAACATTTGACTTATTTTTTTTTCTACTAAACTACAGGATCAACCACATAAAGAAATCAACATCACCACAGCAGTGCAAGATCTCAGTGTGGGAAACAGAAGCCCTATACCATTAAAGGCTTAATTTTAACCTCAAAACATCTAATAAACAGAATTCACACATTAGCTATTATGGTCTCCCAGCAAGCTATATAACTTAGTTTAATTCATAAATTAGATACACCCATACTGAGCCAAATTATGCTACAATATGCTCTGATGTACAAACCAACAATTCACTGCTACTGTTTGGTATATTACCACAATGTAAATTACGTAAATATTCATGCTAGCTTACCCTTCTTGTTCCACCAGGGTCCTTCTGGTATAGCATAGGAGAGGTCTTTAAATTCAATGTTCACAGCTGGTCTTCGAGGAAGGTAGGAGAAATGATGGGCTTCAGTCAAAACATTGTCCATCTTCTTTAAATGGCCATTGAGCAAATGAACCTCTTGTGTGTCTGTACCACCAGAGACCACCTCATCTACTGAAACACATATTGACTTTGGCTCAGGCATAGTAGATGAAGAATTACTGGCATTCTAGAACACAAGAAGGGAAACAAATAAAACATAGCTTTCTTGTGTTGTCTTCCTTCCTTCCCTCCCTCTCCTCTCCATTGCAAATACAATTATTGTATATTTGTCTCAGAACGAGTCTTATAATACTACAGAAAGAGAGTTAACTCAATGATGTTCTGTTAACACTGTTATTTTACAAGAAAATATGGCTTTGGAAATAGGCAAATCAGTCAAAGTGTGGCCCATTTTCTCATTTCTCAATTTTAAATTTGTTCTTTATGCATCGTTCTTTTTTTTATTTTAGTAAAACTTACAAAAATTACTTTTGTGCATGTTCTCACCCCACCCCCCATTTAAATAGCACTCTGCACCACCCAATATTGTTTCATAACTGCATTTTATTTAATGTGTAAATTCAAGAATTCTAAATTAGGTTATTTCATAGTGAAGCACAAATTAACAAATGTGTTTTTCATGCTGAAAGGACTATGCCAACTCCAGTGTTCATTTTTGCCAATCTTAAATGTATTGCATTGGTTTCTTTGTCTGTAAATGGATGCTTACATGTTTCTCTTTCATAAAAAACTTGAGATGTTCTTATCTTCCATTTGTATAAATAAACAAGAATCCAATAGATTCGTAATACTTCGGGCTTTGTTTACCCCTCCTTTTTTGCCTCTGTCAGGTCTACATAACATTCATACTTTATATTGCCCAGTTTAGTATGGTATTGTATCAAAATTGTACCCTAAATTAATTTTAACTTTAACGATCAGTTGATCATCTACCATTGGGGGCATGCTTCGATTAAACATAAGCTTCAAACTGCACATTGTCTGACAGTCTGACCCAAATACCATAAGTAAAAGCTTCCCATTTTTCTTTGTGGCCATGCTAGAGGAGAAGATGGTAACATGTGAAACAATGTTTGTTACTGTTTATTATAATACTGTGTGCTACCTCATAACTGAATGAGTATCCACATGCTAGTAACAGTGTCATAACTATGGTCAATGTGGAAAGCTAACAATAAATATTTTATTTGCTAAGGCTAGGGTAAATACCAAAGATAAATTTAAACAATACAGTTAAATGTTTAGAGAACCTTCCAGAGTCATCCAATTAGTGTTGTGCCAACATGAAAGTAATTGTTATTTATTTGTATATTCAGGAAATACAGTACAATGAAGATGCCATAAATTGATAATGTATAAAACATCTACGACAAAATCAAACATAGAAATACTCAATAATATATGGAACTGCACTATATCTGGCCATTCTTGGGATCATCATATTTCTACATCATCATCAATGGAAGAGTCAAAGAAAGAACACAGCAGAAATTCCTTGGCTGTATCAGTGCCTTAGAGATGACAGAAAACCCTTTAATATCCTAAAATAGGATATCAGATTTCTGCTATTTCCTCAGTCTATAAAATATGTTCCTGTGCAATTCATATTCTTCCAAACTTTCATGAGCAACTTTTCAGAAGGCATGGAGACTGTTAGGGCAAGAAAATTGAAAAAACATGCACTTATATTATGTGCAGAATGACACTGAACTTGCTTCTTCACCTTTCTACCAGTTGGTAGAACAGTAGGAAATTTCTAAATAGCTATTAAATAAGTAACCTCTCCAGACAACCTGGCAAACAGGTTGTTTATTGTTTCCCATTTATATGACATCTTTTACAGTGAAGTAATTAAGGAGCCAAGGGAAATGTCTTGACATGAATTTGTGTAGGACCTTTAAAATGGGCCAGATCAGGAAACAGAACCATAGAAATATATTTTCCTGAGATAGTGTATAAAAACAGAATTTTGCAAAACTGATTGTGCTTTTCTTCCCCTCCCTCTTATATCCCATTAAATCAGTGAGGAGTTAGCCTGAGTCTCTTCTTAAAACTATTCCTCTTCCTAGGACTGTCTTCTTTGTTTATATAACTGTTTCTGAATATTTGCTTCAAAGTTATCTCCCGATTCTCTACAATTTGGGATGGTAGAGCATGAGAGAGCTTATAACTGGGACTCCAGGCATACACATTGCTGCCAGATACTAATGCAGGATAACAAAAGACCCAGTTGATCAGCTGGGACTCAGGAGGCAGAGAATAGATGGGGGCAGGGCCAGTCAGAGATGGTATTTGCTGATTCTCCAAACTACTCAAAATTTCCATTACCTTTCCTCCAGAACTAGTCAGAACATGCTGAATATCACCTCTGATACTTTACGCCAATTTCAAATATGAGAACATCTGCATTTGTTTATGTGCATCAACTTGGTGTCAACTTTTAATGAACACATAGTTTTTCTTGAGAACAATCTATCCCCCAAGGAAGTCCTTTGGGTCTTTTAAGGGCGTACCCATTGAGTCCCTCATCTTTTTCTCTTTCCTTCCACTTTCTCAGTATTGCAGACTTCTGAAGAGGTTTTCACATAATGTGCCCAAAATATGACCCTGATCATTTGTGCCCTAAATGATTGAATCTTTATAATCCATTTGTTTTCTTGATTATCCATAGTATTCTCAGGACTATATCAGTACTATATCAGTACTAGCCCCAACTAAAAGTCATATTTAAGACCATAAACATGGATTTCACATAGCAGGAACTAAGGATCAATTTATCTGCTTCAGACACACAATAATCCAATAACCTTCCACTCTACCACAACTTCCACTCTCTAGTTCCTCAAAAGAAATATGAAGACTTTCTCTTCTGCTAATCTTATAACATTAAGAACAAAGAAAAAAGAATTATCACCCTGTCTTCAGCTGCTACAGGTCTTGCAGTACAAAAATTTTCTCATTCCACTCCAAAAAAGGGGAAATATATTTCATTGCTTGCATGCACACACATCTTCTACTTCATGTTCTATGCCTTTGCCTGAAATAAAGTATTCTGATGGTATGAAACCACAAAATTGGAAAACTGTGTTGTAACTGTGTGTAGAATTCTCTTACAGAAGCACCTGATTCCAAACAGGTATTTGGCCTTAGCTCAAAGTACATCATTTTGATGTTTGTTTCTGTTGTCTAGATAGTTCTTTTGCAGTGCAGAGGGAAAGAGAAACATGCAATTTGGACAATCCGAAACTTAATTTAAAACCTCAGAATGATACAATGAGCATTTCAGAAATAATTAATTCTAGTTTGCTTCTGGCTGCGATTCAAGATGCTGATCGCCACATAAAGCCCTACTTGACATATGGCCTAGTTATTCAAGGGACCACCTGTCTCCCATTGTATTTGATTGGCTGGTTTAATTCTACAGAGTTACCACATTCCGGATTTTACTGATTAAACAATGCCATCTCTCCTGACCCCAGAAGCACACTTTCTCTATAGCAGCACCTAGTTTCTGAAATGAGGCTTGAATTGCTCCTACCCTACTGGTATTTCAAAGAGCCCTAAAACATGGTTCTTCATCCAGGCCTTTCTTTGGTGAGGACAACTGATGCTCCTTTCTTCTTTTTTGTTTCCCATGATTGTTCTTCTGCCTTGTGCTGTTTTTGTGAGATTTGTTTTGTTCTTAAATGTTTTTAACAATTGTAAACCACTGGGAGTCAGGCAGCATACAAAATTAATAAATCACTTCCTTTTAAAATCTTCATCCCTATATGTAAGAGTTTTATTGAGTACAAGGCAGGGAATTTCTTTTAGTAATAAATTTAGAGATCATAATAATGTTAAGGTACTTATTTTGGGAAATGAGAACTCACAGAAAAACCTAACACATTCTGATAGACTGTGGATGGGCTCAGGCACTAATCGAAAGCTCAGAAGACTAAACCTCTGATTCCCCAGATGGACTCAGATTGGATCCTGCAAAAATCTAATAGTTCAGACTATCCATAATTTCAAACTGTAATGAAGAGACTTAATAGTATGCATGTCGAACTTACAATTATATATGTCTAACTTCATGCATTACATGGCGTAATAGATATGCTCTCCATCTCAGTTTAAATGGCTCTTTAAATACAGATTTCATCATTTAGGGGGGGATTTTAAATACAGTAACTGTAAATCCATTCCTTGGCCAGCAGATGTATTTGATTTTTTAAAAAAGTTCCAACTAAGAGCAATTTTAAGAAAATGGACTTTCTTGTTCCTTTTACATCGAATTCATTATATAAAGAGCTGGAAAGGTATTTGTGCTTCAGTATAGAAAAGTGTTTTCGAATCACAGGATGCACCCGTGAAAGTCTGAGCATGCTCAGAAAACCATCCTCTTCCCCCTCCTTCCTTGTTTTAATGAGCGCAACACTGAGGTAACTTTCGGTCAAACCCAGCTATATGCAGCTGACTTCAAATACAGGATGATGTAAATGACGCCCTCCCCCTCCCCACAACCCGAGCCGAGGAAAATAAACACAAACCTTTCGATTTTAATCAGTCTATTTTGTCGCAATAAATGAGACCTTAAACAACTTTGGAGGCTTTCGGTTTGGGCATCTGCCGCCGAGCCAATGGGCAGTAATACACTCATATAAATTATATTAGGCGATTTGCATTGTGAAAATGACATTATTATGCCTTTCCGCGCCCGGCATTACCAGCTATTTCCGTGTCAAGGATACCTTCAGAAAGCAAACGAGCCACAGCCAGAAAACACCCGGCAAAAAAAGGGGGTGCGGGGAGACCACATTCGCTTACCACAGCAATTTGCGCGCTGGGAAATAACGCAAGAGAACAAGGCGAAGGGTTTTTCTTTTGCCCCTCCAATAAGAACGAGGGCTGGCAAGGAGACTCGGGATCCGGGAAGCCCCCGCTAACCCACCTCCGAGAAGGCTTTCTCCAGGTCCCTTCGGGAGCGGAGTCCTCCCCCTCGGTCGACACACGGATGAGCTCCGCGCTTTGAACTCTCGGCCTCTCTCTCTGGGGGCTTCTAAGCGCTGGGCTTAAAAATAAGCGATCCAGCTAACAGCCCAGGCTTCCCTTTCGGAAAAGAGGAACAAGCCCCCGGCTCTGACAAGCCAGAGGGGCAAACCAAGATCAAAGGATGCAGACGCGGGAAGTGAGGGCAGGGAGGGGTGGCAAGCAAGCAGTTCTCCACGCCTTCCAATTGGGGCAACGCTTTCCGCCAGGTCCCCCAAATTGCACCTTTTTTCCTTGCTCAATTCCTCCCACGGCTTTCGAGCCCCCGGCTTCTTCCGGGGGGGGGGGTACGTTCAAAATGCCAACGGCAAAGGGAGGCAAGGTAAGATCCTGCTGTGCTTAGCAGAGGTTATGGCGCCAGCTTGGAGATACTCCGACGTTGCACCTTACCCAGGAAGGCAGGGGGGAGAAAAAAGAGAGAAAAGAGAGAAAGATGCCCAAAGCATCTACTTACCAGAACGGCGCCCAAGGAGAAAGCAGCCATCAGACATGCCATGTGCCCCCCAGGCGGAGAGGCTGCAATCGCGGGAGGAGAAGAGGAAGGGAAAGGAACCCGCAGCAGCGCCCGCAATGGGCCGAGATTGATGCTTGAAAGCGGGGCCGGTCGAGATCCCGGCCGCTTCTTCCCAAGGGCGGTTCTATCTCGGCATCCTGCCGGCTCTTGCGCCCTATTGGCTGATGAGCCGAAGGGGGCGGAGCGTACTCTCGGTGGGTAAACGTGCTCTTGTTTTCCTTCAACTTTTCCAGGGCTGCGCTGCGCTTCGCAGCGGCTTAAGGTCAGTTTGGAAGGTTTTTGCCCCGGCCCTGCTTTGGGTAGCTCCGGCAAAAGGAGACCGTACACGGAACCGATGGTTTCCCGACCCGAGAGGAAGAGACTCGGGGACAGGGTTTCCAAAATAAAAAGGGACGGAGGAGGGCGGGGAGGTCAGAACTGATTTGACGCCCGTGTTCTGCCCCGTCCCGCAGCACGGAGGTACATGTAGGCCGCTTATTCAGTGGTGTGGGCGATAGCGTTATATACATTGCCAGAAGGACAAGAAGTTTCAAGGTTTAGACTGGGTTTTGGCTTCTAGCCCAGAATAGGAAATAGTGAAATGGAAAGAAATCGATTTGACTAATCCCACCTGTTGATTGTTTATGTTGAAGGAGAAGGAAATTCATTTATGGGCAAAACTGTGTACCTAATGTTTATAAGGCATGGTGCTTATTAGTTGTAAGTTTGGAAGATTTAGGGCAGGGGTCACCAACCTTTTGGACCTCAGGGACCACCAAACTCATAATTTTAAATACAGGGGACCACAAATATGAATTTTGACTGACGTGGCTTGCTGACAGTGGAGGAAAGAAAGAGTGTGGGTGTGGCCTAATTTGTGGGCATGGCTTGGTGGTCATGTGGCTGGCTGGGCATAGCTTGTATGTAAATATTATAAATATTTATATAAATGTTGAATTTTTATATAAAAAGGAGTAACTTTTACCCAAAATCAGGCAAAGCAGGCAGGCAAATTAAGTTGCTCACAGAATCACAGATTCATTCAGAGATCCATCTATCTGTCATCAGCTACCTGAGTCTGCACTGACAAATAGAAGCTTCAGTCCTAAGGAAGGTTTGGCTCTGCTTAAAAGCAGAGCTGAAGATCTAAAGATTAGTTAGAAAAAAAATCCAATGGTGGTATTTGACCGGAGAGCCGGTAGGAGCGATGAGCAGCGGAGACTGAACTGGTTCTCTCCGCTGCTCTGCTGTTGGGCCCGCCCACCCGGGCTCCCATACTCACTTTTATCAGCAGAATGTGAAGCGCAGCTGCTTTGCACGGCACAGAATAGTGCCGCGCAGCAGCTGCTCAAGCGACCTGCATTGTGCAGGCTTGCAGGAGGCAAGTTTAGAACGCCTCTGCACCTGCGCAAATGCCTCTGCGCCTGCGCAAAATGCATGTTTGGTGCACATGCGCATGCAAAGTGTGTGCACGTGCGCAAAGCGTGGCCACCAAGCCACGCCCACCGAACCGATGGCAACAATGTTTGAATCCCACCACTGAAAAAAATCCAATGATTTCCTGCTTTCTAGCTAATCTAAATCTCCCAGCACAGCAGAACAGCTGATGGTCGGAGAAAAGAAAAAAGAAAAATAGCAATTTAGCAGGCAAGTTTGCCAGGTAAGGAGTGAGTGAGTGGGTGGGGAGGGTTCCTGCAGGCCATGTGGGTGGCGCAGCCTTGTGTGCCTGCACATCCTGGATTAATTGCTTTGGGGGGGTGCTCTGGGGGTGACATTTCTCTGCGGACCACCAAAATTTTCTTGCGGACCACCAGTGGGCTGTGGCCCACCATTTGGCGGCTACTGATTTAGGGAAACACTAATGTCCTTCCTAAGTGGTGGCTTTCAGACATTTAAAATATAAATTGCAGGCCTTATCCTTAAGGTAGATTCCTTGTTGTATTCTTGCTTATGATTGACAAGTTGCCATCTAAATTGATAGCTGGATGTTAACTGTTAATCAGAACTACAATGAATTGTATGCAACTGTGCAGTACTAATATAAAGTTTAAAAATATCAGTTGAAGGAAGATTACAGAACTGTAGTGTTTGATTCCATACTACTGTATCTATTTATCTTTATGTAGGCCATGATATTTCTATTCCTTGAAAGTCTAAAAAAGTGACGAGTAATAAAATACTGAACTTCCTCTGTGATTTCCTGTTCTGAAGTGATGAAACATTTTAATATCTCACACTATTTGAAGTGTTCAGAGATGTAGTAAGGTGTTCAGCAGTGTTATCTCAGCATTTTTACAAACACATGCTATATAAGTAACTAAAACAAATTGTTTTATAAGTGCCGTGCATATTCCTTAACATATGAGAAAGTGACCTTAGGGTACAAAACAACACTGTTTACTCTTTAAAAGGAGGGTCCCTAGATTATGGATCTTTCATTGTTTTGGGGACTGAAGATGTCATTTTTGTCCAACCGCAAATATATATGAACACTGTGGAAAACATTCCACTGTTAAGTGGCTTCACCAATAGAGTTCCACTGATGGATCTCTCAAAATGGAAGAGAGTTGTTGGTGAGATAAGGACAAAGCCATTCTCCTGGACCATAATGTATTTGCAGCTGTAAAGAAGGCCAGCATCATTTAGAAGGGTATCAAGAATGACATAAAGTTCAGATTGTGGGAAGTAATTATCAGTTCTATTCTGCCTTAATCAGACCTCACCTGGAGTATTATGTTCAGTTGTGTATACTCCAGTTTAAAAAAGACATTGTTAAATTGCAGCAAATTAAGAAAAGGGTTGCCAAGATGAAGAAGGGACTGGAAACGAAGTCCTATGAGGAGTAATAAAAAAAATTCCTAATAAGCTCAGCTTGCAGAAGAGAAGGTTGAGGAGAGTCAATCTTCCCAAGTAGACCAGACAGAAAATACAACCAGGTGAGATGATTCTAGTTTACTGTAAGGCTACAGTAACAGAATCTTGTAAGTCTGAAAGCACATACCTCCACTGTTTCATTTACAACCCAAGAAGCTAGATATGGTCTCTTCTGAGTTCTTGCTTCACCCACTAGCCAGCTGTGGACTATGCCATCTCATTTCTGTCTGTTCCTTAGACAGCATCTTTGTCTCATCTTCGAAGATTTTCTTATGTACCTTTATAATAGGGCACATGGTAGCTGTCTTCAAACACCTAAAGAGCTGTCACACAGCAGATGGATTGGGTTTTTTCTCACTTGCTTCAGAGAGCAAAACTTAAAATAATGGGGTGAAACTCCAAAGATGTAGATACAGATTCGGTATTTGGAAGAACTTGGCAGTAAGAGCAGTAAAATATATTACTGCATGGAGTGGTTTCTTCCCATTCACAGATGGTTTTCAAATAGAAATTAGACAATTATCAGGAATTATACACTGAATCCTGCACTGTACATGGGACTGATGATATCTTAGGTCCCAGTTCACAGTTGGTAAATGACCGTATCCAAATAGGATTTAATAATGGTGCCCCTTCAGTTTGGAGGAAAGTACTATAAGTAGTAGAATAGAATTGGTCTATGTCCTCAGCTGTGTTCTTCAACATATTTTATAAATGATTTGATGAAAGAGTTGAGACACTTGTAAAGTTTGCAGATTATACAAAACTGGGAGAGGTAACCAAATAAAATGAAAAAGAAGATTCAAAAGAACTAATCAGGCATTGGCAGTGGGTAGAATTCACCAAGGAAAAACAAGTTCTGCATCTGGGTAGGAGAAATATGGCACAAGTAGAGGACTGGGAAGACCTGTCTTGGCAGTTGTAGGTGTGAAAGGTATCTAGGTATCCTTGATGACTACAAATTAAACATGACTCAACCGTGTAATGAAGTTGCTAAAAATTAAAATGCCAATTTAGGGTATAATAACAGAAATATAGAATCAAGATTATAATACTTTGTTGCAATCAGATCCCGTTTAGATCATTTGACTACCTGAAGCAAGTTCAGAAGAAGACTACAAGATGATGAAGTTTGAAGTATCTCTCACATACCAAGAATTTGGTGTAGTTAAGCCATCCAGCTAGTCCCACTTTAGGCATGAATCCAACTGGGTGACCTTGGGCCAGTCATTCTCCCTCATCTCTAAGAAGCAGATACGGTAAATCATTCTGAAATCTTGCCAAGAAAACTGCAGAGACTTTGCATGGTGCCACCTGTAATCAAGAGTAACTAAAAGGCATGCACACAAAAATAAATGGTAGGATCAGATTAATGTTCAGAAAACATAATTTCCACTTTTTCCCAGAACATTCTGAAATTCTTTCCTTTTTCTTTCCCCCATCCTTCTAGAAATCCTCAAAGTGTATTCTATGTTTCAAAACTTTTTTTAAAAAAAAAGGAGTTTGGGTTTCTCACAATATAATTTACTTATCCATAGAATCTCTGAAAAATCAATATATGATTCATCTTCATGTGGGCTACTGTGCAGGATAAAATATGTTCAGTGCTACCAAAATGCACTTAGGGATATTGCAAAGCAATGAAATTACATCATGTACTATTATGTAAAAATAGCTAACATGTTTATATGTTCCAAATTTTTCATTACCTTTTCAAATAACTTCCATAGTACCATAGTAAAAATATTATATATTCACACACACACGCACACAAACACCCCTCAATCACTTTGGAATTTGAGACTGGCAGTGAATACACCGCAAGTTTGATCAATCCTGTGATGTCCTCCCAAAGTTGTACTGCTCAGTAAAGTAATTTCACTGGTACTACAAGTACAATTTCAGCAGTGGTCTTGCATCCTCATGTACCTGCCTTAGATCTTTGCAAAGCAATTTAGTTTTGCAATTCTTGTCATTGAGCAATGACTGGCATTTCTAGGAAGATCTTGGATTTGGATCCTGCGACTGCTTTGTGCTTAGAAGTATGTGGGAAAGGTTATTGTTCCACAAAAGAACTCCAAAGGGATGCTTTGCTCAAAACATTGAAGCAAAGACTCATTGCAGCTTCCCACGGCCATTAATCATGCATCTACTCACATAATCCACCTTCCAGGATTATAGTAATCACACACTCACTGGTTTGTTTTGAGAATTTGCTCATGTGTTTTGATCATTTAAAAGATTATGTAAAACAATAAAGCAATATAGCTCAACTCAGTACAACAATGTTCAATAAATCTCTCTTGTCAGATAAATCTCAACATGTGGCTAGAGAGTTTTATTGAACATTGTTGTACTGAGTTGGGCTACATGGCTTTTTTTTTTTAAACAAATTTTATTGATTTTCAAAGACAATACACAAACAAACAAAACATAGAACATAAAAACATAAAACATCTTTTCTGAAAGCTGCTTATCCCGGGTTACATCTCTTTGTACAGACACAAATTCAAATTCATATTCATTTTATATACCATTCCATATCTTATTACCATTTTCCATTTTCTATATAGCTTCTCACCTCTTTTAACTTTCTTAGTTTTATTTTATTTGTCTTATCTCAGTTCAGATCATAATACTTATTATTCTTTGT
Organism: Notechis scutatus; assembly: GCF_049901735.1. Classification (NCBI taxonomy): domain Eukaryota; kingdom Metazoa; phylum Chordata; class Lepidosauria; order Squamata; family Elapidae; genus Notechis; species Notechis scutatus. The sequence goes on along the minus strand of NC_142013.1, from coordinate 55,374,275 downwards.
CTGTTCTGTTTCCAGCTATCTATTTCTCTTTTCTCTTTAAATAACTCCTGTACACTGATTGGAGTGTGACGCCTTTGACTCTTTCCCCTAAATTTATAATAATATAATACATGACTTCCATTGGGATTCTGTTTAGTACATTCTAAAATTACACATTATATTTTATAAAAAGAAAAAATTTATAAGTATATAATATAATTAAAACAACTATCAATGCCAATACAGATCTAATCATTAATATTAATATTCATTTATAACTTACACATTACTTTTCAATTGAATATCATACTTTTATGGGGACACTTATGCTTTCCATAGTTATTTCATAAATCATTGTATCATTAAAATGTTCCCATTTCCTCCTACTTCAATTCTCTCATTTATTTCATTGCCTTCTTTTTATTCACAAAAATTTCACTAAGTTACACTAAATATTTTATCCCATTTTTGATCACATGTTTCCAATTTTCTAACATTATTTCTAAGTACAAGTATAAAAATACAATCTTGTGTACCTTTGCAGAATCCCTTTTTCAATTAAGTTTACCCATTATCTCTAAATGAATCTTGTTTCTTTACATCTTGCTCCCCACCATTAAGGCTTCTCATCCCTTCCTTCCTCCCTTGCTTGTTCTTCTCCCTGCCCTTTTTACCCCCTTGTCTCTCCACCTCCCTTTTCTTCTTCTGCTTTCCCCCTTTCTGTTGTTTTCTAACATTATATCCACTTTTCACCTTATTTTTCTCTTTTTTGGTTGTTTTTTCAAGTCTTAAAGTCCCCCTTTTCTTTTCCTCTTTCTCCCTTTCTTCCTCAAATAAAGTTACTTGTTCATCAAAGATGGCTTCTTCTTTGTCCCAATCATCTTGTTGCGCAGTCAGTTTCTCATAAAGTGCAAATCGCCATTTCTAGAAATTGAAAAAGAGTGCCAAGAGAGTCTTTCCCTTCTTGTTCTTCTTCTTTATATTTTTGGTATTCAATTTTCAATTCATCCACAAGTGATGCCATTGTAGAAAGAAAGGGTTTTTCCGAAACAACCACCCAAGTGTTTTTAATCAAAAATAATTCTCAAAAGTCCCAAAGTCACCAAACAATCCAAATAGACTGTTTCTTTTAACACTTTCTTATTTCTTCACTTTCTCTTTCTGGGGTCACTGTTTAGTTACAAAGTTCCAGTTAAAATGTATCTTTTAGAAGTCTTGTTAATATTTAATAATTCTTTAAGATTCTAGGCAATCTCCTCCTTACTTCCAAATCCTGCTTCAATTCTTTTCCTCTCCCTTCCCACTTACAGCAAAAAAGATTTTTTTAAATATTCAGAAATCCTTATCCCTTTAGCGTTTGATTACCTGTTAGTGCCAATGCGGGTTTTTCCGATTTCTCTTGCTTTTCTATTCGCTGTCACGTTAGGAAGGAGAGTGAAAAAAAGTTTTTTTTTCCCTTTTAACTTCTGTTTGCCGCTTGTAAATCTTTGGAAATGATGTATCTTTCACAGATTTTTAAATTCCAGGGTACTTTCGCTGTTACTTTGTCCCGGTCAGCAAAAAGACTTTCACTTCTTCTCAACTCCTCCTGCTCTTTCTTTTTCCGGCTGAGCACTTCTATGTGGCGGCCATTTCTGACTGCTGCTCAGCTGCCTTCGGAAAAGGGGGTTTAGCCGGCTAGAGAAGAGAGGTGCGATATCTCTCGACCCTGCCAGATCCACCCTGTCTTCGCCACCTTCTACGGAGGTGGCTAGCCCTGAAGCCGGGTGGCTCAGGGCACTCCGGCAGCGAGCACAGGCAGAAACCGCGCACAATCGCGGATTCCTGCCTGCCCCGGAGCGCTGTAGACCGGAAATCCGGGCTACATGGCTTTTCATAACCTTTAAACAATGAAATGTAATGGTAGGCAAAAAGATCAGACATCACCATTGGCTTTCATTCCATGATGGGTACAGCCAGATTTGCCAGAATCTGGTCAAAAGCACCTTGCAGTTAGATGCACTCACCAACAGGATGATTATGTTAAGAGTGACGGAGATAATCAGCCTGATCTTCTTTCTGCCTTTGTTCCAAAGATAAACACATAGAGAGCTGCAATAGTGGTAAATATCTGTAGTTCAGGTGTAGGATGAGAGTTCGTTCTCTGAGCTTGTGGGTTGGTTTCTGAACTTTTCGTTACCAGCCAGGTAACACCTTCAAAGGAGTTTAGGGGATGTCAGGGTTCTTCTGTTTATAAGGACTTTGTGTGGATGTTACCTAACCTGGTAATGAAACATTCAGAAACCAAAGAACAAGCGCTCGGAGAATAAACCTTCACTCACATAGAGAGCTTTTTGCTCAGTGATTCTGCTGATAGACCCTCCATTTTTGTGTATGTATGTTCGAGTTAGTTTTTGACTGCTTATGATTGCTTGAACAAGTCCTTGAACTTTTCTAGGCAAGATTTCAGAAATGATTTGCCCTTGCCTCCTTCCTAGGACTGATAGAGAGTGACTCTCTCAAGGTCATCCAGTAGGGTTTTTTTTTTAATCTAAGGTGAGACCAGAACTCAGTCTTCTGGTTTCTAATCTTAGCCACTATACCTACATTTTTTTCTATAAACATTCTAATGTTTTTACCCCTCTCAACATTTCCAAACATTTAGTGGTCCAATTATGTAGCAATGAATTTTTATAATAAATCAAGACCGTATGTAAATTTATTTATTGCAATTCTCTAAAACTATCAGTCAAAAATTTACTTTTTGCATTTCTGCTTTTCCTTTGATTTCTGTTTTACTAGAATGATGTTATGTTGCTATTGTTACTATTTGTATATTTAGAAAGAATATTGATTTCTTCAGAGTTCTAAATGCTTTTACAATTAGCCTTTATAAATAATACTATAAAGAAAATTTAATATTTAGGAATTAAAGTGCACCATCGGACACTGTAAACAATAATTTAAAAACCACTGAAAGCAAACTTTAGAACGTATTTTATATAGCCATGAGTTTAAAAGGGGCAATACTGGGTAAAACATACCAATACATTGAATGTCATGGCAAGAAAATTGAAGGATGGCGTAGAAAATATGGTTTTCTATTTTCAAATCTTTATTCAAAATAATTAATGATTTATATCTTTTTAAATATAGGCATAGAGAGTCCCTTTGGTGTAGTGGTTATGGCATCAGGCTAGAAACTATGAGATCATGAGTTCTAGTCCTGCAGTGAGCATGAAGGAAGCTGGATGACCATGGGCCAGTCACTTTCTCTCAACTCTAGGAAAGAGGCAATGGCAAATCACTTCTGAAAATCCTTGCTGAGAAAACTGCAGGGACTTGTCAAATATCAGACAAAATTGAATGGAAGAAAAAAGAAAAGAAAAAAATAACCCAATACAGTTAGTCCTTGACTTTTGGCCACAATTGGTCATTGATCAAAGAGGTCAGCAAGTGAGATGTTGCATCTCAACCGTAACCTGGCATTCCCAATTGTGGTTGTTAATCGATTTCATGGGTTGTTAAGCAGATGGAGTCCCAGGTAGGGAATGTGGGGATGCCTCAGGGGAATGGGACATAGGCACAAGTTACATGGCACACTGGAACTTAGAAATTTGCTGCAGCCTGGAAGGCCTCAGGTGGCTACAGAGCCCATTGATTCACAGAACTCTAATGGCTAGGGAACTCAGGCGTGCTTCCCACTCCATCATTTACACACACACTGGTCATTCCCACCATAAATCTGAGTTAAATTAGGGAAGACACAAATCTTAACAAACATACCTCATTCTGCCTTTTTAATATTCCCTAAAATATTTCATTTTTCTAGAAGGGGGTGGGTGGGTTTTAACTTCTAACAAGATGAATGGACAGACTGTATACATAATGAAAAGAAGGCCACCAGCTTTCATAGCCTCACTTCTTCTGACTGCCTGAAAGAAACTAAATGGAACATGGCTGGGCTGTCAGTCACAGTCAGATTTTAAGAGCTACATAAATGATTTTGCTTTCATTGAATAAGCTCTTCAGATGTTTTCAAAGTATTTCTGAGAATTAATAACCTTCCTGACATTATTAATATTTAAACCACTTAGAATCTATATTAAGCATCACAATTCTTCTCTTAAAAATAATTGTAATTGAAGCTTAAACAATGAAAGGCAACTAGATATTTTTATACGACACTAAAGAATGGATCTAACTTTTCCATTAGTCGTGTTGCAGATAATTGAAGAGTCTGATTCTCATTTACTTGCTTATATTTTTAAATTATTTTATTCTATCCTACCATTATTGTACTTTTATTATATTATTATTATATTCTATCTGGGATACAGTGGTTCAGTGGCTAAGATACTGAGCTGGTCGGCAGTTCGGCGGTTCGAATCCCTAGCACCATGTAACTAGCTCCCGTTACTTGTCCCAGCTTCTGCCAACCTAGCAGTTCAAAAGCATGTAAAAACGCAAGCAGAAAAATAGGGACCACTTTGGTGGGAAGGTAACTTGTGTCATCATGGCGGCATCGCATGATGTATCATGATGTATCAGCAGCATCACGTGATGTGTTGCAATGATGAGGCAGTCGAGGTGTTTGATCATGATCACATGAATCATGATGACTTTATTGGAGTCTAGTCTTGTATTTATACACATTTCTAGTAATCCTCTAACATTGGTTAACTTTGGTTGTTGATCAGCCTTTGTTACTGTCTAGCATAGTAATTAACACAATTAATTATCTCTAGTTAAAGTCTAACACGTTTACTTCCTCTCTCTAATCCTTCTTTGCATTAGTGATTTTGTTTGTCTGAGTTGTATTTGCTTTTGTCCTTATCTGAGGTTTGCCATCAAGATAATGACCTTCCTGCAATTACAACTCTACATATCCTCGTTTTTTATTTTAAATGGAGGATTCAAAGATTTATGAATGTATCGCAACTGTAAAGGAGTTAAAGAAGAGGAAGTAGAACGAAACAATGCAAACAAATTTGGAATACATTGAATAAAACAACAGGTTACAATTAGTACAATAATAATAATTATAACATAAAATAAAAACTGTCTGAGCCAAGACCAATCAGGGAGCCAATTGGTTAGCCACTCAAAAAGTGAGTACTGAGCATGGATATTATTTTGAATGTAGGATTGTAAATTGGCAAGTTCATCCTCAATAGTTTTATTCAATGAATGAAAATGCACAGCACATCCACGGTGTCCAACTAACTTACAGAACCCGCCTTGACGGGCTAAAAGATAGTCTATGGCAAAACGTTGCTGTAAGACATTTTGATTTAAGTCTTCTATTTCATGCTGCAAATCATGAATAATAGCAGCAGTAGCATTGATGGATTTTTCAAGTCTGCAGGTGAGACCAAGAATAGATCGTCTGTTTTCTTGAGCAATTATGCCAGGATAAGAGCCTAGAGTAATGACTCCTGTAACGGCCCCTGCCAATGCACGGCCAAATGTAGAACCAGAAGACAATTGTGTGTCAATAATAACTTCATCATTACATGTAGGCCCCAGAGAGGAACGCCGCTGTTGAGTTGATGGGAGTGTACCTATTTGAACAGGTAGAGTAAAATAACCTATAGCTGCACATTGATAATTCTGAGGATGCACATTGGTGGCATATTTATCAAAAAAGAACCACATATTAGGATCTTTAAGCTGCCATCCAGCGCATATCGATCCTGTATTAGAGTGATCAGAGGCATTAAAAATAGGAAAATTGTTAGGATACATATCAGGAGCTATATTAAGTCCATACAAAGAAGAATTAAAGGTACCTGACAACCAATAGTAGTTAGAACAATAACTATAATTCCCCAGCTTTTTTAATATGTGCTGGGCAGCATCATAATCAGACCAATTATGAAGCCAAGTGTGTTTAGCGTGACAACAGAAACACAGACCCCTTGTAAATTGACTAACTTTCAAGTAATGCCAACGGACAGAATTCAATTGCATTGGGGGTTTAGAAAATAGCCAGGAGTGTGAAATAGATTGTAGTTGTGAGACAATAAATGTAGAAGACATGATCAAGTTAGGGGTAAAATAAATTTGACCAAATGCCATTGGGGGCTCATAGTATAAAGTAATATTTGTGTCATGGGTCATAAACATGTATTGGGCATGACGAACCCACAAATTAGGGTTAAGACGAACCACAGAAGTGTCATTTTGAGCAGAAACACCATTAACCATAAACAAGAAAATACAAAGTAAAATTGTAACAGAATTAGCAGTAATAATAGCAAAAACAGCAGCAACAAGATTTTCAGGAGTCTGAGGTAATGAGGCCTGTTGCAGTTGTTGTTGAGCTTGATATGTAGTAGATTTAACCTGGCCCCAAGTGATGGATTGCGGGCACTTCGACCTTGGAAGCCGGACTTCTGTGTTCAGATGAAGATTGAAATCCGGAATCAGGTTGTGAAGGCCCTGATACCATGCCATGATACAGACAAACACAGCGTGCTGGAACCCACACTGCTTGTCTAGTAGAAGGATCTTCCATGGCAGCGTAACCACAACCCCAGGTGATCAGCAGTGTAGGGCCTTTCCAGGTTGGATCTGGAGCTTGGCGATACTTTACCAAAGGCCTTGCTAAAGATTCAGTAGTTCGAAAATGTAAATTAACAAGTGAGTCTGCAAGAGAATCTAAAAAGGTTAAATAATTCCAAGTATATAATGCTACAGCAATGAGATTTTGAATCTTTCGCAGATGGTAAGGGCCAGACTCAGTTTGTAATTGTTTTTGAAGCAATGCCTTAAAAGTACGATGAGCTCGCTCAACTATAGCTTGACCCTGAGAGTTATAAGGAATTCCGTGTACCAAAGTAATATTCCATTTTTGACAAAAGGTTTGAAATTCCTTACTAATATAAGCTGGGCCATTATCAGTTTTCAACTGAGAAGGCCGACCCATTACAGCAAAAGAGGATAGGCAATGAGAAATAACATCTGAAGTACGTTCATGTTTTAAAACAGTAACCCAAAGGAAATGTGAATGAGTGTCAATAGATGTGTGAAGATAACAGTATGGCTTAAAGGTTGAAAATTGAGTTACATCCATTTGCCAAATTTGATTAGCTTGGATTCCTCGTGGGTTGACACCCTCTAGAAAGGGAACAGCTAGTTGCTGACAAGCTGGACAAGCACGGACAATATCCCGGGCTTGAGATAATGAAATTTTAAATTGCTTCAAGCGACTTGGCATTTTGATGAAAATAAGAATGGCTATCAACAGGGTCAACAAACAAAGATGCAACATTCTTTAAGGATTCATTTGCCTTCCGATTTCCTTCAGTCAAGGCATTAGTAAAGAGAGTATGACTCCAAATGTGTTCTACATACAAAGAATACAAGCGAGTTTCCAAACTATTCTTTAAAGATAAAAACAAGGATAACAAATTCTTATCCAAAGAGAGCACAATAAGAAAAGTGCAGAGATTGCATAGCTAAATACACATATTGAGTATCAACAGTCAAGTTAATAGGTTGATCATTGAACAATTGTAAAGCTAAAATCACAGCAGCCAGCTCAGCACGTTGAGCTGAAGTCTGCATGACAGTAAATTTAGAATACCATTGTTGTTGAATCTGCCAGACGACCACACCTCTTGTAGGTGAGCCATCAGTAAAAACTGTAAGAGCTTTAGAAATAGGATTTCGCACAAAAATGGAAGAAAAGGCCAGATTTAAAGTAGTAGTAACCACTATTCTAGGATCCTTGGGTAAAGAATATAATAAGTCTCCCACATATTGAGAAAAGGCTCTCTGATATGATTCTGAAATCATCATCAAATGCTCATGTTCAACTTTTGTACGAGTGAAAGCTATACTAATGAGATCCTGTCCTGTAAGATGTAAGACTCTTTTACGACCTTTAATAATCAAATCCTCTAATGCCGTCTGATAGGGGTAAATGTTTCTAGGCGGAGTAGCAGACAAATTAATCCATTCATGAATGTTGACTGCTTGTGGAGAGGCATTAGAATAAAGACATCCTGTGGGTAAGGGTGCAGTAGGAAGAACAGCTAAACAAAGTCCTATTGTTAAGGATGTTATCCTGTCCACATATCGATGCTTAAATTTATTCAATATTTCTTGAAGGCATGTTCTTTGAAGATCAGTTAATACAATTAGATCTCCTGGTGATTGTGCTCCCTTCAAAGACTGAAATAAGGGCAACATATCACCAGTTGTAATGTAAAAGAATGGGCGTGCCCAATTAATAATGCCTAGTAATTTTTGCCATTGTACTAAGGTATATGATTTCTGTACTTGTAATTCAGGAAGAATTGGAATGGAGCAATTATGCAACATTCTATGTCCTAAGTAGGTATAAGGTTCTACCTTTTGAATTTTGTCTGAGGCTATATACAATCCCTGTTCTGCCACAATATCCATTAACTCTTTTAACAATTTAGATTCATCAAAATCTGGGGCTGCTATCAATATATCATCCATATAATGATAGACTAAATAGGAAGGAAATTTATTCCTAAAGAGTTGAAGAGCATTATCCACGAAATATTGACAAAGTGTAGGGGAATTAAGCATTCCCTGAGGCAACATGCACCAATGATATCGTTTTGTGGGCATGCTATTATTAAAAACTTCTCTTAAATCATGAAGGAAATGCCATTTCCCATTTTTCTTTTTTATAACAAAAACAGGAGTATTCCAAAGACTAATAGAAACTTCTATATGACCAGCAGCCAATTGTTCTTGAACCAATTGTTGTAAAGCAGCAAGTTTTTCCCTTGATAGTGGTCATTGTTCCACCCAAACCTATTTAGAACAGAGCCATTTAAGAAGGACCCAAGCTCTGTAAAGGACCTTGGAATACTCACCTCTAATTATCTAAGTGCTAGAGCCCACTGCAACTACATAGCCAAAAAGGCATTAAGAGTTGTTAACCTAATCCTACGTAGCTTTTTCTCTGGTAATATCACACTACTAACCAGAGCATACAAAACATTTGCTAGACCAATACTCGAATACAGTTCATCAGTCTGGAACCCTCATTACGTATCTGATATTAACACAATTGAGAAAGTCCAGAAATATTTCACAAGAAGAGTTCTCCACTCTTCTACTCGTTGTAGAATACCTTATGCCACCAGACTTGAAATTCTAGAACTAGAAAACCTTGAATTACGCCGTCTTCGGTCTGACTTAAGCATGGTATATAAAATCATACATTGCAATGTCCTACCTGTCAATGAATACTTCAGCTTCAACCATAACAACACAAGAGCACACAATAGATACAAACTCAAAGTAAACCGCACCAAACTTGATTGCAGGAAATACGACTTCAGCAATAGAGTGGTCAATGTCTGGAATACTCTACCCGACTCTGTAGTCTCTTCCCCAAACCCCAAAAACTTTAACCTTAGACTGTCTACTATTGACCTCACCCCTTTCCTAAGAGGTCTGTAGGGGGCGTGCATAAGCGCACCAACGTGCCTACCGTCCCTGTCCTATTGTTTCTCTTATTCTTTTATTTTTCTTATATGTACCCATTTCATGTATTCACAACTATGTATACACTTATACTTATTATCTTGTAAACAATTGGCAAATCAAATCAAATCAAATAAATAAATAAATAAATAAAGAAGAGCCATCATCAAGAATCAAATGAACATTAAGAAGAGAAAGGATTTCAAGGCTCCAAATATTAGTATGAATATCTAGAATGTATGGTTGTAGGAAAAAAGACTTACCAGCAGATTTTGTAACATTAATTTCTTGAACACTCTGCCAAGCAGCTGTAGAACCTCCTATTCCCCACAATGAAGAAACTGTTGTTTTTTGCCACTGTACTGGCCAATGTAAAGAGGAGATGACAGTAACATCGGCTCCAGTATCCAATAACCCTTGAAATGGTTGTATATTTAAGAAGAGAGAGGAGTTCAGCTGATGAAGTAAACCTACAGATAAAGAAGTTGATCCAAATCCTGCATCCACATGATTACCTATACCAGGAGGTGGGATTTCATGTGGAAGAAGAAGCAATTGAGCAACAGAAGAATTACAAGGAAGAACTTGAGGAAGATTCACCCAAATCTGAATCATGAAGATACCAGTGTAATCTGAATCTATTACACCAGGCACAACAAAACAGCCCTTTTTGTGTGCAGAAGAACGAGGCAAAATTAAGCCAACTAATCCTGAAGGAAGAGGACCTTTAAATTGAGATGGAACTATTTTAACTTCTAAAGGAAATTTAAACTCAATTACCTCTTGAGTGATTAAATCAATCCCAGCGCTACCAGCTGTGGCTAGGGAGGAGTGAGAGAGACTGCTGAAGGAGTCAGGTAATATTTGCTTGCAATCATCAGGAATCATTGTATAACCATTTTTTATTCCTTCTACAAGTCCTCTTGTAAAATTACCACTAATCCCATAGTCTGTAACTTCCTTTTTTAACTCTCCTAAAATCTGATAAGGCAGACCCTCCCATTCTGCTACTTGCAGTCCAAGCTGTGGCCCCTGACCAGGATGATATTGTACTGGACAAACAGACAGTAATTCTGCAAGTTCTTTTCCTGAGACAGAGGCATCCTCCTTACAATTCTCAACCATTTTCTGAAAAGACTGAACAATAGAGTCAGGAGGCTTTTGCCCTGTATCTGCAACAGCTGAGGGAATGGAAGACATATATTCAGGTGAAGAAGGAGGATAAATGACAACATTAGTATAACTTGAAGGTGGAGGTGTTAAAAGAGAAAGTTCATTGTGACCAAATTTTTCAATTGCATGTCTACATAAATGCCACGCATGCAAAACTTCTATTTTTGCTCTAGGTTCAGTATGCAATGTTTCCCTATACATTCCCAATCAGTTAATTTTAAAGACCCCTCTTTTGGATACCATAAGCACTGAGTTGCAATCACCTGGACCAGCCTTAAGAGATTTTTCTCTGGTACCTGAGTATTATTTTTCTTCAACAAATAGCCTAATTCATCTACATGCTTCCTTTGTTCCTCTGAAAGTGAAGACCCCATACTTACAGAAACCAATAATGGTTGAGAAACCCCAAAGGGTTGAAGGTGCACCAAATCCTTGCCGGATGAAGTAAGAGGGTACCTGTTCATGCGCCACTTGTTGCAATGACGAGGCAGTCGAGGTGTTTGATCATGATCACATGAATCATGATGACTTTATTGGAGTCTAGTCTTGTATTTATACACATTTCTAGTAATCCTCTAACATTGGTTAACTTTGGTTGTTGATCAGCCTTTGTTACTGTCTAGCATAGTAATTAACACAATTAATTGTCTCTAGTTAAAGTCTAACACGTTTACTTCCTCTCTGTAATCCTTCTTTGCATTAGTGATTTTGTTTGTCTGAGTTGTATTTGCTTTTGTCCTTATCTGAGGTTTGCCATCAAGATAATGACCTTCCTGCAATTACAACTCTACAGTGATGCATCATTTTTTTCCCTTCACTAAACCAGACATGGCCAGTGCGTGACACATCTGGCCCACAGGCCACAAGTTTGACAGTCCTGAACCAGCTCTGTGGGCGTGGCTTGATGGGCATGGCAAGGGAAGGATACTGTAAAATCTCCAGTCAGAGGTGGGATTTGCTGATTCTCCAAACTACTCAAAATTTCCGCTACCAGTTCTCCAGAACTGGTCAGAACATGCTGAATACCACCTCTGGTGTTGGTTATTCCTGCCAGCTTAGTATCATTCGCAAATTAGATAAGGGGTACAGCCAAGGGTGGGATTCAAAATTTTTAACAACCGGTTCTGTGGGCATGGCTTAGGTGGGCGTGGCTTTGTGGTCATGTGACTGGGTGGACATGGCTTGGTGTTCATGTTACTGGCTGGGCGTGGCCAACTCAACATCACTCACATTGAGGCACGCATCTCCTCGCATGGCCTCATGACTGTGGGGATGCTGCAACAGTCGTAAGTGTGAAAAATGGTCATAAGTCACTTTTTTCAGTGCCATTGTAACTTTGAATGGTCACTCCACACAAGCAAAGTACTTTTGACTGGCCCCACCCACTCACCGGCCCCCCACCCTTTGGCCTCTGCCTCCCTGCAATTTGCCTCTTTGCAGCAAACAGCAGCCTGTTTCAGTTTCAGCTTCAGTACAAACTGATTAGCACTCGCAGCTGATTGTCTATTGAGAGCCTATTGCTGCCTCTGCATGCATCCCATTTTTGGCCTCTGCACACCCCATTTTTGGCCTGTTCCAATCCCTGCCGCCCAAAAATGGGGCACATGGAGGCTGAAAACAAGGCGTGGGGAGGCTGAAAATGGGATGCGGAGGCTGAAAATGGTGTGCACGGAGGCAGCAGTAGGCTATGGCAATCCCTGCAGCCTGAAACAGGTATCTATCTTTGTATTTGTCTCTCTCTTTCTCCCTCTCTCTTTCTCATCTCTCTCTCTCTCATCTCTCTTTTTCTTTCTTCTCTCTCTCTCTCTCTCTCTCTCTCTCTCTCTCAACTCTCTTTTTTTCTTTCTCCCTCTTTTTCTTTCTCATCTCTCTTTTCTTTCTCCCTCTTTTTCTTTCTCTCCCTTATGTCTCTCTCTTGTGCCTGTCTCTTGTCTCTCTCTCTTTCCCTCTCTCCCTGTCTCTCTCTCTCTGTTTGTGGGTTTTGTCTCTCTTTCCCTCCCTCCCTCTCTCTCTGTGTCTCTTGTTGCTCTCTCTTTCTCTCCCTCACCCTCTCTCTCTCTCTCTCTCTGTGTCTTGTCTCTCTCTCTCTTTCCCTCCCCCCTCTCTCTGTGTCTCTTGCCTCTCTCTCTCTCTCTTCCCCTCCCTCCCTCCCTCTCCCTTCTCTTTCTCTTTCCCTCCCTGGTGGGGGGAAGGAACTTCTGAACTGGTGCTGGATGGAGGGAATCTGACGTCCAGAGGCCGATGAGCCATGTACTGAAGACCAGATGGCTGGCAGGGAGGTGGGACAATCCTGCAGTCTCCCCCAAAATAACGCTTCTCGTGAAGAGGAAGAGAAGCATGGGTGGAGGAGGCTTGATGGGTTCTCAGAGGGGCAGTGAGTACTTTGCAGCTCCTGAGGGGGCTCGAGTCTCCCCACTCACAACATCTTCACCTGGGGGCATCACTGGCAGATGCTTCCCGCGGCTCAGGAGGTGTGTGCTCTTCCCGCTGCTGCTTGGCCTCCTCGATGCACAGAGACAGGAGGCAGCGGTCACAACACGGGTTTCGTTCGCTGCCTGCGAGCTCTGGGCGGTGAGCAGCTAAGCGAGCAAGCCAGTGGTCCGCCAGCTGCCTGTAATCTGCCTGCCTATGCCCAGCTCCTGCACCCTCGACCATACTGCCCCTTCATCTTTTTCCCTGCCTCTCCCGGCCAATGGTGCTCACAAGTGAACTGCAGCTAGGAATCTCAAATGCTGCCAAGAATTAATGTTTGTGTTGTAGCCGCTGGCTGGAGCTACTAAACAGGTGGCCAAACTAAGTGCTTGAAGGACCTCATCCCATCACTGGGAGTCCTGTCAACTTGGTGATTGGCTTGGCTCCTCAAGAGACTAGGAGTCCGCAGGGGGCTGATCTACCATTGGCTACAAGTTCACAATGTTCATTTCTCATCCGTATTTGAGATTTCTAGCTTCAACGGACAGCAAACTAGGGTTGACTTTGGCAGCTTTTCTCCGCCAGAGTGCTTCCTGGATGCAACTTACAGCTCTGAGCCCAAAGCAGCAGGAGGCATGGGCTGCCTTGGCACCACCAACTTTGGGCTCTTAGCAGTCCATGGAGGACATGCTCGAATTGGCGCCGAGACCAGAACCCCAGAAGGACATGGTCAAACAGCTTTCTTTCTGCCTTGCTGAAGCAGAGATGGGCGGGAGGCTTGAACGTAGAATACATATTGGGTAACCTCTCATAACTGAGATAGTTTTCTGTTGCTGTCCAATAGCTTTTTCCAGTCTGATGGCTTCTAAAGATGTTTTCAAGTTAACTCCCATTATCCTATTGGCTGGAGTTGATGAAAATGGTAGTCTAATGAGTCACATGCTCGATATTGATGTCTCTTGTTATTAAGGTTTTTTGCTGTATACATCAAAGCAAAATGAATCAGTCTAAAATATGACATTTCACATTAGGGTAAATCAGAATCAAATATAATATTCCTTTCTTGAAAGAGACTAAAGCCTACTAGTAAAGAGTCATGTAGGATCTTTTAAAATCTTATGAGATGTTGACTTTTAAATAATGTTCCAAGAATCCTAGCCATATACAGCTCATCCATAACTTTCAAACCTTTTTTGTTCAGTTTGCTTTTTATACATACTGATTCAAGAAAGTTTGCACACTTGGGTATTAAATAAATATAGTCAAGTTCTAAAAAGCTGTTTTATATATAGACATAGGAAGGCATTCTACATGTAGAATCAATAAGAAATACATTCCTCAGTTGATGCTGAAGACTCCAGATAGAGATCATTATTCAGATAATTCCACAGAAAGGGGAATATGCATTTCTCTAGAAGTAATGGAGTTTGAATATGCATTTCTTTATAACGGGTGTCAAACTCAAGGCTTGGGGGCTGGATCTGGCCCATGGGGCTGCCGTGGAAACAGCAAAGGACCGACACATGGTGCCTCTGCCAGTTAAATGGAGCTCACAAGGGCTGCGAATGGCCCCCTTGAACTCTATTTTCGCTGGCAGAGGGTTGCAGTAGGCTGGTGCAGGTGAAAATGGAGTTGGGGAGCTCATTTTCGCTGGTAGTGATGTTGAGTTGGCCATGCCTACCCTGGCCACAGACACACACCCCAATGTCAAACACAACCCTGAGGAGGCCCTCAATGAAATAGAGTTTGACATCCCTGCTCTAGAACAGCAGTCGCCAAGCGGTGGGCCGTGAGAAAATTTTGGTGGGCTGCAGAGAAATCTCACCCCCAGAGCACCCCCCCAAAGCAATTAATCCAGGCTGTGCAGAAACATATGGCTGTGCCGCCCACGTAGCCCGTGGGAACCCTCCCCGCCCACTCACTCCTTACCCGGCAAACTTGCCTGCTAAATTGCTATTTTTCCTTTTTCTGACCATCAGCTGTTCTGCTGTGCCAGGAGATTTAGATTAGCTAGGAAGCAGGAAATGGTTGGATTTCTTGCTTTCTAGCTAGTCTTTAGATCTTCAGCTCTGCTTTTAAGCACAGCCAAACCTCCCTTAGGACTGAAGGTTCTATTATTCAGTGCAGACTCACGGCAAGCAAGTTTCATGTGACAGACTGAGCTAGCTGATGGCAGATAGATAGATCACTGAATGATTCTGTGAACAACTCAATCTGCCTGCCTGCTTTGCCTGATTTTAGGGAAAAGTTTCTCTTTTTTTAATAAAAAATTCAATATTTACATAGATGGTGTATTGTGAGTTAATTTTGTGAGTTTACTTGCTAGCAAATTTTATGAGTTTGCTTGCAAGCAAATTTTATGTGACAGATTGAGCTAGCTGATGGCAGATACATAGATCACTGAATGATTCTGTGAGCAACTCAATCTGCCTGCCTGCTTTGCCTGATTTTGGGTAAAAGTTGCTGTTTTTTAAATAAAAATTCAATATTTATATAAATATTTATAATATTTACATACAAGCCAAGCCAAGTCACATGGCCACCAAGCCACACCCACAAATTAGGCCACATCCACAGAACCTGTTAGTGGTCCCTGGGATTTAAAATTATGACTTTGGTGGTCCCTGAGGTCCAAAAGGTTGGCGACCCCGATCTAGAAGGTAACTGTAAAAAATCTCAAATATTTTCCACACCCACCCACCCAAAAAAATGTGAATTAGCTTTCTGTAAAAACCACAGATGATAATTTTTTTCATAAAAAAAATATATGAAAATCTAGGGTGTCGCAGAGAAAGTTTTACTTCAATTTCAATTACATTCATTTTTTTATATTTTTAGTTTTTTTCTGCTTTAGTCCTGTCTGTCAGATTTAATTCTAGATTATGACATTTAAAATAGGGGAGAGGGAATGATTCTCTGACAACCACATACTTTGTTTAAGCTAGCCATATCTGATTTACAGTTCCTTATCTAATACCGGTATATAACTCTGTTTTCAAGGCTTTATAATAAAATAAATCACAGAAGTTTCAAGAATGCAGTATAAGTGCTATTGGAAGGAAAATGAGGTCTGTTGAAAGCTGGGTTTGAAAGAACCCAGGCAGTTGCTTGAAGAAATAGAGAAGTTTATTTCTGAGAGCATGATACTAGCATAATATCAGCTAATATCAGAGGTAGCCATTCTTAAATCTTTTCCAAGCTGTCTCTGTGTAGTAATTCCTTGCCTTGTTCCTCAAAAGTGAGCCCTCCAAGAGGTCTGACAAAATGGCATTTACAGTAACCCTTCACAGCACATTTGCAATTCAGGTATCCTACTGGGGTGTCATTTATTGATGGCAAACAGTGCATTTTTTTCTTGGCCAGTGGGAGGGGAGCTTTTTCTCTTCTGGATCAAAGAGATCTCAGATTAGGTCAGATTGATGTTGCATCCTATTACATTTTGTGTTTCCTGTTGCAGTTTGAATTTTGCCTAGAGCAGGAGTGTAAAACTCGTATCGTCACGGCGGTGTCACATGACATATCAGGACTTTCCCCCTCCTTTGCTAAACCAGTTGTGGATGTGGCCAGCGCATGACTCATCAGGTCCATGGGCCGGAAGTTTGACAGCCCTGGCCCAGGGCCTATTCTAATTTGTTACTTGAGCTATAGAAGTAAGAATATGTGAAGGGAGGACTCAATTTCTTTCCCACACTACAGTTTATTTGAACCATAAGCTCTGTGATTATGGACATAATTTGTTCAAGCATATTTGCTTATGCTTTAGAATCAGTTTGTTCTAACCTGTGATTCATTAACTCACTATTGGCCCTTCAGCTTCCTATAGTCAACATTGAGTCTTATGTGAGAAAGTTGTCACACAAGGCTTGGAATCTCAACAGAAAATTTAACCAATTTGCCATTGATTTTGTCTGATAATGCAGCCAAATTTCTTCACTTTTTCTGCTGTTACACTTGTCTCAACCCCTGTCCTTTATATGAGCTGTATAATTTCCAATCTACTGATGAAGAATATTTATTTATAGAAAAGAGAAAGCTTTTTATAGAAAAGAGAAAGAGAAAGAGGCCTCTGAAATATTCCTTATTTGCCAAGTTTGCATTCAGTATCTGCTTTCTATCTCTAAGCAAGGCAACCCACCAAACACATTGGTGAATTCTTTGATCAAAGTCACTTTCTGTTGACAGTAAGCAGCAGTGTGTGAACCCAGCTTGGTTTCACTCCCACAGTAGGGAAGTGAGGGTAGGGGATTCACAGCTTTCTTTACATCTTATATTTTTATTTATTTATTTAATTTGGTTTGTCAATTGCTTACAAGATAATAGGTATAAGTAAAAACATAGTTATGAATACATAGATACATATAAGAAAAATAAAAGAAAATAAAAGAAACAATAGGACAGGGAGGGTAGGCACGTTGGTGTGCTTATGCACGCCCCCTACAGACCTCTTAGGAAAGGGGTGAGGTCAATAGTAGACAGTCTAAGGTTAAAGTTTTTGGGGTTTGGGGGGAAAAAACACAGAGTCGGGTAGAGTATTCCAGACATTGACCACTTTGTTGCTGAAGTTGTATTTCCTGCAATCTAGTTTGGTGCGATTAACCTTGAGTTTGTATCTATTGTTTGCTCTTGTGTTGTTATGGTTGAAGCTGAAGTATTCATTGACAGGTAGGACATTGCAATGTAATTATAAGAAATGATATGTACCAAACAGCTTCTGAGAGGGAATCAGCATCCCAGAGATGGATTTTATATTATCAATGTCTTTTCTAAACTACAAGAAGATCTTGTAAGGGGTGTGCATAAGCGCACAATCGTGCCTACCATTCCTGTCCTATTGTCCCCAATTATTAGTTCCTATTTCATGTATTTAAACTTATGTTTATTCTTATTTCTATTATATTGTAAGTATTTGACAAAATAAATAAAAAACAAAATAAATAAATAATAATATTAAAAGCAATATTTTACTTCTCTGAGTACAAAAGGGCAATATTTATGCATGAATGATGCATAATAATGAATAATAATTTGTTTTGACAAGTTTGTATCTCCATCAACACCTGAAGCAGAATTGTTTTAGCGGTTAGTCCTATAAGACAATAATTTATTAAGACAATGCTCCAAAGTCCATTATCTAATGCAGTATCTAAAGAATCAGGATCACACATTGTTCCAGTTAAGCTGGTTTATTGCTCATGCCTATACATAAGAATCTTGTCAACTAATAGCACTAAACTGGCAATAGATGAGGGTTAAGGGAATTCAAGGAGGGAAAGTTGGTTGTGTATTATTTATGGGACCATAATGCTGATTCCTCTCTTGACTCCACCCCCAGGCGCTTCTTCTTCTTCTAAATACAGGGTTTCTCAGCCAGGCTTCCATAAATGGTCATCAGGAATTACCTGTGGGATCATGTTGATTTTAAAAAAGCAGACACTGAACAAAACCCCTCCAACCTCCAACACTGGGTGGGCCCACCAAAGCTGCACAGATACAGGCAGGGTGGGGATTGTGCACATACCAGGTGGGGAGGTAAGCAAAGCATAAGTTGAGGAATGAGGAGTGAAAGAATAGGAGTGAGCTGAGCTGAGAAGGGAGGAAGAGAGGAGGGAGGAGCAGCAGGTGGTGAGAAAGAGAGTGGGAAGGAGTGGGAGAGGGAGGGGGAGGGAGGGAGGGAGAGATACCCCTATGTTCTGAATCTGTCCATGCCATTGTCCACTTGCCTTTCTGCAGGCACAGTAGTTTGGGGAGGCGGCTCTATCCCAGAGCAAATTCAGGAGATCTAGGGCTGGCGTGGTTCAGCCACCAGTGGCAACAGGTGCACACGTGCCTTTTATTTTTAGCTTCAGACATGATATTCTTCCGATTAAAATCGGAATTCCGATTTTTTTGGGAATCGCCCCCTTTCCCCCCTTCTTCTCCTCCTTCCCCTCCCTCGGAGGCCCGAGTCAGGAGTTGCTACCGCTGGCGCGGCTCTGCGTGGCTCCAGTCCCGCGTTGCCTCAGGAAGGGAAAGGCAAAAAGGAAGAGCTGCGGCGGCGCTTTGCAACGGCAGCAGCAGCTCCTGGTTTTGCCTTTCCCTTCCCGAGGCAACGCGGGACTGGAGCCGCGCGGAGCCGCGCCGGC
The DNA here is from genome assembly GCF_049901735.1 of Notechis scutatus. Lineage (NCBI taxonomy): Eukaryota > Metazoa > Chordata > Lepidosauria > Squamata > Elapidae > Notechis > Notechis scutatus. The sequence continues at coordinate 55,355,133 of NC_142013.1, read as the reverse complement.
GGTAGCAACTCCTGACAGCCCCAGCCGGATACCTGAGCTGTGCGAGCGGAGCCCGGGTGGTGCGAGTGGAGCCCGGGCGGTGCGAGCGGAGCCCGCTGAGCGGCAGGAAAAGGGAGCTGGGCAGCGATTTCTTGGCGCGTGGTGGGGGGGTCTCTTTTGGCCGGCCCTGATTTTTTTTTCAGAGGGGAATATCATGCCTGTTGAGAACACTGTTAATACATATATAAATTCTTACACATATGAAACAAATATAATTTTGTAGTATTCTGTGCAGGGGTTCCCCAAGGCTTTAAACATATTTCAAGGGTTCCTCCACAGCCAAAAGGTTGAGAAAAGCTGATCTAATGCATTCTGTTCTGCTATTAGAACTCATTCATGAACATCCATATGAATGGATACAACATGTCTATGAGGTACCTTACCTGTATTTTTCCCTATTCAGTTCCTTCTGGAAGCCAATGCAGAGTTACCTAGGAAGATATGATACTATAACTTTCAACTAGTAGAAAAATGTGTCCATCTGCGGTTGCAGTTTCATTGTGCATTTATTTTAGCCTCAGTTACTGGATAGAATGAAGAACTTCATCCTTCAATTTATCTTTGGATTCATCTCAAGAATGATGATCTGTTCCTACTGAAATCTTAATGCTGTAAAATGTAGGAAATGATTGGGCTGCAGAAAAAATTCATTTATATATGTTTTTTAAAAAAAATCAATTTTCAAGCAAACATATATAAATAAAAATAAACAGTTCACCACATATGAAAAAAGGAAAATAAAACGTAATACAATAAATAAGAACAAAAAAGGCAAACTAATTACAGATATGATTCAAGTTCACTTGATTTTTTAAGTCTTTGAAAGGAGAAATTTAAATTTCAGCATTCATAAATCTGTCCAATTTTTCCCCCAAAGAGAAAGATGTGATGTTTTCTGAATATATAATTTTGTTTTAAATTGTTTTACCACATTTCTGTATAATCCAATGATTTATAGCTGGACCTACTGGGTAATCTTTAAGGAACATGATCAAATTTTATAGTATTTCATTTATAGAATTTACAGTTATTGTTATTCCAATAACAATTTACTTTCCATACTTTTTATGGAAATTTTTTTTACCATTAATTTAATAATAACAGTGAACAAATTAAAATATAATACTGTTTTACTGATAATGTTAGTACAATTTGTATGCTTTTCTAGTATCACAATAAAAAAGGGAAAAATACAAGAACTATATAGCAATTCTGCATATGCTCATTTCATAAATATACTAAATGTGACCAAAAACAAAGAAAGCTAACAGAAAAACAAAGAGAAGATCCATGATCCATTGGTAGCCATACCAGTAAATTCAATCCTTAAGTATGTTGTTAAAACTAGGCCAGTGCGTCTAAACTTTTATTTGCCCGTGGCTTCCTTCCAGCCTTGTTTCTCTCCTATGCCTTCCCTGTCCTGTCCTGTGTCATTAGCAGACACAGGTACAAAACAATAACTGGTGTGTTTTGGGCATCAACAAGACACTAGTTTCAGTTTAATACATTTGCTTTTCGGTAGTCCCATTGGTTACATATTTTCTGTCTGAAGCCCTCTTGTGATATCCTAAGGTCCTTAGAGGCCATATGACCTCTGATTGAGAACCATTGAGAACCAGAATGATCTAGAGTCTAGACCATGTAGAAATATCATCTCATTATTAGAATGCGGAGATTTTTAAAAGTAGGTAACAGACTCATATTCTGTTTCCTTTTCTTTATTTCCATTTACTTAAAAGTATTCTCTTTCTTTGCTCCAGGTTCATTAGATCCAAAACTCAAAAAGATATCTCAAAAAGATATAACATCTAAGTCATTTTTGAAGATATTGAAGAGTATTGGCTTTAAGATGGAACCTTATGGTACCACAATGCTTACTTCCCTCCCATGTAGATATGGTACCATTAAGGACTACTCATTGAGTACAATTTGTCAGCAGTTACAAATCCATCTGGTGGTGATTCTGTCTATCCCACATTTTTCTACTTTACCAAGAAGTAGGCTGTGGTCTACTGTGTCAAATGCCTTGACAAATATGAATCTAAATATACGATGTCCACAGTATTTTGCTTGTCTACTAACTTAGTCACTTTGTCAAAGAATGAAATAAGATTAGTTTGGCATGATCTGTTTTTGCTGGCTAATGTTTTCTCCTTTAGGATTTTTATCCCATGAAATTTTGCTTGGGCTCTGAGTTTGTTAAAATCAGCTATTTTAAAGTTTAAGACACTGGTTGGATTATATTCTATTGCTTGTGTTTGCAATATATTGAATTCTAATATGACACGGTCACTCTTATTCAAGTTCAACTTCAACTCCCTCTATCATTTCTCTATTAGTAAGAATTAGGTCCAGGATAGCTTTTCCTCTAGATCATACCCAAGCAAAACATCTAGATATATGAAGATTTTCTATATACCAGTATCTTCATAGGCATAAGATTTTTATATACATATACCAAATAACGTATATAATTCACAAGTGTGAATTATAAATAATACATGATAAGGCTTCTTATCCATAATTATCAAAATATAAGGATGAAAGGAGAGCAAAAAATGGATAATAATCATTTTCTTTTTTATTGTAGGGCAACTTCACCTATGACTGCTTGGGAAATTGTGAGTTAAATTAATTAAAGCCTTCTACTTCAAGCTGCTTTAACATTTTGTTAAGTTAATTCCAAATTTGGAATCTGTGCTTATTGGCCTCCATCATCTTGCTTTTTTGAAAGGCCTGAAGACATGGTTTTGTGTGTGGGCTTGGGAATGATGAATGGAAATGGATCAATCAGGTGGTTGATTGACTGTGTTGCTGCTGTCCTGGGTGTTTGTGTGTGTGTTATGTGCTTTTATGTCATTTTTAATGTTTTTTTTAAAACCAGTTTTATTGATTTTCAAAGACAATACACAAACAAACAAAACATAAAAACATAGAACATCTTTTCTGAAAGCTGCTTGATCCCGGGTTACAACTCTTCGTACAGACACAAATTCAAATTCATATTCATTTTATATACCATTCCATATCTTATTACCACTTTCAATTTTCTATATAACTTCTCACCTCTTTTAACTTTCTCAATTTTATTTTATTTATCTCATCTCAGTTCAAATCATAATACTTATTATTCTTTGTCTGTTCTATTTCCAGCTATCCATTTATCTTTTCTCTTTAAACAAAGTTTCTCCTGTACACTGATTGGAGTATGACGCCTTTAACTCTTTCCCCTAAATTTATAACACTTAATATAATACATGACTTCCATTGGGATTCTGTTTGGTACATTCTAGAATTACACACTATATTTTAAAAAAAGGAAAAAATTATAAATATATAATATAATTAAAACAACAATCCATACCAATTCAATTCTATCATTAATATTAATATTCATTTAAATCTTAACGTTTTACCCATTATTTTTCAGATAAGTATCATACTTCTATGAGAACACTTATAAACTTTCCATAGTTAATTCCTCCCCACTTCACTTATATTTTATAAAACATTAGGTAATTAAAATGTTCCCATTCCTTCCTGATTCAATTCTCTCATTTATTTCATTTCATTTATTTTATTCACAATTTTATTCTCTAAAATTACACAATGTTTTTTATAAAGAAAAAGGGAAATTATAGGTAATTGATGTAATTAAAACAGCTATTAATGCCAATACAGATCTAATCATTAATATTAATATTCGTTTATATCTTAAACACTTTACACGTTACTTTTCAATTAAATATCATACTTTTATGGGAACACTTATACTTTCCATAATTATTTCCCCCCACATCACATATTTTAAATCATTATTTCATTAAAATGTTCCCATTTCTCCTACTTCAATTCTCTCATTTATTTCATTACCTTCTTTTTCCTCACAAAAATTTCACTAAATTACACTAAATATTTTATCCCGTTTTTGATTACATGTTGTTTCCAATTTTCTAACATTATTGCTAAATGCAAATATAAGAATACAATCTAGTGTACCTTTACAGAATCCCTTTTTCAATTAAATTTACCCATTGTCTCTAAAAGAATTTTGTTTCTTTACATCTTGCTCCCCACCATTGAGGCTTCTCATCCCTTCCATTCTCCCTTGCTTATTCTTCTCCTTGCCCTTTTTACCCCCTTGTCTCTCCGCCTCCCTTTTCTTCTTCTGCTTTCCCCCTTTCTGTTGTTTTCTAACATTGTATCCACTTTTCACCTTATTTTTCTCTTTTTGGGTTGTTTTTTCAAGTCTTAAAGTCCCCTTTTTCTTTTCCTCTTTCTCCTTTCCTTCCCCAAATAGAGTCACTTGTTCATCAAAGATGGCTTCTTCTTTATCCCAATCATCCTGTTGCGCAGTCAGTTTTTCATAAGTACAAACCGCCATTTCTAAAAATTGAAAAAGGGTGCCAAGAGAATCTTTCCCTTCTTGTTCTTTTTGTATTTTTGGTATTCAATTTTCAAATCATCCAGAAGTAATGCCATTGTAAAGAGAAAAAGTTTTTCCAAAACAACCACCCAAGTGCTTTTAATTAAAGGTAGTTCCCAAAAGTTCCAAAATCACCAAACAATCCAAATAAGCTGTTTCTTTTAATACTTTCTTCTTTCTACCCTTTCTCTTTCTGGGGTTACTGTTTAGTCACAAAGTTCCAGTTAAAATATTAAGACAAGACTTTTAGAAGTCTTGTTAATATTTAATAACTCTTCGAAGTTCTAGGCAATCTCCTCCTTACTTTCAAATTCTGCTCCAATTTTTTTTCCTCTCCCTTCCCACTTACAGATAAAAAATTTTTTTTTTTTTGAATATTCAGAAATCCTTATCCCTTTAGCATTTAATTACCTCCAATGCGGGTTTTCCGATTTCTCTTGCGATTCTGTTCACTGACACGTTAGGAAGGAGAGTGAAAAGAAAAGAAAAAAACTTTCCCTTTTAAATTTCCATTCGCCGCTTGTAAGTCTCTGGGGACGATGTATCTTTAGCAACTTTTAAAATCCAGGATGCTTTTGCTGTTACTTTTCCCGGTCAGCAAAAAACACTTTCACTTCTTCACAACTCCTCCTGCACTTCTTTTTCCGGCTGAGCGCTTCTATGTGGCGGCCATTTCTGACCGCCGCTCAGCTGCCTTCGGAAAAGGGGGTTTTGCCGGCTAGGGAAGAGAGGTGCGATATCTCTCGACCCTGCCAGGCCCCCCCTATCTTCGCCACCTTCTACAGAGGTGGCTAACCCTGAAGCCGGGTGGCTCAGGGCACTCAGGCAGCGAACACAGGCAGAAACCGTACACAGCCGTGGATTCCTGCCTGCCCCGAAGCGCTGCAGAATCTAGATCCACCAAGTGTTATTTCTCTGGTGTTCATTTTGTCTTTGAATTGTGATAATAATTTAAAACAGAAAAACAAAATTATTAAATACTTTGTATAGAGAAGATCTAGGTTCAAAGAACAAGTGCTGGTGTATATAATGCAAGATATAAACAGTTATTTAACATAAGAGGCTGTTCCTATATTGCTATAATCTTGAATAATTCATTTTTGCCTGGAAGAATGATTGATGCTGAAAGGAGACATTACTATTCCATTGTAGATAGATCTGATTCATATTAAAAGAGATTACTTCTATCTTCACTGTAAAACCCATAATTTCTAAAGAATGAATATGTATATCTAATATTTCAGAATCAACATGAGTTACAACTTTTTTCACTGAAGGCCACATTTGGACAAACATGTCGGAGGTTAGTAGTTTAGACTATTCAACTCATTCACACCATTTTTGTCTTTCTTGCATACTCAGATGTCACTCATACTAGGTATGCTAGCCCAAATACTGTTATTAGCTAGCCTATAAGCCAATCTTACAGAAATAGAGGAAAATAGAATCTTTAATAAATTCATTAAACTAGTTTTCAGTAAATGTTTCAAGATCTGTCTGATTATCTATTGCCTATGCCAAATGTGGATATTTGCAGATGTAAACATAGTATCATTGCAAATTTACATTGAAACTTCTGTTGTGTCTGTTTATGCTAAGATAGATGTTGTCACTGTATTGATCAACTGAAGAATTCTCCCAGAACTTTTGACTGTACTTACAGTATTTCAAACAGTCCTTCTGTTAACATTATATTTACCTCATTCATGCTATTTTTGTGTTTCTTGCACACAGAGTTCTATGCTTCCCGTTATTATCTCACTATCTGTAATATTATTCAAATATCACTCGTACTTGGTATGCAAGCCCAAATACTATTGTCAACTATAAGCCAATCTTACAGAAATAGAGGAAAACAGAACCTTTAATCAATCCATTAAACTAGTTGCCCTTACTGATCTTAATTGGGACACTAAAGTGACAGGTCAAGGTATTTGTGATAATGATAACGCAAGTAAGCCGGGGATCATGGTCCCAGAAGAAGAACTTACTTTGGAAAGGAGAAAGTGTGAATCAGGTATTATGCACCAGTCATACAAGAAGAGCAAGACATCCAAAAAGAGAAGCCATCTTCTGGTTGGGAACTCAATTGTAAGGGATGTAAATTTAGGAAAGGATACTGAGGTTTTGAAAGAGGTCAGGTGTCTATCAGGTGCTACTGCCAGCAGAGACAAGAAGCGTATTCTTAAGATAGTCAAGAATGCTAGCAAGGACTGTGATGTTGATGCTATTATACATCTTGGTACAAATGATCTATCCCAGAAGGATGTACTTTCTGTTCAGAAAGACTTCCAGAGCTTGGGGTATGAACTTATTAATATGGGCTGTAAGCTTATCTTTTCGGAGGTTCTACCAGTATACAAGGAACAAAAAGGGAAAGGGCAGCATGTAGCAGAGTTTAATGTGTGGCTAAAGGAGTGGTGTAAAAGGGAAGGCTTTGGTTTTATTAGTCATGATGTCTGCAGCTGGTCCAGTGAAAAACTGTACAAAAGAGATGGTTTGCATCCATCAAAGAAAGGGACTGAGTTACTTGGCATTAAATTCACAGATTTTCTGGATAAACATTTAAACTGAACAGTGGGGAACAGAGAATTAATGGATTCAGAACATTTCTGTCCCCAGCAACCAAAAACTAATAAGGATACCAGTGCATGCAAAATAGATGTTTGTGCAGGTAAGATTATCAACCTTGATGCCAACCAAAACCAAGCATTTAATAGTCAGTGCCATACCATGTGCACTAATCAAACAGGTGGCAAGAAAGTAGGGGCAGGCAGGCACAACACAGGTTATGAAGACAGTAAACACAGTGTCAGATATAAAGATCTCAAGTGCCTATATACAAATACACAGAGTCTGGGGAACAAACAGGGTGAACTCGAACTACGAATAGATGATGGTAAATATGATATAGTTGGAATAACAGAAACTTGGTGGGATGAAACCCATAACTGGAAGATACTGGTAGAAGGATACAAACTATTCAAAAAAACCAGACCCCATAAAAGAGGAGGTGGAGTTGCACTGTATGTAAAGGACCACTATATTGCTACAGAAATGCATGAAACCAAAGATGAAAACCTCCTAGAATGCATATGGGTCAATATAAAAGAAAAAAAGAATGACATGGCCATAGGCGTATATTATAGGCCACCCAATCAAGCAGAAAATATAGATGTCCTTTTTGCCAGACAACTAACAAACAGGCAGGAAACACACAACAATAGTAATGGGAGACTTCAATTATCCTGATATCAATTGGCAAACTAATTCTGCACCAAGTGAGAAATCAAACAAGTTCCTAACCAACCTAGCTGACAACTTTGTTGTCCAAAAGGTAGAGGGTGAAACTAGAGGGACAGCTATACTGGACTTAATTCTTACAAACAGAGAAGAAGTGATAGAGGGAGTTGAAACTGCAGGAACCTTGGGTGAGAGTGACCATGTCATACTAGAATTCAGCATAACACAAACACAAGCAACAGAACATAATGACACCAGAGTCTTTGATTTTAAAATAGCTGATTTCAATACACTCAGAGAGAACTTGGGAAAGATTCCATGGATGAAAATCCTAAAGGGGAAAACAACTCAAGAATCTTGGGAAACTCTAAAAAGTATGATCATAGAAGCCCAGACCAGCACAATGCCACTGAGAAAGAAAAACAAGAAATCCAAGAAGAAACCAGCATGGCTGCACAAAGATCTCTCTGGCAAATTGAAAGAAAAAAAGGACAAGTACAAAAAATTGGAAAGAAGGACATACAACTAAGGCAGAATATCAGCAGATAGCCAGAATCTGCAAAGATAAAGTCAGGATAGCAAAAGCTCAGAATGAACGAAGACTTGCAACAAAAGTCAAAGATAATAAAAAAAATTCTTCCATCATATAAATAAAAAGGAAAAAATCAAGGAAACAGTCGGTCCACTAAAGAGAGAAGATGGCAAGGAAGTAACAGGCAACAGAGAGAAAGCAGAACTGCTTAACTCATTCTTAGCATCTGTCTACATGCAAAAAGAAACTATAGCTCAACCCACCAAAAACATAACTGTAAAAGACAGACCAGAAATAAAAGTTAAAATAAGCAAAAAAAATTAGTAAGAGAACACCTATCTGATCTTGATGAAAACAAATCACCGGGACCTGATGGATTACATCCCAGAGTTTTAAAGGAGTTGGCAGAGGCCATCTCAGAACCTCTGCACCATATCTTTCAAAAATCCTGGAGCACCGGGGAACTACCAGAGGACTGAAAAGAGCTGATGTGGTTTCCATCTTCAAAAAGAAAAAAAAACAGACCCAGGAAACTATAGACCAATCAGCCTAACATCAATACCCAGGAAGATACTGGAAAAGATATTAAAAAAACAGATCTGCCAACATCTAGAAACAAGTAAAGTAATAACTAGCAGTCAGCACGGGTTTCTTAAAAACAGATCATGCCAAATCAATCTTATTTCATTCCTCAACACAATGACTAAATTAGTAGACCAGCAAAATACTGTGGACATAATATATTTAGATTTCAGCAAGGCATTTGACAAAGTAGACCACAACCTACTTCTTAGTAAGCTAGAAAAAAGTGGAATAGATAGCACTAGATGGACTCGCAACTGTCTGGCAAACCATACTCAACCAGTAGTCCTTAATGGGTCTAAGTCTACATGGAGGGAAGTAAGCAGTGGGGTGCTACAAGGTTCCGTCTTAAGCCCAGTACTCTTCAATATCTTTATTAACAACTTAGATGAGGGAATAGAAGGGGAACTTACCAAATTTGCAGATGATACTAAGCTGGCAGGAATAGCTAACACCCAAGAAGATAGGCTCAAGATCCAGATGGATCTTGACAGACTAGGACACTGGGCCCTATCTAACAAAATGAAATTCAATGTAGAGAAAAGTAAAGTCCTACACTTAGGCACAAAAAAACAAAAGTACACATATAGACTGGGTGAAACCAGGCTCAATAGTAGTAACTGAGAGGGATCTTGGAGTCTTAGTGGACAACCAGCTAAATATGAGCCAGCAGTATGCAGCAGCAGCAGCAGCCAAAAAAGCTAATGCAATCCTAAATTGTATTAACAGAGGGATACAATCAAGATCAAGGGAATTACTAATACCACTCTATAAAGCCTTAGTAAGACCACACCTAGAGTACTGCATCCAGTTTTGGTCACCACATTATAAAACAGATTTTGAGACTCTAGAAAAAGTACAGAGAAGAGCAACCAGGATGATTAGGGGACTGGAGGCTAAAACATACAAAGAACGGTTGCAGGAACTGGGCTTGAATAGTCTAGTAAAGAGAAGGACCAGGGGAGACATGATAGAGGTCTTCCAATATTTGAGGGGCTGCCACAGGGAGGAAGGGGTCAAGCTATTTTCTAAAACGCCTGTAGGCCAGACAAGGAATAATGGATGGAAACTGAACAAGGAGAGATTTAACCTGGAAATAAGGAGAAACTTTCTGACAGTGAGAACAATCAACCAATGGAACAGCCTACCCTGGGTGTGGGAGCACCATCACTTGAGACTTTCAAGAAGAGATTGGACTGCCATTTGTCAGAAATGGTGTAGGGTCTCCCGCTTGGGCGGGGGGTTGGACTAGATGACCTACAAGGTCCCTTCCAACTCTGATTATCTATTAAATCTGTTAGTTTCATCTGATTATCTACCCCCTATGCCAAATGATTATATTTGCAGTGGTAAACAGTGTAAACAAATTTACACTGAAATTTCTGCTTTTCTGATTAGGATTATGATAAGATATCTGATTAGGATTATGATAAGATATATGTAGTCACCACATTGATAAACTAAAGCATTCTCCCAGAACTTTTGGCAAACTATCCTTCTGTTGACATTATATGTTATTTTGGACATTAAAAGCTGGTAGATTCAATTTGAGGAGCCTCTCTTGCTTTGACCTAATTTGCCAAAGAGATTTGCAAGGCAGGAAGTATTTGGTTCTATTTGCCAAGGCAAAGAAGCAATGCAATTTGGTTCACTGAAGCTCTTCATATTGCCTTGAAACCTCTATGTGTCACTTGCCAAAATTTCTGGGTTCTCAGAAATGCTTGCCAAAACTGGAATAAGAATATTGAAAGGTAGAAAGGCTCATCCTGCTGCAGGAAATTCATAAAGCTTGATCATATTGAAGGAGGTCCTTCCCAGTATGAACTATTCTTACCAACTCTCGTGAAACCCCATACCCCTAAAAAAACACCCTGCACAATAGAAGTAATAAATCTATACAACTCTGAAACAGCTAATCAGTTTTGATTCTTCTGAATCTATTCCAGATGTCAAACTTTGCCACTGTGCCTGTCCAGGGTGCCAATGTAGTGAGGTCAGTATTGAAGCATCTCTCATTATGCCAGTTCCTGATTGCCTCCTGCTCTGATTGTGAAGTTTTGTACAAACAGTGAGGAAACCTGAACTGATTGCAATGGAATGAGTTCAGCAATTCCATTAGATGAGCAGTGGAGATCAATGTACCTTTTGCTTCTTATGTAGATTGAAATTTATTTATTTAGCATATGGCAAATACTTATAGTAGTTAAGGTAGCTCAAATGTTAATGTCCACTCCACCCCGCCATTCAAGGACAGGGTGGTCTATATTGAAAAAAATCAGACATTGGGCCATTGTAAGCTCTTGATGGACATTTGGACACAATGTGATGGATATTTTGTCGAGGAGCACCACAGTCATACTGAGTGGTGGAGACAAGACCCCATTTAAACAATGGCAGACACCATGTTGGGTACAGATCCAGGAGTGGGATTCTACCAGTTCACACCTATTCACTAGAACCGGTTGTTAACATTCTAAGCAGTTCAGAGAACCGGTTGTTAGAAGAAATTACTGGCCTAATCCTGTAAGGAAGGCAGGAAGGAAACATTCTGGTGTTGCTTATAGAAACTGCCTCCGTTAACCCTTATTACATTCTTGGCAGGATTAGACTTCCTGTCTCAGGAACATCTCTGGAGTTTTTTCCCCCTCCTTTGCTTGTGTGGAGGGACCATTTAAAGTTACAATGGCACTGAAAAAAGTGACTTATGACCATTTTTCACACTTACGACTGTTGCAGCATCCCCCAGTCATGAGAGGCCAGGCGAGGAGATGCATGCCTCGATGTGAGTGAAATTGAGTTGGCCACGCCCAGCCAATAACATGACCACCAAGCCACGTCCAGCCGGTCACATGACCACTAAGCCATGCCCACCAACTAAGCCACACCCACAGGACTGGTTGTTATTTGAATCCCACCCCTGTACAGATCAGTGGTGAAATGCTACCATTTCGGCCCAATTCAGTCAAACTGGTAGCAAAAATTGCTACCAGTTTGGCCAAATGGGTAGTTAAAAAAAGCTCCAACAATCATCTGAGAGGAGAAAGGAGAGAAAAGCACAGGATCAGCCCTCCCACCTGCCCCTGCGCTTTTCTGTTCTTTATCCTCTTAGCTGATTGGCGTGGCAGACCCTCAGCTGATGTTTGGAAAGAAGTACTTTCAGTAACCAAATTTGTCTTCCTACCTATATTGTGATTGATTGTCTTACTTGCTTTTGTGGATGAAGTTCTGCTATCACATTAATAATTCATTAATTGGTGAATGTGGAAAACTGAGCTTTTTAATTAAAATTTTATATTGCTAAACTCAAAATCTTTTTACTAAATTTCTTTGGGGTTGCAATAGAGAATACAAAGCCAGACATTTTTTATTTGTTTGTTTGTTTGTTTGTTCATTTTGTCAAGCAATTATAAGATAACAGGTATAAGTATAAACAGTTATGAATACATGAAATAGGTAGGTAGGTAGGTAGGTAGATAGATAGATAGATAGATAGATAGATAGATAGATAGATAGATAGATAGATAGATAGATAGATTTTGAGTAGTTCAGAGAACCGGCAAATACCACCTCTGGCATCTGCTCTCTACCATCTACCATCTATTATCTGCTTCCCAAGTCCCAGCTGATTGGCTGGGTCTTCTTTTGTTGCCTTGCAGAGGAGAACGGAGCTGGAAAGCAGGTTAGCGGGGTGCGGTGAATTAAAGGTCACTGTAAAGATGAGGCACATACATTTTGCGTTAGTGTGTGGCCCTCTAGCAACTAAGCTAAGGAGTGGGGTGCAGGACTATCCAAAATCTCCAAGTAGGCTTCCGAAGTGGGGGCAATCCACAGTGATCTTGATTGCAAAGCAATTTTAAGAGCTACTGATGGCAAGTTCTCCAAATTGTAGCTATAGAGTCAGGCATTCACAGCCAACTATAGAATATCAATTAAAATGAACTTTCATTTAATATTTGTATTGGCTGCTGAGATTTCCTCCAGGTGTCAACATATTCTTTCATACTTGCCTACTGTTTGGCTAAAAATGCCATTTTTCATGGTCTAGAACACTTCTTAATATCCATTGAACACCCTGGATTTACTCCATGTCCTTTACTAATAATAATACCGAAGTCATATTATTATTTACAATATAACCACAGTAATATTTTTTCAAAAGCTGTTCCTTTATGTAAGAAGGCAAGTGATAGTCAGATCATTATAATTTAACTCTACAGGAACTTTTTTTTTTTTTTCAAATTAAATCCTAAGTATGAAATGTGCCATGACTAAGTTTTTAGTTATATAAGCTAGTTTCCTAGTCTGGCTAGTAAAATGTGTGAATAAATATAAAATAATGTATCAAACTTGTTTGTTGTACTTATTCCAGTAAAACCAAGCACCTGTCAGGACTCCGACATGCACCCCCATTCAAATCATAAGTCTCTAGCCTTTTTATTACTGTATGTCTGGCATTATGTGCTGGTGGCATTGTGTTAGATTAGCTGCACCTTTCTGTCTCTTCAGAAAACATATTTTCAGCTCAAGCAATTGCAAACTTTTTTTTCCACTAAGCAAAATATTTTAGACATAGTAAACATCGTAATAAATGCAAAACTTTTGTATGTTGTGAGAGAAATAGGGTCTATACAACTGCATGTTCTTCTGTATCCTAAAATTATTGGCCTTTAACCCGAGCCTATTTTTTTGTCCCCCAGAGTAACCAAACGAACATGTGGTCATGGTATAGATATTCCTCATATAGTGTGCTTAATGTAACAACAATTCACAATTATGACAGTGAAGGAAATATATCTTTGTGACCAATCCTCGTATTTATGACTTTTTTTCCCCAAAGTTTTTTTATTTTATATTTACAATAAATCCATCTTTCCTTTAAACAGTGTGTTGACTGGGTACATATCTTGTGCTAACAATTGTAGTTTCGTATTTTTCTTACTAATATAACAACAATCACATTTCCTTTATAAATCATTATCTCTTACATTTATCACCTCTATATCAATATTCACTTATTTCTCTATGTATTCATCTACGCAATTTTAACTTGTTTTATTTTCCAACCATTGGTAAAATGTATCCCATATCTTATAGTATTAAGTTTCTTCTTTTTTTTAATTACCAATGTTAATTTATTCATCTCTGCACATTCAAATTTTTCTCAGTCACTTTTCACTCTGCCGGGATTTTATAGCTTTTCCAGTTCTGAGCAAATGCAATCCTAGCTGTTGTTATTTATTTTTATTTATTTTATTTATTTGATTTGTGAATTGTTTACAAGATAATAAGTATAAGTGTATACATAGTTATGAATACATGAAATGGGTACATATAAGAAAAATAAAAGAATAAGAGAAACAATAGGACAGGGACGGTAGGCACGTTGGTGCGCTTATGCACGCCCCCTAGAGACCTCTTAGGAAAGGGGTGAGGTCAATAGTAGACAGTCTAAGGTTAAAGTTTTTGGGTTTGGGGAAGAAACTACAGAGTCAGGTAGAGTATTCCAGACATTGACCACTCTGTTGCTGAAGTCGTATTTCCTGCAATCAAGTTTGGTGCGGTTAACCTTGAGTTTGTATCTATTGTGTGCTCTTGTGTTGTTATGGTTGAAGCTGAAGTATTCATTGATAGGTAGGACATTGCAATGTATGATTTTATATACCATACTTAAATCAGACCGAAGACGGCGTAATTCAAGGTTTTCTAGTTCTAGAATTTCAAGTCTGGTGGCATAAGGTATTCTACAACGAGTAAAGGAGTGGAGAACTCTTCTTGTGAAATATTTCTGGACTTTCTCAATTGTGCTAATATCAGATACGTAATGAGGGTTCCAGACTGATGAGCTGTATTCGAGTATTGGTCTAGCAAATGTTTTGTATGCTCTGGTTAGTAGTGTGATATTACCAGAGAAAAAGCTACGTAGGATTAGGTTAACAACTCTTAATGCCTTTTTGGCTATGTAGTTGCAGTGGGCTCTAGCACTTAGATCATTAGAGGTGAGTATTCCAAGGTCCTTTACAGAGCTTGAATCATCAACAAGATCTTGACTATTCAGCTTGTATTTTATTTTCTGATTTTTTTTGCCAATATGTAAGACAGAGCATTTATTTGTTGAGATTTGAAGTTGCCATTTGTTTGACCATTCTGATACATAGTCAAGATCTTTTTGAAGGGTAGCAGTATTGTCTGTGGTATTGAACAGCTTTACATCATCAGCGAAAAGAACGCAGTTGCTCTTAATATGATCACAGAGGTCATTTATGTAGAGTATGAAGAGAGTTGGTCCTAGAACACTGCTTAATATATGGATAATCAAGTATGTTTTTTCATCCCTAATAAAAATATTTCCGGTTTCAAATCTATGTGTTGCTTTATCATTTTTTCCAACCATGTGTGTATTTTTGACCAATATATTTTAGCTTCTACGCATGTCCACCACATATGGTAATATGATCTGGGTGTGTGGTGGCACTTCCAGCATTTTGGTGATTTATCTTTAAACATCTTTAAACATCACCAGTTTTGCTGGTGCAAAGTGCCATCTATGAAACATCTTATACAGATTTTCTTTATATGCTGTCGATATTGTTAATTTAGAATTTCTTTCCCATAGCTTCTACCATTTATCTAATTCAATGGTACACCCAAAATTTTTCACCCATGCTATCATCGTTTCCTTTACTTGCTCTTCTTCTAATTTAATACCTAGTAAGTAACAATACAATTTTTAATTAGCTTATCTTCCGCTCCTGTTAATGTTTTATCCAACTCTGTCAAGTATTTATGGCCTTTACAGTTCTTTAAAGCAAGGGAACGCTGAAGTAAGATTTTAAGGACAGTTATGATTTCACTTAGTGATAGCTTCATTTAAAAACCAGCTTGCTGATCTCAACTGCAGTCAGTAAACAAGGACTACCTGTATTTCATAGCACAATTCAAAAACTGATTTGTTGGATTAAATCTTCATGCTTAAAGGTTGACTCAGCCTTCCATCCTTCCAACGTCAGTTAAATAAGGAACCAAATTGTTGGGGGGAATATGCTGACTCTGCAAATCACTTAGAGATGGCTGTAAAGCACTGTGAATATAAGTCTAAGTGCAATTGCTATTTAATATTGGCTACAAAAGTCAGAAATCATACAGCTGAATTTTTAGGGCCCAAAAAGATTAAAATATATATCTGGCGCAATTTATAAAAAGAGACATATTTAGGAAGCAAGAAAACTCCCCTTCACCCAAACCCCCCCAAAACCATTAAGTGAGGCAAAAAGTAGCATTAATAGGGGGAATTTGAGTGGTAGCACAAGACAAATACATTTCTTAGAATAGAACAGAATTCTTTATTGGCCAAGTGTGATTGGACACACAAGGAATTAGATATCTCTTGGTTGCTAATTGTTTTGAGCATTTTTTTAAAATGGAAAGTTGAAAAAAGAATAATGATATTCTTTTCATACTCATCCTTTACCTAACCCCCACCAGTAAAAATAAATGTAGATCAAATGTTTTTGACAGGGCTGGGGCACATAATATCAAAGGTATCACAGTCTCTCAACACAATTTACCTCACAGGATTGTTGTTCTAATTAAAAATGGGAGAGATCAGTATATATGCTGCCTCCTGCACCTGTAAAAAAGGAAAGATATAAATCTACTATACCTGCAAGCAAAAAAAAAATTCAGGAAAAGGTCTTGCTCTTCACATTTCTTTTAATGTGATGCAAGCTTGTATAGGTCTACTTGCTAAAAGTTACAAATAGAGGGCTGTTGGAAGCGACAAATGGAAACTTTTGTTTTCTTCTTAGGGAGTCCTGTTTGCTCTTCAGTAATGGACTAAGCACAGCCTAATTCAGATATTCTCATAAGCTGTTATCACATGAGTTTTACGTTCAAAATTATTCCTCTAGGATTCCATAGGGCATATTCATTTCAGGTGTCCATCTACAGGAGTGTTTCTGGGTGGTGTACAGAGATTAAAATAACATGTACAAGCTTTCATAGAGGGGAGTATAACCTTAAGGTTTAAATTCTGAATTAGAAGATTCTAAAATTCCATTTGGTATAAAAGAATCTCTCAGGTTCGAATAACTAAGTAACATTTAAAATAAAAGACTGCAAATAACTATACAAAATGTGTTTATTAAAGCAGTAGACATAAAGGTAAATGCACAGGCTTTGTATATCTAATTGAAGACTGAAGTTTTATTTGGCATATATCGAAAGCAAATTGTTCAGTTTCTCTTTCAGCTCTACTCTTCTAATAACCCACTTTACAAATCACCTACAATAGCAGTAACATCCACTTAATTTTAGTATGAAATAGAAGTCAAAAACAATAGCTATAAAAATAGTTCCTCTTTCCTATATGTTTACAAGACAAATAGTGTTCTTTGGAATGAAGATTTATAATAAATATGCCCAAAATTCAGTAGTTTCTAAAAGCACATCAGCAAACTTTCTGTGTTTACTTTTAGCTCTTAGTCTGTCCAAATCAATCTATTTTACAGCAGCAATTTTACTTGCTACAATTACTGCAGTATTAAGTGGTGTAAAATTTAAAAAAGGCTGTTCCTTTAGAAAAATTCTAGTAAATTTTGTAGACCCAGAGAACATCCAAACTAATTGAAGATCCAAGTATTATTATATTACAGTAGATTTATACCAGTGTTTTCTGGTTTGTTGCTTTCTCTCCCTTCTTTCTTTGTCTCTCCCTTTTTTTGTTTCTCTCCTTCATTTCAAAGTCCATCTTCAGGGCTTCCATGCTAACTATCCAAACAGAAATTGAATGAATAAGGTTTTCTGCCAAGTAGACATGTGAAGTTGAATGTTGGAATGAAAACTATTGTAAGAATTAGAAATCTGCAGAAGCAACTTCATAGAGATGTGAGTTTTAAGATAAGGATACTTTGCACTGTATAATCCATTCAGTGTTTAAAAATTACACTAAATAAAAGGAAGATTCTTATTAAAGAACATGTTCGGTTTTTCTCCTGAAACGGCAAAAAAGCAGAATCTCTTCATTACTTTTTATCCCATGTTAAGCCAGTTTTGCAGATCTTATTTGAAAATATATGATCAGCTTCAGAATCCTACTTTTCACAAACTTCCAGTATATTTCACTTACATTCTCTAAAATTTAGGCCCCTGCATTAAAATGAGAATTCTACAGTTACAGACAGACAGACAGAGATAGAGATATATAGATAGAGATATATAGATATATAGACACACCACACCCACACCCATAATTTGTGCAATTGCTTGGGTTACTTTCTTACATGGCTAGAAGTGGTCTACATTTTTAAAAGCAAGTGATATTAACTATGGAACTGGGAGGCAGGGCAAAAAGAAATCCAACTATTAAATCACTGGCGAATGGTCTGCGTATCAGCTGCTTTGGTTATGTCTTTCACCTCCAGCATTTCATGGACCAGTATATTTATAGAAAATTCCAGCTAGAATGCCAAGAGAAAATAAGGAGTGCATTTGATGAGTGACAGGACATCACAGTTGCAGCCCACTTATCATCGTTCAATCTAGTATGGTATCACTATTAGGTTAATGTAGGACAGGGGTGTCCAACCTTGGCAACTTTAAGCTTGGAGGACTTCAACTCCCAGAATTCCCCAGCCAGCAAAGCTGGCTGGGGAATTCTGGGAGTTGAAGTCCTCCAGGCTTAAAGTTGCCAAGGTTGGACACCCCTGATGTAGGAGATGACCAAGCTGAGCTCGAGGGACGGGTCAAATATGTCACCAGTCATAAGTCCTTTCGTGCCCACAAGAGATCTAAGTCCAGCCCACCTTGAATTCTGTGGACTTTTATCTATCACCAATTTGCCTTGACCGTTACTAGCTCAGATTCATGTAGAGAGCATCAGCATACAATAAACATATTCATTTGAATTACCTGGACTCCTGGTTTCCTGCACTTGTCATTTAGGTTGAGAATAAAGCCCAGGACCATGGGCTCCAGTCAATTGCAAAGCAAAGGAAAGGTCAGACTCCTTGTTTTCCCACAGCCATTTAATAGTAGCTATAAACCTCTAAATATTCATTTCCATGGATGGGGGCAGGGGGGGGGCTAGGAAGCCAGCTCTTGAGAAAAATAATGCACTAATTAGCAAAACTTACATGTATTTCAATCATGGAAGGCTTGGTAGTTAAAAAACTCAGTCCTCCTTTTGACGTCATACATCCCAGCTTTGCGTTTGTGTCGGCAGACCAAAAGTCCTGCTATTCCCAGTGCAAGAACAAGTACGGCAATAACAATGAGAGTGATATAGCCTGCGCCCATACCAGTTTTTTTCTCTTCCTTTAATCCAGCTGAAGCAAAAGAAATTGAGAAAATTACCAACGCTATAAATTGAATGCTATTGTATAAAATTTGATCAGATCATTATAATACTGTCTCACAGCATGAGTGCAATCATATGCATGGAAATATAATCATTACAAAGGATTTACTGTGGTCTATACAGTTTAGGTAACTGTAGTTTATTTGTAATTTAGGATAAGTGACACAGAGAAAATTGCAGTCTTAATACATCCCATTTTGTAGAAATAATCTGTTTTCTTCTTGTTATGATCAATGAAGCTGTATTTGCCAAGCTGTAAAAAATACCCCAAACAATTACAAGGTATATTATGAGCTGTTTTATATCTAGTTAGACTATCTTTGAGAGCCAGTTTGATGTAGTAGTTAGGGCATCAGGAGACCATGAGTTCTAATCCTGTTTAGGCATAAAGCCATCTGATCTTGGACTAGTCATTGTTGCTCAGCCCTAGGAAAAAGGAAATTAAAAACTACATCTGAAAAATCTTGCCCCCAAAAAATGCAGGGACTTGTCTAGGAAGTTTCTGAGAATCAGACACAATGGAATGGAATGGGAGGGGAGGGGAGGGGAAGGGAAGGGAAGGAAAGGAAAGGAAAGGAAAGGGAAGGGAAGGGAAGGGAAGGAAAGGAAAGGAAAGGAAAGGAAAGGAAAGGAAAGGAAAGGAAAGGAACCCTAGCTACAAATATTCCAGAGTAGTTTATTTTGATTGGCAAGAGTTCCCCTAGTCACTAGGGGAAAAGAGATGTATTTATTTTATTCTACTACCCAGAGACTGCCTCTTTGGTGTTCTGCAGGAAGCTCATCTTCGCTGCTAGACTGATTCCAGTTTTTCTTTTGTACGTGTTCTGTAGTGTGAAATGAGCTGCTGCTACTGCTGCTAAGAGACCTAAAATGGACAGAGCCTCCTGGCAGAAAAACAAGGAACAAAAAACAAGAAAAGAAATCCTAACCTTAACCCTGAGATTGATAGAGGATAGATAGCATCATGAGAGTTTGACTAGTGGTGGGTACCTAGAAGTAAAATATTCCTTACATATGATTATCTCTCCATAGGTTGTTGAGGAAGAATACAACTACATTATTTTGCTGTTTTTTCAATATATGGTATATTGAAGCAGTGTTGAGTTCTGCCATGATTTTAGATAGCAGAAAAATGGGAGAGCATTCATTAATGACAATGTAGAACACTGGGCAACTTAACAGCATCTCTATACTACTAAAACTCCAGTTTGTCTGTGGTGTAAGCTTTAACTGGTTGAAATGGTGCTGCACAGGGCAATCATTTTTCAACCAAGGTATCTCAAATGGGCTAATTTAGAGAATACATCCAGAATCCAGAACCCAAAACTCCAACAGGATTGAAATTTGGCAAATTTTATAAAGAGTTTTATGATATAAAAATGATTATAAACATTGTATGATATAATAATTCTAAGTGTCATAAAACAGTTTTTGTGGTCAACTCCTGATGTTTGACTGTGCAACACGGTTATTTTCAAGGCATATACATCTCTGAATATCTCTCTGAATTTTTTTCCAGTGAAAAAGTACATTGATGTTAAGAGCTTTTCCAGGGAAGCAGTACAGTGAAGCTCTGCCATTGTTGAAGGCATTGAGGAATCTGGTAAGGAAATATCTCTGAAATGATGACCCAGTGTCACAGGCTGTCTCATTGTAGCTATGAATTCTAGCTACTAGATGCCTCTCACCAGAGAGCTTGGGTAAGGAAAAAGTGATGTCCTTGCTTTATTGGTATCAGATCTCACTTGGTGATGTGTGACACACACACACCCAGTGGTGGCATTCAAATAATTTAACAACTGGTTCATCCAGGGTCAGGGTTGGCTGTTGTGAGAGGCGTGGCCCATCCTCATCCTCCAGCTCCCCTTTTTTTTTTAGTCCCACAAATGTTTGTTTCCCTGCACACAATGGAAAGAAACCTGATAGAGAAACAGGACAATGCTGGAAATCAGGTAGGCAAAGAAATGCTTGGGGGAAGCAAAGGGCATCTGGGCACCAGGTGCTGAAATGGGCCCGATGGAGGGAAGGCTGGTATCTACCGGTACTTAAACATGGTGGCATTCCAGCTCTGGCTGGGAAGGGGAAGCACATGGGTGCTGTAGGCAGGATGCCAGCTTGCTTGAGCACCCTTCTCAACCCACTGGCGCTCCACTAACACTTTTTGCCTGAGTGACGTGATCGAAGGTTTCCATCGCTCCTCTCTCTTGAACTTTTGGGGAGGTTTTTTTTTTCCCCACCTGGAAGGAAGTTGAATGAAAACCAGATATGTTTTAGAAAACACAGATTTTCTGGAATACATCTAACCGCTTTGCAGATTAGGTGTTGGTTCTGCCGAACTGGTGCAACCGGCTGAATCCCTCCCACTGCCCCCCCTTGGGATTGGAGAAGAAATTAATTTAATCCACATTTGAATGCACATATCAATAAGGAAACTTCAATCCAAAAAGAGATCACTCTGGCGGAAAAACAAATCTGGTCACGTTGCTAATTTCAAAAACCGATATAAAAATTTATGCCACCAGATAAAGACCGAATGCACCAATTACCACATTAAACAAGAGGAAAACCTTCTAAGCACCAATTCCACCGTGCTTTTTACAATTTTGTAAACAACAAACTAAAAGACTCAAGGTCCATCCCTCCCTTGATAGGACCTGATGGTAAAGACTGCAGCTGACGACACCATTAAAGCCAACATCTTTAACACATTCTTCGGCTCAGTGTTTGTAAACAGTAATGGATCATGCCCAATGTTTCCTAGCCGTACCACAGACAACAATAATGATCTAATACATATCGATTTTACAGTAGACAACGTTGAAAAAGCACTACGCAACCTAAAACCATCTCTATCTATTGGACCGGATGGAATATGTGCCTACTTCTTAAGAAAACTATCCGCTGCCATAGCCAAACCTCTAAGCATAATCTTTGAAAGATCTTTCAGAACCAGCTCCTTGCCCAACCTATGGTTACAAGCCACAGTCATTCCCATCTTCAAAAAGGGAGACCCAAGCCTAGTTGAAAATTACAGACCAATCTCCTTATGCTGCGTCACCTGTAAAGTCATGGAATCAATTATTAACCAATCCATCATCCTCCATTTAGAGACCAACAACCTACTCTCCAATAAACAATTTGGTTTCAGAAAAAAACTATCCTGTAATCTGCAACTCTTACACTGCAAAACATATGGACTACTCAACTCGACCAGGGCAAAGCAATAGACGCAATCTACATAGACTTCTGCAAAGCCTTTGATTCAGTGGTACACGACAAACTACTCCTAAAAATAAAATCTTATGGTATCTCTGGACAACTGAATAACTGGATAGAAGCATTCCTGTCAAACAGACAACAAATGGTCAAAATTGGGAACGCCCTATCAAATCCAGTACCTGTCAATAGTGGTGTTCCCCAAGGCAGTGTTCTAGGACCAACTCTCTTCATAATCTACATAAACGACCTTTGTGATCATATCAAGAGCAATTGCGTTCTCTTCGCTGATGATGTAAAGCTGTTCAATACCACAGACAATACTACTACCCTACAAAAAGATCTAGACTATGTATCTGAATGGTCTAACATATGGCAACTCCAAATCTCAACAAATAAATGCTCTGTCTTACATATTGGTAAAAAAATCAGAAAATAAAATACAAGCTGAATAGTCAAGATCTTGTTGATGACCCAAGCTCTGTAAAGGACCTGGGAATACTCACCTCTAATGATCTAAGTGCTAGAGCTCACTGCAACTACATAGCCAAAAAAGCATTAAGAGTTGTTAACCTAATCCTACGTTGCTTTTTCTCTGGTAATATCTCACTACTAACCAGAGCATACAAAACATTTGCTAGACCAATACTCGAATACAGTTCATCAGTCTGGAATCCTTATCACGTATGTGATATTAACACAATTGAGAAAGTCCAGAAGTATTTCACAAGAAGAGTTCTCCACTCTTCTACCGTTATAGAATACCTTACGCCACCAGACTCGAAATTCTAAAACTAGAAAACCTCGAATTACGCCGTCTTCGGTCCGACTTAAGCATGGTATATAAAATCATACATTGCAGTGTCCTACCTGTCAATGAATACTTCAGCTTTAACCATAACAACACAAGAGCACACAACAGATACAAACTCAAAGTAAACCGCACCAAACTTGATTGCAGGAAATACGACTTCAGCAATAGAGTGGTCAATGTCTGGAATACTCTACCCGACTCTGTAGTCTCTTCCCCAAACCCCAAAAACTTTAACCTTAGACTGTCTACTATTGACCTCACCCCTTTCCTAAGAGGTCTGTAGGGGGCGTGCATAAGCGCACCAACGTGCCTACCGTCCCTGTCCTATTGTTTCTCTTATTCTTTTATTTTTCTTATATGTACCCATTTCATATATTCACAACTATGTATACACTTGTACTTATTATCTTGTAAACAATTGACAAATCAAATAAATAAAAATAAATAAATTTTCAGATTTTTAGCCAACATATCAAATGAAACAGGAAGCATCTGAAATTTGTAGTTTAAATTTTACAGTAACCTCATCAGTAACAACAGACATAAATGCTAGGCAAAAATCTGGATTAAAATGCCTACATACATAAAAAAATATGTTTTAAAAATCAGTATGGAAAATCATTTACAAAAACTGCACAAAATCATGAAGAAAATGTACAGTTCTGAGAAATGTGCAAGACATTTAAACATTTTAATGGAAACTTTTAGAGTAATTATTATATTCATCTAACCAAACACAACCCATTTGTAAAAATGAAAACAAACCAAATCACCCATATCTGCATTTCCAATGATGAGGCATTAAGAAGAACTAAGCCTGTCAGATTTGCCCATTCCTATAATACTGAGCTTTGGAGTAGAAAGGTTCTGGCTTCTCTTGGTTGGCTCCATGTATGGTTCCACTCACAGGGTGTCCATTTTCAACATTTCTCTGCTCTCTCTCAACGTTAAACTATTCATCTGGTGACTTCATACTGAAGCCCTGACTTACCACTGAATTTGCGAAGAGGACCCCAAGTTGTTTTTGGCGTGGCAATAATTTCACCTGATTTCCAAAAACGGAAACCCTGGCAATTCTGCAAGAATGAAACACATTTATGAAATACTTATTTTCAGAATAAATGTGCTATACATTATGATTATGACTACTAAATAATAAACCTCTTAGAGATCCTTTAAAAAACACTACTGCCATATAGTCAGATCACGTATATAAGTCAAATTATCAAGTTATAACTGAGAAGGCACTCTTAGATAGAATTTGGGGGTCTAGTGTATCATAGGATATAATAACTCCAATTTTGAGATAACTTACATCTCTGAGACAACCTATGGTTCCTAATACCAAAAGGAATAATATTCATAATCCTAATCTACCTATTGCAGTCACAGATTTAGGATACAACCCAAAATGCTAAATTCTCTATAGCTACTCTATATTCCCATAGAAGTCAGCAAGTTCTAAAAACTACAGCTCTCTATTTGCTTCAGTGACAGTATTCAAAGTATTTATAGCACTTTTAGCATTTTTAAGCATTTATGCATTAGAAGATTTGTTGCTGAGCATTTCTGTCGGAGATGGAAGCTTATTTACATTAGAATCTTAAGATGATCTTATATAAGATTGTTTAAGATTTTGATGTAGATAAACACCAAAATAGAAATAAAAGCAAATAGCATGTACAACACTTAATATTCTTTTTGCTAACTATTGCATTTCTAACTTTTGCTGAATAAATTTTCAGATTAAATTTATCAGTACTATTTTGTTTTGATTTTTGAAGCAGCACATTCTGGGTACAGATAAAACAATAATTCTGTTTCTTTTAAAATCATTTTGTTTTCCAACTGAGCAAGACTCCTTACCGCTCTGCAAGTGCTTTTAGGAGTTGCAATACAAATTTGGATTTTGCAATGTAAGTAAACCATTGAACCATTGAAAAATGAAAAGATGTTCAGTTTAAATCGGGCTCGGTTGGCTACCCCATTTACAATCATGCTGGTGTTTCTATTTGGAACTGGACAACTGAAAAAGAAAGCTCAATTAAACATTTGAAGAAGCATAGAATTTGAACTATATGGATTTACAGTTCTATTTATAATCAGACAAAAATGTGGTAATTTTCCAAAAAGAGAGTATCAAAATAATGCTATTCCATTTGCAGCTATTAAATGGCTGATAGTTCTCGTAATGATATTAAAACATTTCACTAGTCCATAAATCTCTTCTGTTTCATAGAGATCTGATGACATATAGGACAGGTATGAATCAACAAGTGACTTATATAAATTCAAATAAATATATAGTAGCATCATAACGTTTGAGCACACTTCATATTGTATACAATAAGAAGGGCAGGGAGACTGGAGACTGCAGCCATTATTCTCCCTCCCCTTCTTATTGCAGAAATAACCAACAAGCAGCTTCCCAAGTTGAGGTACTTCAGGCATTCAGCCAGTTGGGATTCAAAAAATTTAACAAGCAGTTCTCTGCCCTAAAGACTGGCTGGGTAGGCGTGGCTGGGTGGTCATGTGACTGGGTGGGCATGGCCAACTCGACATCACTCAGCACACCTGGCCCCACCTCCCAGCCGCTCACCTCAAAGGCCTCAACAAGATACAATTTCCCTCTCTATTTATTTACTACTGCTGAACACCCAAAATACACTATTTAACCTTATGTACAGTATATATGCCATATGTGTACATACCTATTACATAGTATAGAGTGTGCATAGGCACACAAAAAGATAGTATACACACACACACACATACACAGAGCTCTTCTAAAACTATACACATTCAACCTCACTGAGTTTGCAAAAACACATCCAGAGTCCACTTTCTGCCATACATTTAACGATAACTTCTGCTCATTAGAACATTACACGCGCTTTCAGATTTACTTCCCTAGCTTGCACATGACCATTAGAGCCAGGAGATGCCATGGGCATTTCCAGGGAACTCTGGGCAACGAATGGGGTGTCAGCTGGCAGCGGCAGTGGGCAACCAAAAGTGCATGGCTGGCGACTATACAGCTGCTCTCCCTCTCACCTTAATGAAGCCAATGTCCTTGGTGTACTGACAGAAACACTGTCAACACATGTTGAGAGGCCGTAGTTGCCATCCATGCCAGCTGGAGGACATGCGGCTACAAGAGGAAGAGAGGCTGGGTGAACCAGACCCAGATGCTTCCCAGCTCCCCTCATCACAGAAGCACCAACCTCACACTCTCCCCCCTCTACAAGCAGCTACCCCCTTCTCCCTCTCTCTCCCTAATGCCAGGCAATCCTGTATTCCCTGCCACTGCCGCCACTGTTCCAGAGAGCGGAGGGTGGCTGGAGACCAGGCCCTGCCACAACCCTGACTGGGTGGACAAGTAGGCGGATGGGAGAGGGGTGATCCAGGCAGTGCAACCTCACAGCCTCTGGCTGCCCCCATCTGCTGGCAGCCACGCCAAGCGAGGCCCAGCAGCCGCGGAGAGTCCAGGCAGGGATGAGATGCGGGCTGGGGGAGGGGCCGAGCAGCAGCAGCTTAACCTGGCTCATTTTCCTCTTTGCCACCAGCTGCGGGAGGAGGAGATTGGGGGGCACAGCCAGCTGGAAAAGCCGAATTGCTGCCCAATTCAGCCGGCAGGGGTGGATGAGGCTGGGATTGCAGGGCATGCCTGGCTTTACATTACCAGCTCTTTCTTTCTAATACTGCTCAAAAGAGAGAGGAGAGGAAGGCTCCCACCCAGCCCCTTTGTCCCTGTACATGTGAGACAGTAACTTACTAGGTGAGCAGTGAAGGCAGGCAAATGGGTGAGGAGCCAGAGAGCAGCTGAGCCGTGGGTATCACGTGGTAGGCCAGGAGTGAAGGCAGGCAAACGGACAAAGATCCAGAGAGCAACTGGACCATGGATACCGCATAGTAGGCTAGGGCTGAAGGCAGGCTAGCAGGCAAGAAGCCAGAGAGCAGATTGGCTGCAGGCACCTACCACACAGCAGCCGTGGCCCAGCTTCTCTCTGCTCCTTGCCCGCTTGCCTGCCTTCGCCCTTGACTACGATGTAGCGCATATGGCCCAACTGCTTTCCGACTCCTCGCCCGCTCGCCTACCTGGATGCTGCATGGTACAGGCAAGCGGCGAAGGCAGCAAAGCAAGCGAGGGAGCCAGAAAGCAGTCAGAGAGCAGCTGGGCTGCAGGCATAACTCTAGGCAAGCAGGCGAGGTGAGATAAGGAGAGGCTGGCAGGAGGGGTTGGGCAGGGCCAGCCGTGGTGGGATCAGCTGTTTCTCCAATCTGCACAAAACGTTAACAACTGGTTCACCTGAACTGGTGAGAGCCGGCTGAATCCCACCTCTGCATTCAGCCATTGGCCACCTGTCACAGCTACTCTCCTCTACCACCACATATAGAAAATTCCTTCACTGCTACCTCTGCTAACTGCTCACAATAGTGAAGTTTGTAATAACAAACCTGGCCACTGGTATAACATAATCCTGCATTTAATTCACTGAAAGTCTGCAGACATGTATGATAGAAAGAGGAATGGTTTTTCTAATCTATTTCCATTTCATTCCTACCCTAGTCCTACTTCTTCATATCTTCTATCTGATTGCTAAAATTATCTATATGGAATGATGGAACAGCTCAAAGCTCTAAAACCAGAAACCAAAAATTCTGAATGTATTCTGAAATGTTTCCCCATTTTATAAATATTATCTAAATAATTTTCATAACTAAGTAGATGAAAATAATTAAAACAAATATACCTAGCAGTGAAGAGGCTGAAGCCAAGAAATAATGGCTTGGATCAACTAATAAATTAAAATGTCACCATTACAAACAAGAGTAGATTTATTTTGCTTGTGTTTCAAATTTAAGATTACAAAAGCTAAGGCCATTCTATAAATTTTTGCATTTATTATTCACCAGGTTTGTAATAACATCTTAATATATTGTGTATACTATACCCGCCGTGTATAAAATGAAGTGAATGAGGATCCATTGAGTTATTAGTTGGGGTTGCCCAACATTGGTTAGCAACCACCTTGAGTTTCTTGCTTCTTGTTTGAACTCCCACCTCAATGATTACATTATCACTTCCAGAGATGCTGAAATTGGGTGGAATTGGAGAATTGCCAATAAGCAATCGCATTTCTGTTAAGAAGTGTCCAGATCCATGTAAATCTTCAAAAATGGTATAAACTCTGAAAGGCAATAAGCCATTGTTAACATTGGTAGACTAGACTATGTCCTGTGTCTGCACAGTACCAGTATTATTTTCAGACACCACAAAATAATAATTTGCAATTTTAATTAAAATAATTGTTCAATTTTCAGCCAAGGAAATAGAAAGGATACCACTTTTTATTTATGCAATGTCTAGAAAAAATTTTTAAGACAGTTGCATGAATCTTAACAGAATATGAATGATTAAAATCAAAGATTGTTAGAAATTGATTATTATATTGGTGTCAACAAATTAAAAGCTTTTGTTTTTTTAAAATTCTATTTAACATTATTTTATTAGGAGTGTCTTACTATTTTTACTCCTTTCTATAAGGAAATTTCTTAGAAAGACATAATTTGACTGCAAATATTCATAAAATCTGAAATATTTTATATACCGTATTTTTCTGAATATAAGACACTCTGAAGTATAAGACACACCTAGCTTTTGGGGAGGAAAACAAGAAAAAGAATCTGCCTCTGCCTCCCAGCAATTTGCCTCCTTGCAGCAAACAGCATCCTGTTTCAGTTTCAATACAGCCTGATTAGCACCAGCAGCTGATGGTTGGTTTTATCAGCCTACTGATGATCAGCTGTTTCAGGCTGCAGAGATTGTCACAGCCTGTTGTTGCTTCCGCATGCTCCATTTTTTGTGTCTGCATCCCTTTTTCAGCCTCTGCACGCCCCATTTTCAGCCTCCGTGCACCCCATTTTCTGCCCGCTCCAGGTGGCAGGGATCAGAACAGGTGGAAAATGGGGTGTTCAGAGGCAGACAATGGGGCATGCGGAGGCCAAAAATGAGATGCGGAGGCTGAAAATGGGGTGTGTGGAGGCGGCAATAGGTGATGGCAATCCCTGCAGAAACAGCTGATCGTCGGGAGGTCTATCCAATGACTATCAGTTGCTTGTACTAATCAGGCTGTGGGGAAGCTGAAATAGGCTATATCAGGGGTGTCAAACACAAGGCCCGCGGGCCAAACCGCCCGCCAGACCTCGTCTGATGGCCCGCGGTGCCGCCGCCAGCCTTGCAGCCTCCCTTTTTTTTCAATGAATTTACTCCGTGCCTGCACGGAGTAAATTCATTTTAAAAATGGCTCAAGTTAAAAAAAAAAAAAATTTACTTACCTTCCGGGACCTGGCCCGACTTCTTCCTGCCTCGCACTGCTCCCTGGGTGTCGGACGTGGCGTCATCACGTGGCGTCCGCCCGACATCTCCAGGGATCAGAGGAGCGCGGATGCCGCGGAGAGGAGCAAGAAGAAAGAAGTAAAAGAAAGAAAGAAGTAAAAGGTAAGTAAAATAAATGGAGGGGGCAGATGGCTGGGCACTATAAAAGGGGGCAGTCCAACAGCAGCCTGAAAGCGAAGTTCAGGATGCGACAGTCGACGACTTTTACCGTCTCCTCCCCTGCTTTGATGCCACAGCTCCGACTTCAAGCTGCACGTGTTCTGTCCATGTTTGGGAGCACTTATCTATGTGAACAGATGTTTTCAGTCATGAATCTGAACAAGACCAAGCTCAGATCACGCATCACTGATGATAACCTCCATGCTGTTTTGCAGATTGCTACAGCACAAGACCTAACGCCAAACATCGATGGACTGACCTTAGGAAAACGATGTCAGCCATCTAGTCAGTAAAGTTAAAAAAAGGTAATGCCTTGTGTTTTCCATATGTTTAATAAACAGTGTTTGGCAATATTTGTATGTTTAAAAAAATTAATGTTTGTTACCAAAAACATTTTTCAATACATTGTACAATAATTGTACATTTGAATATCTACTTGTCATTATTCTGACTATGTTTCTGCTTTCAGAGCTTACATTATTACAAAAACAGTAATAATTGAATGCAGTGACATTAATTTATGATAATAAAGAGTGGACACATAGACCTACAGATACAACCGGCCCTTTGATGGGGACCAAACTGCTGATGCGGCCCCCGATGAATTTGAGTTTGACACCCCTGGGCTATATGCTGTTTGCTGCAAGGAGGCAAATTGCTGGGAGGCAGAGGCCAAAGGATGGGGGCTGGCGGCTGGACGGGGCTTCGGCAACATTCATTGTATAAGATGCACAGACATTTCCACCCACTTTTGGGGATGGAAAAAGTGCATCTTATACTCCAAAAAATACGGTAAGTAAAGTAAGTTTACTCCATCTTGAAAATAGTAGTCGCAATAGCACTCAGGCTTATATACCTCTTCACAGTGTTTTACGACCCTCTCTAAGTGGTTTACAGAGCCAGCATGTTTCCCCCAACAATTTGAGTCCTCATTTTACTGACCTTGGAAGGATGGAAGGCCGAGTCAACCTTGAGTCTGATGGGTTGAATTGCTGGCAGTCAGCAGAATTAGCATGCGGTACTGCATTCTAACCACTGTGCCACCATGGCTCTTTTAGTAATTGGAAATATAACCCTAAGCCTGTAATTTCTTCCTATTACTACTTCCAGACATTAAATGTAAGTAGTATATGAAAAGATAAACATTGTAGTTGAGTTACCTGTATTTTGATAGTGTCTAAAATGAAGGTCAGCTCTGAATATCTCCCTCTCTTTTGCAGAAATTATCCTTTAAATTTTGTATTTTGGACTTCTGCTACAATTATTTGATGTCTACAATAATGTGGTTGGTTCTTATTTCCTAAAAAGTTACTTACCCTTCTGAAGTATGTCCAGATGAAATTAAGAGATCATTCTGAAAGATACAGTGAATTTGACTTGAAATCAGTATGTGGTGGATAATCCCATGGGAAGAATAATCATCGCGAAGAACAGTTCTTGCAACGGTGTGTGTGATATTCTGTAAAAGAAATGCAACAGAGAAAGATATATTGAATTTGTTTTTGTTTTTTTTAGTTTAAAAGATAGCAAACAGGATTGGGAAAAAGTAGATATGTGTAGGCTGGGCTATAATGTAAGCAAAACAGTAAAATGAAGAACCATGCAGAACCTGCTGATTATACAAGGATTCTATTTTATTCATTGAGTTAATCTATTCATAATTAGTTTATTTCAGGTGAGGAATCTAACATGTAGAAGATCCTTGGAAAAAATAAGAATTATATTACCGTAACAGAAAAGAATGAGAAATACATTTCAGAAACCATTTCTGTTTAAACTGTGAATCAAAGCCCCAAATCCTGCCCATCATGTAGTCTTTATGGGTAGCATATGCATATTTTTTTTAAAAAGAAGTCTTATTAAGAAAGTAAAATGTAATACTGTATTCAGCATTAATAATTCCAAAAACCTTATACTAATTATTTCAAGTTACCTATTCTTAACGTTTGATTAGAACTTATTTAATTTATTGTTGAGTAAGAGACTTACAGTTTGTATTTCAGTTTCGCATTCATTCCAGTCTGTCTGAAGAACAACATGGCTAGAATTACTGGAGGATACGTTGCAGCGAGGATGCCCTAGGTACAAGGAAGTTTCTGGGATAGATTGCTTGTACAGAAAGTCCTTCTTAATAGAGATGACAATTTTTTCAAACTCACACAGTACTCGAACTGCCTCCTTAACTGAACCAGCAGCAGAACTGTTAATCGAGGGCAAGTTCTGAGGTAAATAGTTAATGTTTGTTGTTTGACTTATATTTTTCTTATTATTTGTAGTGTTGACAGTTGCATTCTCCAAGCTTCTGCCGCTACTAATAGAAAAATTGTCTTTGGCAGATGAAGGCATGGGGTCTGAAGTATACAGATAGGTCAAGGGTAAAGCTGTGCTGCTCGATTCCTTTGACTGTTCATCTCCAGAACTAATGCTTGAAGAAAATACTATAAAGTAGAGAAAAGTTTGTATTATACAACTCATTTTTCCCCACAAGGAATTACAGTAAATACAACTTTGAGATCTATCCTTCAAGAAGCCTTCCCGTTTGGAAATCATTTGTATGCACTCCAAAACCACCCTCTCCCTCCTCCACTCTGTCTTTCCTATCTGCAGAGCAAAAGTGCTTGCAGCATAGCATTATCAGCAAGTTTGTAGGTTTGGAGCTCACAGAGTGCGGACTCAGCCAACTATTGCTCAGTCTGAACTAGCTGAACACAGAGAATGCCAGCCAATGGATACTCACTGTCTCAGCTTCAAACTCGCCCATTCTGTAAATTAACAAAAAAAAACAAAAACCTCTCTTTTTTCATAAAATGATTTTCTCTTCCAAATCCCCCAATTTATTCAGACTTCATGCATTTAGAAATGTGTGTGTTTCTACATTTGTTTGTTGGTCTACAAATATGAACCCCAATTCCAAGCATAGCTATTTTTCAAAGCAATGGGAGCTTTACTGACAACTCTAAAAGAATCTTCCTCTCTCAATGATGTCAGATCAACCTTGCAAGTGAAATGTGTTTTTCTAACAAATTTTGAGAATGTTACAAAACTGTAAACTTTCATGCTGGATTTATGAGAGGTCATTCCCAAGGTGGAGTGAATAAAATTTGAAGCGAGGCTGATAAAAGCACCTTATCTAATGAGAAAAATAAACCACTTGAAATAGTAATAGCACTTAGACTTATATACCACTTCACAGTGCTTTACAGCCCTCTCTACGTGGTTTACAAAGTCAGCATGTTGCCCCCAGCAATCTGGGTCCTCATTTTACCAACCTCAGAAGGATGGAAGGCTGAGGCAACCTTGAGCCGGTGAGAATCGAACTGCAGAACTGCTAGCAGCAGGCAGGCAGCAGAATTAGCTTGCAATACTGCATTCTACTCCTTCATGGATTACTGCCTTGTCATGGCGAAGGGGCTTGCGTAGCTCAATGAAGCTATGAGCTATGCCATGCAGGGCCACCCAAGATGGACAGGTCATAGCAGAGAGCTCTGACAAAATGTGATCCACTGGAGAAGGAAATGGCAACCCACTCCAGTATCTTTGCCAGGAAAAACCCATGGACAGTACCAAAAGGCAAAAAGATATGACACTGGAGGATGAGCCCCTCAGGTCAGAAGGTGTCCAATATGCTACTGGGGAAGAACAGAGGGATACTACTAATAGCGCCAGAAAGAGTGAAGCAATTGGGCCAAAGCTGAATGGACACTCAGCTGTGGATGCATCTGGTGGTGAAAGGAAAGTCCAATGCTGTAAAGATCTATACTCCATAGGAACCTGGAATGTAAGATCCATGAATCAAGGCAAGCTGGATGTGATCAAACAAGAGATGACAAGACTGAACATTGACACCTTGGGAATCAGTGAACTAAAATGGAAAGAATGGGTGAATTTAATTCAGATGACCATCAAGTATACTACTGCGGGCAAGAATCCCTCAGAAGAAATGGAGTAGCCTTCATAGTCAATAAAAGAGTAGGAAAAGCAATACTGGGATACAATCCCCCAAATGACAGAATGATCTCAGTTTGAATCCAAGGCAAACCATTCAATATCACAGTAGTCCAGGTCTATGCCCCAACCACTGGTGTTGAAGAGGATGAAGTTGATTGGTTCTATGAAGCCCTACAGCACCTTATAGAATTAATACTAAAAAATGATGTCCTTGTGGGGGATTGGAATGCTAAAGTAGGAAGTCAAAAGATAACCAGAATAACAGGCAAGTTTGGCCTTGAAGTATAAAATGAAGGAAGGCACAGGCTGATAGAATTTTGTCAAGAGAATATGATGGTCATAGCAAACACTCTTTTCCAACAACCCAAGAGATGACTCTACACTACAGTCACTTATCTCCACAACCCCCATCTCAAACACACCAACAACAGCCAACCCTCCTACAACTGACCCCAATCCATTGGATTCACAACCTCTGGTGATCGCAGAAAAAGAAGTGCAAGATCTATTTCACAGACAAAAGCCAGGAAAAGCACCAGGGCCAGACAAGATAACACCTTCTTGCCTAAAAGTCTGTGCTGACCAATTGGCCCCCAACTTCACCCGAATCTTCACTAGAGATGTGCTATGAAGCCAGAAGGGCTTCAAATGCTCTACTATCATCCCAGTGCTGAAGAAGCCCTCCATCAAGGAACTGAATGACTACAGACCAGTTGCTCTAACATCTGTAGTTATGAAAACCTTTGAAAGGCTAGTGCTGTCCCACCTGAAAACCATCATGGATCCACTGTTAGATCCCATGCAGTTTGCATACCGAGGAAATAGATTGACAGATGATGCTGTTAATATAGCTCTGCACTACATCCTACAACACCTTGAATCTACAAATACCTACACAAGGATCCTCTTTGTATTCAATACCATCATTCCAGACATTCTTCTAACTAAACTAAACCAGCTAGTGGTACCTGAACACACTTGTAAGTGGATCATAAGCTTCCTAAGAGACAGGAAGCAGCAGGTGAAGCTAGGCAGAATCACATCTAATACCTGCACAAGGCTGTGTGCTCTCTCCACTTCTCTTCTCCCTATATACCAATGACTCCATCTCAAATGATCCATCTGTTAAAATACTGAAGTTTGCAGATGATACAACAGTGATTGGTCTCATTCTTGACGCTTGACGAATGTATCTTTTCTTTTATGTACACAGAGTATTAGGCCACTCAGGTATGAACTAAATCATATCCCTGATGAATATACAGTAGAGGTGACAAATAGATTTAAGGAATTAGATGTGATAGACAGAGTGCCTGAAGAACTATGGATGGAGGTTCGCAACATTGTACAAGAGGTAGCAACTAAAACTATCCCACAGAAAAAGAAATGCAAGAAAGCAAAATGGCTGTCTAAGGAAGCTTTGCAAATAGCTGAGGAAAGAAGGGAAGCGAAAGGCAAGGAAGAAAGAGAAAGATACACCCAATTGAACTCAGAATTCCAGAGAATAGCTAGAAGAGATAAGATGGTCAAATGGTCAAAATTGGGAGCGTCCTATCAAATTCTGTACCTGTCAACAGTGGTGTCCCCCAAGGCAGTGTTCTAGGACCAACTCTTTTCATATTCTACATAAATGACCTCTGTGATTATATCAAGAGCAACTGCATTCTCTTCGCTGACGATGTAAAGCTATTCAACACCACAGACAATACTGCTACCCTTCAAAAAGACCTTGACTGTGTATCAGAATGGTCAAACAAATGGCAACTTCAAATCTCAACAAATAAATGCTCTGTCTTACATATTGGCAAAAAAAAATCAGAAAATAAAATACAGGCTGAATAGTCAAGACCTTGTTGATGATCCAAACTCTGTCAAGGATCTTGGAATACTCATCTCTAATGACCTAAGTGCTAGAGCCCACTGTAACTACATAGCCAAAAAGGCGTTAAGAGTTGTTAACCTAATCTTACGTTACTTTTTCTCTGGTAATATTACACTAATAACTAGAGCATACAAATCATTTGCTAGACCAATACTGGAATACAGCTCATCAGTCTGGAACCCACATTACGTATCTCATATTAACACAGTTGAGAAAGTCCAGAAATATTTCACAAGAAGAGTTCTCCACTCCTCTACTTGTTGCAGAATACCTTATGCCACCAAACTCAAAATTCTAGACCTAGAAAACCTAGAACTACGCCATCTTCGTTCTGATCTAAGTATAGTATATAAAATCATACATTGCAATGTCCTACCTGTCAATGAATACTTCAGCTTCAACCATAGCAACACAAGAGCAAACAATAGATACAAACTCAAGGTTAATCGCACCAAACTTGATTGCAGGAAATACGACTTCAGCAACAGAGTAGTCAATGTCTGGAATACTCTACTTGACTCTGTGGTTTCTTCCCCAAACCCCAAAAACTTTAACCTTAGACTGTCTACTATTGACCTCACCCCTTTCCTAAGAGGTCTGTAGGGGACGTGCATAAGCGCACCAACGTGCCTACCGTCCCTGTCCTATTGTTTCTTTTATTTTTATATTTTATTTTTCTTATATGTATCCATGTATTCATAACTATGTTTTACTTATACCTATTATCTTGTAAGCAATTGACAAAAATAAATAAATAAAATAAAAAATAAATGCCTTCTTAAATGAACAGTGCAAAGAAATAGAAGAAAACAATAGAATAGGGAGGACCAGAGATCTCTTCAAGAAAATTGGAGATATGAAGGGAAAGTTTTATGCAAAGATGGGCATGATAAAGGACTAAAATGGCAGGGACCTAACAGAGGCAGAAGAGATCAAGAAGAGGTGGCAAAATTACACAGAAGAACTACACAAGAACAAGCTTAACATCCTTGATAACCACGATGGGGTGTTCACTGATCTCAAGCCAGACATCGTAGAATCTGATCAAATGGGCCTTAGGAAATCTGAGCAACAACAAAGCTAGTGGAGGTGACAGTATTCCAGATGAGCTATTCAAAATCTTAAAAGACGATGCAGTAGAAGTGCTACACTCAATTTGCCGGCAAATTTGGAAAACTCAACAGTGGCCACAAGAATGGAAAAGGTCAGTTTACATTCCAATTCCAAAGAAAGGTAATGCCAAAGAATGTTCAAACTATTGCACCACTGCACTTATTTCACATGCTAGTAAAGTTATGCTCAAAATCCTACAAGCTAGGCTCCAGCAGTATGTGGACCGAGAACTACCAGAAGTACAGGCAGGATTTTGAAGAGGCAGAGGAACTAGAATTCAAATTGCCAACATATGCTGGATCATGGAGAAAGCTAGAGAGTTCCAGAAAAAACACCTTCTTCTGCTTCATTGATTATGCTAAAGCCTTTGATTATGTGGATCACAACAAATTGTGGCAAGTCCTTAAAGAGATGGGAGTACCAGACAGATTTTATTTTCCTGGGCTCCAAGATCACTGCAGATGGGGACTACAGCCAAGAAATTAAAAGACGCTTGCTCCTGGGGAGGAAAGCTATGGCAAATCTAGACAGCATACTAAAAAGCAGAGACATCACCCTGCCAACAAAAGTCTGTATAGTCAAGGCTATGGTTTTCCCAGTGGCAATGTATTGCTGTGAAAATTGGACCATAATAAGAAAGGCTGAGTGCCAAAGAATTGAGGCCTTTGAACTATGGTGCTGGAGAAGACTTCTGTGAGTCCCTTGGACTGCAAGGCGATCAAATCGGTCAGTCCTAGAGGAGATCAACCCTGACTGCTCTTTAGAAGGCCAGATCCTGAAGATGAAACTCAAATACTTTGGCCACCTAATGAGAAGGAAGAACTCTCTGGAGAAGAGCCTAATGCTGAGAAAGAATGAGGATAAAAGAAGAAGGGGATGATAGAGAATGAGGTGGCTGGATGGAATCACTGAAGCAGTCAGTAGGCATGAGCTTAAATGGACTCTGGAAGATGGTAGAGAACAGGAAGGCCTGGAGGAATGTTGTCCATGAGGTCACGATGGGTCGGACACAACTTCGCAACTAATAACAACAACTGCATTCTAACCACTATGCCACCACAGCTCTTATACCTAATCAATTCACTGTGGTGTGTTTTATATGTTTCTAAAGTATTACTTTAATTACTTGAAAGGGATGAAGAGCTAGAGTTTTTTTAAAAAAAATCTACTCAAGCTTCATTCAAGGAGGATACTTAGTCAGCATTTTACGTTATAGCAGTAAGATGTCTAATATATTTTATCATTTACCATTTAATTACTTCGGTAGCATTGTTATAATGTTAGAAACTCTGCAGATCATTCTTGAAAAGGAATACTGATTCTATTAATTTATATAATTACATGTACCTTAGGTGTATGTTTGCTTACAGCTTTCTTTGATAAAGGAATGAATTGAACCCCTTCCAGGTTGGGAATAAATACAAGCATCCAATATAAACTGTGTGTGTGTGTGTGTGTGTGTGTGTGTGTGTGTATTTATAAACATAGGCCTAATGTTGCTCAGCAGGCCACCATCGAAACTCAAACAAAACCTAACCTCCCCCTTCCTCTTCTTTTTCCTTCTCAAGAGAAACTGGGAGCCTAGTTAGAAGATAGACCTACCATACATCTGCAGCCCCCTCAACACCATTCAGTTCCTATGTCAGTTTTATCCAAGTACCAATGTAAGATAATTCTTAGCTTTACCACCATCTCAAAAAGTTTTCTTTATCAGTCGGCTGCAATCTGCTTTTATTTTCCTGGGAAGGAGGATGACACTAAAGAAGAGCACATCATCCTCTAACCCAACCTTCCCCAGTCTTAGTCTCTGGCTGATATGTGGATTCCAAGTTCTAGGGTTCTCACTAATGGCTCTTGTGGGTGGCATCCAATGGCTCCCAGATGCCACCCACAACTTTCCTTCCCAAGAAGAGCCGTGTCAGGTTTAAAGGCATCCTTAGTGATCAGTTGTGGAGGAATCTGAAAGTCGGTTCTTCATTAGAAAAGATTTGTGGCTACCTCAATATTGATAGCCAAATCAAGGTGGAGAAACCACAGGTGTTAGAATGGCCTTTTTCAGGGGTAGGTTCAGGGGTGGGGTGCTACCGGTTCTGCCCGGCTCTATAGAACCGGTAGCTCTGAAGAGCAGCAGACACCGAATCGGTTCTGTGTTTGCTGATGTTTGGCCCACCCGCCCACTTGGGCTCTTACCTGTCCTTTATTTCCTGCTTTTTCAAGCACAGCTGCTTTGCGCAGCACAGCTGATGTTGAAAAAGGTGGCTTTTCAAATGCTGCACACTCACACGCAGCGCTTGTCAGCTGTCCAGGTAGCACAGCTTAAGGTTTTTTTACATGTGCTCACAGTGCACATCAGACGCACGTGCGTCCAAACCACGCATGCACGTGCAAAACGTCACCAAACCGGTAGTAACACTGGTTGAATCCCACCCCTGGACAGGTTCAAGTGACTGGGCTTTGCCCACTCTATCAACAAGAACTTCCAAGAGTGTATGTTAATCCTTTTCATGGGGACCACAAGTGTGAAGTAACAATTCCATGGCAATAAGAATAGCAGAGTTGGAAGAAAATGAAAATAAATATTGAAACCTTGCCTTCACAGTTTCTCCCAGGTCTCTCAGCATTTACACTGACAAATCCTTCTTTGCATTTGCATTCATAAGACCCATAAATATTGTAACAGGTTGCATTAGGAGAACAATCTGTTTCCTCTCTCTCACATTCATTGTTATCTGTTTTTTAAAAATATAATAAAAGAGAGCACATAATACATGAGTTTGTGATTATTATTTAGCATGCTGGCAATACTTTAATATTTCTATATACTTGTTATAAAATATCAATACATTTGTTCTTCTGAATGAACATCGTTCTAATACCACCCTACTAACTATGATTCATAATTAGAATATCATTTTGGAATTCCACTGTCCTTAGAGAATATTGGTCTGAGTTTTAACTGCTTATTAAATTAGTCTATGAAATTAAAAGAAACTATTATTTACCGTATATGGAAAGACTGCTATTATCGACCTCGAAAAGGCTGCTGTTTCGAAAAGCTTCAAGAAGATACCCAGCAACATTCCTTGCGTCCATGTCTATTGGAATCAGGAGGCTGAAGTTGACCACAATGCTTCCTGGGATAATACTTACTATTGAAATGTTAATCATACCAGCATCCATTTTTTGAAGAATATTAGGAGGCAAATATGTTCGGACCTGTTACCAAAACAGAGTCATGCATTTGTGTATGTATTTGTTCTGAAAATTATTTTGATTGCATGGTTTGAAGTATGGCATACAGAAAATTTAAAAATTATTTGTTTGTTTGTTTGTTTCCCATTTTTATATTTATGTAAATAACTCAAGGTGGCAAACATATCCACACACCTGCCTCCTCCTATTTTCCCCACAACAGCCCTGTGAGGTGAGTTGGGCTAAGAGAGAGCCTAGCCAAAGATCACCCAACTGGCTTTCATGCCTAAGGCAGAACTAGGTTCCCTACTTTCTAGTCTGGTGCCTAAACTTGACCAAACTGACTTACTTATTTACCATACCTAGACATGCCTAGGAAGGAAAACAATATACAAATGTAGGACATATAAAGAATATGTTTAATATACAAAGATAGGACATATAAAGAATATGTCCTACATTTGTATTTTAAACAGTCTCTTCAAGTAAAAAATTGATTTCCCCCACAACTGAAAAACCAGTAGGCCAGGGATGGGGAACCTTTTCTGGCTCACTCAGGAATTCTGGGAGTTGAAGTCCATAAGTGATAGAAGAGCCAAGTTTCCCTACCCCTGGGCTAGAGGAATGGAAAAATGTCAGCCCTTCAAGATAGAACAGATC
This sequence comes from Notechis scutatus, assembly GCF_049901735.1. NCBI lineage: Eukaryota > Metazoa > Chordata > Lepidosauria > Squamata > Elapidae > Notechis > Notechis scutatus. Next base: position 55,314,573 of record NC_142013.1, on the reverse strand, counting down.
AAGAAACCAAACCAAAGATGGTATCTCAGCACTTGACTGCTTTGAAACTCAATGAATTTGGTACTCTACACATTTTGATTTCAAAATGTCCCGGTACTCATTTATTTGTTACTTAACACATAAGCTAGAACTTGTTGGTATCAACTGTCTCATGACTAATAGATTATTCCTTATGGGAAAAATTTGTTTGGTACTCATCATTTTTGGTACTTGTTGCACCTCTCAGAACCAATTAACAACGAGTACCAAGATACCACTGTAACAACAGAATATTGTAAGTCTGAAACTTTTTCACCCTTCATTCTCTTTATGTTCATGAGAACTAGGGAGGATCTTTTCTGAGATGCTCAGTTGGGTTGCAGCTGTGACCCAAGCTCAGATTTCTTTTATCTGACCATTCTGTTGTTTGCAGCTCTTTCTCCTTGTTCCTCAAGGTTATTCCTGTTTCTCAGTACAAGAAATTCTGTTGCAGTAATGATTGTTCTTGAATGATGGAATAATTATTCTGCTTTTCTGTTAAATCTTTAAGAATGTGAAATGGCTGTTTTGTTCTCCCCCCAAAAATGTTCCAGTTTCTTCCTCTATATTAAGGAATTCTGTTAATACATGTGGGAGAAAGTTATGCCCGCTAGTCCTACCTCCTGGCTTTTGTTTTACACATATACACTATGTGGAGTCTGTAAGCAACTGTTCGGACTGCCATTCCCAAGTAGCCAACTGGGAATTTGGGAGTGGAAACAGCTCATTCTTATCCAACTGGCTGAATGGAAATAAAGCAAATCCAAACAATTTATTCTGGCAATGTGGGCAATTAGTATTATTCGCCATTTTTCTTCATCCAGTCAGTGAATATGTGGGTTTGAAGCTCAGAACAAAGTTCAACTTATTATTATATTAGTTCTGTAATTTTTATCCCTTATTTCAGATTTGCAAGTTGCAACTTAAGGTTACATCGCCATAGAATTACTAGTCCATATTATGGAATAATCATGGGACATGATGGACCCTCTATCCTAGATCATACTCGATAAAATAAATATCTGTTTGTGTCCATTATAAGCTGTCTATTTTTAAAAAAGACATCACCATCATCATCATCATCATCCTCTTACTTCATTAAGAAACATCTTTGAAAAATTTTGGTGCTTTTCACTTCTTGAGTTGCTGAACTCTGAGCTGTAGTTCAGATTCATTATCCTAACCACCCCATTAAACTTCTGGGCAGCTGCAAGATATGAGAAGGTGACCAAAGTTAGACAAACATTGTTAGTTAAAATACAAGTAATCCAGAGGTGGTATTCAGCAGGTTCTGACCAGTTCTGGACAATCGGTAGCAGAAATTTTGAGTAATTCAGAGAACCAGCAAATACCACCTCTGACTGGAGATTTCACAGTATCCTTCCCCTACCACGCCCACAGAACCGGTAGTAAAAAAAAATTGAATCCCACCACTGAAGTAATCTGTGGGCAGGTTATAGACATCAAATGCATTATGCCAACTCACTTTTGAAATGTGGAAAATCAAAAGAATATCTTAAAAGCAACTGAAAAGAAGCAACTTTACATTTAGAGACACAAGTAATATTTACATCTAAGTGTTTTGTATCTACGATCAAAGATTTGCAGAAGTTTTTGCTCTTTTGAACAAATAAAATAATTGTGAAAACAACATAGTGATGAAGATTAATATATCACATTCATCATTTACTATATTATATTACAAATATTAGCAAACTAAATAAAATAGTCTGAATTAGTAGCTAACAATATTTATCATACACAATATAATGTTTTTTTAAAAAAATAGAAATAAAACAAAAAAAGAACCCCAAAGTCCTCTTTTTTCATCCCTTTATTACCACTTGTTAAAAAGAAATGTAATTGTTAATGATTAGCATATATCAACAATTACTACTGCAAATATGATATAATATTTATAACACAACTATTATGTTATATTCTAACTATTTTGGATATTCACCCACCCCCTGCTTACAAGGAATCAATAATTTTGATTACTTTCTTGATAAGTAATCAAAGTAAGATAAGTAAGATAAATTTTGATTACTTTCTTGATAAATATAATCAAGGGGAACATTTTCACAAGCTGCAATCACTCTAAACTTGATTCTGTAAATAGGGAGGATATTGGGAAAGAGAATAGCATGCTAGTATACTAGACATCCGATGTTACTAAATGTCTGTCCCTATTTATTTAGACTAAACTGGAAAGATAATACTTTATGTTATGGACTTTTGCAGTAGTAGATACACACTATGATATTTTATGTGCTTTACCTGTCTTTACTTTACGCCGCATGGTTTCACTTTCATTTCCATAAAGGTCTGGCTTTATTTTAACAGTGTACAAAGTTCCTGGTTTTAGGTCAGAAATATTCAGATGACTGCTTTGGGTTTTAGTCTCCTTTATCAGCTGTTCCTCCTCAAAGAGCAGAAAATGGAAAGTAGTATTTGCTGGAAAATGTGTAATCCAGGAAATCTGAAAGCTAGTATTAGTCACATTGGAAAAAAATATTCTTTCAGCTGGAAATGGTGCTGAAAAGACAAAATGAAACAACTGAATCCATTCTTAGAATTATCTATCACATTTGTTTTATGAACAATTTGATCATTTATTAAAAAGAATCTTTGTTAGTGTGGAAACCTGTTGCTTGGATTTCTTTTTTCTCAGCCCCAATTAGAGAATGGGTTTATCGAGGTCCCTAATCCTGAGTCTATGGACTGGTCTGTTGGGAACTGAGTTGTGCAAGTGGTGGGTGAGCGCATGAAACTTCATTCACACATGCGCAGGATCTAGGTTGTGCATGCAAAATCACTCACCCACCACCACCGCCACTACTGCCATTGCGATCGCCATTGCTGCAGCCAGCCTCTGGGGCCAGAAAGGTTGGGGACATTTGCCTTAGATGATACCTATCTGGTTAATCTTTGGACAAGACTAAAAAAGAATCTAAATAACAAGTGATACCATTTTGGAAGAATAGTTAATCGTATGATAACTTTTCTTCCATTATGACCCTGCTCATGTAATTAGTTAGTTCCAAGGCAAACAGCATTCTGTGCAAATAATGAAAACTTATTTTAGTGGCCTAGCTGCTAAGATGCTGGGCTTGTTGACTAGAAAGTTGGCGATTCGAGACCCAAGCACTATGTGACAGGGTGAGCTCCTGTTCCTGATCCAGCTCCTGCCATCCTAGCAGTTCAAAAGCATGCAATTGCAAGTAGAAAAGTAGGTACCACTCTAATGGGAAGGTAACAGCATTCTGTGCGCTTCCACATATAGTCACGTTGGCCACATGACCACAGAAGCATCTTTGGACAATGCTGACTTCCTCAGCTAGGAAACGGAGATGAGCACAGCCCCCTAGAGTCAAACACAACTGGACAGAGGAAACCTTGATCTTTTTAATTTGCAAACAAGGGAACTGGTTGGGCTAGATATTTGTTTAAATCCCACAAAAATATTAAAACTTAAGTGTTCTCTTTTTTTCTTATTTCTTTAAATGGAACCATTCCTCTGGCTTGTTACCACTAGCATCCATTTTCTAAACCCCACTGCCTTTCCCATTGTAATAACCTATTACCTTTAAAGTCAATGCTAAAATATGCCCCTGTGACAGAGCTGAGGTTGAAACCGTGGAGCATGTCCTTTTATATTGCCCTATGTATAACGCAGGCAGATCTAAGTTACTGTCTCTCCTTGAAACAGACCCTTCTAGACCCAACGTTAGTAATTTGTTCTTATATTGTCTAGGGGATGGCTCCTCATACATCACTTCTCAGGTTTCCAAAAAAAAAATTTAAGAGCTGTAACCATCAGAGGAGAATGCTGTAATTCCCCTTAGTCAGGTTTTTGGTAACCAATTGTTCATGATTAATTTTCCCATGTTCTTCTTTTATTGTACTTGTGTTTTGGTCTGTGACCGCAAATAAAGTATTATTATTAATGCTAAAATAAAGATATACTCACCACTCAAATCTGTAGCAAGGGAGACTGTCATATTCTCCTTGAAAGAAGATGGTGATGCTGTACTGTTTCTTTCATTAGACCAAGAACTGTTATTTTCCCCCATGTGCCTATCAAGGGTATGGTTCAAAGAATGAAATTTGGGGTTTTCAGTTACATTCAGGGCTATAACATTCTCATAACTTCTTTCAGTTGAGGAGCCAGGTGTGCTAGTCTCTACCGTAGATTCATTTCTCTTCCATGAGGTCATTGAAGAGCTTTGCGGATCTTGGGTAGTCCATTTCTCTTCAGCTACAGTTCCATTTGAGTTTGTTACGTTACCTGACCATTTTGGAGCCAAAGTAACTGTTTCTGAGCTGTTTAAGATGCTCTCCTTCCTGAAATTCCCTAATATGTTCATCTTCTGAGATGTCGACAATGTCTTCTCTGCTGGAAGGGTGCTTGACTCCTGAATGCCACTAGAGGGCAGCACTGCTGCTTCAGTATACTTCTTGAAAGATGACACTTCCTGTATTCCCGCCATTGAGAAAGCTGCGGTAGTTGTATAATCAGCTACATTTAATCCCTGTGTAGTAACAGGATCCACAATTTCACCTGAGTGCAACATTTTGTACAGAATAAGTATAATTGTAATATCAAAGAGTGATATTTCCTTTCATTTATACATGAACAAAATGTTAAGTTAGCTGAAATGAATTAATTATACAAATGAAACAGCAGCTAGCTCTGTCCATGCACTACTCAACGTAAGTAGGCTCCAAGCTCTACTGTAAGTAATGCAGGCCCCATGTTGCACCTCCTTATTTAGTTGTACTACTCAAACTTCACCTGTTGAGAAGATTCAAAGGGAACTAAACAAGAACATTCAGGGGAGGTGGGAGCTACAACTACACAATCAAATTCTTGCCCCTTTCTTACATGTGACATGTATGCAACACATGTGGGACTTTACTGCATAGTTGCAGCCAAAAAATCTCCCCACAGCCAGATGTATAGAGCATTCTCTATAGCAATGGCAATAGCATTAGACTTATAGACCACTCTACAGAGCCCTCTCTAAGTGGTTTATGATTTACAGAGTCAGCCTATTGCCCCCAACAATCTGGGTCCTCATTTTACCCACCTCATAAGGATGGAAGGCTGAGTCAACCTTGAGCCTGGTGAGATTTGAACTACCAAATTGCAAGCAGCTGGCAGTCAGCAGAAGTAGCCTGCAGTACTGCACTCTAACCACTGCGTCACCGTGGCTCATTATGTCACGAGTGTCAAATTTGCTGCATCACATTGCCATCATATGACGTTTCATGATGTTTCTCCAATTTGTGGAGCTGGGGTGGGCGTGGCCTGCATGTGACGCATCCGGCCCACGGGCTGCCAGTTTGACACCCCCTCCTCTATGTGATTGGGATCTCGGAGTGTATCAGACTCCTAATCAAACAAAATCAGATTATTTTCAGAATTGCCTTTCCTGCTATGAAGCTGCTTAATTATTTAGTTCCTTAGGAGAGACTTTTTTTGAAGATGCTTGATTCTCAGGCATGGTGAAATGGGCCTTCTCCTATGTGGCTTCAAGTCTGCAACCCATGCTCCTTAAGGACATGTGCTTTATCATCTCTTCTTGAATATCAAAGAAGGTGACAAAAATATATCTCTTTTACCAAGCTTTACATTATTTATTATTTTAAATGCTTATTTTAATTCTGGTTTTGATTTTAACTATATTAACTTGTTATTTTTTTACAAAAATTATTGTTCACCCCCTTGAATGTTGGAAAAAGCAGTATAATAAATTTAATAATTGATTTTGAAAAATAATAAAATCAAAGAACCCTCACAGGGATAAGAAGACACTTTCTTAATTCATGGGAATAAACAAATCCTCCATCAAAGTATAAACCTATTTTTTTACCTTCACAGTTTCTGCCTGGTCGGGCTGGATTGGCGTCTGTAGCTGTCTTGCACCTGCATCTATATGAACCCACCGTATTTATACACTCTGCAGACATACTGCAATCATTTTCTGCTCTATATGCACACTCATCCCAATCTGAAGTTCAAAAACCAACATTCAAGAAAACAAAGTTTAGGTTAAATTGGATGATAACAAGTAGCAAAGCATAAGCTCTTACTTTTATAATCCTCAGGAAATCCAGTATCTTTGTCTCTGCAATTGTGATTGCCAAGTTATCAAGAATATTTTTCAAATACATTTTTTAAATTTTTTTGTCCACCTTTGAAAAAGTGTGCAGCATCTTGAAAATCTAAATCTAACCTTAGGAAACATCAAATATATTCACTGCTTTCGGAGGTTAGGGTTTCCAATTTTTTCCAAGGCTAAAATAAGACAGGGAATTTTCCAGGCTATTCTTGGTCTTTATGAGAATCCACAGAAAATGAACACACATCTATATCCTACCTCAGCTCAAAGGTGGTATTCAGCAGGTTCTGACCAGTTCTGGAAAACTGGTAGCGGAAAATTTGAGTAGTTCGGAGAATCAGCAAATACCACCTCTGACTGGCCCCACCCCCACCTATTCTCTGCCTCCCAAGTCCCAGCTGATCAGCTGGGACTTCTTTTGTTGCCCTGCACAGGAGAACAGAGCTGGAAAGCAGGTTAGTAGGGTGGGGAGGGAATGGGATTTTGCAGTAACCTTCCCCCAAGAGTGGGGATGGAATCGGGATTTTGCAGTATCCTTCCCCTGCCATGCCCACCAAGCCATGCCCCCAGAACCAGTAGTAAAAATTTTTGAATCCCAGCACTGCTTCAGCTGTTATGTGCAGGTGCTTCCACTGTGATATTAGTTTTGGAATTACTCACAATATGTCCAAAACTGGCACAACTAATATCACAATCCAGACTTTGCATCCTTTTTTTAAAAGGTGATGCCAAATAAGTGAAAGACACATATTTCAGCTAGTTACAAAGAGTAAAATACATCTGTGGAAATTTTGATGCTTTTGTTAACTGGGAGTCAAAATTTCCTGTTTTAGATGCAGATATTAATTCAATACCAGCATTTCATGATTCTTTGCCTATGCTACACTTTGAGAGCTAAAGATTTTTTGATATTGTAACAGAGACCTTATTAGATAGTATTATCACAAATACTTGTACAAATTTGCTCTTGATTTTTCCATTGGAGAAATCCTCATTTTACAGGTTAAAAGTTTTGAACCATTGAATAACACATAGCAGGTTAGATAAATTATTTAAACAGGATTCATGAATGTCACACAATTGCACTGATTTCTCTGGAGAACTAGTTAGGTAATTAAAAAAGAAAGAAAAGGAAGACAGATTGATAGCTTATTACCCAAATCATTGTGTTTAGGAGGCATCCACTTCAATGCCATAATACCAGGGTAGACAGCTGCAGGATTGGATTGGATTGGATTGAATACTTTATTTGGCCAGGTGTAGTTAGAAACACAAAGAATTTGTCTCCAGCACAGAACCATTCAGTGTACATGCAAAGCAGCAGAATAATAGTAATAATACCAATAAAAGGGGGAGTAAAGGGATAAATACTACTACAGCCACACTACATTGATTAGTGGACATTAGGCAGTAGTGAGATAAGATTTTTGTGGGCCTCAGAATCTCCTCCAAATCAAACATTTGTGGCCCAATTTCTCATCATTTTAAGAACATTTTCTTGCCAGAAATCTGCAGGAAATTATATCACCAGTGTTTAGATATCTGATAATGCATTTTAGCAGTGATCCCAGTGAGATATAGGAGCACCTCCCCCGCCACCCCGTAAAAAAAGATGTAGGTACATAAGCCTACCAAATCTTAGATACCTAACACTGCTTCAAAAAATAAAAAAAAACTATAAATAAGACTTTGAATTAAGTAATATACCTTCCACCGCAGAGATCTTTGGGTCAATTCCAAGCATAGAACTGTTGTGAAGTGATGCAATCATTGGGTCAAATGCAGACAAGTCTTTTGAAAAATTTAGATCTTGTATTATTATTTTAAGCTTCACAATAATACTTCCAGCTTTAATGGAATCCACTTGTACTTTCAGCTTCCCGGATAGGTGTAATGCATTCATATTTGAAGGATATGAATTCCTAATCTGAAAACAGATAAGAGAACCAGTAATGGGATCCTACCTTAGTCACTACTGGTTCGGTGGGTGATCGCGCTCACACACACGCGTGCACACCCCTAATGCACACACCCCTAACAAGCTAATCAGCTGAGAGGATGAAGAAATTAAAAGCTAGGAGTGACTCCCACTCTCCCATGCACTTTTCAGTCTTTTATCCTCTCTCAGCTGATAGTTGATCGCTTTTTTTCCTCCTCTTAGCTGATTGGAGGCTTTTTTTTTACTACTGGTTTGGTTGAAGCAGTCCAACCTGGTAGCATACCTCCACTGAAGAGAACTATTGCTGTTTTAATGCCCTTGTGTGCACCACATGCACAAACACACACACACACACAACCTCAGATATACACACTGAATTTCCTTCTCCTTTCTGTCATTCTTCTTTATATTTTTTTCATAATGTTTATAGAGAAATTAAATTTGTACCCATGGCATGCTGAGCAAAATTAACTTCTGTCACAAGGCAATTTGCCTCTTATGTTCAAAAGTCACCTGAGTAGACAAGAACTGAATGTCATTTCACAGGGTCTCATTTCACAGACTGAATTTCTCTCAACTGCAATGCCAATTAAATGAAAGCCTTTCAAAGAATCATAGAGTTAGAACGTGTAATTTCAGCCATTTAGCCTAATTAATTTCTCAGTGCAGGGATTCAAATTGAAGCATCCCAGATAAATAGTTTTCCAGCATACTATATCCTTCAGTATCTGATGAAATGGAGGCCACCACCTCTCTAGCATATACAGAGTTTTCTTCCTGTTAGGGACCCATTATCATGTTCCCTACCTGTTCTCCTCAGATTCTGTTTCATCTGCAAGGGCCTAAAATTGGTTTTTGGAATTGCAGCCAAAATACCACGTTTCCCCCAAAATAAGACCCACCCTGAAAATAAGCCCTGGCCTAATTTTGGGGGGTAGGCCTAATATAAGCCCTACCCCAAAAATAAGCCCAGGAGGATGGGCATGGCCAGCACAAGAAGTGGCAAACACACGTGGGGTTGACAGTCCCTCACCCCCACCCCACCCAGGGCAGCCACATCCCTTCACTAACCTGCTTTCCAGCTCTGCTCTGCGCCACCGCATGCAGGGCACCACATGCAGGGTAGTCTGTGGGACTATGGTTAAAAAAAGAGTTCAGACCTTCCAAGTTCATGAGATCTTTTTTGTTGTGAGAAGTTGGAAGGCCTGAACTACTTTTTTTAACATAGTCCTACAGACTACTTTTCTTGCCCTGCATGCACAATGGAGAACAGAGCTGGAAAGCAGGTTAGTGTTTGTGTATGAGAGAGAGAGGGTGAGAGAGAGGGAGATCGGATCCAACCTCAGAGAGTTATCCAGGGCTGGCAACAATGTTCTCTGTCTCTCTCTCTCTGTCTGTCTGTCTGTCTCTCTCTCTGTCTCTGTCTCTCTCTCTCTCACACACACACACACAGAGACACACCCAGATCTCCCTCACTCCCCCAACCCACCAAAGCAGTCACATCCCTTTATTATATTGCTTTCCACCTCTGTTCTTTTGTTGTGCATTCTCCATCCTCCTCTCAGCTGTGGTGGTTCCCGTGCTGGCTGCCAAGCGGCTGCCTCTGTTGCTGCTGGCCTTGCAGGAGCTCTTCCCCTTCCTGGCAGTGCTGCTCTCAGCTCCCTGCTGAGCTGCCGGCCTGCCAGGGCCTCTTTGCCAGCAGATGCCGGTGGAGCTGTACTACCTGTGACACATCACCCGCTGTTGCTTTTGGGCTGCTGAGCGCTGGCCTGTATGCCTACCTGATGCTGCAGGCACTTGGCTCACAGCTATGCCTCACGCCTGCCTTGTACAACTGGCAAGAGAGCTACAGCACCCACCAGGGCCTGAAAGCACTGGGCTCAGCATAGCTGTATGCCTGGCACCTGCAGACTGAGGCTGCAAAAGCATCCATGTTTCTTGGAGCTGGTGGCAGAAGCTCACCTGCAGATCAGCTGTTTTGTGGACCAAGCTGCTTTTAAGACTATTTGGCAAGGAGGCATGAGGGAGCCTGCCCCCTGCCTCTTGGTACTGGGGAAAAAAATAAGACTTCCCTGAAAATAAGACCTGGTGCATTGTTGGTGGCCCAAAAAAATATAAGACCTGGTCTTATTTTTGGGGAAACACAGTATTTTCTATGCCTACAGCTTAATTTTAGGTTAAACTAAAATAAATAAGAAAATCATTGTTGTCGATATAGTTGCATTATTGCATTACATAAAATTTATTCTGAGATATCAAATATATAACAGGTTTTAGCATTACCTTGCCCATCAAAGTTCTAGAAAAATTCTGGTATTCTCTGCTGCTCACATTGAGAAACTGGTTAGTGAAGTTATAGTTCAAGATCCTTAGAGTTAGACCAAATATCAAGGCATCTAAAAGATACAGTATTGGAATACAGCATTAAGACAGTGATACAATGAGAGGTAAAGCATATGAGAACAGACAAATCAATAAAACCCTAATGCTTCCCAAATTTTAATTAGACACTTAAGGCATTTCAGATTTACGGTACTATCCAGAGGTAGGCTTCAGCTGGTTTGGACCAGTTTGGGTGAACTGGTTATTAAGATTCTGCGCAGTTCAGCGAACCAGCAAATCCCACCACTGGCTGGCCCTGCCCACTTCACCCTGCCCACCCTATCTCACCTTGCTCACCTTGGCTGGTGGCTAGAATCATGCCCACGCCCAGCTACTCTCTGGCTCCTCTGCTCGTTCAGACCACACGGCCTAGCTGATCTCCGTACCTCGCCCACTCTGCTCACCGCAGCTGCCCATGAAGGTAAGGTGCAGTGCCAAAGAGCTGCCTCAGGGTAGACACGGTGAGGCTTGGTTGCTTTTCAGGTCTGGCTCTTGCCATTCTTACGCCCACATGCCACCCATTTACCCTTCGCTGGGAGATGCTCAAGTCCCTGGCTCTGGCCTTACCCGGGGCCTCTGCCCACATGCTGGGCTGCCACTGTGAGAATGGTGTGAGCCCCATGGGCTAGAAGGTAAGGTGGGGAAGGAAGATCCATTCTGGGCTTGCTACACTCGGTTGAAGGACCACTTTGGTGGAGGGGGGACACATGGTGAGGTTCAGCTGCCTTTTGGCCCCAACTTAGGCTTCCACAGGGCCTTCCGGGTGCAATGCGTGAGAGAAAATGCTTCCCCACCCGCTCACCCATCTGCCGGCTGGCCTGGCCTGGAAGCAGTATGTCCCCTTGTCGTGGGCTGGATGTGGGACCTGAGGCGGAGCGGAGGTTGAACAGGCAGAAGCCCAGAGCAGGGCCCAAAAGGTGGTCTTGCCTCGCTGTGTCCACCCCACTGAGAAGTCTGCAGTCGCCGGTATTTACTGGCACGAGAATCCTGTACCCGCTCATCTTTGTTGGCACGAGAATCCTCATGCCGGCAAAGAGTGGCAGCTGCAGGCTTCTCGTGCTGAAAAAGACTGGCGGCTGCAGGCTTCTCATGTTGAAAAAGAGCACCGGCTGCAGGATTCTCATTCTGAAAAAAAAGGCTGGTAGTAGCTGCAGACCAGTGTCTCGGGGCGGGGCCCAGCTGCACCAACAAAGGCCAAAAGTAGCTGCCTGCTGTTTCCTGCTGCAAACCCCTTTTTGAAAACCTTGTCTGTTGGGCAGCAAAACCCAGCAAAAGATGAGGTGTCGGAGAATCCCCGTTGCTGTTGCTGCACAAAGATAAGTCTAAGGCTCCAGCCACCGCCGCTTCGGCCCACCCGCCCCACCTTGCTGTGAGTGACATTGAGTTGGCCACACCCACTCAGTCACATGACCCCACGCAGCCATGCTCACCCGGTCTTTAGGATGAACCAGTTGTTAAATTAGTTGGATCCCACCACAAGTACTATCAGCTCAAATTAGGGAGCGTTTTAGGAGAAAAATTGACATGTTAGAAAAAATATTTTCAATTGAATAAAATAGTAAATATAATTGCATACAGTACCTGTTTTCACAATTCTACTGGAAGTAATATTTTTACCACAAGCTTCATAACTGATGTTCATTGTATACATTACACCTGCTTCTAGGTTTAACATAGTTAGGTTCATATCTGTGGTTTCCATTCTTTCAACAAGTTCATTGCTTTTGTACACTTCTGCTCGGAATGAATGATTCTGCAAAGAATTTATACTCCAGGATGCTTTAAAACTGCTGCTAGTTACACTGAAGATCTTGTGGTTTCTAATAGAAGGAGATTCTGCAACGACAAATGTGTGAGAGTTATCCAGGGGTGGGATTCAAAAATCCCAGCAACAGGTTCACTGCCCAGTTGCTGGGTGGATGTGGCCTACTGGACCTTCCAGGAGGGCCATTTTTCACCTTCTTCGCAAGGGTCTAGAGCAGGGGTGGGCAAACTACGGCCCGCTGGCCACATCCGGCCCGTTGGTCTTTTTTTCCGGCCTGCCAAGATTGGTACAGAAGTAAGGTTTGATGTGAATGATTGAATGATTCCATTCATTTGATTTTGACTTGTAATGATAGGCATTTTGACACCAGGTGGCGCATTAGGCGCAGTGACTTGATTTTGCGGAGATTTTGCAGTTTTTTTATGTATCGTATCTTGTGCTGACCCGGCCCGTCTGTCAAATTTTAAAAATCAATGAGGCCCCCAAGCCAAAAAGTTTGCCCACCCCTGGTCTAGAGGCTTCCCTCGGGCCTCTGAAGGCCCTCCGGAAGCTGGAAACAGGCCCATTTTGTGACTTTCAGAACTTCTGGTAGGGCCATTTTTCACCTTCCCAAGGGTCTGGAGACTTCCCTAGGGCCTCTGTGGGGGGCAAAAATGGCCTCCCCCGGGCTGTGAAGATCCTCTGGAAGTCAGAAACAGGCCCGTTTCCAGACTTCTGGAAGGCCCATTTTTTCCCTTTCCCAGAGCCTCCGCGCAGACCCTGCATTTAACTGCATCGAAAATGGGCCAAGTGGAAACTCCAGGGAGGGAAGGGGAGGAGAGGGGTGGGCGGGGCCAGCTGATTGGTTCAAATACCAGTTCAGCGAACCAGATGCAAATTTAACATCCAGTTCGCCCGAACCGGTACAAACCGGTAGAATCCCACCCCTGGAGTTATCATATTTTAGGAAAATAAAAACCTTCTGCAGTCATATTTTGTGTGGCTAAGGAATGATAGACATGCACTTTAACTGCATAACATAGTTAGTTTAGTATTTCCTTTTAGCAATATATGAAGTCAATGCAGAATTTGATTCATAGTTGAGGGGCAGAAATTATTTCCTCAACCTTTAGGGTAGAAATATAAGGTGGTCTATCTTGGCATTCCTGATTGTGATGCTATGCAAAAAAACAAAAAAAACCACCTGTCTATAGAAGGGCAGCCTTTTGTGTGGTTTCTGAAAATTTGTACATTTTTGCCATGGAATGAAATTAAACACTAAACTATTTAGGATTCAGCTGTTTATCTGGCAATAGATGCTCTTACTTTGGCTAGACCTAAGTGGCTAGGGATTTTTTTAAAATTTTATTTCACATTAATATAATAAGTAAGTGATTGTTCCAACTAAGTTCATTTGCTGATTGGCAAGTAGTATAGATTTTTTTTATTTATTAAATGTAAATGTCACCCATCTTGTTGGAAGTGATACCATGGACAATCTTACAAAATGGTCAGGCCTGTTCTATTTCTGCTGTCATTTGGCTGAAGAAGTTGGAGAATGACACTAGTCATTAGAGCTGATTGGAAGTTTAGTCTATCAAATACTAGTCACCCTCTCTGGAAAGTAAAAGATCAATTTTTAATTAATCTTCCTCTTGGAACCAAAGGAAGTTCACTCAAAGGTGCCCACAGATCCATTTACCTGTTCTGTTATAATCAACTCATCTTATTCAAGGCTAGCAAACGCACACAAAATTTAAATTGTCTGAATTTCAGGATTAAACTAAAACAACTATTTGGCTATAATTTCCTAAGCAGTTCATGTGTTCCATTATAAATGTTATGTTCAAATGCCTATTTGTTCCTGCTCTAGAGCTTCTGGTGCATTTCTTTGTGCAGTCGGGGCATGTAGAAATGTTCCATTAAATTCAACAGAAAAGTGTACATTTTCCTTCACATCAAGGCTACCAAAGTGAAAATGTCATCACATGTGTCCCTCAGGATTCAGGATTGTTTCCACTGAACATGTGGGACTCATGGATTGTTTCTGTTGGCCCCAAGGGTTGAATGGTCAGGTTAAAAGCTGACCCTTCAGATTGTTAGGGGCAAAGGGAGGAAAAGGAAATAAAAGGTTCAGTAATTGTGTCTTTACTTTGAAGCTTAAACTATTTGAAGAATAAGTTCCATGTATCTGAATGTGCAACAAAGCTTTTTTTAAAAAAACTGTTTTCTCCAATCTGATCTCTTATAAATATATTAAACTGAAATTCCTATTACTGCTGGCCAGGAGTTTAGGAAAATAACTTTTGACCATAGGAACATAATATGAAGTCCACTCAAGGCAGCAAAGCAGCTTGCACAAATATGAATTCACACAAGACCAAAATCCCCACATTACCTTAAAAAAAATCAGACATATCAAAGTTTAGAAACTGAGCGAAAAAGCACTTTTTATTTATTTCTTAAAGGTACTCTGGGACTTGCAACTGAAATATTGTTCCCAATTGAATGAATAAACAAATGTATTGGATTATAGCTGCACAAATAATTCTGTGGTACTCCAAACAATAAATCTCATATGCCAAAATTGATAGGAGTTAAATATGTACTCATTTATGTAAAAGGATGTGCTTTCATTAAAGCAGTTAAAATATGAAGCAGAATGAGCAACTGAGCAATCATTATTCTTCTTTAAGCACCAATATATAAATCTTAATCATTAACATTCTTTAAGCAGCAATCTATAAAAGATCAGCACTTCATTCTATAAATCTAACTTTTTCAAATGATATTAAGACTTTAAGAAAGTCTTCAAGGCAAAAGCTTTCTGATAAACTATACTGAACAGTAATCTATTGTTCTGAAATGGTAAGATATACTTACAAACAAAATGTATCAGTAGGTCAATTAATTTGTTTAATTTACATAAGTATTCATTGGTTCCTTTATATACAGAGAAATGTTAAATAAATGATAGCGTAGGCACAATTAAAAGAGCAAACATGCTTAAATAAAGCAGGCCCCACAGGCCCTAAAGAAAGTAAAATTTAAAAATAAATGATTTTAAAATATAAATCAACTTACCACATTCAGAATCTACTGATACATGGATTTCAGGTGATGCAGATCTTGAATTTCTCAGCAAATTAGAAGAATTCATATTTTTAATCAGAATGTTGGGTATATCATGATCACAATCTGGATCAAAGAAAAGAATAATGAAACATGTTCACAAGCAAGTAGGTATTCCTAAAAGCTAGCTGCAAGATTTAATCAGCTATGGAATGTACAGACAATATAGAGGCAATGTTTTGTTATATAGCATATGTATTTCTGTCTTCTTTTTAACATTTATCTACCCTCCTATCACTTCTGGTCTGTTAGTGAAAAATGACCAAAAAAAGAGGTTTGATTTGAGATGATATCTCCTTGTGTATCCTTTGACAAATTCTGGAACCTAAAGGATGTTCACTTGAATATATACATGGGTATATATGGATCAGTTTCTTCTTTCACAATTTTTAGAGAAACTGTTAAAGACTTTTCTCATTAATAAATATTAAGGCGTTGGCAGGGAAGGAGAAGGTGCAATAATATGGTCTTTATTTAGCATTGGTTGGTTGGTTGGATTGGGTTGGTTTTTCAAATTTGTTTGCACTTATTTTAAAGGAATGTTTTTGTGACACTATGTAGAAAATTGAAAAATTAAAAAATTGTCCTGACCAGAATTTCCTACCACTCTATAATTTAATATTTGGCATCATTTCCATATTTTAATGTATAAATTCACAAACATGGGCATGTGATTGAGTGGCATGGCCAATCAACATCACTCGTGACCATGGGGATGCTGCAATGGTCATAAGTGTGAAAAATGGTCATAAGTCACTTTTTTCAGTGACATTTTAACTTTGTATGGTCACTAAATGAACTGTTGTAAGTCAATGATTACCCATACAAAAATACAAAGAGCTTCTTTGCTTGAAAAAAGCTGCCCTAAATACCAATCATTAAATTAAAAATACCCACAAACCAGAGTTACAAATCAGGCAGGGTGCCAGAGCACCTTGAGGAATTAAAATAGTTAAAATGCAATGATAACTATCAGCAGCCAACTGTTGCTCATAAAGTGAAACCCTTTAGCAGAGTGATTGTTTAAGCTCTCCAGAAAGTGGGTGGGCATATTTGGGCTACAAAACGCTGAGCTAAAGAGACAAATTAATGAATTATACAGAGGACCCAGATTCAAACCTCCCAAGCTTGTCAGGGTCACAATAAAATTAGTACATGCCACAGGTATCTAAATAAACTTCAAGCCTGTGCCAAGTTACTAAGCCTTATTATCATGAGAGAAAACTAAAACTAATTGGAGGATCCATATCCCTTCCTCCTTTTTTTTAATCTTACTATCAGCGAGGCAATCATGTGCCTTGGCTACTCCAAAACAATGCAAAAGAAACCAAGAAAGTCCAGTTGCCTCTTGACAAAAGCACCTTTAGGACAGCCATGACCTGGCTGACTGAAGAATCCCCATAGACAAGAGACTCCTGTGCTCAATGAATTGACAAAGCACCCTTTCCCACCCAGGAGAAGCAATCCTTAGATCCATTTGCACCACTTAAAGATACCAGCCGATCTCACTCACCTCACAACATATCCTAAGGAAATCATCCAGATTTAAGGCAAGATCACATGCCCTCAGAAAGGCAGTAAAAAAAACCAGACAGAGTGCCAAGCTTGTATCCTGCCTCTTGGAAATATACCCCAAAAGGATAGTGCTAGGAACCAGTAAAGCAGTGTAAAAAGCTTAAAACAACCCTTTCCCTTTAAGAAGGTCAAGCCTCTAATAAAGCAAAGAAAAGCAAAGTACCAGCAAAGGAGGAAAAAAAAAACTTCAAGAAGCTCTGGCTCTGGCAAGAACCATTACCTGTTACAATTTAATAAAGCTTAACCGGAGTGGCAGTTTCTGTAAGCAGGGCAATAAAGATAAGGATTAGGCTAGAAACAACACCAAAATGTTTCTTTCCTGCCTTCCTGACAGGATTAGCCCTGTAAAGTGGGGGGAAAAACAAAAGGAGATTTCTTCCAACAACCAGTTCTCCAAACTGCTCAGAAAGTTAACAAACGTGTCTCCCGAACAAGGTGCGAACCTGCTGAATGCCACCATTGGGGTTGTGACTGGCCATACCCTCAATGGCAATCTTTTTGACCCATGATATACAATCAAGCTACAAGTTTTCTCCTTGTCCCCTACTGACAGGAGATATTTGCCCTAGGTAAATACTACCGTGTTTCTCCAACAATATGGCCTCCACCAATAGGAAGGCCCAGCATGTTTTATCGGCATAAAATCAAATTAAGCCCCCCCCCCATTAAGGCCTATATTAAACATGCAAAATGGGGGGGAATGGCGGGGGGGCTTGCCGTTAGGAAGTAGTTTTGTTGCATACCTGGATATGTTGCTGCCTGCGTTGACTTTGACGTGGGTGGGGCACTTCGTATCAGGAGACCTTCCTCCACCGTTGCTTTCCCTTCTCCCTTGCTGTCGCAGCACTTAGAGCAATGCTGCGGCGTTTGGCACAGCCACGCACAGCCAGCCAGGGCTCCTCCCTGCAACCAGAGCCCGGTGGAGACACTCGGCTTCAGGCGCTCTTGTCGCTGCCTTCCCTTTGCCTTCAAAGGCAAAGCCAATTCTTTTCACCCTACTACCGGTACGACAAAGCCTCCCCTGCCCGAGAGGGCAGCCCAACCCCACATGGGGAGGCGAATCTCCTGGGGCCGCAGCGCAGGATCGGGCCACCCCAGGAGAAGCACCCAGCCGCTATGCCTGTCTGGCGCCAGGCAGAGTGCGAAGAGCTTCACCTGGGGCGCCCAGCGCAGCTGTCAGGTGGGCCCTTCTGCCTGGCGGTGGAGCTCTCGCCAAGGCAGCGAGCGCCTCCCCGCTTGACTCTCTGCTCATCCCGTCAGGGCCGTGCCAGAGCCGTGCAGGCTGGGCAGAGCCAGGAAAGCGAGCCGCAGGTGCGCGCCCACCTGCCAAGCGAAAGAGCCAGGCCGACCCAAGCTTGACTTCCTTCCCAAGTCCCTACAGCCCGAACCTGAAGGGGCCACTGGGAGAGGCCGCCCAAGGCAGTGATAGCGCCCACCCATCCGTGGACAGGGAGGCAAGGCGACGGCCTGCGCTGCGTCCTCCTCCGAACTGAGCCCCGCTGAGACAGCGCCTCTGCCTGATGTCCGTTCCACTGCAGTGTTTGGAGCTGCTGCCGCATTTGAAGATGCGTGGGGATGGGGACGGGCTGGGCGAGGGGTGGAAAGGACAGGCGGCTTTGGGCTCTCTCCGCCGGCAGCACTGCCATCACCTCGCCTCCCTGTCCGCGGATGGGTGGGCGCTATCACTGCCTCGGGCAGCCTCTCCCGCTGGCCCCTTCGGGTTCGCACTGGAGAGACTTGGGAAGGAAGCCAAGCTCAGGTTGGCCCGGCTCTTTTGCTTGGCAGGCGGGCGCACACCTGCGGCTCGCTTTCCTGGCTCTGCCCAGCCTGCACGGCTCTGGCGCGGCCCTGGTGGGATGAGCAGAGGGTCCAGCGGGGAGGTGCTCACTGCCTTGGTGAGACCTCTGCTGCCAGAAAGGAGGGCCCGCTGTCAGCTGTGCTGGGCACCCCAGGCAAAGCTCTTCACGCTCTGCCCGGCGCCAGGCAGGGATGGTGGCTGGGCACTTCTCCCGAGGTGGGCCGATCCTGCACTGCGGCCCCAGGAGATTTGCCTCCCCATGTGGGGTTGGGCTGCCCTCTCGTGCAGGGGAGTTTTTGTTGTATTAGGGCGTTGTTTTTAAAATAATTGGCTTTACCTTCGAAGGCAAAGGGAAGGCGGCGACAGGAGCTCCGGGCTCCGGCTGCAGGGAGGAGCCCTGGCTGGCCGCACGTGGCTGTTCCAAACGCCGAGGCATTGCTCTAAATGCCGCAGCAGCAAGGGAGAAGGAAAAGCAACGGTGGCAGAAGGGCTCCCGATACGAAGTGTCCCACCAACGCCGAGGTCAACATCCAAGCTGTCACTGCCCGCTCACCCGAGGATGCAAGGGGGGGAATTAAGTCACCCCCGAAAAGACGGCCTAGCCATTTTTTCGGGGGTAAAAGAAAAACAAGGCCTGGCCTTATTTTGTGAGAAACATGGTAGATTGCATGTCTACAGATTAATAATTGCATTTGCTGAAATAAGTTTTAGATTAGTCGTTATACAAGCTTTGGGGGGGGGGGGTTTCCTACATTTTTCCCCAGATTAAAGAACAAGTAAAACTAGGCCTTAAGTGTAGGTGCTGATTTAACTCTGTGATTGCACTGAAGTGAAAGCAATCATTATATTAAGGTCTTGATGTGAATGTTTACTCCATGCAGCTAAATGCTGTGGCAAAAGATAGATTTGTATTGTGATCTTCAGCTTTCAGGTTATTACATATGACAAACTGTACTTGAGATTCACATAATGTATACAAGAGATTTACTCTTTTCTGAAAGTCCCCCTCCTCACACCCTAGAAAATGCCTTGTCACACTAGAGATCCTGTTTTCTAATCCTGAAAATCCAAACATAAAGTAAAAACAGAAATTTTAAAAATCTCTCTATTTTATAGAGCTGCTCTTCAGTCAAATATATCTGTAATAATAACCTTGTACAACAACGTCAATAACTTCATATACTCTGATCACAATTTTCTTCAGCAAAGAAGAAATATTGACCAATGGAACCAGTTGCTGCAGTCCAACCAGGACATGAGACACTAATGTCTCTGCATAAGTTTCTGACTTGGTTGTCTGGATATGATACACAGAGATGTCCATTGGCCACAATGCTCCAGTAATCTGGAAAAGAGAGAGACTCTTCTTAAATGTTATAAAATACATTGTAGACAAGTAAGTATTTTTTCTCTTTAAATTCTATATATAAAATGAAAAACAATGCAATCAAAATTAGATCCTTTCTAACACTTTAAAAACGTTTCAGTATTAACTTAACACATGATAATTCTATTAAAGAGGCATTATTTTAGTCAGAATTTTATAATTTATTTGAATTACATTGAAATATATTTTAAACCATTTTAAATAATATTTAATAAATATTTAACATTATTCATTTTAAGAACATTTTCATGTTCAAGCAATGTTTTGCCAGTAAACGCATCAGAAAAAGGGGTTTATCTGAAATGTAAGAGGAACTGTATATTTTATAATTTCTTTGCCCAGTAGGTGGCATTCGAGTATAGGCTGGGCTTTCTTATATCAACAGAAATATACAGGACACTTTATATATTACTATTCTGTTGATTCATACCATAGAGTGCAAAAGACGTGAATGATTCAGAAGTCTTGGATCCACTTTGTATAATTCACTGAAATCCGTTTTCACAAGGACTGACACATTATACCAGTATTTTGTCACTGTTCGTTCTAGAAATGGAAAGAAAAAACAATCAGGTGGTAGTCAGAACTTTACATTAGTGCAGGGGTGTCCAACCTGGGCAACTTTAAGCCTGGAGGACTTCAACTCCCAGAATTCCCCAGCCAGCTGGCTGGGGAATTCTGGGAGTTGAAGTCCTCCAGGCTTAAAGTTGCCCAGGTTGGACACCCCTGCATTAGTGCATAGGTGCTGAACTAACATAATGGACTTCTCATTTTCGGTTGTCTTGATTAACTGCTGAGACTCACAAGGTGTGACAATATATGCATTTAATCAACCAATCAGAATTATGTATGAGACTCATATATTCTACATAATAATGGATCTCTTTTGTGTGAAAACCCTGACAGAATTTTGAAACACACCTAAAATATCAGATCAAGATTGCTTAAGAAGAAAAGACCCACAAATCAGATCCTCTGCCTCAACTCCCCTATATCCAAAGAAGAAAAGAATAAGGAGCATGACACTATTGTACTACTATACCTTCTGGAACAGGATCTGAACAATAGATTCCCGTGGATGTCTTACAGCACTTTTTATATTCTGGACAATCGATGTCAGACACACACGAACTCTTTAATGCTTCCCCTATCTTCATGGGACAGGCACCAGGTCTTGAAGCAAACTCGTTGGATCTGTTTATGGCTACAAAACAGAACATTTTACAAAGAAAAGTACACTCACTGGCCAAGGTTCTAGTTTCTCTAGGTACATCGAAGAACCTAACCATCCTCAATGGAATTTTCTTTTAAGTTTATTTTGAGCCAACCCTTGCTGATGCCTATGAACATCAGATTCAAAAGTTCTTTTCCACAGAATTTTGAAGAAGCAGAGAAGAAAATATTCTTGACTCAATAGGTTCTAGTTCCAGAGACAATTTTCAGCCATTGGAAACACATGCTAGAGTTCCCTCTCTTTTTAATTGTTGTTACCTTGTCTTAAGTCATGACTAATGTCAAGGCAAAACATGAAGACAGGTAGAGAGCAAGAATAAAGTCCATTCTTCCACACCTCTGTCCAGATTGTATCTATATTCCCCTCTGAGAAACCTAAATGTGGATTTAGACCTTTAATTATACAATATCAGAAGCCCTTGGCCTCTTTGATGCAACTATTTCTGGATTAGGGTAATAAACCTTATCTGAAGTTGAATGCCATGCCTGAAACCATTGTTAACTTGGGTATTAGTCTGCCTTGAAGATGAAACCAAATCTTTTGCTGGTGAAAAAGATAGTCAAGAGAGTTTTGAATTGGCATCAGACACTTTACATAAATTATGCTGGTCCTTTTTCACACTAGCTTCCAGCTCACTTTGGAACAAAATTTGAAACATGGGTTTTCACTCACGGAAGTAGAGAGCTGTACACTATTTGGAAACTTAGTACCTACCCAGTATATTTCTAGTTCTTTACTTTTTATGACTCATTTCTAAGAAAACTGATTTTGAGGTTTGAAGGGTGGTTCTCTGAGGAAAGGTCTCTAAAATGATAACAGAAGGCTTTCTCCAGAGGAGCCTGCTAAACTTCAGACCTGTTTTCATTTTGACAATCAACTTATTTATGTATTGGCACCACCAGTGGTTTTTAAAGACGATTGTTGTTTTAATCCTTTTGATAGTTTACTAGTATTAGTGCCTATATGTACTGCTTGATTCTTTTGGCTGTACCTTTTTCAAATACAGTTGATTTTTATTTTATACTGAATTATTTTGGATTTTTATAGATTTTATCAGATTATTTTACATGATTGCAAACAACACATAGAATTACTGTTACTGGTAATTCATAATTATATAATCAGTTTTCTATAATGTGGAAAGTATTATCAACCCTTTCATAATAATCACTATTATAATTTCATCCAATTCATGGAGTCAGGATAGCAATGAAATAGCCCATGGAAGGGATTCACTGTAGTACAGGGGTGTCAAACCTGCGTCATCATGGTGGCATCACGTGATATATCAGGACGCCCCCTTCACTAAACTGGGCATGGCTTGGCCAGCACATGACGTATCCAGCCCACAGGCTGCGAGTTTGACAGCCCTGTTGTAGTATCTCATACAAACTGTTATGGCATGAAAATGACACCTCTTATGCACTTGCATTCAATATGACTTGTGGACTTCACCTCCCAGAATTCAATATGACTTGTGGATTTCAACTTCCAGAATTTTGGTGTCCACAAGTCATAAAAGGGCCGTAGTTCCTTACTCCTGCTCTAGGATATCTCTGGGAGTGGCCACCACAGTAGCTACTGGAAAGCATTTGCTGTGAAATTATAAATACTTTATAAGGTGATTTACATGATTTCACTACCATAAAAAGGTAGGGCATAGTGACAAACTAGTGTCACTGGAAGGTCCCGATTAGACTGATGCTAGGAGCATGGTAGAAAGAAAGAGCTGATATCAAAGGTCAGTCCCACTATTTTAATGCAATTTCCCTGGTTTAATGCAGAAATTAATTTTAATAAAAATAATATAAAGGAGCAATAAATAATGGCAATTATATTTCAACTGTAAAAAAATATCTGACTTGATCTGAAACTTTGCAGGCCACCAGCAACATTTTGTGCAAAAATGAGATGACGAAGGTTTCCAGCAATGCAGAAATCTAAATCTACCTCCAATTCAAGTAATCTTTATATGCCAGCTAAGCAGATGAAAATGAAAGCCAGCCTCTCACATCTGTACCTCTCTGATAACAAGACCTAACAGCATTCCAGTACTCTAATCAGAGAAATATAAATGTCAGCCATTCCCTTGATGTTAATGGTGAATAAACAGTCAGTACTTCCCCCCCACCTCATTTCGGGATTGATTGCTTTCGTCTAGAGTATATCAATGCCAAGAGGTGCTATTTTGTGTGAATCCGTCTGCTAGAATGCTTAGCATAGTTATGAGCATTACATTTAATCAGCTCTAGAAGTGCATTTAATTACACTGAAGTAATGCTTTTCCCACCAAAGGTAATTGCACCCAGGGAGGGGAAACATGTGACCCTCCAGTTGTTCCTGAATAAAAATTCCCAGCATCCCTCACTTCTGGCCATATTGAATTGGACTCCTGGGAATTATAGTACTGTACCATCCAGAAAGCCAAGGATTTTCCACTCTTGATTGTTAAAAATAAGTAAGAAATAAAGGATACTTAAAATAGAAAGATAAAAAGCACAAAGCAACATTACATAAATAATCTAACAAAACTTCCATTAATTCAAAACCAATAGGCTTCAAGCTAAATGAATCATACAAAATAAGTGGGCGCTAATGCATTTATATCAGTTATTGATAACAAAAAATATCAATGCCCAAATAATATTGTAATCCTAGTATAGTGTTTATAGCATAAACTTTAGCATGTTTCTGAAAAGACTGTCAAATTCTTATTAATATAGGATTCAGAGTGAAATAAATTCTTAGAGATCCCTGGAAAAATGTTACCTAGTCCAGTGTCTGCCAACCAGTGGGCTGGGGACCACTGGTGGTCCGTGAGAAAATTTTGGTGGTCCGCAGAGCACCCTCCAAAGTAATTAATCCAGGCTGCATGGGAACACAAGGCTGCACCGCCCACATGGCCCATGGGAACACAAGGTTTGTGCAACTTGCATTGTGAAAACACAAGGTAGTGAGGGGAGGGGGGAAAGGGCGGAGGGGGGAAACTTGCTCCACTCACCCCACACACCTGGCCTGGCCACCAGTCTGCTTCTGTTTATTTCTTCTTCTGCTTTTGGCTGCACACAAGGAAAGCAGCAAAAGACTTTCTTTCTGTCCCCCAAACTCCGCCAGAAATGAGTCTTTGGGACCCTGCAAGGCATCCTGCTCCAAGAGGCTGTGCCAGCGCAACAAGTCTCACACAGACTCATTTCTGACGGAGTTTGGGGTAGAGAATGAAAGATTTCTGTTGCTTCTTCTGCTTTCCTTGCATGAGGCCAAAAGTCTCTCTTTCTTTCTCTCTCCCCCTGAGAATGGAGCTGGAGACAGTATTCTGCGATCCCAGATAAAAAATAATTGATTGGTAGGAAAACGGGGTGAATTTTCCTGCAGACTTTTTGGGGGATTTTTCTAGGGTCTCTGGTTTGTGCGATTTAAAATTATGAGTTTGGTGGTCCCTGAGGTCCAAAAGGTTGGCGACCCCTGACCTTGTCAATGTCTTCCTTCAAGGAAAAGTCCCCTGAAAACCATGTAATAATAATGGAAATTGAATTGTTATGGTGCTGCTTTTTTCCAAAAGCTTTTATTTACTGTATTTTATTATTTATTTTTTTAACTCTGCCAGGTCTGCCATATGTTCTGAAAAGTTTTCAGATTAAGAGATTATGGCTGTTGTAAGAGAAATATTCATAAGTAGCCTGATAAGCTAAGATGAGACAAGGACAACTCAGTATGATTCATATTCCCATGACAACTAGTGCATGCAGAAAGCCAGTAAACGGCTGGTGCACATTTTATGTGGCTGATTCATTTGTTGCTTGCTAGAAACCATTTGCAATGAATGTAAAACCTGTTTTGAGGTTTTGAGGTTCTGCCAATCACAATTTGCCAGGAATATTTTCCTATATGTTAATTAATCAATAAAATTAGTAATGGCAAGAAAGAGAAAAGCATACCATAAAATACTCTAATTCCATTTAATTTATTTAATGTTAAATCTAAGTGATTAAATTATATAATTCATCATGTATTAAATACGCTCCTCCTAATTTTACACAAAACAAAGCATGTGCACTTCAGTGACCATTATCTGCTACTTAAATTGACTTTTGGATGTGCTATATAGACATAAATATAGCATCCAAGAATAGATCCTCCAGTGACAGCATCTAGGGAAAATCTAAAGTGCTCTAAAAACACCTCTCATTTCTAATTATTTAGAATCCAGATATAAGTACTTTAATATCAAGGGAAACATTAAGAGCCATTCAGTAACACACTCTTTTAAATCTGCCCACTGATTAATAAATAATGAAAAGAAAAAGTTGATAAAGAATATGTCTAGATAATACCATTCATAAATATTAGCACTATGAGGTCTGGAAAATGCTTTAACCTTTACTAGGGAAATAAATAAGACAGATCTGTATATCCCCAGATAATTTGCAAATTTTCCTGAGCAGGAAGAGCCTCTAATCTGATTAGGGCAGCCCATCTGTATGCAGTTGAATATAAGTTTACCTTGTTAAATCTATCTTTGGCAAGCTTGAGATGCTCTATTATAAGTCAAGTGCAATTTTCCCTAAGAGTTTTTCTCCAGATGGAGATGATTTTGCCTGTTTATTATAGAAATTCAGAATATCTCTTCTACCAAGCCTCCCTAATCATTTTCTCCTGAAATTTTATTTGATCACAATGAAACTACCGGTATATGTAACATTTACTCAGGAATACCCATAGTCATAGGGTAGAAATGTTTTAAGGTCAAGGAAACTGTTTTTTCTTATTAATATACAGTATATGAACCACATGAATAGGTTACCTAATCTAACAAATTTTGATTTTACAGTTTTACAGTACCATTAGCATATTCTGAACTGCTAGAGTTACTATTAGCATTGACATGTATTCTGAAAAATTCCAAATCTACAGTATGTTGATAGCAATTAAAGAAAATGGGCATGGCTGCATGTTGGTGAGCAATGTAATTGAAATATATGAATATTCTAAATTACTTTTTTCCCCTTCCTAATATCTTCCCACAGATGCAGGGTCTGCTTTCCTGATCAACAGAAGGTTGGATGTGACAAGAATTGACTGGTGCCTTAACTAGATAAGACTGGCTCTCTCTTCTAAATTACATATTAAACTTTTAAAATCCGAGGTATTATAGATCTACCAAATATGAACTAAAAGGAAAAGGCCACAAACTAAATTCATAATTTTGCACTGATTATGCAGTGATTATATGTGTTCACTCTCTGCTTTAGGACTGGCTTGTTAGCAATATATACTGGCTTATTAGTCAATACAATTCCATGAGTGCTAATTTCTACTGTCTTCTGTAACTCAATGGGACATTATGGTCCAGAAAAATGGGGCATAATCAGAGAGACAAAATGAGAAATCATAATGTTGCACACATAATAAATGTCAAAACAGAAGAAAAGAAAAGGATATCACAGACTAGAAAAACTACAATAGGATGTGCAATATTAGAAGTTGATGAATAGTACTTTACATTGTATTTCAGAGTCACTCAACTCAATGATACAATGATATAGTAACTCAATGATACAATCTCCTCCTTCATATATTATAAAATATACAGTATATTACATTTGGAGTAAAAATTCCCAGTTGTAAAATATATGAAATAGTTGAAAATAGTAATCAAGGCAGAATCTGATTCTGGCACTGAAAGAGGGAAAAAGAATATAACTTTTTGAGTAGTGTTGATCTGTCTTGAAAGATCAAGCACATTTGCACAATGGAAGTCATTTCTTTTTATTAATAAATATTTTTGAAAGGATAAAGAAAGGACCAACACCATGCCTATAATCAGAGTAATAGAAATATTGTTCTGTGACTTAGTTACTGTATATATCAAAGGAGAAATCTTCAGTGCATATTATGTCATTTACCTAAATGAATGTATTTTAGGCTATAACTAATGGTTTTTAAATGAATAAGGACTAGCAAATAATAACAAAATGACCATTGCCTAATTTCAAACAGTTTTATTTTATCTTATCTTTTTTATCATAAAACTGAAGAAATGGCATATAGGTTTATGTGCACTTCAGAGAATAGCTACAGTACTCTTATACTGAATGCATAAAATGCATTTAAGATAATATAGGAATTTAAGTAATAATGACAATGTGATATTGGAGCCAGTCTGGTGTAGTGGTTAAGGCACTGGGCTGGAAGCCAGGAGAGTGTGAGTTAGCCACAAAGCCAGTCACTCTCTACCAGCCCTAGGAAGGTAAATGGCAAGCCGTTTTAAAAAACACCTCCAAAGATTCCATGAGTTAACACTTATTTGAAGCTTCTATTTATTGATTGGTTTAGCCTGGAATTTACTATCTTTTCCTAAATAATTTAAAATGAATAAGTCAAAATGAAGGGAGGGGTCTTAAAATTGTTGAGCATATAAATAATGGTGACATAAAAAGATTTTTGTTTTACATTGGAAGGAAGTCACTTCATATTCAGCTTGTCAAATATGGAAATTCATTTGACCTTTGAACATATGCTTATAAACTTGAAATAAAAAATCCACTAGAAAGGTTCACTGAAATGAATTCATGTCCTAATCAGACTGTTCCTGGAAAGGACCACCCATAAAAGAGCAAACCTGGACTTCAATGTGTTTCTCCACAAGATACATCAACTTTAAGGAACATCAGGGATTTGCTTCAATGCATAGAAAATTATTTGTATTTTTAAAATATTTTTATCCTGCCTTTATTATTGTTATAACTCACATAATACTCCTTTCTCCTTTATTATTTTATTATTAATTACTTTTATAAATAACCCATTTAATACTCCTTACTCCTTCTATTTTCCGCACAGCAAACCTGTGAGGTGAGTTGGGCTGAGAGAGAGAGAATAGCCCAAAGTCACTCAGCTGGTTCTTGATGCCTATGGGAGGACTAGAACTCCATCTCCTGGCCTAGAACTTTAACCAGTGCACCAAACTGGCTCTCTGAAAGGTATGTGATTAAAGAGAAAAAGTAGGTAAGCCAAAAACACTTTTTCTATATTTCAATACCCAAAAATATATATTGTTTGCTGAGGTGGGCAGCTATAGAAATCAAATCAAATCAAATCAATCAATAAGCCAGCCAGCCGGCTGGCCAGCCAGCTAGCTATTGTTGTATATGGACCGTATTTGCCAAATCTGCTTTATGGGGGGGGGGGGGGGGGAGAAGAATAAGCACTATAAATAAACAAAAGTCAGTTTATTTGCTGCTATCTAGAAGTCATTCAGATATTGGCAAGTGACCTAACTTGCTGACCCTATACTGCAATTAAATATATTGTTGGTTTTGCAATTCACAGGCCGTAGTCTTTCCATTGTTTTATACTTACGTAAAGAACAATATAGACCCACTTGTTCATACCCAGCACAACAATCTGTCACATTCACCGCTTCTTGGACCATAATAGGATGGTACTCTTCTTTGTAATAGGTTGTGGTGCATAATCTCCAAGGAATCCATCCACATGGTGTTTGTTTCTCATATGATTTTTGATACGGAACTGTTTTGCTCACATTTTTTATCACAGAATAATTGCATAAATGGTAACCAAGCAAAGAGATACCTTTCTCTAAAATAAAGAAAGCAGAGTGATCTATTAGAATGGAATTAGTGGCATAGAAGGTACCTTTCCACCAAAATACTTGGAAACAATTGAATGTTATTCAACTTCACTATTGTTAACATAAAATTTTGTTATCCTTGTAAATTCACAATGCTGAAAAATAAAAGGAAGGAGAAGAGAACGATGGTAGGATGCAGTTGCAGTGGTAAACAGTATACACTAGAAGAACAGAAAGACCATATTAGATACAGATTCATTCAGTGGTCACGAAGAGTTGACATTTGTTTGATAGCATGTAATCTTTCAATCAATATTTTGATTATTTTGAGTATGGTGTGAAGGTCCAGAAGAAAGAATGCAAGATCACGTTTGGTCAACAAATGACAAATGTTAGAAGAAATTATCCAAAATCCACTCAGATCCTTCAGGAATGGGGAGCATAAAATAAAGTAAATAAGCATATAACATACCTATTATACAGCAAGCCAAGCAGACCCAGAACTGACCCAGCCATTAAGCAGAATATGGTAATCTCCTGAAGCAGATAATTTTATCAAGATTTTTTTTTCACACAATTGAGAATCTTTGGGATGGTTTTCACACATGTGAAAGAGTTCAGTGGCATATTCTTCTTGATGCCAGCATGTCTTGTACCTAAAACTTTCATGATAGATCATGTAGGCTTCTCTATTATTACTTGTTGTTTACTATTGATACTCTGATATTCTGTCTATTTTGATTGGAGGCCACATTGTTCAAGCCATTCTTAAAACAAATTTGGTTCAGTGCAAATCTGTTCCAAAAAAACTTTTACTTCTGAATAAATATTGAAGTTAACAATAATTACAGTCTAGTCCTGCTGGCATCAATTAGGATCCAGCAACAAAACCAAGCACTGAAGATACAGTTTAGAGGTTAGGGCCCAGCTCTCAGAAAACTACTATTCCCCTGGGCAGAATTGCTAAACAAAATGTGTTTACAAATTAGCATTTTCAGCAGTATAGCTCTTAGTTACAAGACTTAGCTTGCCATTAAGCTAATTTAAAATGTGCTTTGGTGTGGGTGCATGTGATGTGAATGCCTTTCAATTATGAGCTGAATTTTCCACTACAATTACTGGAAATTTATTGGATATTTACAAGGTTTATAATTATTGTCTAATTATCATTTTACTAGCTTATCTTTTATTATGACATTGATAATCCAGGCAAATACTATGGCTTTAAAATATTGACATTTTACATTCATTGGTGGCAAATTATATTGCTCAAGTAACAATTTAAAGATTTTTCTTGAACAGTGAAAAGTTTGTTAAATTACTTTTGAAATATACTGCATATACAGTGTACAATATATTGTGGCTGAAAACTGCTTATCTTTCTTCATTGTTATAATAAAGCTTATCTATCTATCTATCTATCTATCTATCTATCTATCTATCTATCTATCTATCTATCTATCCATCCATCCATCCATCCATCCATCCATCTATCTATCTATCTATCTATCTATCTATCTATCTATCTATCTATCTATCTATCTATCTGTATTCTGCCTTTATGATTTTTAGAGATAACTCAAGGTGGTAAATATATCCAAGACACCTTCCTCCTCCTGTTTCCCCACAACAATAATCCTATGAAGTGAGGTGACTGAGAGAGAGTTAGAAGGTTATTGTTTAAAAATCTGGGAATCAATGGATGTTTTCTAGGAAAGATGAATTCCCCAGTCCTCATACATAGAAGGAGTCCCATCCAAAATAGTGAGATCCATAATATGAATCCATGAATGAAATTTGAGAAAGTAAAATCAAATGCAATCCAAATAATTGATTCAACAGAATAATTATAAAATATAACCTCAATGATTATTTGCAATATTTTGGACTTCATTACACAGTCCCTTTTATAGAGTTATTAATGGAGAAAAACAGTGGAGAAAACTTATCACTGTCAAACCATCCAGTAGAAAGAATCTTTTAAAGCTGAAAATAAAGAACTAAAACTCCCTAACTCTTTTCACCTGTTTTCACCTCTTTTCACCTCTTTTCACCTGTCTTGATATAACAAATTAGGAAGAGAGGCTGGAATGCTAATAGTTGGGGAAGATTAATTTATAGCAAATGAGGCAATGCAAGTATTGGAGGAAAAGAAAACGCATTCTTTCATTTTTTTCCCCCTTAAAATAAAGCACTCCGCCAGAATTGCTTTATTCATTCTGCTGTCTCAGACAGTTCTATGAAGTGACAATGTGCTAATAAGATTCTAAAACTACAAACTGTATAGGCAAAGCTTTATATCCAGAATCCCAAACAGGGTTCTTATGTATCAGGAGATATGTCCTTCGGCATCCTTTGACAACCTGTAGGCATCCTAATTTTGTTTGTTTGTTAGGTTCTTTTAACTTAAAAAAATAAATAAACAATGATCTAATACATATCGATTTCACAGAAGACAATGTCGAAAAATCACTACGCAATCTAAAACCATCTCTATCTATTGGACCGGATGGAATATGTGCCTACTTCTTAAGAAAGCTATCCACTGCCATAGCCAAACCTCTAAGCATAATCTTTGAAAAATCTTTCAGGACCAGCTCCTTGCCTAACCTATGGTCACAAGCCACAGTCATCCCCAAAAGGGAGACCCAAGCCTAGTTGAAAATTACAGGCCAATCTCCTTATGCTGCGTCACCTGTAAAGTCATGGAATCAATTATTAACCAATCCATCATCCTCCACTTAGAGACAAACAACCTACTCTCCAATAAACAATTTGGTTTCAGAAAAAACTATCCTGTAATCTGCAACTCTTACACTGCAAAAACATATGGACGACACAACTTGACCAGGGCAAAGCAATAGACGCAATCTACATAGACTTCTGTAAAGCCTTTGATTCAGTGGTACATGACAAACTACTCCTAAAAATAAAATCCTATGGTATCTCTGGACAACTGAATAACTGGATAGAAGCATTCCTGTCAAACAGACAACAAATGGTCAAAATCGGGAGCGTCCTATCAAATCCAGTACCTGTCAATAGTGGTGTCCCCAGGGCAGTGTTCTAGGACCAACTCTCTTCATACTCTACATAAACGACCTCTGTGATCATATTAAGAGCAATTGCGTTCTCTTCGCTGATGATGTAAAGCTGTTCAATACCACAGACAATACTGCTACCCTACAAAAAGATCTTGACTATGTATCTGAATGGTCAAACAAATGGCAACTTCAAATCTCAACAAAAATGCTCTGTCTTACATATTGGCAAAAAAATCAGAAAATAAAATACAAGCTGAATAGTCAAGATCTTGTTGATGACCCAAGCTCTGTAAAGGACCTTGGAATACTCACCTCTAATGATCTAAGTGCTAGAGCCCACTGCAACTACATAGCCAAAAAGGCATTAAGAGTTGTTAACCTAATCCTACGTAGTTTTTTCTCTGGTAATATCACACTACTAACCAGAGCATACAAAACATTTGCTAGACCAATACTCGAATACAGTTCATCAGTCTGGAACCCTCATTACGTATCTGATATTAGCACAATTGAGAAAGTCCAGAAATATTTCACAAGAAGAGTTCTCCACTCTTCTACTCGTTGTAGAATACCTTATGCCACCAGACTAGAAATTCTAAAACTAGAAAACCTTGAGTTACGCCGTCTTCGGTCTGACTTAAGCATGGTATATAAAATCATACATTGCAATGTCCTACCTGTCAATGAATACTTCAGCTTCAACCATAACAACACAAGAGCACACAATAGATACAAACTCAAAGTAAACCGCACCAAACTTGATTGCAGGAAATACGACTTCAGCAATAGAGTGGTCAATGTCTGGAATACTCTACCCGACTCTGTAGTCTCTTCCCCAAACCCCAAAAACTTTAACCTTAGACTGTCTACTATTGACCTCACCCCTTTCCTAAGAGGTCTGTAGGGGCGTGCATAAGCGCACCATCGTGCCTACCGTCCCTGTCCTATTGTTTCTCTTATTCTTTTATTTTTCTTATATGTACCCATTTCATGTATTCACAACTATGTATACACTTATACTTATTATCTTGTAAACAATTGGCAAATCAAATAAATAAATAAATAAATAAATAAATAAATAAATAAATAGGATACTAGCATGCTTCAAAGCAAAACATCAATCTCAAGTATGATCTTTATTCCAACATTACTTTTATAGCCAAGAATTCCTGGCTATATTCCAGCCTATCTCAGAAAATGAAACATAACAATTTTCAAAATTTAGTTTATACATACACAATTAACAAAACATAATTAAAGGAAGTATAGCTTAATGCCTGGTTTGAAAGCATGTCCACCAACCCAGCAAACAAAACAAAACAAAACAAAAAGATGTGTTAAATGGTCATTGGAAGGCTAAAAGAGATAGCTGAGAGTAAGCTTAGCAGTTTGACTCTGGTTAAACTGGTGATTGGTAACTGGAATACTCATCTTGGCAGCCATTTTGTGAGAATACCTATGTCCCCTAGCTAAAAGAAAAGGGGGATTCCTAAAAGATATATACAGATGTTTCAGCAGCATTAAAGACAATCTTCTCCAAGGTTTACATAGTTCACCTAAAATTCTATACAAATTTAAATGAAACGAAGTCTCACCAAGTTCAGAGAGGGGAAAGAATGTGAGACAAAAGATGTTCACATCTCTTTTACAAAATATCATTTTGAAAGTATAGTCATTGACACCAAAGTATTTGAAATATTAAATCCATGGTGACTCACCTGTAAAGGTGTTGCTTGCGCTCTCTGCTGAAGTGTTGTACAGCATGAAAACAATAATTACTAAGACTTTAGTCAATAAAATAAAGGAGTCCCTCATCATTCTTTAATTTGTCTCCGTTCTCTGACAACAAAAGAGCTGGTAGTATTACATACAGTTATTAGGATATAAAGGAAAACATTCACTGCTTTTTTCCTTTGTATACAGGTATACATTGATCCTGGAACAAAGAGAGTATACAGCCAGTATCTTGCTTGCATGGGTTTGTTAATGCTTTCCCAAGGGACTGCCTGCATCTAAATTACCCATCCTGGTCCTCAGCAACCTGTTACACTCATGTACAGAATAACAATCTGATGAAAACACACTTCCATGAAATTAAAAACAAGAGCATGTTTTTGGGAGAGAACCAAACGATGGATAGATTGCTTATTAAATTAAATCATTGCATTTTCTCTGAAAACTCAAGGCGGTGGAAATTGGGGTTTTATTTTATCTGCATAACAGTAATCTGTGATGACATGTTAGGCTGAAGTAGTCAGGGCTCACATTCACTCTGCAAGTAATATGTCTAAATAGGGACTTGAAGTGGGGTCTCTCCAAGTCCAGCATCTTCATCCCTACATTACACTAATATTGGTTCACTACACTGAAGGATAGCAGCACCCTTTCCTTCCCTTTATGAGAGAGGACTCATAAACTGGAGAAAAGTCTAGACGGAAGCAGGAGAGGAAAGAAATAAAACATTGATCGCATGAAAGGCCAAGATTAAAATAAAAATATGAAAGTGGCTAGGTATTGCATGACATTTTAGAAAAGGGAAAAGGCTGCAGTTGATTAGGCAACAATGCAAAATAATTGCCCCCCCCTCCACCAACCTCAGAGGGAAAAGTTGGTAAGTTTCATATTTGTGTAATTTCTACATAAATTTCTACTATTTTACAAATTTTCAGCAATCACAGTTTCAAGAAAAACCACAAAAGAAGTGACAGTTAAATCTTGTAGCAATCCATTCTCTCATAGTACCATAAATTCTAGACCACATTTGAAAGTCTTTACAACCTTTTTTCATCTTGATATACATTGGACTCTGGTTTTTTTTTTTAAAAAATGCTTTGCTATAGTAAATCTCGTGGCTAAATTACATCAATTTCTTATATTTCACCATTATTATTTCAGGAGAGAGGGCGAGGAATATGGTCACCACAATCGTAATATAAGTAATCCAATAACCATTGCCTCTAGATGGTAATATGTACTGTCTGTTTGCAACAGCTTCAACATAATCTAGAAATATTTTGATTAATATAGTGCAGTTTTAAGGACTTCTGATCAAAGACTACTAACAGAATCATTTTATTTGAAAGAGGTTAATTCCTCTGTGCTGAGTGTCACTTTCTCCCTAGGATTGTAGCCTTAAGGAATGAGTTGGTTCTGCTGCTATTTTATATTTTGTATGGTCATGATCTCAGTAGCTTTAGGTCTTTAGAATCTATGCAAATATTTTCCACTGTATGTTTGAGAAAAGTCTTTGGGGATCACTTATTTTATCAGGCACTTCCTCTCAGCTATCTTTCCCATGATTATAAAAGCATACAACTATACAATATAAGGAACTAAGTAGAAAATCAACATCTAAGGAGCACCTGAGACAACATTTACACGGAAAATTTTGGATTTCAGTTAGTACTGATTTGATATTATTAATCCTTCCATTTTTCTTGTTAATCGAATAACACACAGAAAAAATTAATAAAACATTCTGCTTTTCTTTTCTGTTCCGATTCTCAGTTCTGGATACATATACAAATTCAGTCTTGTACAATAATTTTAATTAAGAGATAAAATAAATCTTTAAAGCAATCATATTGGTTGCGTTAAAAATAGTTTTTCATATCCCTAAAGGATACTGTACATTTTATTGCTATGGTAACCATAGTGAATCATGCATCAGTGCCATGGAAACACATCAAGAGTATTCCATTGGGAATTCAAAACAGGTTTTGGAAAACAATATATACAGTATATATCTATTTTTCAAATATGTTAATATATTCAGTGATTAGGTTGGTAGAGAAAAAAATAAGCAGAATTGCAAAAAAAAAAAAAGGAAGAGAAGTATCATCTTGGATTTCTCAGTCTTATGCTGAATACATATGACCTTCTGTAAATATTAGAACAACCATTGTCCTATTTTTCAGAGAATAATACTCTGGCTACTTTCTAGTCTGATTGAAATATAAGACTGGAGAGTAAAGAAATTCCTCATCAAAAAATAACATTTGGAGGGCAAACTTAAGGCGTTTCACAATACATCTGTTCGTCAGGTCATGGTGTGGTGTGGTGTTGCAGATTTTATGTGCTATACTTAGATCGGACCATCTTCAGTCCAATCTAAGTATAGTATATAAAATCATACATTGCAATGTCCTACCTGTCAATGAATACTTCAGCTTCAACCATAACAAGAGCACACAATAGATACAAACTCAAGGTTAACTGCACCAAACTTGATTGCAGGAAATACGACTTCAGCAACAGAGTGGTCAATGTCTGGAATACTCTACCTGACTCTGTGGTTTCTTCCCCAAACCCCAACAACTTTTAACCTTAGACTTTCTACTATTGTCCTCACCCCTTTCCTAAGATGTCTGTAGGGGGCGTGCATAAGCGCACCAACATGCCTACCGTCCCTGTCCTATTGTTTCTTTTATTTTTCTTATATGTATTTATTTCATGTATTCATAACTATGTTTATCCTTATACTTTTTATTTTGTAAGCGATTGACAAATCAAATAAATAAATAAATAGTGTGTGTTCGTGTGGATTTATGTCTCTTTTTTCTACATCTTATCTACCTACCTGCATACTCAAACTCATGAGCAAATCTGTGACTTCTGTCACAATTTTTTGAGTTGGACACTCCTTTTTCTGTTTTGGCAAAATACACATAGCCAACATAGTGAAATCTTTTGAATCATCTTCTGATCACTTAAGGCTCTACCTTTAATAAGCCTTATACTGAGAAACTCCCACAGCGCCTTATTAAATTGTTTATTGTTCCTAGCTTCCTGCTTTCAGTTAAAATATATTACATAAATGATTCTTACAAAAACAAAATTAAAGATGTCTTTTTCAAATGAACTATAAATTATGCAGATTTATGGAATGCCCCTGAACCACTTGCTATGTCTGGCATTTGTTTAAAAATTCAAATGTTATTATAATGTTATTTCTATATTTATCTATCAATTTATGGAATTCCTTCAATTTTTAAAAGACTCTTCAAAAGGCAACAAAAAGCCAATTCAATAGGATCCATAAACTCAATAATCTGAAACTATATTACATTATGTTACATCATTTTTAACTTTATATAGTACATCGGTCATTAATAACTATTCCCCAAGTCCCCATGGACTTCCAGAACAGCTAATCTCTGGAAGGCAATGAGGATGGGAGTTACCCTTATCTCAGGGGGCAAAGCTGAAAACTGTCAAAGAGAATATCTTGGCTGCCTTACTTCTTGGTAGGTGGAAGCTTTAGTAGGCACTCTCTGTTCATTCAGGTTAGGTGAATAGAATCAGTTTGAAATATGAGATCTTGTAGATTCCCTAGTTAACTGCCCTAAGTCATTCATAGCTACCTTCAGAAACAAACCACAAGCTAGAGCAACTCTTCTATCAAAATTATTTAGTTACAAGGTAATAACAAGTCTATCTCATAAGCAGATGGGACTCTACAATTTGTAGTATTTGAAGTTTCATTTTGAAAATCATAGTAAGCTATATGTGAAGTGACATGAACAAATTGTTAAGTGCCCCCTATTGTAGAGGATGCATAGCTGAATTTGGGCACAGGCCCTACTGGTCATAGCTTCCATCTTCAAGGTCATGTGTTAAGAGCAGGGGTCTCAAACTTGCATCATCATGGTGGCATCATGTGACGTATAGTGACTTTTTTTCCTTCCCTAAACTGGGCATGGGCGCGGCCAGCACATGATGCATCTGACTTGCGAGCCACAAGTTTGGCATCCCTGTGTTAGAGGATCTCCAAACTGTGAAGTTGCTCTCCAAAGGGATGCATAATACCACTAATTTATATCTTATGCTTTGGTATTGCTATTATTTCATTTGTGTGGTTTCTTTTTTAAAAGGGTGTGTGTGTGTCCTTTTTCTCCTATTAGTATTTCTTGGTTCAGTTTTTTTTCCTTTTTAGTCTTTCATAGTTTCTTTCAGTTTATCTTTTGTATCTTTCAACAAACATTCATACTGATGGTATCTTACATTGGATGACCTTTCCCATTGGTTTTATATGATTGTTAAACATGTTTTGGGGAGAGGACCAAATTTAGAGCACATAATAATGGAAAACCTGTAGGCCTTACCTCTCCCTCCTCTCACAACTACTAAACTGGTCTCATTCAGGAAACAGCAGAACGGCTACAAAATGTCTTTGCCCCCAGTCTTCATAGGCAGGTCCAGATATTATGGATAACACTATAAAAACACCTACACAATTTAGAGTCTATAGAAGGTGGCCATACTTTCTTCACTCCTGTCCTGCCATGAATCATTCTTGAAAGCAATCGAAGGAGTTTCAGTGAACTCCGATTGCCAAATATTTAAATGAACCATTTATTCCATAGTTCTTCAACAGACTAACTGTTGCCCCGTCACCTTCCCACTGAGGACAATAGGTATAGCGCACTACTTGTTAATCTTCTTAGTATTTATTGCATGGTGAACTTGTTCTGCACTGTGCTCATCTGTTAATAATGAAACCAAAGCAGGTTTGCCTGAACTCATCTGCCTGCTTTCTCCCTATCTGCTTTAACTAACCATAAGGAGAGGGTCAAGCCCATAAATGATAGAGTTAAGATCAAGAGAATTCTGTCTATTAGCTCAGGTTCCACAACCTCAAAAAGTTCTAGATAACACCAAAAGATATTATCTCATCAGGTTTTATCCACCTAGGTGCTAATCTAGAATACATATGAGCAATTTATCCATTAAAACAATTAGCAAAAATCGCATTTTAGATCTCTCCCAAAAACTTTTTCACATCCCTATAAAATATGTATTAATAAATGGAAAACCTGAAGGAATGTAAGTAATTTTGAATGGAAGGCTTTCCATGGAATGAATATTTTTCTACATTTCTACATTTAATTAAAACATTATATTTAGAGACATTTTTAGATACCATTTATCTTTTTGTTTCCAGTATATCTAATTTAGTGAATTCTAATTTAGTGAATAAGCTGCTATATCATCAGTCTGATTTTGCTTTTTATGGGGATACAGTTCTTTGTTTTATTTGTCCTTTATGACACTTATTTTTGCATAAAAGATTCTGTAATTTTCTTTTTTAATTTATTAGATTTACAGATATAATCAAAGGAAAAACAAGGAAAAAATAAAAGAAACAATAGATTTTCAGTCATTGTAAAATTAATTTAAGAAACTGACATATATTGATCTCACAGTTTTAAGTCACTATTAAAATCAGGTTATTGTGCCAGTTGGTATGCCTCAAATTTTTAACATAAACCAGAATAAAAAATGACAGTACTTTTGGCCTAAGAATATTGAATATAGTAAAATACAAAACTTCAGCTGATAAATGCCCAATAATTTAAAACCTTGCAAGATTAGTTATAGAGCTACTTGGCATTTGTAAGCAATTATGGAAAACCACAGTGGCCAAGGGACTGGAAAAGATAAATTCATACTCCACTACCAGAAAAGGGCAGCGGTAAAAAAAATTCCAACCATGAAACACTTGCATTTACAGTCAAGATTTTACAATTGCAGAATGTAGAACAAAAATTGTCAGATACACAATTTGCGTTCAGAAAACACTTCAGATCACATTGGTAACATGGAAAAGGCAAGATGGTTCCAAAACGACTGGTTTATTGATTATACAATGGCTTTTGATTGTCTACTATAGTCCATAACTATGAATTATGAATAATTGTCCTTTAAACATGGGTATATCAGACCACTTAACCTGCCTATTGAAGAATGCATGAAATGACCCAAAGGGGAAAAAATGAAGCAAAATCTAAAGCATACTGTACATGAATCAAAACTGGGAAAGGAACGCAGTCAAATGGTATGGTATTTGCTTTATTTAACTTCTGTGCAGAATGTATCATGAGAAATTTAATGAGTTCTACGTATAATGGCTGGTTCAGAGCACTTATGAAACAAAGCTCAAGGATAGATTTAATACCTATGTATTAAAAAACAGACACACGTTAATACTGGCGGGATATTACTAGTAGGGGATCAGATCGCTACTACAGGTGAAACTGGAAAAATTAGAATATCGTGCAAAAGTTCATTTATTTCAGTAATGCAACTTAAAAGGTGGAATTAATATATGAGATAGACCCATTACATGCAAAGCAAGATAGTTCAAGCCGTGATTTGTCATAATTGTGATGATTATGGCCTACAGCTCATGAAAATCCCAAATCCAATCTCAGAAAATTAGAATATTACATGCAATCAATAAAACAAGGATTGTACAAAGAATATTGGACCTCTGAAAAGTATAAGCATGCATATGTACTTAGTGCTTGGTTTGGGCCCCTTTTGCAGCAATTACTGCCTCAATGCGGCGTGGCATGGAAGCTATCAGCCTGTGGC
This sequence comes from Notechis scutatus, assembly GCF_049901735.1. NCBI lineage: Eukaryota > Metazoa > Chordata > Lepidosauria > Squamata > Elapidae > Notechis > Notechis scutatus. Next base: position 55,274,225 of record NC_142013.1, on the reverse strand, counting down.
ACTGCTGAGGTGTTATGGAAGACCAGGATGCTTCAATAGCGGCCTTCAGCTCTTCTGCATTGTTCCGTCTCATGTCTCTCATCTTTCTCTTGGCAATACCCCATCGATTCTCTATGGGGTTCAGGTCAGGCGTTTGCTGGCCAATCAAGCACAGTAATCCCACGGTCATTGAACCAGGTTTTGGTGCTTTTGGCAGTGTGGGCAGGTGCCAAGTCCTGCTGGAAAATGAAGTCAGCATCCCCATAAAGCTTGTCTGCGGAAGGAAGCATGAAGTGCTCCAAAATCTCCTGGCTGATGGCTGTGTTGACCCTGGACTTAATGAAGCACAGTGGACCAACACCAGCGGATGTCATGGCTCCCCAAATCAACAGAGTGTGGAAACTTCACACTGGACTTCAAGCATCTTGCAGTGTGTGCCCCTCCATTCTTCCTCCAGACTCTGGGTCCTTGGTTTCCAAATGATATGCAAAAGTTGCTCTCATCAGAAAAGAGGACTTTGGACCACTGAGCAACAGACCAGTTCTGTTTTTCTTTAGCCCTGCTGCTTGTGCACCTTTTTCTTCCACACTTTTCCCTTCCACATAACTTTCTATTAATGTGCTTTGACACAGTACTTTGGGAACATCCAACTTCTTTTGCAATTACCTTTTGAGGCTTTCCCTCCTTATGGAGGGTGTCAATGATGGTTTTCTGCACAACTGTCAGGTCAGCAGTCTTTCTCATGATTGTGATTCCTACTGAACCAGACTGAGAGACCATTTAAAGGCCCAAGAACCCTTTACAGGTGTTATGGCTTAATTAGCTGATTAGAGTGGGACACTTTGAGCCGAAAATATTGAACCTTTTCACAATATTCTAATTTTCTGAGATTGTGGATTTGGGGTTTTCATCTCAATTATGACACATCATGGCTTGAACTATCTTACTTTGCATGTAATGAGTCTATCTCATATATTAGGTTCACCTTTTAAGTTGCATTACTGAAATAAATGAACTTTTACATGATATTCTAATTTTTTGAGTTTCACCTGTATTATTGTGGGGAAAATGCCACCGCGTGGCTTTCTCAAAATACCGAATTCTGCTACTTCTGACTGTTTTGAGGATTGTAGGTTGAATCTGCTTTATTTTAGACAAGTGCAGCTTTCCTAGTTCTTAACCGGTTTTATTCTGTTTCGACAGGCTGTACACTTTTTTTTTTAAACCTAGCATTCTGGAAGAGGCCGAGAGCTGTCTCTCTCACACACACAAAAACCCCAAAACGATAAACTCTCGCCTTTCCCCCCAATTTGAATGCCTGGACTTGGAAGTTCTTCGGCTTGCCTCCTTCGGGAAAATCGGTCATCTTGGAGCCGAAAACAATGTGCTTGACAGCTTGCTTCTGCAACCTCAGCTCTACAAAATCTTCGTCCTCTCCAAATCGTTCTTCGGCGCAGGATACCCGCCCCGGTTCTGTCTGCCTCAACGGTAGCGGTCGCCCCGCAATCTCACGGGCGGCTCTCCCATGACTCACGCCGTTGTCTCGGTCCCAGCATGGCCCGGCGGCGCTTCCCAAAGGGGAGAGGAAGGGAACCACCGCGCGGGAGAAGAGTCTCCCCCTCAGGACTCTTCGTCGCGGCGCCCTTCTCGCCTCCCCCCCACCTCGTCTGAGAATCGAGCGCGTTCCCCCTCCTCCATCCGGCTAACCTCGACCAATCGAAAAGATGCGCACGTGATATGCGCTCCCAACGATGACTTCATCCCTGGTGTGGGATGACGTCAAATTCAAGATGGATGGTATCACGACGGTGGCGGCGGCGCGCGCGGGTGAGTCGTAAAAGGAGACGGCCGAAGGGGGAAGGAAAGGGGGTGCGCGGAAGGTAAGTAGGAGACCCCAGTTGTTGCTCCTTTAAGGTGGGACTTCTCCTGGACAAAGGTTCGGGTTTCCCTGTGCACAAAGGCGTCTTTTCCTGACGTAACTCTGAGGTATATTTTCCCCCTACCGAGTAGGGCTGCGGTCTTAAGCTCCTATGTGCGCCTGCGCCAGTTACAAAAGGAGTTCCTATCCCTTTACAGCGCATGCGTGGGTCCGAAGAGACGCGTTCACGCTGTGGCATAGATTCACGTCGTTGCTTTTATTAGTTGCCTAGCGCGCATGTCTCTTGCCCATTTTTAGCTCAGGGATGCTTCCTTTTCTGTGTTGCGCCTGCGCTTTGCCCATGTACAACAACATTAACTGCCTACGCGGTTAGTTTAGGAATAATTATTTGGGTGGGGTATAATTCAACGCAATGAGCATGCGCCGAAGATGAATGCGCAGTAATGGTTTTTGAATAGTATGATGTCATTTTGGGCAAGACATAATTGGGCCAGGATCGTTCTTCGCGGAAAGGAAGGGTGGGTGTTGATGTCTTAAGTTTCAGGGTTCGTTAATGCTTTGTGCTTTTTGTTCCTATCGGTGCAACCATTTCTGAGCCCTCAAGTGTTGAAGTTTAGTTCCTAAAATTCCCAAACAGGATAGGAATTACTTATTTTTTATTTATTATGAATAAATAATTATAAAAGTTAAGGGCTAAAATAACCCTGGGGGACATTATAATTTGAGAAAGTTGTCTTAGCCAGAGATAGCAAACTTTGAACTGGGAGGCCTTGGGATGCAGCCTATACAGTACAGTAATTCCTTTAAACTTGTCTTCCCAAATATTCTCAAAGTGTATTTTATTTAAACTGTGATGATTGGGAATGAGAGGAACAATGTCCTTATACATTTTAGAGGAGCATCTGTTTGGGCTACTTTTCACGTTGCAGTTTGCTGGGAAACCACACGTTTAGAAGCGCTGCTTTCATTAAATACTTTTGAAAAGCATGTTTGCCTTCTGGTAAAATCAATGTGCAGGGGAGGTTGAATTTCATGAGTGATAACTGATTAATTATGCTTCTAGTATCAGTACTACTAAGGACTGATTAGTCCTTAGTGTAAAGCTAAGTGTAAAAAAATTCATATTTATATCATCAGCCAATATGTGTTTCCATGGAAGCCCACTGGATAAAATACAGAGAAGACAAGATCTGTTGCGACTTTATTTCTGTGGGAGCAGAGAAGTATGGGGGAGGTTTGTATTTGAACAGTACAGAGACAGAGTCATGAATGGATAGGAAGTCTGCAAAAGTCTATGTATCTACAACTATAATCTCCACAGTCCCTTGTCACTAATCTTGCTGCCTAAGGATCATCATGAGTATTGCACTTCAAATTAACTGGCAGACTTTTAGCTCATACAGTTTCTTATGCTCTCCAGCAGCAACCCTTTGCAGAGTAGGCAAATTCAGGAAAACAAGATCCACTACAACAGGGTTGTCAAACTCAATTTCATTGAAGACTATATCAGCTTTATAGTTGCCCTCAAAGAGCCAGCAGTTGAGTCACTGTGACTAGGTGGGTGTGGCTGGTTGCTCCTGGCCTGCTTGATGCCACTCACTGGGCATGGCTGACTCAGGGCAACTGGGTCAGGGCAGAATAATTGGCTAACTCGATGTGGGAACAATTTGGTGCCCCACAAGCTCCTTGCCTCCCCAAACTGCTGGTAGCCAAGTGTGTGTTTGCATGCATTCTACATTTGGGAGCTTTTATCCACAGAGAAAGGAGAGGGCCTTCTCCCAAGCCCAGACATGATTGGCAGTTTGCAAGCTCAGATATGGATAAAAATATCTCCAAGCTTGGAATGATGTGTGTTTGTATGCATATGTGTGCATAGCACGTCAAAGGAGACGTTCTCCCAATCCCAGACATTGTTGGCGTTTTCCTGTCCAGTGGCCCCTTCCAGCAAAGCAGGAGGCAGAGGATGATATTACTGTGTGTGAAAGTGTGGAGGAGAAAGTTTGCAGAAAGCAGTTTCCTCCAAGTCCAACTTCTGCTTTGACAGAACTTTGGAGAGCAAGAGGTGGCAGCAAGGGAGTAGTACTCCCTGATCCTGCACGAGGGAGGCTGGCCCTTCTCAAAAGAGAATCCCCTTTTCCAATCGTGTGTGTTAAGGATACTGCCTTGTTGGGGCAGCCTTCCCTCATGCAGCTCCCCTGCCAGCCCCTCTTCTTCAGAGATCTGAGCTTCCACATGAAGCAGCGATGTTCTCCGCCTCCTGGGGGGGGGGGGCAGGCAAGGCTGGAAGAGGGGATCCAGAGGTCTCTAGCAGAGGAAGATGAGACCAGCAGAGGAAGGTGAGTGCCAAAGTCTAGTCCACCAGAGGAGCCTTGCCGTCCCTCTCAGGCCACATGGAGGACCCCTGGTTGGCAGTATGGGCTGCCCGGAGCCCTGGGCAGCGGAGGGCAAGTACCCAGCCCAGTCCCCGAGCTTCTGGGACCCCAGGACCCCAAAGCCCAACCTAGCCCCACTTACCTGAGGGGGCCCTCCGCTGTGCTTACCTCCTCGAGGTTGCTGCTGCTGTGCTTGCTTTCCTTGTCCAGGTTGCTCATTGTGGGCATGGAAGGGCAGAGTGGTGGTTTAGAGGGAAGTCCATTGCCTCTCCATTTGAGGAGACCAGGCTTTGTAACCAAAGCATCCTGAGAGATAGGATGGGAGACTACCAGGACAGGACAGGAAAAGGGGGCAAGGGGATGGTGAAAGGGCAGCAGGACTGCTGGTGGCCAAGTGCTAAGGCAGGACTTCCCTCAGACCGACCCTCCCTCTAATTCCATTCTGCCGCCGTCCCTTCCCTCTTTCCTTCTTCCCTGCCTCCTGCCTTCTCATTCCCATCTGCTCCCTCGCTCTCTCCCACCCCTCCTTCCTTCCCTGCTTCCCATTCTCATATCCTTCCTTCCTCTCTCCCTCCTCATTCCTTCCCCACCCCTCCTTTCTCCCTCCCCTCCTTCCCTGCTTATCATTTCCATCTCTTTCCTTCCTACCTTCCTGTTTCCTTTCTTCCCTGTCTCCCTCCTCCTCATTCCCATCTCCTTCCTTCCCTCCCTCCCTCCTTCCTTCCCTGCTTCTCATTCCCATCTTCTTCCTTCCTTCCTTCCTTCCTTCCTTCCTTCCTTCCTTCCTTCCTTCCTTCCTTCCTTCCTTCCTTCCTTCCTTCCTTCCTTCCTTCCTTCCTTCCTTCCTGTTTCCTTCCCTCCCTCCTTCCCTGCTTCCCTCCATCTCATACCCATCTCCCTCCCTCCCCTTCCTTCCCTGCCTTCCTTCTCATTCCCATCTCCTTCCTCCCTCGCTCTGTGCCCAGGAAGGACTGAGGGGAGGGGGAGAAGATGGCAGCACTGTCAGTGGCCATGCCAATGGTAGCTGTGCCTTTCCCACGTGGGGGCGGGGCGGTCCCAATGAAAGGGAAGCACTCGTGGGCCATGGAGGTGCTGGGGGCTTGCATGGTGCAGATCTACAACTTTGTGGCAGCCACGCAGGCCAAAATGTGGTCAGCCCTATACCTGGTCTGCAGGGCCAGCCCCGCCCCCTTCGCCCCGCCCCAGGCATCCCCGATGACTATCTTGCTCCACAGGCTGACCGTGTTCTGAGTGCTACCCTTTCACCGGGATGCCAGGCCCGAATGTCCACTGCCTCCTGTCCATGCACCCACAGTGGGATGAGCCGAGGCAGCAGGGACTGGCCACTCACTGTCTCCAGGGTGGCCCCCTCGGGCCAGATCTAACCACATCGCGAGCCAGATGTGGCCCATGGGCCTCGTGTTTAACATTTCTGCACTACAAACTTGAGCTAAATGAGCTCTCAGCTGCCTCTTAGTCTACCTTGCGTTTAAGAATATGATCCTACCCTACAACTGCAGTTAGCAATTTTACTTTTAATGCCACAGTGGCACTAAGTTGATATTAAAAATAGTTTGAAAACAACATAAGATACCCTTATTTACATATATTAAGCAAAAAAAGTCCAGATATATTGGACAAAAAACCTCAGATGTTTAATCTAAAGCAAACAGATTGAGAGCTCTTACAGTTTATTTACAGTGGACTTGCACAACTATCTATCATATTTAGCTACTCCCAAAGAAAAGTGGAGGCATTAGCAAATAAAGAACTCAAAGGTTGAGAGGGAAACTTGAGAAAAGCCGTGTGACTTATAGTAGTAATAAAATCTGTTTGTCAATATTGTTTCTTTTAGAAGTACAGATACAAAATTTGAGTGGGAATTCACATACCTGGCTGACTCAAACATTAGGGGCTATAGTTTGAAGTGAATCCAACCAGGGTAGTTCTGTTCAGGGATTCACAAACAAGTTCACCTAATTTCAGTGTTCCAGTTAGGACTCCTCAGATATTGTTTAAATAACATAGACAATCACTGATTTAGTCTCAACTGTCTCAAGGGTAGTCTAAGTGCATACAATATGACCATTTGTGTATATGCTGAACCTGAGATTCAAAAGAGCAATTATTTGTAGCAGGTGGGTGAATTATTTATAATGGGCATGTAGTGAGCACTCAAAATATCTAACATATGACTAGGATTTGTTTTACCATTGTATCCAGATGGCTGTTAATGCTGTATATCAAAAAGTTGACTATAATTTTATAATTAAATCTGGACAGTATTTTTCTTACCTATTGTGTTCAGTTTATGCTTTTTTTATTGATCATGTGCCATCAAGTCAATTTCATGTCTGCAACCACGTAGATTTAATTGGAAATCATTTTATATTTTGTATTCTATGATATTTCTTTATGGTAAAATACTACAGTAAATCAAATTGCCTTCAGCTCAATGTTCATTGATGCCTTTGTCATTGTCACTACAATGATAATTTGTCTCCAGCATTTTCCTATATCACTGATGCCCAATATAGATGCCTTCTTACTTTAGCTGGACGTGTGAGATGCCTTTCATGAAGGGAATATACACATGTACATACATACATACATTTACTTGGCATGCACTCCTGGCTTTCTTTGCTCATGCTCTTCCCTCCCAGGAACACATATCCCTGCCATGATCAGGCACCATAGCAGGAGTTAATGGCAAGGAATTGTTAGTGTAATTACTCATAGGAAAATACAATCAAAACCTGAAATAAAATCAGTTAAGATATTAGATATATTAAGCAGTAAGTAGCAGTTATCAATTCACATGTTTTGGACCAAACCGAGATGTTACTTCAAGTCCAAAAGCTTGTCTGACCAAGAACATCAAATGTTGAATTATTTTAGCTTCTTTAACTAAGAGTTAAAAAATCTAGAAGCAGTTCCTGGAAAGATCCCTTTCAGGTCGTCAGAAATGTACTGTACTGAGGGTAGGACAGAAAAAGAAGAGATTTTTTGGAGATTTTTGAAATACAATCAGATACACTCATACCTGAGAATGAATCTAGTTCCATTGCTTCAAAGAGTTAGAAGTTATAACCAACCACTTTGAACTGTTTCCCAAATAGATTGTTTCCTACTGAAATTGCATTCTGAAAGGAGAAGTCCTCAAGAAAACCATTTTTAGTATTGTTATTCTTACATGTTCAAGGAGCAGTAATTACTCAGAAAATTCTTTTGGATGTTAAGTTTATCATACAGTAGACATAATTTCTTTTTCCCCCATAACAGACTATATGACATGAAGACTTCAAAGTCATTGCCAGTTAAGGAGAAAATGCAGTCCTGAATCTAAGACTTCTCTTGTTTTGAAGTGTTTTCAAGGAGAAGAAAAACGTTCTGGTACGTTCTATTTATCTTTAGTAGTATGAATCTAGGATTACATTTCTTGATTCTCTTTGGTATTTCAGTTGTTAAAGAATAAGACATTTTGCAGATGTAAGAATGAGCATTACGAGAAAAAAGACCAAAGAGCCTAGTTTCACTTTTCTCTTCCGCATAATTGTGAAGGAGAGACTACTTTAAACTATTTAGACTCCCCATTACAGTACAGACAAATTCCTTGTGTGTCCAATCACACTTGGCCAATAAAGAATTCTATTGTATTCTATTCTATCTGAAAATGGAGAAGAGGATTAGACCAGAAAATAGAGACTTGGAGCTATGGCTACAACAGAAGAGAAGAAATAGGAAGGATGCTTGCTGCTTACATTCATATAATGCTAAACTTGTTCTGGTATTATATCAGGTCAAATGCATTTTCATACATTGTGCCATACTTCTTATGTATTGCAAATGAATATGCTCTGTATATCCAATAAAAAGATCTCATGAATCAACTCAGCAATTAACAATGAATAAGTAAATTGGATCCCATATAAATATTTCAGCTAGCAACTAGCAGAAGAATGTTTTTGAAGGACTGTCTACCAGATCATTATCCAGATAGAGTGACAGTATTTTCACCTTTGATGCAAAATGTAGTTTCTGTATTTTACAGCAAAGAAGGCACTAAGAACTGAATTAAATCTCTGACAAAGCTAAAATTGCCCAAATGTGAAATTGGTGTTATCAGTATACAATTTATTTCTCTAGTGTTGAAACAACCTGTGTACTTGATTTAGATCACAATATCTACAAAAACCAGAACTACTAGAAGACAAAGAATCTTACATCCCAGTGAACACTAATGCAACACAAAAATTAATTGAATAAAGAGAACTATCAGTGACCTCATTAAGAAAGGCCAAATTACCTGTCCACTTCCAGTTTGCAGGGCTTCGGCGGCAGGCAGGAATCCGCGATCATGCGCGGTTTCTGCCTGGGCTCGCCACTGGAGTGCCCCGAGCAAGCTGGCTTCGGAGCTAAGCCACCCCGTAGAGGTGGTGAAGACAGGGGAGACTCAGCAGGGTCGAGGGGAGCCGCACCTCTCCTCCTCAGCTGGCTAAACTCCCTTTCCCGAAGGCGGTAAGAGCCTTCAGAAATGGCCGCCTCAAAGAAGCACTCAGCTGGAAAAAGAAAGTGCAGGAGGAAGTTAAGAAGTGAAAGTTTTTGGCTGACCGGAACAAAAAGTAACAACCAAGGTACCCTGGAATTTAAATTTTGCAAAAGATACATCGCTCCCAAAGAAGAGTCGGAAGCAGCGAACGAAAGTGAAAAGGGAAAGTTTTTTTTTTCTTCACTGTCCTTCCTCACACTGATAACGAGAAGATCTGAATAAAGAAATTGGAAAAATCCGCTTTGGCACCAACAGGTAATTAAACTGGAAATATAATTAAATGCCAAAGGGACAATAAAGATTTCTGAACACTAAAAAATCATTTTTTTGCTATAAGTGGGAAGGGAGAGGAAAAGAATAAGGGCAGGACTTGGAAGGAGGAGACTGCTTGGAATTCAAAAGAATTTAAAGTTAAATCTTAACAAGACTTCGAAAGGATACATTTTAACTGGAACTTTGCAACTAAATAGTAACCCCAAGAAGAGAAAGTGAAAAAAGAAGAAAGTGTTAAAAGATACAGCTTGTGTGTATTTGGATTGTTTGGTGACTTTGGGACTTTTGGAAATCATATTTGAATGACTAAAAACAATTGGGTGGTAGTTTTAAAAAAACAACTCTACAATGGCATCACCTCTGGATGAACTGAAAATCGAATTTAAAAAAATATAAAGAAGAGGAACAAGAAGGGAAGGGCTCCTTTGGCTCCATTTTTGAATTCTTAGAAATGGCGATTGGTGTCTACAAGAAACAACAAGAAAGGACTGCGCAACAAGAAGATTGGGACAAAGAAGAAGCCATTTTTAATGAACAAGTAATTCTATCTGGGGAAGAAAAGGGAAAGGGGGGAAAGAGAATGGAGAATCTAAGACCTAAAAAAACAGCCAAAAAAGGGAAAAATAATGTGAAAGGGGGATATAATGTTGGAAAGCAACAGAAAAGGGGAATACAGAAGAGGGAAATGGAGGTGGAGAGACGGGGGTAAAAAGGGGAGAGAGAAGAAAGGGAAGAAGGAAGGGAAGAGAAGTTACAAAGGTCTGGAGCAAGATGTAAAGAAACAGGATTTATTCAGAGATAATGGGTGAAAATTTAACTGAAAAAGGGATTCTGTAAAGGTACATAAGATTGTATTGTTATATTTGTAATAGAAATAATGTTAGAAAATTGGAAACAACATATGATTAAAAAGTGGAATAAAATAGTTAGTGTAATTTAGTGAAACTTTTGTGAACAAAATAAATGAAATGAAATAAATGAGAGAATTGAACTAGGAAGGAATGGGAACATTTTAACCACTCAACGTTTTATAAAATATAAGTGAAGTGGGAGGGAAGTAATTATGGAAAGTTTATAAGTGTTTCCATAGAAGTATGATACTTATTTGAAAAGTAATGTGTAAAATGTTCAAGATTTAAATGAATATTAATATTAATGATAGAATTGAATTGGTATGGATTGTTGTTTTAATTATGTTATATATTTATAATTTGTTCTTTTTAAAATACATTGTGTAGTTTCAGAATGTACCAAGCAGAATCCGAACGGAAGTTATGTATTATATTAAGTGTTATAATTTTAGGGGAAAGATATAAAGGCGTCATACTCCAATCTGTGATCACAGGAGAAATTTTGCTTAATGAGAAAAGATAATAGACAGCTGAAACAGGACAGACAAAGAATATAAGTATGATGATTTGAATTGAGATGAAATAAATAAAATAAAATTAAGAAAGTTGAAAGGGGAGAAGTTATATAGAAAATGTAGAATGGTAATAAGATATGGAATGGAATATAAAAATGAGCATGAATTTGAATTTGTGTCTGCACGAAGAGATGTAACCTGGGATCAGGCTGCTTTCAAAAAAGATGTTTTATGTTTTTATGTTCTATCTTTTGTTTGTTTATGTTCTTAAAAATCAATAAAATTTTCAAAAAAAAAAAAAAAAAAAAGGCCAAATTACCAAAGATAAACAGTGGCAGATGAGAAGCAATTTTCTCACTCTTCTACAAATACCCCAAAATACACAAACTTGACATACCTCTCCGTTCAATCATATCATTAGTGGGGACCCCTACCTACAATATTACAAAAGAATTAGCAAAAAAGCTTGGACACCTCATAAGAGGAAGCAAACATTCCATCAACTTTCCACTACAGTGCCTTCAAACAATCAAGAGACGTGACTATAGATGAGGATGAGATCATGGTCTCATTCACATCCATAGCCAAATAATTTATGACAACATTGTTCCACAGCACAGTTGATTTAACCAAATTATATAGAGATTGAAACACCCAGGATTATGGATCCCATAAACCTCTCTGCCTAACCACATATTCCAATTTGAAGGACAAACTTACCAACAAATTAAAGGCACATCTATGGGATCACCACTTTTAGAACTTATAGCAGAAGTCATTATGTAACATCTAGAAGCTATAGGACTTCCACAGATACAACCCAAAATATGGATCATATATGCAAATTATATCTGTACCAATTAAAAAAAGACTAATTGGAGAACATCCACAGAACCATCAACAATATTTTCAAAGGAATCAAGTTTACCAGAGAAGAAGAAAACAACAAATTGCTACCCTTGCTGAACATCCTGATCAGCAGAGACCATAATGGCAAACTGGAAACACAAGCGTACAGTAAAACTACCCACACCAACCAAGTGCTCCACTACTAAAGCAATAACCCAACCTCCCACAAAAGAAACTGTGTAAGAACTTTATTTAGATGAGCACAAACTCACTGCAGCAACCCTGAACAGCAGAAAAAGAAAACAGTATTTATGCAACATATTCCAACAAAATGGATAGCCATGCAACTTCATCAAAAAGTGTCTGACCACTCAATCCACCCAATACAGCACAGCCATCACAAGCCCTGAAAAGAGTAACATTGCCATACATCAAGAACGTCTCAGAAATCACCAACAGACTACTACAACCACGTGGAATCAGCATAGCATACAAGCCAACTAAAGCCCTTCAAAATATCCTAAATAAATAAAAAGCAGCCCCAGAAGAAAAAAAACAGTAGTTATCTACAACATACAGTATAATGATTGCAACAACCACACACAGGACCAACAGGCAGAAGACTGGCAGAATTCATCCATGAACACCAGCTAGCATTCAAAATACATGATGAAAACTCTTTAAGTTCATAACATATGGACACACATAACCATAGTCTCAATTGGGAAACTGTGATCATCCTAGACCAAGCCAAATCCAAAAATGATAGGGAATTTCTAGAAGTTTGGCACCCTGATAAAAGACGCATGGACATAAACAATATATACTATGCCAGGGGTCTCAAACACAATTTACCTGGGGGCCGCTGGAGGCAGAGTCTGGGTGAGGCTGGGCCGCATAATATTATACTTTATATTATACTTTATATTATACACTAATATTATACTTTCATATCACAGTGGGGGCTACAGGATATCGTCCTGCGGGCCGCAATTGGCCCTCAGGCCGCGAGAATGAGACCTCTGTACTATGCAAAAGAGACAGTCAATGAGCCAAAAAAGGAACAAAAAAGACCCAAACACCCCCTTATCGGCAATTAGCACCAAGAGAGCATAGATTAACTCCAAGATTAACATAATTAACAATTATCTTAATTCAGATTCAACCAACAATGAGTATATAGTACCCCTTGTGCCAGTTTATTAAACTGGGATTATTTCTTTTGTACTTAAAATTAAATATGAATTCAAAAGAAACTTTTAAACATTTAACCAGTTTTACTTTCAATTCAGTTTTTATTTTTGTTTACAGAGGTGAAGTGAAAAGTTAAAATGTTTTTGTTTTGTTTGCTAAATATTTAAATTTTCTTATATATGCAGATAAAATCAAAGTAGACTTTTTATCCTTGATTGTGCATTTGGCTGATTGTACGTTTTACATATATATCTAAATATACTATCTTGATTTAATTGATATAGAACAGGGGTGTCAAACTGGATTTCTTCAAGAGTCAGATCGGTATTGTAGTTCTTGTCTGTGGGCCGGCAGTGGGGTGGGGAGGCCACTACAGGGTGGGGAGGACGGATGCGTACAGCACCCTGCTGGCGAAAACAGGGCACGGGGGATCTGCATGCAGCCCTCTCACCCCGTGCCTCGTTTTCGTCCTTCATGGCCGCCTCCAGCACTGTGCCTCCGTTTTTCAGCCATTTGGGGACCTGTTTTTGCCCCGTTTTTGCCCTGTTTTGGGCCTGTTTTTCAGCCTGTTTTTTGGTCACTTTGGGCCCAGTTTTTTGGCCCGTTTTCAGCTTGGTTTTGGCTGGTAAGGAGCTGCAGAAGGCCATGGAGGGTGATAATGAGGTGCAGGGAAGCCACACGTGGCCCGTTTTAGCTACCATAGGCACCATAGGCTGGTCTCTTGATATTTCCAGGCCAGCCCACGGGCCAGATTTAAGCACCCCATGGACTGCATCTGGCCCATGGGCCTTGAGTTTGATACTCCTGATATAGAATGGGCCAGATTTAAGCACCCCATGGACTGCATCTGGCCCATGGGCCTTGAGTTTGATACTCCTGATATAGAATGGGCCAGATTTAAGCACCCCATGGACTGCATCTGGCCCATGGGCCTTGAGTTTGATACTCCTGATATAGAATGTTACACATGTTAAAAAAATCTAAACAAAATATATTAAGGCCATATTATGCTTTGAAGATATTATTTTTAAAATGCTCTCTTTTACTTATTTTTATTCCATCTAAATTTTTTTGTGAATGTAAGCCTGTTTTTTTTTTTTTTTTGTCTTTCAGATAAACCTAATCATGGATGGACTTTTGCATTATATAAATCCTGCACATGCTATTTCTCTTTTAAGTGCTTTAAATGAGCAGCGTCTGAAAGGACAACTCTGTGATGTTGTTCTCATAGTAGGAGATCAAAAATTTCGAGCTCATAAAAATGTTCTAGCTGCTAGCAGTGAATACTTCCAATCTCTGTTTACTAAGAAAGAAAATGAGTCTCAGTCAGTATTTCAACTTGATTTCTGTGAACCAGATACCTTTGACAATGTATTAAACTACATTTATTCATCATCTTTGTTTGTTGAGAAAAGCAGTCTGGCTGGTGTGCAAGAGGTAGGCTACAGTCTTGGAATTTCCTTTCTTACTAACATTGTATCTAGAAGCCCTCAAGTTCCTTTGCCTGCATGTCCGATCAAGAAAATACTATTCCAAGAAGATGATGAAAGTGGCTCCCAGAAAAGAAGTGTCATTGTTTGTCAGAGCAAAAATGAAACACAGGCGGAAAATGTTGGTCAAACCTTCCATGATATAAGCCATGGTTCTAATTTTTTGTCATCAGTTGCTATCAAAAATAAGTGGTCACAACAGTCATCTGAATTTCAACATAGCCTATCACTAAATGAAAAGAGATGGTTGAAAAATAGTTCTTTAAGATACTCAAAATCCCATGATTCTTCAGTTACAATGGATGATCAAAGTAGAATGAAAAGAAATGCAATATTATTACAGAAATCTTTTGTAGAGAAAGAACTGGCAGTTGATGAACTAGGAGAAAGTGATCAACTATTAAGAGGAAAGGGAGAGGAAATATCCTTGAAACAGGTTTATTCATCCGTTGAATCTGTATGCAGTTCATCAGAATCCACATTTTTGCTGAATGAAAGAAACAAAGGAACTTGTTCAGGTGAAGACAGGAATTTACTATACTATTCAAAATTAGGATTAGTAATCCCATCTAGGATATCTGGTCCTGAAAGCCAAAGTACTGACAGGAGTGGACCACTTGTAAAAAGTCTTCTTCGAAGGTCATTGTCAATGGATAGTCAAGTTCCTATATCTTCACCTTCTATTGATTTAAAGCTTTCTCAAGGATCTTCAGTGGGGAACAATGCACAAGGAATAATGTTGAATGTAATATCACAAAAATCACCCATGAAAGATACTTCAGAAATAGCAGCTTCTGATGATAAGACACAGATAATGCAGCCACATCGTCTTAGATCATTCAGTGCTTCTCAATCAACAGACAGGGACATGAATTCTCAAGAAGTACAGATTAAAATGGAACCGAGCAGTCCACTTTCAGATCCCTCTGAAATTATAAGAATTACAGTGGGAGATACTTTATCATCTGTCAACAAAAGTGACTCTTTTAAGATTGAAGATGACCACAGGGAACTCACTAACTCTTTTAAAGCAGAAGATAGTGAGCTCAATAGACTTCCAGCTAAAAGAAGATTTCAAGCAGACAGAAGGCTACCACTCAAAAAAATGAGGGTAGACCAACATGTTTCCCCAGAGTCAGAGGACAATTTTGAAGAGAATTTGAATCCTGTACCCTTTGTTGATTTCCCAGATTCTGATGTTAGCAGAGATGAATGTAGTGGACTGGAGGAAACAAAGCCTAACAAAAAATTTAAGTGCAAACACTGTCTTAAGATTTTCAGGTCAACAGCAGGCCTTCATCGTCATGTCAATATGTACCACAATCCAGAGAAACCATATGCTTGTGATATTTGCCATAAGAGATTTCACACAAACTTCAAAGTTTGGACCCATTGCCAGACACAACATGGAATTGTAAAGAACCCCTCGCCTGCTTCTAGTTCACATGCTGTCTTAGATGAAAAATTTCAGAGGAAATTAATTGATATTGTAAGAGAACGAGAAATTAAAAAGGCTTTGATTGTTAAATTAAGACGTGGAAAACCAGGGTTTCAGGGACAAGCTAGTTCACAAGCTCAACAAGTCATCAAAAGGAATCTGAGGTCAAGAAATAGAGGAGCTTATCTTTGTACGTACTGTGGGAAAGCATATCGCTTCCTGTCACAGTTTAAACAGCATATAAAAATGCACCCCGGAGAAAAACTGGTTGGAGGAAATAAAACTCTTATTAAATCAAAAGAAGATAGTCGCATTGAAAACCCAGTGGAAAACAAAAAAGTTTATCAGTGTCGTATTTGTAATGCTAAACTTTCCTCTCTTACTGAACAAGGAAATCATGAGCGGTTGTGCCGGAAAGCAACAGTTTGTGCTTACTGCAGTCTTCTGTTTTCTTCTCCAGAACTGAAACATGACCATGAAGTCACATGTGAATATAAAAAGCTCACTTGCTTGGAATGTATGCGAACTTTTAAATCCTCCTTCAGTATTTGGCGCCATCAAGTTGAGGTACACAATCAAAATACTATGGCTCCAACAGAGAATTTTTCTTTACCAGTTTTGGACCACAATGGTGAAGTAAGTAATGCTTCAAAGCCACATCATCAAGCAGAGCCTAACAAAATTGGCAGCTTTCTTGCAGCTAAAGAAGATGGTGTATTTAGTGATTCCTCAGAGCAAATCAATTTTGATTCGGAAGATTCCTCATGCCTCCCTGAAGATCTTAGTGTTTCCAAACAGCTGAAAGTTCAAATCAAAGAAGAACCTGTGGATGATGTAGAAGAGGAGATCTCTGAAAGCAACCGAGAACCAAAGGAAGGCATTGCTAATAAAGAGGCTGGTTTGTGGCCCTGTGAAAAGTGTGGAAAAATTTTCACCGTACACAAGCAGCTAGAGCGTCATCAAGAGCTTTTATGCTCAGTGAAACCCTTTATTTGCCATGTGTGTAATAAGGCTTTCCGAACCAATTTCCGACTGTGGAGTCATTTCCAGTCCCATATGGCACAAGCTTTGGAAGAACCTTTGCGAAAAGAATCAGAGATATGCTCTTCTGCTAATTCTCCTTCACCACCACCTTTGCCTCCACCCCCTCCGCTTCCCAAAATACAGCCTTTGGAACCTGATAGTCCTACAAGCCTGTCAGAAACCGCTTCAGGTAGTGAGAAATTATTTGTTCCACAGAAGTCTGACACACTTTTTTATCATGCTCCACCACTGTCAGCTATCACATTCAAAAGACAATATATGTGCAAACTTTGCCATAGGACATTCAAAACTGCATTTAGTCTTTGGAGCCATGAACAGACACACAATTAAAGAAAACTTTTAAAATTTAAGAGTGCCTATAGAAAGTTTCAAATATCTATTTAATTTCTGTGATGTTTCTGAAATTTATATATATAGAACCTCAGAAAACAAATATAAATTTATATATATATAAATTTATATACACACACACACACACACATATGTATGTATGTATGGTATTCAGCTTTGTTCAGGTATTTTCCCATGTGATTATAGTTGTGCTTTTAAAGTTGTAGCGACCTTAAAAGCACAATTATAATGACGTGGGAAAATACCCGAACAAAGCTGAATACCATACATATAAATACCCACGAAAACATCAGAAAACATTTTATATATATATATATATATATATATATATATATATATATATATATATATATATATATATATATATATATATATATATATGTATATATATATGTACATACACATATGTATGTATGTATATATGTATATGTATATATGTATATATATATATATATATGTGTGTGTGTGTGTAAGTTTTGGGGTACTTATACGTATGGTATTCAGCTTTGTTCGGATATTTTCCCACGTCATTATAGTTGTGCTTTTAAAGTTGTAGCAAGCGTTTGGCAGAATCTCATCTGCCATCATCAGGCTTCTATATTGATACAGAATACAGAAGCCTGATGATGGCAGATGAGATTCTGCCAAACGCTGCTACAACTTTAAAAGCACAACTATAATGACGTGGGAAAATACCCGAACAAAGCTGAATACCATATATATATATGTATATGTATATATATATATATATATATATATATATGGCATAGACATGCAAAGGGTAAAAAAACCCTCCAAATTAAACTTGAAATATGTGATGGTATGTTTTGGATATAAAAATGAAAGTAAACTAAATTTATCCTTACTAGAGAAAATTGTACAAACTTTTTGATATTGTGATTTTAGATTTCCTAGTTATAGAATAATTGCATTCATTAAATCTGAGTATATATTTCTCATAATGTTACACTGGTAAACATGGATACATGTAAAAAGAATCAGTGATTTAAGTATTTAGAGTACAGCAAAATTTCATACTAGTTGTTTTTACAGAAAATAACTCATGAGCTCTATATATTAGTCATTCTTTTTATGTTAAGGGAAGAAGTGGATTGAGTGCTTTGCTGTGTTGGGCTTGGTCCTGTTGAACATTAGCAATAATGAATAAAACCTCAATTGAATTAACTTGACCCTTATTGAAAAAGATTGCTTATCTTGGAATGATTTCATTACTGGAATTTTCTGAATGAATATTGTACAAGATGTAATCAAAGATTAGCAATATGTGAGCATTTGGATTTTTATTTATATACAAGTAGTCCTCAACTTATTATCATAATTAAGCCCAAAATGTATGTTGCTAAGTGAAACATTTGTTAAATGAATTTTGCCCCATTTTGTGACCTTTCTTACCACAGTTTGTTAAGTGAAGCAGGTATTAAGTTAGTGACATGGTTGTTAAGTGAATCTGGCTTCCCCATTGACTTAGTTTCTCAGACGGTCGCAAAAGTTGATCACATGACCTTAGGACACTGCAACCATCATGAATATGGGTCATTTGCCAAGCATCCGAATTTTGATCACACGACCATGGGGATGGCGCAACAGTCATAAGTGTGAAAAACGATCACAAGTCACTTCTTTTCAGTAGTGTTATAACTCTGGTAATTAAATGAGCTACCTGTACACTAGGTGTGAACCTTTCTTTGGCTGCCTTAAAAAAGATTCTTAATGTTGGAATATGATACACTGCTTATCTGATCCTCAGAGGCTGATAGCCTTATATTTTAATACACAGAATTAATGTAAGAAGCAGCAGCACATTGATATTCCAATGCAAACTATTTCATTTTTGAATGAAATGGCATTTAATAGATATCAGAAATTATGTTGTTCTTTGCTTCTGATCCATATTGGTGCTTACATAGTATGAATATGAACATTTTAAAAAATGAAAAAAATTATTTCCATTACTGGGTAAAAGTGAGCCCAGCCAAGGCTGCAAAAAATGTTTGGAAAAAAAGTTCAAATGTAAATAATTATGTATGTATAAATAGAAAATGAATAGAAATTTTATATTAACTATGCTTAGGTGAAGGTGGAGAGGAAATGCAACACCCAAAAAGCAATGTATTTCATAAATGAAAATCCACACTGAAAATCCACATCCAGTATCCTACTTTTAGCACCTTGTTGTTTTGTTTGTTTAAGATTAAAGTGATTAGAATATTGAGCCATGATCTAATGCAAATTTAAGCCCACTGATTTTCCTTGGTCAAAATGCCTGTGATAGTTAAAATAGTGTTTCCAAATGTGGTGCTTTTCAACTTTATAATTCCACACCAAATATGGCCAGTTTAGGAACTTTTCAAGTAGTTAATTTTAATGCATGCTTTATTTATTTATTCATATAGGCATTTGTACAGTTGCACCATCTATAAACAACCTTCCCAAACATGATGTGTATTCATCAGTTGTAATGCACCATCCTTACATAAGTATTCTTGTTCATTGATTTCTTCTTTTGGTATAATACAACCATTGTAGTAGACAAGCTTCATATATCAGTAGTCCTACAATTAAAATGGACTGATACAGTGGGATAATGAGTTGTAGCCTCCATATATGACTGAGTAGAATAATTAATACACAAGCCTGCCAAGCAATTGGAGTTTTATTTCCTGCTCAAAAATTCACATTTAATTCTGGTTTATTTTAAGTTTGAGCTATTTTAAGTTTGAACATATATTAGAATGAATGATAAGAATGTGAATGCTGTAGATACATCAATTGACATTTTAGATTGTGGTGTAAGAAAGAGCTACAGTAATCGCAAGATTCATTTATGATATTTAAAAACATAAAGGGAAACTTGTTCAGTTTCTAAAAGGAAAAAGAACAATAGAACACTAATATAGAATCTAATGGGTATGAAATATGAGCAGTAAATAAAATGTCATTGTCAGTCAAGTTATTAGAGCAACTTAAAATTACAATATTTTTTAAAGTTAAAAAATAAGATCTATAAAATACACGTGGTCTAGTGAGCTCCATGTAATATTGACTAGTTTTAAATTTTTTATTTTCTATGGTCGGCTGATCAAAAGTTGCTGTAGAAAATATGGGTTGTCAAATCACTTTTTGATCAAATACGGTAAATTCTTGAAAGTCCATGATCCAAATATTAGTAAACAAGGTAAGAAAGGCAGAAATAAGTTTTACAGGAAAGCAACTGTATAGCAAACATTGAGGCCCTTGCATCCAGCTTCAGGTCAAATTGTACTTTATTGTGGGAATAATAGGATATTTCTGGGCATCAACAATTGCTTGGAGCAGTTACTACATTACTGCTGTTGATGTCCTTTTGTGCCTGGGCTTTATTGAGAATCACTTGTCTACACTGATGATTGAGAAGTCTAGCCAAGGTTCATAACACATTATCCATACTTAAATGAACCACAGTTTACTCAACTGAGTTCCCAAGATCATATGACTTAAGTTCTCTCACCACACTAGGCTACAATATAGTTAGTGAGTGGATCAGAGAAAGGCATTTGCAAAACACCTGCTATTGCAAGAAAGCTATATGATTATATCCACCTGGCCACCAAATTCTCCCCAGGATAATTACTCTTTAGTGAATAGTGTGTTGTGAGAAGAAAGCTTTTGTGAATCCTAACAATGTGATGGACACACATTTTTCTCAACCAAAGGCCATTCTTGACCTTTCAGTGGCATGATGGAGGGCATATTCTATGAAATAGTTTATGAGGTCTCAGGGGGTGGGGAACTATATTTAATTATATTTAATGTGTTGAAATTAATATTATCCAGGCATTTTTTACTATTTTCATACAAATCAATGTCCTTTTGCCCTGCTGTCAGATAAAGAATTACAATTTAACAAAAGTATTAGAGCACAGTAATTTTTGAGGTCTACATACAAGGCTTTCAGACACCATTTGTAACTGGGCTCTCAAGGTATGAACCTATGAAGTTTAATAAAACTCTTCTTTCACACTTATTCAGAAGCAATCTTTATATTATTAAAAAAAATAGAAATAATTGTGGCCAGACTTATAGTTTTGAGCATGCTTTTGTGTAATCTTTTTTTAAAAAAG
The DNA here is from genome assembly GCF_049901735.1 of Notechis scutatus. Lineage (NCBI taxonomy): Eukaryota > Metazoa > Chordata > Lepidosauria > Squamata > Elapidae > Notechis > Notechis scutatus. The sequence goes on along the minus strand of NC_142013.1, from coordinate 55,253,320 downwards.
AGGGAAAAATCTGACTTTAATTTCCTCAAGCTATAAGGAAAAAGCAATAATTTAACAGCAAAGTTTACAAATAAACTACCTTATTCCCAAACTAAACCATGTACTTTATTCTTATTTTGAAAATATAAATGAATGTATAAAAAGCTAATTCATATCTTTAGAACAAGGTTCATACACACACAGTTTCTGAACAATGACATTTTTAACTTCAGTATAAATGAATTCTTGATCATTTAAAAAAGTGAATTTACATTCTGCTTGTTTAAATTGAATGGGAGCCATTGCTATTTTTATGGCAAACATTGTGTACCTAGAATATTTCCTCAGTTCAGCATTTCTACTCTCATCCCATTATAGTACCTACATGGAAAACTTAACATGAACCAACAATTTATAGTCAGCCATTTTTTCCATCTGTTGAATTACAACAAATATATGCTGCTTTTGCCTCTTTCACTTTGACCTTAGATATTAACAGACTTTTTCAGAGTTCATTACTATGTGCTTGAGGGTAGCTGTTGCTACTCCTATATGGTAGGGAATGTGTGAATCTGGTGATCTCCCAGTCTATATACAAGCTTTGCTCATCATTCCCATTACTATAGCACTTTTAAAATATACACAACACTTCTGAATCATACTTAACCCAGTAATACAAATGTTAACTTTATAGGTTAGAATTCTCATTTCTTAACTATATTTTATTTTAGTAGGGCTTCTGTTAGAAAACCTCCAAATATTGAATGTCTAGCTGTCAACTCTGCCAAACATGCTCCCCTTCGTTAAATCTAGATTTAGTAGAAACTCTTCTACTAAATCTCATTGAAGAAATATATATTGCTTGTAATTGTAATAAAAGAAAATTCATACATTTTATTTACAACAGTATAATGAAAATTTTTCTATTATACAAAGGCATTGATTTATTGCTCAAATTTACATTTTATTAAATATAGTTCATAATTCTCAAGAAATTTAGAGCTTAATGAGATAAACATTCAAAATTAAAAATATCACTAACTATATGTATATTGGGATACATATAACTACTATTTTAGTTGTAACATGAATAAAATCTAGTAATTTATATTGCAAATTCATATATTTGCAAAAATGACACTTGAAATTAAAGTTCATTAAATAACTGGAATTCTACCCTGGCAAAGATTTAGTATTATCTACATATGAATGTAGATTCTAAACTTTAATAAAATTTAAATATTTTATTTAAAACAAGCACTATGCTAAACTCTGTTCATAAATTAATCTTTCTAAAGGTATGAAATAAGAAGAAAATTCTAAAAGGAATAATTCTAAACTTGCATGCCTAAGTAGCAAACACATATGAACATTGTAGCATTTTAACAAAAAACTTGGTTTTGTTTTTATAAAGTGGAATGGATAACACTACCCCAAGTGGTTCAGAAACTTCTTCAGTTATTTAATTGTGGATACTGGATACTCTAGCATTTGGTTTCATGGAAGGTAGCTTTTTATCATCTCCCAATAATTGCATATTGAAAATCATATCCCATTTTTCTGAAGGTGTATCTGCTTCTCCCATCTTTCCTAATTATGGCAACAATGTTCAAATTTTTATAGGACTACAGCCTCTGGCACTGTAACATAGCTGAATATATCCAGTAATCCTCAAAACCACAACAGCCATTAAGCTCAGCAAATCCTAATAAATCCTACCTGCCAATATAGTCAAAACAGCCAGTATTTTTTATTGTGAACTACATCACACCCTTTTAATTATTAGGATTTGAACATAAGATCTTGTGCTTTCTTTGAATGATGTACCTCTTAGATTATATGTAGACAGAAAGAGGAGGGGGATGTTAGTGACTGTTCTGCAATCATATGTAATTAAATTGAATTTTGAAATTACAAGATATACCAAACCAGGTCAGGTCCTGTAGAAGCTGCTATAGGCAATAGGGTCTTAAATTGATAGTCAATTATTAATCTTTAATTAAAATTAATTTAGCCATAATCTTTTAGCTCATGCTTGTGTTAAAAGAACACTGTTTACATTTTGTTGCCTGTATGTTGGATTCAATTAAAGCACACTAATTTTCTTCCTACTGCAATGGAAATTTTCTAATCAGTATTAAAACCAAATATAAATCACAAATGCAACAGGGGAATCATTTTTAGTAGCTGGGTTAGCTAATGTTTCCCAGTAGTAGAGAAAGATGAGCACTTTATAAGGTTCTAAATTTATTAACACTTCATATACTGAAAGAGATATCTCGAATTCGACTTTCCAAGGTTGATTATAGTTATTTTACTTTTTTAAAAAAACCATTGAATTCAGTAGAGCCAAACAGTACCCTAGTCACAGTTTTAGCACTTGCATGGAAAGCTGTTGAGATATTAAAATTTGCAGATTTTTTTATAGTTCTTGTATACAAATTGTGTGGAATGCATGAAATTTGTATTTCTAATGAGAGTTTTTTAAATAGTATTTTACTCTTCATTGTCCTTAGATGATTACACACACAACCAGTTTCATTTTGAGTGTCTGTAAAATGATTCTGAATAGTCAATAGGCAAAATTTAAATGCTTGAAAAAATAGTTTTTAAAAAAAAATGACAAAAGGCCTACTTCTTTATGATATTGCTGTCTAATTTGGGGGACTGCATTAGAAAAGCACGTGGAGTAATCATGTCCAATAAATAAACAGGAATATAATTTAAATTCTATTTTGAGTTTTTTCTGGTTTTAAACTAACAAATCTGAAAGCTGTTGTTATGAATATGTATATCTTGTACACATTAGTTTACTATATGTTAATTTTAAAGTACAAATCTAACTTTTTTAGAATTCAAAATTGCAAGTTTCAAATTCTTTTAATGTAATGTTGCTGTTTTATATTATTTTTCTACTGTATGTTTTAATTATATAGTTCTTTATTAAGAAAATATGGAGTAAAATAAACTTGTTCGATGGAGTGATTCTCTCATATTAAATATGGCAATATTCCAGTTCTTAATAACAAAATAAAGTCCTTGTTATTTAAGTGTGACTGTCTACAGATCAGGTTCTTATATCATCATCACTCGTGATTTGCTCTACCATGGAATTAATATACCATGCTGAGCGGTAAACAAATAATTTATAACCACAATGGCTGGTTTCATGTAAGATATTATACCAAAATCACCAAACAGCATTATGTCTTGGTGTCATAATATGTCACCATGCCCATGGCATGTTTACTTGGAATAAAAACTGCAGAGTAAGAGTTATGTCTTACTGTAAATAAGATGTAAATCCTAGAGAGTAATGCTCAGATGTAAATCCTAGAGAGTTCAATTAAGCATACTCACAAATAATTATTAGGGTTCCTCCTCCTACATAAATGGTGGATTGAAGCTTAAAGACTATAAACCACACCCACTTACCTAAAATGTAAATGTAATTAGGTCTTTTTTCAATTAAATACAGAAGCTGAAGATATTTAGCATTTTTTCACATAACCTTAAGTGATAGCTAAACGAGAAAGTAGCACATATAAATTATACCCTTCCAAATAGTTCTTCATAATCACACTATATATTGTTCTACTATCCTTTTGGAATATTGAAGTTATATGATCTGGCATGAAAATCTGAAAGTTATTGCTCAAATTTCAGTTCTCCAACTTTTAGCAGTGGCTTGACTGCCATCTATTGGGTAATAGTTCAACAAATCAATAATTTAGGATAAGTTATTTAAAAATATATCACCATTTCTGATAAGCAATAACTAGAATTTTAAAGCAACAATCATGGTTTCAATTTTCAATAAACATGGTTCTGGAATCATGCAGGATAAAAGTAAGATGTTACAGAAATTTCCATGAATCATCCAGAGAGGTTTAGCATATTTCATATTGTGTAAATGTAGTCTAGATTATCTATCATCTATCTATCTATCTATCTATCTATCTATCTATCTATCTATCTATCTATCTATCTATCTATCTATCTATCTATCTATCTATCTATCTATCATCTGTATTGTGTGTGGGGTGGGGGGTTGTTTATAAAGTAAAGTCAAAAGTTCTGTTCCCAGGCTCTTGAAAGTTGTGAAATTGCATTGTTCTCGCACTCAACAAGGAGATGAACTGGCGTGCTGGACTGGAAAGGAAGCTCAGATCCTGAAGATCTGAGCTTCCTTTTTCTGGCCCAGCATACCAATCCCCTTCTGTGGTTGGCTGGAAAAAAATGAAACCTGCATCTTTGAGATCCAAACTTCCTTGGAGGAAGCTTGGACCTTCTTTTCTCTGGCCCCGTGTTCCAGTTCTCTTCCTCACAGGGGGGAGAGGAACACCTGCCTTGGCCTGGAGAAACAAAACTCAAATCCTAACTATCCAAGTTTAGTTTCTCCAGCCTTGCAGAGTAATTCCATTCTTCACATGGAGAGAACTGCCTGTCCTCTTTCAGCAGGCAGATCTTTCACTCCATCCATTTAATGTGGTTGCTAGCGACTATCTTGGAGGGCCGGGATATCAGTCGTTGAGTGAGGTAATCATGTGGGACCTCTCCTAATGCCTAAAACAATTTACAATCCAAACTCTGGACTCAATCATGATCATAAGTCAAGGATTAGCTGGTGGTCTGATTCTACTGAGGGGAAGATGCAATAAGTTGAACTTTTTAAAAAGTTTTCAAAGTGCTCCAAGTAGACTTCCAGAGACAGACTAGAAATGGCTCTGAAAAAATGGAGTTAATGTTTCTGACTAAGAACCGAAAACCAACAAGTAGATTGGTTCCAGAGGTGGTATTCAGCAGGTTCTGACCAGTTCTGGAGAATCGGTAGTGGAAATTTTAAGTAATTTGGAGAACCGGCAAATCCCACCTCTGACTGGAGATTTTACAGTATCCTTCCCCTGCCACACCCACCAAGCCACGCCCACAGAACTGGTAGTAAAAAAAATTGAATCCCACCACTGATTGGTTCCTTCAACACTCTCTGGACAAAAAGAGGATGTAAGATCACCAAGCTGTGCTCCACAGTTACTTCTTACAAGAAGACTGCAAAGCAGGCATCTCCAGAAGCAAGGAATTTGCTCTAGCTGCAAATCAAGGTGAAAGAAGGGACGGACGGACGGACGGACGGACGGACGGAAGGAAGGAAGGAAGGAAGGAAGGAAAAAAAACCAAGGTTACACTTTTCTTGCTGATCACTTTCAGAAATTGCCTATTAATTGCTCTAAAAAAAGTTAGATACCGTCAAAATGTCAAGGCTGGAAACACAGCGAGTGCCTTCTTAATATAAGAAAATAAAAAATAATTGTAATCTTTGAGAATTTTAATAACTAGAAAATGGAAGAAAATGATTTTGTTAAAGAAATTTTAAAATGGGTTAAGGGCTTAGAAAACATTGTACTTTGAATATTAAGACTGAAATTAATTTTAAACAATCCATTTTGTGGAAAAGAATTTTTTTTTGATATTGGAGACAGCACGGAATTTATGATGGCAGTTCAGAATCATTTTTGAGGAACTGCATTAGGATGCTGAATGTCAGTTGTGTTGTGTCTTCTTGGGAACAGTTTGTTTCCAGAAGAAGAGGCTATAGAAAAAGATATGCAAGAAAGTCTATCTGAGAACAATATGAACAAGAATTTGAATAAGAATTTGTCATCAGACACAAAAGAAAATTTTAAGAAGGAAATAAAAATGACAATCTCAGAGTAATTTCTTTTTATAGGATTTACAAAGGAAGCTGTTTAAAGTTTTGAAGAAATTTGAAACAAGGATCAACAATCTTTTGAACAGATTAAAGAGTAAGATAGATTTATACATATAAAAAAGGAATACCATGTTGGTTTATTTGATTAGGGTTAAAATGGGACAGGTTATTTTGGATGGTTCTTTTCAAATTTGCTGGCATCTGGATTGGAAAAATATTCTGCACTGGGTTTGCTTTTAGTTAACTTCCCTAGAGTTTCAGTATCTGTCCTAATCTGAGAGCATTTAAAATGGCTTTGTATCGAACTGTCCTTTCATTTAAAGTAAGAGATATTTGTGATATGTTATCTTTAAGGGAGAAATTGTCCCTCTTTGTCAAGTTAAATTTTATTTACTTTTGTTCACACCAGGATACTGGAACCACTTTATGCCTTCTAAATGTGAGTTTGCTTTTTACAATTAAGAATCAAGCTGTGGAATGCTGAATTCTAGATCTGTTAATCAATGCAATCAATCTATGTTTGGGCTCTGTTTGGACTTTTTGCTGATACCTGGACTGGAGAAGGTGTCTCTTTTCCCCCCCCAATTATTTTTATTGTTATTTTCCAGCTTTAAAACATGTTAATCTTAATTTTAACAGTACTGTGTCATCATTATTATACACATTATTATACAAACTAATCTCATATAAATATTTACATTTATATATCTTTATATACATTTATATATTTTTATCTATAACTTTATTTCCTTTTATCTTTGTTTCTCTTTCTCAACCAATTATACCAATTATACCAAATTTCATAATACTCTGATTCCTCTTTCTCTTTTAGTTTTAAGGTCAATTTATCCATTTCAGCACAATCTAGAATTTTTTTAATTATTCATTCCTCCGAAGGTATATCATTTTGTTTCCAACATTGTGCATATACTACCCTTGATGCTGTCAAAATATGTAGTAGAATATATCTAATTTTCTTCCTATACTTCCCCTTAATTATTCCCAACACAAACAATTCTGGTTTAAATTCTAATTTTTCTTCAACTATCTCTTGTATCCAACTCCAGATTTTCTTCCAGTATTTTTGGGCTTCCGGGCATGAGCACCACATATGATAGAAGGTACCATGATTTCGTTTGCATTTCCAGCATGTAGGATTCATGTTAGGATACATTTTAGCTAATCTCATTGGTGGCAAATGCCATCGATAGAACATCTTGTACATATTTTCTTTATAGGCTGCTGATCTTGTTAATGTATAATTTTTGTTCCACATTCTTTCCCAATCTTCTAAATCTATATTATGTCCAATATTTTTTGCCCAAGCTATCATGCAACCTTTTACTACCTCCTCTTCTAATCCAACTTTTAATAGGTATACATTTTTGTTATAAACTTCTCTTCAGGGCCTATTAAAATTTTATCTAATTGTTGCCACTCCGTATAGATTCCAAATTCTTCTACAGCTTTTTTAAAATCTGTTTTGTCATTGTAAATATGGCCATCAGTCTATGGTTATTCCTTGCTCTTTTAATTCCTGATTTGTTTTTAGTTTTCCCTGTTTATCTAATATTTCTTTGTATCTGACCATTTTTCCCCAAATCCAATGTGTTTGGGTGTATCATCGCTTCCTTGGTAGATAACCATGCAGGTATTTTCATATGTTTTCACCTAATTTTGTTCCAAATATGTATCAAAGAATCTCTCATATAGTGTTTATAAAAATGTTTTTTGCTTTTGTCTTCCCATAGACCCTCTATGGGAAGCCACCCTCTCTGTAACTTTCTCTTTGTGGAGAAGGTGTTGCTTATTGGATTTGCCCAAAATTAAGGATAAGTTATAACCTGGGATGAAGAGTTTTACATCTGTTAATTATTTGAAGAGAATACTTGCTTTCTTAGTTTTTTTCTCTCTCTCTTTTGTTTGTATTCATGCATTTTTTAATTTTTTAATTTGTTTTTTTATTATTATAAATTATTTTAAAAAGTACTCCAAATAGAGATCAAAGTCATGTTTTACTTAAATTAAGTTCCAAGCTATGTACTCTCTTAATGCAGACTTCTGAAATTGAGTAACTTCCAGATGTGCTAGGAATGTTGGCTGCAATGCTGGATGCAAATTCTGCAAATATTTTCCACACATCTGAAGATTACAAGTTCTGGAAATGACACTTGACTAGTTTCTATCAAGGTTACATTTAGGTTAGAAATGTTATGCACTACATTACACTGATAAAAACGTTGGTTTGAAATCTGACATGTATTATTTATGAACAAATCTTTTAAGTAAATGTTCTGACTATTAAATTTTTCCTATGGATACAAAAATTAATCAAAACAATACTAGAAAGTGTCAACAGTTACAATTTACAAGCAAAAGTAGGTAATTTATTGCTCTCTTGAAAGTATAAATTCAGTACATAAATCATTTCTGCACAATCATTCCAATTGTACGCTGCCCACAGTCACTTTTGGTGAAATAAGAAGTTATACAAATTTTATTAATAAAATAAATAAATTTCTAAACCATCTTGAACTCAAATTGTCCTCTCATGTTACAGGCAAAACAGCTGTGTTGAATCGACAGACTACTTCAGTCAATTTGGAGTTGGTCTGAACTCAAGATACACCAGAACTGAGAAAAACAACTGTTGCAATAGAGCTTGTTTGAATTATAAATTATTTAAATTCAAGATACTTTATACAACACTACTTGAAATTATCTGTCTACGCAATTTTACCTTTTGTTACTCTGTCAAAACAAAGATACTAAACACTGATATTCCACTTTTCAGCATATACTTTGGCACAGCAGAGCATCAGTGTTGTATCTTCTTTGTTTTCGAGAATCCTACTGTGGATGATGGAGAAAAATCTGTTTTGCCTTCTCACTAATGTGTATTTTTACTGGCAATGTCCATTATGGCAGTCATTTTGTGAACATACATACCTTCATTCATTGGAATTGTCCATCTAGGCCAGGGGTGTCAAACTCACGTCATCATGTCGGCGTCACGTGATGTATTGGGACTTTTCCCCCCTCCTCTAAACTGGGTGTGGGCGTGGCCAGCGCATGATGCGTCTGTCCCGTGGGCCAGGAGTTTGACAGCCCTGATCTAGGCTTTCATAAAACTTAGGCACACGGAATCTATTTTACCCCTAGATTGGGACCACAATTTTCATTGCTAAACTCATGGATCCATTCCTTCTAGGAGCCATTAGCCTTTATGAATGTTATACTGAATTTATTTTAAAACTGGAGTGTTTACTTCTGTTGCATTAGTATGGCTCCAGTAAAGTGGACACAAATGCTAATGTGCCAGCAGATAGCACATGTAGTGGCCTTAAAATTCCCTACGCTACCTTTTTATTTAAAAAGAATTAATCAGAAAGGTGGGGAGTTGGCAAGTTACAAAGCAAAATCTTTGTTTCTGAACCCCAAACAAATTTTATAAGCTTTCTTAGAAAATAAAATGGATGGGTAGCTTCCCTGTTTGATGAAAACTGAAGGATCTGTTTTGTTTAGAGCTGAGAAAAATCAAGCAGAGACAAGGCAATAACAGAGTGAGGTAGGGCTTGGCAGGGGGCTTTAGTGAAGTGACTTTGAAAAGTACAGATTTTTGTCATGGGAATAGCAATTCTTTGATATGCTGAAAAAATGTGTATTTCCAAAACAATGAATAAAGTGATATTAAACCTAACAAGTGAAAAAAAAAAAAAATGCTCCTGAGGAAATGTTAGGGTCTATAGAGCATAAAAGGAACATAACACGAAGGGCAGGAAATTTTTGCATTAATTCTGGAGAGGTACTGGTGATTTCCCCCCCATTGGTACATAATGCTGGATTGATAGGAAAACACAGAAGTAAATCTACTGCCTTGAAACGTCCTGCAATTAAAACTGTGAGATGTTGCTGAGGCACAATAAAGCTCAGCTCGAAGATGGCTTGCTTAAGACTTGATGATGTGTCCTCACACCAGTGCCTTCATATGAGGACCAGTCTGCCGCTAAAGCAAACACAGGCTGAATCAAAGCGATCCCGAAGTGGTTTCCATGAAAAATCAATTCAAGTTCTCCTTTGGATCACCCTCTGGATTCACAGAGAGGGGAGTGAAGGACCATCCCCTCCCATTTTGCCACTCTCTATGGTCATTTCTCTTTTGGCTGCTGGAGACAGCATTGCCTTGTGGAAATCAAGTTGTTCTGTTCTCTTTTTGGCTCCACCGAATGCCAACATTGTGGAAAGTATTCCATGAAGTCAATGTTCTTACCAGCCACTTCCGGGGCATCTGCAGGGGGAGGGGAGAATGGGGATGAAAGCAAGGGTGGGATTCTACCAGTTCGCACCTATTAGCTAGAACAGGTTGTTAACATTCTAAGCAGTTCAGAGAACGGGTTGTTAGAAGAAATTATTGGCCTAATCCTGTAAGGAAGGCAGGAAGGAAACATTCTGGTGTTGCTTACAGAAACTGCCTCTCCGTTAACCCTTATTCCATTCTTGGCAGGACTAGACTTCCTGTCTCAGGAATTTCTCTGGAGTTTTTTTTCCCTTCCTTTGCTGGTACTTTGCTTGTGTGGAGTGACCATTTAAAGTTACAATGGCACTGAAAAAAGTGACTTATGACCATTTTTCACACCACGACTGTTGCAGCATCCCCACAGTCATGAGAGGCCAGGCGAGGAGATGCGTGCCTCAATGTGAGTGATATTGAGTTGGCCACACCCAGCCAATAACATAACCACCAAGCCATGTCCACCCAGTCACATGACCACCAAGCCATGTTCACCACCTAACCCATGCCCACAGAACCGGTTGTTAAAAATTTTGAATCCCACCCCTGGATGAAAGCCCAATAAAGCGGTGTCACAGCTTTTCAACTCAAACGCTGCCCCTTTTCCATCTTGCGATCCTGCACATACAGTATGCAAAAGGGGCCATTCTTATAAAAGCAGCAGAGTCCTTCAGATGCCTCTGCCTGTCTTTCGCCAAGATCTCAGCCTTTACTTCCACCAGTGCTGAAGAGAACTGCTGCTGCCTCCCAGCATCATGGGAGTAGCAGTGGTGATCCCAAGCAAGCGTGGGTGGGTGGGGGAGCAACAGGGACTTTTCCTTTTGCTTTGCAGTTGCAACCCTACCCTCCTATGTGGGCACAATTTGGTTGGCCTCGTTTTTGAGACATAACAGAGGGATAGCTGTCATCCAGTGGAAGGCAGGAAAGCCCCAAGCCAAGGGTCTGCCCTTTGTTTCCAGTGCAGAGATTGCACTCAGCACCTGAAAGGGGCTCTAGGATTCAGGCACACGCCTCGGAGCTGTGCAAGAGAGTGCATAGATTAGAGCATAGATTCTATTCACTGCTAGAATCTAATCAGAGATGCTTTGCCGATTCTAGTCCAATGACCTGCTCCAGCAGGGTTAGAAGGGAGTGTGTCACGTGTATGTGTGTGCATGGCTGTCAAAACTCCAAAAACAGGTCAAGTAGCTCTGGGGAGGCCAGTCATAAATTAGAACACTTGCTAAACAACCAGCCATTAAGTGAGGGCCACTTGTTTGCCAGTCACCTGGCCACGCCCACCCAGTCACATGACCACCAAACCACACCTATCCGGTCATGTGACCAGCAAGCCACGCCAGCCAGTCACATGACCAGCAAGCCAAACCCTCAAACTAGGCCACACCCACAGAAATTTGAATCTCACCCCTGGGTGGGGGGCACCGAGGGTGAGTTTGTAGCACCAAGGGGGCGGTGGACCGAAAAAATTTGGGAACCACTGGCATAGAATAACAGTTGGAAGGGACCTTGGGAGTCTTCTAGTCGGTGATTTCCACAAGGCTCCTAGCCCCTTCAGATAAATGGTTGTCCAGTCTCTTTTTGAAAGCCCCCGGTGATTGGGATAAGCCTCCAGCGAAGCCTTGTCTCCCCGTCGCCGGCGGCATAAGCTTCAGGGCCTGAAGAGCCGAAAAGAGGACGCCGCGCCAAGAGCAGGACGTAGCTTGGGAGCGGGAGAAATCCTCGCCTGGCTCCTCGGGAAGAAGGGGGCGCGAGCTGGGTCGCCTCCGCTTTTCCTTTCTAGCTTGGGAATGTTTTCCTTTGGTGACCCGCTTGGCCGCTCCTCCTCCCGGCCGGCGCTCGCGGGCAGCTGTGCCGCCGCGCCTCAGTCCAGTGAAAAGCTCAGCTGCGCGCGGGGCCGCCGCTCCCGTGACGTTGCGGCTCCCAACTCGCCGCATCTTGCTGGCTGCGCCTCCGACCTCTCAAGCGCGCCCATTTGGCCGAGGCGGAAGGCGAACCCCTGGACCGAGCCCTTCTCGTCACCTTTCGCTCCGAGCCGCGGCTCTGGACTTTTGGCCGAGGAGAGGCTTCCCCGAGGGACCGGAGGGAAGGACGCATGCCCGGAGTTTGCCGCGGAGGGCAGGCGCCTTGCCATGAGAAGAGCTTCCCTGCTCTTGAGAGGAAGCGAGGCGGCCCGGTGAATATGGTCAGTCATGTCGTGGCTGGCTTGCTGGCTGGATGAGCTCCAGCGCTTCTCGCTGCTCTCCTTGTTTACAGCCGCTTTGGCCGTCCTGAGCGTCTACCTGGTGCAATATGGCCTGAGCCTCCTGCGGCAAGGCGGTGGGAAGCCGCCTCCTCCCCGTCCGTCGCGCCCGGGACTCCTGCCAGAGGACGAGGGGGGCTCCCTTTTCACCTGGCTGCTGTCCCTCAACAGCTGGAGGAGCGAATGGCACAAAGCTTGGATCGCAGCGCTGAACAAGGAAGCCGGATTGCGGGAGGTGAGGGAATGCCCGGCCCGGCCCCAGCGGGTCCAGCTCCTTTTTCTTTGAACGAGACGTCCGTGAGCTCCAGTTAACTTCGCTACTTACTTTTAGCCAGGAGTTTTTCGCATCAGATATAACTAAGCCACGGAGGGAAAGCTAGAAGACAAAGCTCAAGCAGTGCCTTAGTGATGATCGTGGTACTGGGGAGCTTCTACAGCTAAACAAATTGTGTCTTGACTATGGCGTGAAAAGGTTTGCAGTGGCCAGTAGTGATTTGTCTTGTTATGCAATCCTGTTGTGTGTGGGAATGTGGCTTTTTTAAAAAAAATCAACTGAACCTGCTTAGTAATGGTTCGATCCTAAACAGAAATTATCTTGAATTTAATGGGATGGGGGGGGGTCTATTTTCAGGGGAAAAGGTGATAATCTCTTCTTTCCTAGCCCTCAAAAGTACAGGTAGTCCTTGACTTGCAATAGTTCATTTAGTAACTGTTCAAAGTTACAACGGCACTGAAAAAAATGACTTATGACCGTTTTTCACTCTTATAACCATCACAGCCTCCCCATGGTCACATGATCAAAATTCAGATGCTTGGCAATTAGCTCATATTTATGGTGGTTGCAGTAACCTGGGGGTCATGTGATCAGTTTTGGCAACTTTCTGACAAGCAAAGTCAATGGGGAAGCCAGACTTAACAACTGCAATGATTCATTTAACAACTGTTGCAAGAAAGATCATAAAATGGGGCAAAATTCACTCAATGTTTCAATTAGCAACATAAATGTTCGGCTCAATTGTGGTCATAACTCAAGTACTACCTTGGGTTATAGTCACATTACAAAAAAGATGTTGAGACTCTAGAAAAAGTACAGAGAAGAGCAACCAGGATGATTAGGGGACTGGAGGCTAAAACATATAATGAACAGTTGCAGGAACTGGGCTTGGCTAGTCTATTAAAGAGAAGGACCAGGGGAGACATGATAGCGGTCTTCCAATATTTGAGGGCTGCCACAGGGAGGAAGGGGTCAAGCCAGACAAGGAAAACTGGATGAAAACTGAACAAGTAGAGATTTAACCTGGAAATAAGGAGAAACTTTCTGACAGTGAGAATAATCAACCAATGGAACTGCTTGCCCTCGGAAGTAGTGGGAGCGCCATCAGTTGAGACTTTCAAGAAGAGATTGGACTGCCATCTGTCAGAAATGGTGTAGGGTCTCCCGCTTTGGGTGGGGGGTTGGACTAGATGACCTACAAGGTCCCTTCCAACTCTGATTATGTGTTATCTGTTATCATGGTGATTCCTTCCTAAATTTCTAGAAAGTAATAGTAAATAGGATAAAATCATTAATTTTCCCCTGCGTGTTCTGGAGGAATGACTGAGATAATTCATTTATCCTACTTAATGTGCGTTCCAGCCTGCTATTGTGTGTGTTCCAATAATAACTTTTAAAATGGAAAATTAAACAGTAATTTTGGGAAGAGGGTCAAAGAGTAGGAAACAAACTTACTGTAGAAAGTCTGATAGGAAATTAACAATACTTTGCCTGCGTACATCCTTTCCAGAAAGCAACTGCATCCTCTTCTTTTTAGCTCACTGCTTGGCAGGCAGTGTTTCTATTTCCTCACTCAAAACAATGTTGTTATTGCAAAACTGCATTTTTTTTTTGCTGCTTCACCACCATAACAAACAAGCCCTGGAATAAAGAGAACACAGTCCATCACAAAGCACATGCTACCGATGTTATATTTTTTATTATTGTATTTGGCAATATAGATGACATCTGAGTTCTGTTCTCCACTAGATATTTAAATAAGGTGAACATGTTTGTTCCCTCTCTCATTCCAGCTGTTTTCAACTAAAATTATTTCTTATATTTAAACACATTTGAAAATGTAAAAAAATAGAGAGTTTGCAGTCATAAATATATCAATTCATTTTATTTCAACCAAAGATTTTGTGATGAATATTTATATTTAGTATAGCATAATTTTACGTACAGTATACCACAGTCTGTGAAATTAGGCCTGACTGTATAATAAGATAATAGTTCTCTGTGCCTTCCTGCCTTTTGTCAAGAACACATTCAAAAACATGAATTAAATCATTTGGTTTGGCCTCATAAACTAAATACCAGAAAAGGTGGGTGGGCAGCCCATAAAGTTAATTAATGATTGATTAAAAAAAAAAGATGAGCTGAACAGCTTTCTCTAATCTGACACTTTCCAGATTGGACCCAACTTCCATTATCCTTAGTCCACATATCCAACTATAGTGCTAGTGAAGCTAGAGCTAGATGGAAGGATAAGCAAATACACTGAATAAGTAAACTTGTATGTAGCAGCAGCTTCTGAACCAGTTTGATGTTTTGGACCTTAAACTATAGCCCTATATAATATTGTCCAATTGGAGGCCACAGTATGAAAATATGATAATGAGCAGAGCTTACTCATGTACTCATTCTAAGATAATCAGCACTCATCCTGGAACATGTACTGGATTCACATGTCACATTAAACCTCTATGCAATTTGTTTCTGAACCAAGGCACTATAATATATAAACTTTGATTTATGGTTTAGTAAATGTATAGAGCTATTTTTACAGGTAGCTCTTGACTTACAACCATTCATTAGTGACCATTTAGGGGAAAAGTGATTTATGACCGTTTTTCACATGACAGTTGCAGCATTCACACAATCACTTAATCAAAGTTTGAGTGCTTGACAACTGGCATGTATTTATGACAGTTACACTGTCCCAGGGTCACGTGATCACAATTTGTAACCTTCCCATCTGGCTTCCAATAAGCAAAATCAAAGGCAGAAGGCAAGTTCACTTAATGACCCCTGGATTCACTTAGCAACTTCAGTGATTCACTTAACAACTGTGGCAAAAAGTCATAAAATGGGGCAAAACTCACTTAACAACTGCCTTGCTTAACAATTGCAATTTTGGGCTCGGTTGTAGTCTTAAATCCTCAATTGTATTCAATGAAACATAATTAAATGATGGTTTAGTGCAGGGTTGTCAAACTCAAGGCCCGCAGTGTCAGCCTGAAAATAGCAAAGGACTGGCCTATGGTGCCTCTGGCAGCCAAAATGGGATATGGGGCCAGCAGGGTGCTGAAGGAGGCGTCCATCCACCCACCCACTCCGGCCGGCCTGCAAGAAGAAGTAAAATGCTGATCCAGCCCCTCAAAGAAATCCAGTTTGACACCCCTGGTTTGGTGCATTCTGTGAAGCATTCAATGTTTAAATGGAGATGAAAAATTATTGCATTTATTCTAGGGGTTATGTTATATTTAATATATTTTATAGCATACAGTCACATCTCAAAGCAGATTAATCAGCCAGAAGTAGGATTTTTATAAGTCCATAGAGATTTTTATACTGTAAATTTGAATGCAAAATTGGTTATGGACATCCAGCAAACTGCAGAAAAAGTTTCTTAAGAGTACATGCAAATATATTTAAACCGGATTAATAAGTTGCAGTTAGTTACAATTCCTAGTTATTTATTCCCATGGAAGTTTGAAACCAAACAGATGTTTCTCCCACTTTACTTTGGTTCACATGATTTAATTCCTGCAGGTGTTATTGCTTTTTCATAATATTCCTTACTCTAATGCACCTACTACAGGTAACACAATAAAGAACTAAGAGTGTACACTGAAAACTTATTTTTAAAACTCTGTGAATCAACACTGGTGATAAGAATGATTTGAATTCATTTAACTAAGCAGTAGACTGGCAACATAGTGCAGGTGGTTACCAGAGTCTCCCATAATTAAATGCATTAGTAAAACTTTGAAATAGCAGAAGTCTTGATTTATAATGAAGCAGCATTTAATTGAAGATTTAATTGAATATTGGGTTCTTCACTTTATTCCTCAGTATCACAGACTAGAATCTACATAATATGACATTCTTCTATATAAATTGTTGTACTTTGGCAAAAGCTCAAGCATCCTATTCAAGGGAAATTGAGGGCTTGCACAGAAAATGCATTGCCATGCATCTTGTTAATAAACATTATTTCAAGCACAACTTTCACTGGTTTTAGAGTTCTCCAATGTTTGCTGTTTCAATTTTTCAATTTCAGTAATGAAGTCTTTTTAATAGCTTTGTGTATGTCACTTTTTCTTCCTATCTTTTCCAGAACACCTGCTTATTTACATTTGATGAAGATGCAACTCATCAGAATCAAGAGCTTGCAGTACAAGGAATTATAAATGTAGTAAAATCTGCTGAAGAAAACGTGAGCTTTTCTTTTCTTGACATTCCTTAATTTATAAGGTGGAGCCCCATGTATAAAACTGGTCAGCTGCTTATGTATTTCCTTACCATGAAGGCCAATGCATGTTCTCGTCTCGTGTTTTTTTTTTCTTTCTTTCTTTCTTTCTTTCTTTTCTTTCTTTCTTTCTTTCTTTCTTTCTTTCTTTCTTTCTTTCTTTCTTTCTTTCTTTCTTTCTTTCTTTCTTTCTTTCTTTCTTTCTTTCTTTCTTTCTCTCTCTCTCTCTCTCTCTCTCTCTCTCTCTCTCTCTCTCTCTCTCTCTCTCTCTCTCTTGTTAATGTCATGTACAGGAAAAGGGGAAAATATTTCAAACTGAGGTGGGCATGCCCTCAAAAATCTCACTTCAATTTATGTCATTTGTTGTTTGCTGTTCTGCACTGTTTGGTAAATACTATCTATGGATTGTTGTCTACGGTATATTAATTCTTACACAAAAAGTGTTTATTAGGAATTAATGCTTAGTTGTAAAGTATTAATAAGGGTAGATTCAGTGGATTGGCATTTAGCTGTACAGTAGAATAGTTATAGTGTATCAAAAAAAAGAGTTGCATAGAATTGGCAAAATAATAAAATGGATACATTAAAAATCCTTTCTTTAGTAAATATACTAGTACTTTGGTCACATGGCATAATCCAATCTAAACAAATTATATGATTTAACTGATGATACATGTTTGCAGATAATAGTTTTCAGCTTACTATTTTTTCACACAAAAAAGTAGGCCAAGAATACTGGAAGCATATTGGTTTACCAGTGTCCCATAACAAATTAGTCTTTCTGACATCAAAATCATGCTTATACTATAAAATGAAAGAATAGTTATGAATAAAAAGAATACAAGCGGCATTATGGAGTAAATACAGAAGTACAGTCTATTCCTAGGTAAATAAGAGTAGGGCGAGATCAGTTGGCAAACAAACCTTTGCTTCTTTATGTGAAATGTTTTATTTTCCTTGGATTGTGGCACACCTTAAGCAAAGTTCATATTGCTTTGATTACATTATTAAATACATATTTTTTTTATCTAGAATGGGGCATGCATTTATGTCAATAATTGATTTTAAAAAATCATCACAGACTAGAAATCAAAAGGTTAATAATTATTGCTACATTTCTTGCCCCTAGTGATATCCCCAGCTAGCTCTCTGTGAGTCTTTACAAATAAGCAAATATGTTAAAAATCATTTAAATGTGTTAACATATTTTTTTTCTTGATAATCAGAAACTTAGACTAAACATGAAATTAGGAATATAGGGCAGGATTTGATAATTAGGGAAGAATATGTAGACTTACTCTGGTTTGAAAATGACACTATGTTTGATTATTCAGCTTCTCATTTGACTTGTATTGACTGTTTTAAAAGAAGCATTACTTTCCAGAAAATATAAAAACTGACAAGTTCCTTAGTGCTTCTATTATAATCTTAGTGCTTCTATTATAATTATTCTAATCTATTAAAACTTTAGCATTGTTCCAAGGTTGGAAAAAAAACTGTATTTCATGTATTCAGAAATAGTTAATTGTGCATTTGTTTACAACCTTTAAAGTTTAATCTGAAACCTGTCTTTCCTACTAGATATCATAATGTATTCAAACTTGCCCTTCCTCCCACATTCCATTTTCATAATCATATAGGATAAGGTTTCAAGATCAAAGAAGCCTATATTCTTCCTCTCCCACTCTTTAACATCCAGGTATCCCCAAACCTTGTTCAGTATTACTATACATGAAATTTTGATTTCTTGCAAATGGTTACTTGTGAATTTCAGTCCTGGAAAGACATGGCTTTGAAACTGGCAGCACAATCAACAGTCACTCCTTTGTCAGCCATCAGTAGCTTTACTTAGCTTTCTATGGGAAGTAACAATATCTCTTCCACAAAGCTGATTCCTACTTGAGCAGCAACTGGCAGTAGCAGTCAATTATGTTGTGATTTAAATCACTTTCTAATAGCAGCAGAGTAACTCAAGTTTCTGATTAAAGTCCAAAAGGGCTATGAGGATAAAGGTAAGTAAGAAAAACATTTATCTGATTAGCGTACAAAGGTATGTTTTTAAAGCACTTAGTCTGGTATGAGTTATATTCAGCCTCTAAATTTTCATAGTTATTTCTAGTTCTTTTCCCCCACCTTGTTTTGGCAATCTTTTAAACCTCAATGTGTTTAAGTGTGTGGCTGTCTTTACCTCATAATACTCTTGTCCTAAGCTTAATAAGCTAGGTTAATCAATTTATACAGCTAAAATATGCTTTACTGCTTACATATTGCAAATTATGGATTATTAGATGCTAATTCTTTTATGCAATCTACTGGTAGTCCAGATTTTTTAGCCGCTTACAAATTAAACTGATTCACACAATCTTATTGTCAGGATTCTGCCTTCATCAGTTGGAGGTGAATGTAGAGGAAGAAAGAAATTGACAGCATTAAGGGAGAAAAGTTTTCATGGTGATCCTGGTATTTAAGAAGAATTGTAGATTTTATTCCATTTAGGCTCCCATAAGTGCTGTACATCTTTCAGGTTGTACTTAATTATTAGGACCAAGGAACATTTGAAAGCTGCATATTTTGTTGTTGTTAGTTGCAAAGTCATGACCGACCCATCGTGACCCCATGGACAACGTTCCTCCAGGCCTTCCTGTCTTCTACCATCCCCCAGAGTCTATTTATGCTCATGCTTCAGTGACTCCATCCAGCCACCTCATTCTCTGTCGCCCCCTTCTTCTTTTGCCCTCAATCGTTCCCAGCATTATGCTCTTCTCCAGTGAGTCCTTCCTTCTCATTAGGTGGCCAAAGTATTTGAGTTTCATCTTCAGCATCTGGCCTTCCAAAGAGCAGTCAGGGTTGATCTCCTCTAGGACTGACCGGTTTGATCGCCTTGCAGTCCAAGGGACTTGCAGGAGTCTTCTCCAGCACCATAGTTCAAAGGGCTCCATTTTTTGGCGCTCAGCCTTTCTTATGATCCAACTTTCACACATATTTTATATACATATTTATGCATATTTTATACTTACCTAAATAGGTTTCCAGCCTTCAAAAAAAAGAAAAGAAAAGAGAAAGTGTATATGTAATTTTTAGGTGAAGAGCAACCTAAAAGGGAACATTGTAAATAGAGCTTGTGAACTCCTGGTATTCACAAGCTCATCTATTTCATTCTCTGTTCATCATACTGCATTTGAAATTGATTACTGTAAACTATTTTGGAAAGCTTTGTTAGTTACACTAATTGAAATGGGTTTTGTTTTCAATTTTGCCTTGGCAAACAAATAGTAATGGAATTTAAATTTGAAACATGGTAAGAACAAACAATATAATCAAATAAATGTTTAGTTTGTATGGTAACCATAATATATACATTTCTATATACCTTATTGTATATATAGTAGAAAAACCTCTCTTAGTAGCCAATATGCATAGAGGTGTGCTGATTTCCCCCTCCCCTTTTTCTTCTTAAAAGTTGCTTACTCTACTTACTTGTGAAAGTTCAAACAAATGTTTGATTGCTTTGGTAATCCAACTACTAAATAGGAATTTGGTTCTAAAATCTATCAATACAGTATTAAAACACAAGTCTTCATGACCTTTATCTGGACAAAATAGTGCATCATAGGACAACAATTTTTGGACCAAGGTACCTCAAATAGGTAACTTATACAGAATGCATCCAAAATCTAAAACCCATGACTCCTAAGGGAATGAAATTTGAGGAAATCATGGCTGCTTCAGTGCTACTGGCTGCTGCTGTGGTCATGTGATCATTTTCAGTATTCTGTGACTATTTCTCAGTCAATCTCACAATCCCTCCCTCCCTCAGGAAAGAGAAGGGAAGGGAGGGAGGGAGGAACCGGAGGAGGGAACCTCACATACCCTTGCTGGCCCATGTACCCGTACAACTTCCCCAATCAGTGCCCTCTGCATGCTTGTCCCGACCCACACCGCACCTCTTGCGTATGCTCATGCACCCTCCCAGACCAGTGCTGCCTCCCATGCACTTTCCCGGCCCTGTGCAGACTCTTATGCACTCATACTCACCCACCCAACCTGAACCCCTCCTGCGTGCCTTCCTGATTCATGTGGCATGCCTTCAGCCTCACATACTCTTCCTGATCCATGCTGCCCTCCCTGAGCACCATCCCCAACCAGCATGGCACTTCTTGTGCACTCCCAAGCAATTCCATGCACCTTCCCAACTCCTGCTATCCCCACCAGCCCGGGACCTCTAACATATTCTACCATCCCTTTGGATTGTTTTTGATCCATGCCACTACCTGTATAACCTACCTCTTACACACACCAGTAACCTCCCCTTGACGTATGGAAACCCCCGTATTAAACCAACACAATACCTCTTGTGCATCCCAGGAACCCTTTCTTCACTATAATGCCCACCAGCAGAAAGTCGGAATCACTCCTACTCCCTATTTGTCCACTTGGCGTATTTCTGTTTCTCTGTTTAAGTAAGGAAATAACTCTGAAATATTGACTCAAGAGAGCAGGGGTTGTCTAGTTGGTATGAAATTAGCAAAGGACTGACTGTTTCATGGGTTACTTTCCTTTGTTAGACAAATTTGTGTCCAATCACACTTGGCCAATAAAGAATTCTATTAACAAACAGTAAATTATTTACAAAGTGCTACCTGAATAATAGTACAAATGTTTCTGTGTTAAGAATCAGAGAGCCACACTGTCCATATTTGAAGCAAAAATGATACCAAATGGTTAATACATATCAGTAGACAAACTTGTTCTCAAAGAAGAAGATACCTTAAGACTGAGAAGCAGAAGTGCTGTATGAGATTACAGTGGTCTAATATTAACCCTTTCAAAGGTTGTGAGAAAAGACTTTCTTCCAGGCTCCCAGATAAGCCTAAATATATATTTTGATCAGAGAAAACTTAAAGTACCCGTAAGCAGAAGCAGATAAAAATGATAGGATTTTTCTGTGATTGCTTGATAGTCCTTAAATGCCTAAACCTTAAATTCATAAATAATAAGTAAAATATTTGCCCCTTTTAAGAGAAGAATAAACATACTGATCTGATAAATTTGGTACAAAACCAGATATCTCTGCACTGAATATAGGGTTCTGTAGTGTTGGAATGGGATGTACAGACATTGGGTTGAGGAAAGGGCAGTGTAAGCTAAAATTTAGGCATATCTTTATCAAATATAATTAACAATTCCCTAACAGAGGAAATACCCATGTGGTAGAATTTATGGGGAAAGTTTTAGGAGGAGGAAGGTGAAAAAAAAACCTTCTTCCTTAATGTAGCAGTAATGCGATCATCTTCATATCCAAGACCTAAACATGTAGACAGCCTAAATTTAAATAATTTAGATAAGGAATGTGAAAAATAATAGCCCCTTCCTGAACTCCTGCCACACACTACAGAAAAGTTTCTGTTTTAGACTATTTGGAGCCCAAGTGGGAAGATTTCCTTGGAAGTCTGGGAAGGCTTCAGTCCTGTTATGATGTTACTCAATCCTCTGTCAATATCACTCAAATGATATTGATCTTCTTGAGATACCAACATCCATGCAGTTATATGTGAATTGGCTTTCATATGAGACAGGATCCTGCTAATGCAACATTCTGATTTGTGTGGAATGAATATACTGTATGTACATACATACACATACAGCTGTAAAGGCAAGTACTTTATTTCTTCAGTTTATCATACTGGTGCAGCCATGTACAACATTTTTCTGAGAATGCTCTGGGTAACAAAGCTTGAAAAATGATCTTACAACATTTCATTACAGGTTCCTGCTTGTTCATTTTAGTTCGGTTGTAAAATAATAGCAATAGAATTACATCAATGAGCTTTGTTTCCCATGGACAAGATTATATACAAGCTTAATTCACCTAAGAGGCAAGAAACAGCCTACTTTTCTGGACCAATGCAACTGCCAAGATATGAATTCTGAATTTCTGATGTCAAAAAATGGCAGTCACTTTAACATTCAAATAAATGCTCAGGATGCTTTCTCTATAAATACAAATGATGATAAAACTATATTTTATTATTTTAGGTGGTTTCCTGTAATGTAATTGGAAATTCCTTCCATTTTCTTGTCAGTGTATCCCAAACTGCACCTCTTACTGGAGAATGTCAGTCTTACAGTGTAAAACTATCTCCACTTCATTTGCAGGTAATGTTTTGAATGTAAATTAACAAATCTTGCAGTAAGATAACTTACATATGTATTGGTTCATTTAGTCATCTTGTACATTCTTGTAAGTCAAGGTACTAAATTCTAATGTATACCCATCAGAAATTATGTCAAAAATGTAAATGCTAAGCACCTACTAATCAGTTGTCCTACAGAAATTATGCACTAGTTTGTAGCTTTCCCAGTCTGGGGCTTTGGGGAAAGGGATGCTAGGATCAAACTCTCAGAATTTTGTGTCACCAACCAAAGATAGCCCAGCTAGTATGATCAATTATGAAAATTGAGGACTAACTGATCCAGAAGGTGTTTATAGTTCCCTGAATTGTGCATGTACTAAATTGCATTTTTATTACAGAGAATGAACATGCATAACTAGTCAATCTGCTGTTCTTCAAGAGTTTTTAACTTGCATAGTTGTTTACTATTGGAATTGCTGGGAATTGAGGTCCAAAGTATTTGGAGAGTACATCAGATTTTCCATCTGAATTTATATTCACAACATAATTTAAAAATTTCAAAGAAGAAAGATTCTGTACCATAAATTGAACTGCAACTTATATAAAACTGCAACTGGCATCATGCTTAATTTTGCAAAATAAAAATAACAATCCTTAATAAACTGTCATTATCAACAGCTGAAACTTTCAACAAAATCCGAAGCGGAAGACATCCAGATTAAGTGGTCTTTCATCTATTCCTCTGAAACAAATATGGAAGTCAAACCTACTAATGTGCAAAAAGTAAGTATATTGCTGTTTTCTTATATGTAACTGCAGCAGATCTAAATAAATAATATTTTACCCGTCCCATCTCTAAATCGCTAGCACCTTGATTCTACATTCCAAAGGAGTGGCTTCTAATAAATATAATTAGGAGCAAGGGATAAAGCTGCAGTTTCTGTTATACTAGTGTGGATGTAACAGCTTTTTGAAAGGTTGACAATTACAGGCTGCTGTAAATTTTGCAAGAGTAATTATATGCTGCTACTTCTAAAACAATTGCAATAGTAAAAGTGGTGGGATTCAAAAAAAATTTACTACCAGTTCTGTGGGCGTGGCTTGATGGGTGTGGCAGGGGAAGGTTACTGTAAAATCTCCATTCCCACCCCACTCCAAGAAGGATACTGTAAAATCTCCATTCCCACCACACTTCTGGGGGAAGGTTACTGCAAAATCCCCATTCCCTCCTCACCCCACTAACTTGCTTTCCAGCTCTGTTCTCCTGTGCAGGGCAACAAAAGAAGACCCAACCGATTAGCTGGGACTCAGGAGGCAGAGAATAGATGGGGGCGGGGCCAGTCAGAGGTGGTATTTGCCAGTTCTCCGAACTACTCAAAATTTCCGTTACCAGTTCTCCAGAACTGGTCAGAACCTGCTGAATACCACCTCTGAATAGTAGTCTATAAAATCTCTCAGTATTTGCCATTGAGATAGACAACAACAGCAAACTCAGTTATACACAATTACTTTACTACCATTTCCTTGGAAATTATCATTTTCACCATATATATAGCTGCCTGTAAAACACAGGCATTTTAAAAGCTATTTGGGCAGTAATTAAAAAGGCTGTTTTTTTTGTCTCCACTTGTTTATTGGACAGAATTCAAACTATTGCTGGTGATCTCTGCTCCTAGAAGGAGACTTTAACAAATAGCCTCCTGTGTTTTTTTAAAGGCATTCTTAAGGTTCAAATGCTTTGTGCTTCAGGAGTGCTAGCTATCATTCATGAATTCAAGACAGCTACTGTATAACCTGTTGAATGTTCAGGAATTAAAAAAGACAGGGCATGAAAGACCTGTGCAATTGGCTACAGTGTATTTGTGAATAAAAATTAATGGATCAGAGCAGTCTTGTTCAACATAGTGGGCAACCCCCCCCCAATTCAATGAAATTACAACCCCCTGAATTCATATTGGGAGGGGGCACCAGTTTGAGGAAAGCTAGTATAGATGGCATAATGCCACAGAGTGAATGAATAGCATTTATATGGAACTTAATAATGCTGAAATGTACTGTATTGACTTTATTGAGAGTATATTCTGTAATTCAATTTTCTGATTAAATATTTATAATTCATGGCTAAACATTGCATAAAAACTCAGCTTTGTTTTTAAAAAAGCAAAAAAGTTTTACATAGTGTAAATTAAATATCAGCAGGTAATTTCAATCTTGGTGAACTGTGTGAATCGGCACTTTTTAAAAAGTTATAAGGAGCCCTCTAAAAATAATCAGCCAGTGTGTATTCTTTGAAGTTTGCTTAGTGTGCATTACTTATCTTCTGAGCTGACTTTTGAAAAACATCTGGATTAATTGAATGTAACTGACAATATTTACTCAAAGAATTCTTTAAAATTAGTGTCATGAAGCCAGTGAACCCATTCGTCTCTTTGCCCTAATGATCTCCATCAAACAATTTATTTTCTGTCGTCCTTGCAGCCACTTTTTACTTCCTCCAAAAGTGAGGCATGTCTGTCTGTCTCTCTGTCTGTCTAAATTAATATAGTTTTAGCTAGATTGACAATTAAACTGACTCCAAGAATGTGCATAACTAGTATAGAGAATGGGATGGATACAAATATTCCTGAAATACATGTGAAGTGTGAGCACCCAAGATCAAGGGATTCAGGATTCTTTCCCTGCAAACCACAAACTAGTATCTTGAAAGGGAATGTACAAATTGGACTTCTTATTTTCTGAATAAGAGCTACTGTTCCTTGAATACTTCAATGCTTCAAACACTTCAATTTGTTTTCACAATTATTATTTACATCTCCAGGTAATGGTTCCAGGCCTTGGTGACCATTCTGGAATGAAACATACAAAGGAAAGGAGAAGTACCATTGGGTGTAATCTAATCTACATACCATTCAACATCTCAATAACCTTCCCAATATTCAAATATAAACTAAATTCTCCTGGGTACCAAATTTGATGGCACTTGTAGAAGTCCCATGAAGCAATACTAGATATCCTTGATATCTCAATTGGACATCCAGTTGTGAGACCACTGCTGTACCACCATAAATGTTTACTTTATGTTTAATGGGCTGTGTGCATATATTGACTTCTCTGTTGTGTTGTCATCCTATGCTAAATAAATAATAAGTGTTTAATCGTTTGCAATTTGACTTTTTGCTGTCTGGCTATTATATTTGATGTATTGTCACTGAGCTGCGTTGGCACTTTCCATGCCTGCTTATATGTTCCATATCATGGTTCTCATTTCTCCATTATGCACAAATTAAATACAATACATGAGGAGATCTCACTTCTGTATACATTTGTCTACCTCCAGATGTATTATTTGTCTTAATCCAAGCTTATTCTTCTAGAATTGGAAGCAATGTAGAATTTGTACAACAGATGATGCTATAGTTTGAATCAATGTGCTAAGTAGCATGCTGAAAATAATCTTGAAGATTTTTTCTTATATGCTTCTTCAAAGTTTTATAAGCAATGCCACCATTTTTCTCTTTATAGGATCAGACTCTTGGGATATGCACTGCATTAGAAACATTTAAAAGTGTGTTGCAGAATCTTATCAGTTGCACATCACCTGTTATGATTCTGAGTACAAGATCTACTGATATAAAAGGAATACAGGTATAATTTTATTTAAATTAATGGATTTGCTCATTGCTGCTCTGGCTCCTTTTTCATACTTCCTGTTGAAAGATTTTCCTGATTTAATGCCTCGACTGAGTCTACATAAATGATTCATGTGCCTATGCAATGCTTAATACAAAATGACGTTGATATTTAATGTATGAGAACAGCATAATTTATTGCACATTTATCTTTAATGGAGCTATTTATTTTTTGCTTCCTGTTGACAGAATGCACAGTATACTGGGGCCATTCCACAGGGTGCTAGTCCTCCTAAGCCTCCAAGGGCTCATGAACTAAAATTGCTCATGAAAAACATCAAAGCAACACTCACCAATCACAACACTGCAGGTATAATAATTTATATTTTGCTATCCCTGTACCCTCCTGAATTATATAATATATATTCTGTCTTAATTGCAACGATAGATTAAAGTAGATGTTATTTTATTGATTGGTTTTAATGTCTGTTCTCTATCTTGTTCCAAGTATCAAGAAATTTTATAAAGAAATCTTTTTAATTCTGTGTCATCACCTGAAAGGTTCAATATCCTCTTTTTGTTATGATATTGTACTAGAAACATTGGTTTCTGTGGGAGACATTTCATAACATTTTTGCAAAATTCAAATTCATCCCCAGAGGTCTATTGTTTCAGGAATTAGAGTTTGCCCTTTACAACATTGTGTGGCCCAGTTTCCATTGAGAAGTGGTGGATAACGCACATCTAGAGGTCCCTATATTGAGCATGGCTACTTTACTAGATTTATTATTAATTAGAATGTACAAAATGTTTGGAATACAAAACACCCTATTTCAAGTGCAAAATGCCTCTGGCTCAAATATGGAATCATTGTTTTGAGTTTAAAATGGACCATTTCAAAAATTTCATTCAAAACAGGATAATTTATGTTTGAATCAGTTGCCTATGAATTCCTATTATAAAAAAAAAACATCATTGCAATTTAAGTGCAAAGAACTTTTTAACTAGTTCTTAATATTTATAGGTGGGAGAACAGGAAAGTGTTCAAGGACATTACATACTCTTGCAGGATTAAAAACATTTCATATTCTTTCTCTTTTTTATTAGAATTGGGATGTGGTAACTAATATGATATACAAATCTGCAGTAATATCTTTGCTATTCTCTCTCTCCTAATCATTACATATTGAGGCTCATTAATTCATATGAACACTTCTAGATGTCTCTGTGTATAATGGACTTTTATGATTTGAATAGGATTATAGACATAAAGAATGTACTGAGTATACTGTAAATCGGTGGGATAATTCTGCTAGCCACGTGCTATCTTGAACATAGATTTGGAAAGTCAAAAATTCAGAGTGGTCATGATATCATCATCGTCAGCCATTCAGTCATGTCCAACTGTTGGCCACTCTATGGATCAGCACCCTCCATGCCTCTCTGTCTCGCACTACTCCTTCAGATCCATCATGGTCATCCCAGCATCATATTTTATAGTGTTCGACAGGGAGTACTGGGATGGCCCCTTCTCACAGCATGATTGACTTTTTGAGTGAGTCAGCTCTTATGACATGACCCAAGTATGACAGCCTCTGTTTGGCGATCTTGGCTTCAAATAATATTTTTTGGTGAGGGTCAGTCAAGGACTTCTTTGTTATTTTTGCAGTCTGTGGGATGCGTAATAGCTCACCTCCAGTTCAGAGGTGTCAACCCATCTATCTGCCTTTTTCAGAGTCCAGGTTTCACAGCCATAAGTAAGAATTGGAAAAATTATTGTATTAACTAAATCTGCATTTGGTTGTGAGGCTGATGTCTTTACTCTTCCAATGTTACTTAAGCGAGTCATTGCAGTTCTTTCAAGTGCTATACACCATAACATTAAGTGGTCATAACATCAATTACTAAGTCATGCAATATGTGTTTAAAGAGGTGAGTACATAACTTGTCCATCAGGTTTTGTAAGCTTTTACGAGCCTGTGCTTGCATACTTCCTTCAGGGAATTCAGGGAAGGTGAGCATTAAGGAAAACAAGTGCTTTACCCACATTGCTTGTAGATTCTTTAGTGTATTTCCCTCCTGCTTTTTAAACTTTGGTCCTGTCCTGATTGAATTAGTCTTTGAACTAGTTTTTGGTTGGTTTAAAATATGGTTTGGCTACTTTTTCTTAATGAAGCTATACATGACTAATGATGACTTTGACTTCTTAAATAATTTAAAAAGATTGAGTTGTATTTTTCTAATTTCATATTTTTTTGTCATTAAAGTTTTATTAATCAAAGTACTCCCCAGACCATGAAAGAACAAATCAGTCTTTTGCACATAAGAGACATCTCAAGCTTGTGATATCTCTACCAGATTACTTCTATTTGGTCATCACACGGATAGTAAACATTACAATATTTATGTGTTGATAAAGGTTTAGATTCTTCATTTAAAATTTCCCAAATACAGTAAGAGTTCTTATATGAGTTAGAGCCTACATTCCAGTGGCCCACTAATTTGAAATGCAAAAACCATTTTTAATGTAGTTGCACACCAAGTAAGAAACTCTTGTTTTATCTAAGTTGTTTTCTATTTTCCTCATTATAGGTATCATTAACCCCATTTGTATAGTTCAACTCAATGACCCTTTGCAGAAATTTTGTAGCTCTTTTGCCAATTTTCCCATGGACCTTTCTTGGAAAGAGGAATTTATTTTGTAAGTACTCCTTATAATACTTTTATAAATGTGATAGAAAACAATTCCCTATTTTTTATCCTCCTAGTGAGAAAAATCTTATTTGCTTACTGAGGCTGAAAGCCTACACAGAGTAGTATATAGCATAGCATTATAATGAAGAATAAGGAGCATGATCCCATTGTTATTGTAGATTGTTCTGGAGTGTCAATTACATTCAGATCACACACTGGCAAATATTATAGCATAAGGATGGGGTGGGATTTTAGGTTTTGTTTTTCTTTTGTCATACTATTTGAACCTTTGTACATTTCCTGGGTGAGTACATCTATGTTATAAAACCCCTCAATGAAGCAATTATCTAGCAATGTGTTTAAAAATAATGATGGATTCCAGCACCGATTGGACTTAACAACAGTTAGAGGACAAGAAACCTGTTAAGTTCAGACATTACACTACCCCAAGTGGCAACAGCTTAATTCAAACAAGACAAAGCCAAAAGTAAATAAAGAACATTTTGAATCAGCATGAAATATGGATCACACAGAGAGTCTATTATGTTAAAGTTTAACTTCTGCTTCATGTTGCTGTTTGCTTCCTCTAACAACATGGCCACACTTCCACTTTTCTATTCTACTTTGACCAGCCTGTTCTGCTGGAGGTATTGAAATTGTTTTGCTTTATTCCTTCTTTCACTGCTGTACCAGAAGACAAAACTGCCTAATAGAAAAGGGAACTTTTCTTTTTATATGGTTTGCCTATGATGTTCCCTTCGTAGTTATTTATTAGAGACAGCATAAAAATGAACAGGATCATTCTTCTTTTTCTCTCTCCCTCTGTCACTTTGTCAGTAGTTTCCTGGGTAAGTGACAGTTATTCTTACTAAAAGATACCAAAATTAATTTGCTGCTGGTGGCTGGAATCTATACTGGATTTTAGGACAGGGCTAGAATAATAGCTGTAAGCATAATGAATTATGGCTGAATTTTAGATGGAACGAATATGCTTTTTGTTTCTATGTACTCCTGTTCAACTGAAATCTTTTTTAGTAGTTCATATCACTGCAAACCTACTCAGAAGTAAATTCTACTGAGTTCAGTGATTCTTATTCCTGGATGAGTTGGAATGTGATTACAGATTTCAACCCCAGATACAAAGCTACACTTTCTTTGTAGTTAGCTTAATACAAATATTAGAAATTAAACATTGGTAAACTTACTGAATTAGTGAAAATGCTAACGTTAAATTCCAGTAATTCAGTAAGTTTATGATGATTAATTGTTGATAAAGTTGATTGTGTTTGCTCAAACAAAATAAAATATGTTCTTGCCAGCATTTGGAAATTTTTTTCCCTTCCAAATAGTTGGTTCTGCTTTTAACAACTACTTGGCAAGCAAACAACTACTTGGAAATTCTATTATGCAGTTAAGAAACTATGTTTTCAAATATGGAACTATATATATATATCTGGATGCTTTGCTAACTACAAGTTTTGTTTGTCCACAGTGAATTAAATGCCAAATCAAAAGTGCTGCAAATCAACATTACAGAAAATGGGGAGTTGGATGGTAAGTACTGTTGGAGACTCATTCTCTCCAAAGAGGGGCTTTAACTTATCTTCTCTGCTTGTAAAACTGAGGAATGCCCAATGAGAAGAAGAGTGTAGCAGGAGAAACTGCTGAACACCATAGAAGCCCAAGTGTTATTTCTCCAGCCACTCTTTCCTCAATGAATTCTAAACAAACAATGAAACCCAAGATCTTGTTCAACCATCTAATGACTAACACATTTAGCTTCAGAGAAAAGAGGATCATCCAACCACTATGTACCACATGGTCACAACTATTTAGCAGATTTATGTGACTGAAAATCATAATGAGGTAACTCTGGGCAGTTTACAAAAAAATATAATAACATTGCCATGCAAAAGCCAACACCAAATTAAAAATAAATGAATCTCCTCTTGTGTGTGATTAACAGCATAAAAGCAAAACACGTATGCTATCCTCTACTATCATTGTAGCTCCAATGTCTGAGGAAATGGCCTTCAAGGCTTTCCAGGAGGTCAATAAAGTCAGGGCCATCTGAATTCGGGAAAAAGGCCATGGGACAAGCAGGACAGAAGCATCCTTGGTTCGACTAAAGAACACTGTTTCACAAAGCAGATCTGCCAGCTGAGGAGGGATGGCCAGAAACCACTGGGGTCAATTGACCTTATGCAATGCAGGACTTTAAAAATGACAAACAGAATCTTGAATTATACCCAGAAGTTTACATAAAACAGGGGCAGAGACATATAACTGAGTATTATCAACACATTGTTGATTCTTATCCCTCTGCCAACAGATTACCTTACCATCTGTTTCATATAAGTGGTAAATTGGAAATTAGCCCTCAAGCACTTGCAAAATGGGATTAGGGCTGGTTTTCTTTACTCTACCAGAACCAGAACCAATTTGAAAAGAGGAGGACCACTGTAAAACTCTGCCTTGCACTCCTAGCTCCATAGGTCAGTTGAGAAGAATACCATGTTTAATGATACCAAAGGCTGCTGCGGAATCAAGGAGGCCTAGTACAGATACACTGCCCCATCCTAAACCTATAGAGATTATCTATTAAGTGGCTCTGTAATTTGTCTTAAGTTAAAACCCAAACGAAAATAGCCCTAGAAATCTGTTTCTTTCATGCCCCCTTTGAAGCTGCAAGCCTATCACCATCTCAATATCTTCTAAAAAGGAAAGATTGGATATTGGGCCAAAGTTGTCCAGGATTTTTGAATGGCATCTTGAGGAGAGGATGAACCACCACTTTCCTTAAAACAGTGGAACGTGTCTCCAAGGTCACCTTAACCAATCAGGAGGGACATCGGTCCAAACATAAATGGCAGAACTCAGAGCCCCAATGTCTTCTTCCTCAGTGATTTCCTTACGAAGTTACAAATGGTACACTGGAAATAGTAACTTCTTTTCTGGTTTATGTGAAAGATAATAGTTTTTAATACAATATGTCCCAAAATATTTAAAACTTGTTCTCAACATAATTTTCAGTACTGAAAATTTTAATAAATTACTTCTGTTTTATTCAGGTGATTCTTCCATTTCTGCTAGTGTTCCTTTGGATTTATTCAGGAAACAGCCTTCTGGACTGCAAAGTTTTGAACTGAACAGCCAAATCAGCAATAATAGCTCTGCAGTAGGATCTGTGTCTGCAGAGGTAGAAAGTTTAACACTAATTGAATTTTCTGACCCTATTCATTTGACTTGTTATGACATATAATGGTAAAATGTAGACAAAACAGTAAATTACCCCATTTCAAGCCCATCAGAGGCTTTGTGCGTGATTTTTTTTAAAAATGGGTGTAACTGTGTTGACTCTTACAGGTTTTTAGAATGATTTGATCTACAGTATTTCTTTCCCCCACAAAAGCCAGATATATGTTCAACTATCCTTATTTTAAGATGCTAAGTAGACTCCTCTTTCTTTAGTTTTTGTACATAGAACCATCAGAAACCAAATCACAGCAAGTTCCTGCCAAACTTCCTGTTGCAAAAGTAGAAAAGGATCGAACTGTGATGCCTTGTGGGACTGTGGTCACTACTGTAACTGCTGTGAAAGCCAAGACTTTGGTGGAAGGGAGATCATCTGTTCCGCATTCAGGTGAGAACACAGGAGGAGGAAGTCTACCTTGCTCCAAGAACCTGACTTTTAAAGACAAATTTCTATGCTAACATGTAAGATGAAAGACAGGATACAACTTTGATTGACTCAGTGTTTCCCAAACTTATTTGGCAGTGGAACATTCTGGGACTGAAGATATTGACAGATAATATGCAAGCTAGTTCTTAAAAAGGAGGGGGGTGGTTTGACTGAAAAAAAAAGTGATTCAATTCTTTTAAAAGAATATGTAATTTTAAAATTGTTTAACCTTTGAATCAATTAAAAATAATAGTAATGAACCTCAAATAAATTTTACCTTGTAACAACTACTTCACTTCTGTGTATAAAAGAACTGATTGATTATTTCTTTCTTTGCACAAAAGATTTTTAATGGGATTGGTGTTTTGGTTTCTGTATTTCTTTCACACAGTGTGAAAATTCTGTTTCACATAAATGCAGTGAACAAAAAGGAAGAAACATGTTTCTTTGTTTTGTTTGTTGCACATTATTTCAAAAGTAATTCAGTGAAATTTCATTAAATTTTTGTTTTATTTAAAAGTCAAACATTAAGTTAGCTTTCACATTCACATTCACATTTCACAGTCAGGTTAGTAAGCTGACTGGCTTAATTAGCAGGCAGATTTTAAGCCCCAGAACTTTGAGGACAATGTTCTAGGAGAGCAGACTATAACCACACAGGTGCTGTAAATGGCACTGTAAACATTTTCACCTACTGAGGTAATTGGACTGTATGATTAACACAATTAAAGGCATGCACAACAAAATGATGTCAGGATGTCTAGGGACTTGCCAACCCCAAACATAATTGTTTATTTTATATGCTGGTGTATTACAATTTTATATGCTGTATGTGTATTACAATTGTATATGTATTACAATTTGGTCCCATCTTCCTTCCTTCCTTCCTTCCTTCCTTCCTATCCATCTATCTTTCTATCCATCTTTCTATCCATCCATCTTTCTTTCTTTCTATCCATCTTTCTATCTATCCACCCACACACCCATCATCCATCCAGCACTTTTGTTCTATGGGAACAGAGCTAATAGGTGTGAATAGGTGTGTGTGTGTGTGTGTGTGTGTACATTGAAAATAAGCCCTAGCCTGATTTTTAAGTGTGCAGCTAATATAAGCCCTACCTGAAAAATAAGCCCTAGGGGAAGGGGGTGGGCACAGAAGGCAGCAAGCACATGCAGGCCAATGGTGTCTGGCAGTATCTGCAGCCCATGCAGCACAGGTGAATTGATTATCTGTCCAAGCAGCAGACAGAGGCAGAGGTGTGGGAGGGAGGCGATCCAGACGTGTGGTGTGGGCCGTGGGAAAGCAAAGAAACGGTGGGCTGGAGTGGGTAGGTGGGCGCCGGAGGCTGCCTGCCTTCCGCCCCTCACCTCTCCCTCATCTGCTGCCAGTGGCACTGTGCAAAGACAAGCCTCCCACAGCTATCTACTCACTCCAGCCCATCAACTCTCGGCTTTTCCATAGCATGTCCAGATAGCCTGCCTCCTCCCCCCGTGCCTCTGCCTCTGCCTCTGTCTGCTGCTTGGAATCAACCCACCTGCACTGTGTGGGGTGTGCAGCCCCAGAGTGCACTGACCAAAGAGCTGGCCAGCTGCAGCTGCTGGCAGATACCATCAGTTCCCCTGCACTTGCCACTTCTTCTGCATGCACCAGGGGGGAAAAGTGCTCAGCCAGGCTGATCACCCCGAAACTGCGTTTCCCAAAAAATAAGCTGCCATGCTTCTTTTGGAGCTCCCCAAAATATAAGATTGGGTCTTATTTTCAGAGAAACACAATGTAGATAGATAGAGATAGAGATTAGATATAGATATATTAACAATGTACCTATTAGTTCTGTTCCTATAGAACAAAAGTGCTGTCTTGATTATTTTACATAAAGCAGCAAGCTTTAGTAGAATTGTAGAATGATCCATAGTTAGTATTCTACTATAGTATTCTACTATAGTATTCTACTATAATTTCTCCAACAATCATATTAGTACTATCAAACACATTGATTTAAAATATTTTAAAAAATTCAGTATCAGTAAAATAATTCTGTTTGGGAGAGTTGCCCATCTCCTCAGGCAAATTTTGAAGGCACATGGAAAATTCCAGAAGGAAGAAAGATTTTCACTCCTGCTTCACTAATGTTTAACTATGTAGATAAAATTATATTGCAACAATAAAAAAATACACGGCTACAGTAGTACTACTAGTAGTAATAAGCCAGTTATTATTTTTCACACATAAGTCTTTTTTAAAGATCTGTTTAAAATCCCTTCCAAGCATGATGATAAATAAACTATGTTGTTCAGAACAAACGGATGTTGTATGCTGTACTGTGAATACAAAACAAAAATAAGAGTGAAAAATCTGTGCTGTGGAAAAGAAATACAAACAGTAACTGTGTGGTTTGACTGTCTATGTCTTGCATTTCTAGACAGTGTATGTTCATATCCCATAAAGCATTTTTTTAAAAAAAATCTGAAATGAAGTAGGTGATAGATTGGAGTCATACATTACAATAATTAATACAGTAGTTTGTTAATGGTTTGCTTAATAGTTTGAATATACATTATGCTGTATATACACTACTTTAAGCTAAGCCAAAGCAAACAATCAACAGTATGGCTTAATATAGTAAAGGGTTTTTTTTACTGTCTAAATATCAGATCTACTGTATATATTTAATTTCTTATCCATTTACCAAAGGTGAATGTTTTGCTGGTTTTGTCCTTTATAAGGTATGAATGAAACAATAAGCTATTTTATCTAATAGTTTCCCCAGTGCAAAGTCCTGCTAAACTGAAAGGGATTGAAAAGGATTTATCCATTCAAGCAATCCATTGTCCGAATGTTTCAGTAAGCAAGGCTTTATCTTCCTCAGATACTGGTGAGTTTGTGTTTTCTTTAGAAATGTGTGGGACAATTAGCCAGTGGTATTCTTTTTTTAAAAAAAATTTTTTTATTGGTTTTTAAAAACAAACATAAACAAACAAAACATAAAAACATCAAGCTATCTTCCATAGGTATACATACAGTGTGCCGGTTAGTTTACAAATTGTTTTGTGCTTCCATTTCGTAGTCTTCAATTACAATTACATTGCATATAATCTCATATTTTCAATCAAAAATTAAATACCTTAGTATCATTATTAATCAATCATTTGACTATACTTTTATTCATTCATGTTTTACAAGATAATCATAATTTACTTAGTTTATTTTATAACAATTCATATTATCATCCCAAATCTATCCTAAAATCATTTTGTAGATATAATAAGAAAGAAGTACATCTTTATATATTTATTATTTTCTAAAAGTCTACATATTTCATTACTGTATTTTATTGTCTAACCATTGATAGAAAAGATCCCAAATTTTATAAAATTGTTTATCCTCTTGTTCTTTCATTTCAAATGTCAATCTACTTATTTCAGCACATTCCAATATTTTCTTAATGATTTCCTCCTGTGATGATATTTTCTCATTTTTCCAGTTTTTAGCAAATACAATCCTAGCCACTGTTAATACATTTACAATCAGGTATTTCAAGTCTTTACTATATATTTCAGGTAAAATTCCCAATAAAAATAGCTCTGGTTTCAAGTCTATATGCTTTTTTGTCATTTTTTCCAACCACATGTGGATTTTAGCCCAGTATTTTTTAGCATCCGCACAAGTCTACCACATATGGTAATATGAGCCAGGTGTCTGGTGACATTTCCAACATTTTTCGGATTTATTCTTGAACATTCTTGCTATTCTTGTCGGGGGGGAAATGCCACCTGTAAAACATCTTATACAAATTTTCTTTATATGCTGTTGACATTGTCATTTTATAATTTTGAGACCACAATTTTTGCCATTTCTCTAAATTGATCCCATATCCAAAATTCTTCCCCCAAGCAATCATAGTTTCTTTAACTTGTTCTTCTTCTAATTTAATTTCTAATAAATATCCATACAGTTTTTTAATCACCTTTTCATCAGTACCTGTCAAAATCTTATCTAAATCAGTCAATTTATCATAGAAACCTTCCATTTTAGAATCTTTATCATACCTTGAATGTATTTGCACATATGAAAACCAATTCATCTTTATACCTTGTTCCTCTATTTTTGTATACATTTGAGTTCACCCTTTTCATTCAATATTTTACCATATCTAACTATTTGTTCCTTTTTGTATATTATAGGATAAGAAAATGCTTCAATAGTCAATAACCAGACTGGAATTTTCAAATAACATTGTCTTTTAATCTTCTCCCAGTTTAACCACAGAGACTCCTGTATATAATGTCTTCTAAAATACCCCTGTGTTTTATTACCTTTATACCAGGGGTCCCCAACCACCGGTCCACGGACCGGTACCGTCCGTGGAACAAGTCCTACCGGGCGCTGGTTTGCTGGCGCCGCCATCTTTTTGATGAAAAAGTGCTTCCGGTGAGCTTTTCCGGTAGAAAGCTCACCGAAGCACTTTTTCATCAAAAAGATGGCGGCGCCAGCTAATGCCGGTACCGGGCCGCACCATAAAAAAGGTTGGGGATACCGGGCCGCGGCATAAGAAAGGTTGGGGATCACTGCTTTATACCATAAAAAAGCATGCCACCCCAACAACAAATCATGTCCTTCTAATGTCAACAATCTAGTATTTCTTAGTGTTATCCATTCCTTAACCCACATCAGATTTGTAGCTTAATAGTACAACTCCCAATTAGGCAAACCAAATCCTCCTCTAATTCTAGCATCTTGCAAAAGTTTTAACTTTATTCTCGCTTTCTTACCTTGCCATATATATTTCAACACAATTTTATTTAACTCTTCAAAGTAATCTTTTCCAAGCCTAATTGGAATTGTTTGAAACAAATATAAAATTCTGGGTAATATATTCATCTTGATTGTTGAAATTCTCCCTATTAGTGACAGTTGTAAATTTTCCCATTTCGCCAAATCTAGCGCTATCTGCTGTTTAAGTTTGATATAATTATTCTCTTTTAATGTACTACATCTTGCTGTCAAATATATCCCCAAGTACTTGATCTTATTCGTGACCTGAATTTTCAGTAGGTCTGCCAGTCCTTCCTTTTGTCTTAATAGCATATTCTTTGTCAAGATCTTTGTCTTATCTTTATTTATTTTCAAACCAGCCACCTTTCCATATGTCTCTATCTTTTCTATCAATTTTGATGCTGTTTCTAAAGGGTCTTCTAAGATGAAAACCAGATCATCTGCAAATGCTTGCAGCTTAAATTCTTCCTTTTTGATTTTCATTCCTTTTATATTATTTTCATCTCTAATATTTCTGTTTAGCACTTCCAAAGTTAACACAAACAACAAAGGTGATAGTGGGCACCCTTGTCTTGTTCCTTTTCTTATATCAATAGAGTCTGTCAGTTCTCCCTCTATCATTACCTTTACCGTTTGCTTATAGTATATAGCTTCTATTGCTGGAATAAATTTTCTAGCAAAACCCATCTGTTCCAACAGTAATAACATGAATCGCCAATTCACATTATCAAATGCCTTCTGTGCATCTAGAAATATCAGAGCCATTTGTTTTTCAGGATGTGCCTTGTAATATTCCAAGGTGTCCAAGAT
Organism: Notechis scutatus; assembly: GCF_049901735.1. Classification (NCBI taxonomy): domain Eukaryota; kingdom Metazoa; phylum Chordata; class Lepidosauria; order Squamata; family Elapidae; genus Notechis; species Notechis scutatus. Next base: position 55,214,867 of record NC_142013.1, on the reverse strand, counting down.
TACTCTCATATTGCCTTTAATTTGTCTCTTTGGCAGAAATCCATTTTGATCAGGATGAATAAAATTATTTAAATATTTTTTAAGTCTTTCTGCCAATATTGAAACAAAGATTTTATAATCTGCATTTAGTAGAGAAATGGGTCTATAGTTTTTAATTTGTAATGGACCGGCCTCCTCTTTTGGAATAAGTGTAATATAGGCTTCTGACCATGATTTAGGTATCTTCTTCTTTAACATAACTTCATTCATAACTTCTAGCAATGGAAGATTCAACGATTCTTGTAATGTTTTGTAAAATTCTGCCGGAAGTCCATCTGGGCCTGGTGCCTTTCCATTATTTTGCTTCTTGAGTGCTTCAGTTAATTACATCATCATTATATAGCTTTCTAACATTGTTTCAGTCTCTTTAGGTATCTGAGGTAAATTAGCATTCTGTAAGTACTGTTTAACTCTTTCCTCATCAATATTCTCTTGCATATATAATTTCCCACAGAAGTCTCGGATGATTTCCTTCTTCTCTTTACTACCATAGCAAACTTGGCCTTGGTCATCTATTAATTGCAATATTTTCCTTGATTCTTTCTTCTTTCTCAATTTGTATGCTAACAATCTACCTGGTTTGTTTGCATCTTCAAAGTAGTTCTGTTTAGCACCTCTAATTTTCTGTGCTAATTCTTCTTTTTCTACTTGACCCATTTTATGTTTAATTATATCCATTTTTAGCTTGATGTCCTTTTTCTGTGGCATTTTCTGTAGCTCTTTTTCAAGTCTTTTATACTCATCCTCTAAGGCCTTAGAGGCTAGTCTTTTCATAGTATTCCTTTTCCTTTTGTATAGTCTATTATCAAGCCTCTAACATATGCCTTCATTGCATCCCATACATTCTGAATTGATGTATCTTCTTTTTTGTTTTCTCTAAAGAAAAAAGCCAATTCTTTGTCCATCCACTGTGTGAAGTCTTTTTCCTTTAAAATAGTATTATTTAACGTCCATCTAGATCTTCTTTTTTGTCCTTTCCATTTAATTGTCATTGGATTGTGATCTACCCAAGTACTTGTTTCAATATTTATTTCTTGAATATTAGTTATTAATTCTGTTGACATCCATATCATATCTATTCTGGACCATGATAAGTGTCTGTTTGAATAGAAGGTGTATTGTTTAGTTTTAGCATTTCTTTCTCTCCATGTATCTTTTCAGTTTATTTCATCTACCATTTAAAAAAAATATTTAGGAAGAGTCTTTCTGTTTTGCTTTATTGTTTTCTGTGCTGTATAGTCCAATTTATTGTCTACAATTCCATTAAAATCTCCCATCATAACTATACTTTAGCATAGTGCAGTTCAATTATTTTCATATGTAATTTTTTGTAGAATTCTTGTTTGTCATTCGGAGCATAGATTGCAATCAGGAGTGTTTTCATATTATTGTCCATTATTTCCACCATTAGTATTCTTCCATCATCATGGGTATAAATCAATTTTGCTGGGGTGGTCTCTTTAATATATAAAACCACTCCTCTTTTCTTACATTGTGTCAAGGAAGTAAATATTTTCCCTAATTTTGGCTGTATCAACAATTGTTCATATTGTTTTTTAATATGTACTTCTTGTAGACAAATTATATCAAATTTTAATTTCTCTAATTTATGAAAGGTTTTCCTTCTTTTAACGGTTAAGTCCATTTATATTAATTGTAATCAGTTTTTTCTCTTCCATGGTTATATTTTGTAGTTAAGTTTAGCAGCTCTCGTAGATCTTAGTTCACGTTGTTCTTTGGCTTCCACCTTTCCACCTACTGCACCTTCTTTTTCAGTCGCCATTTGGCAGTCCTCTTGGAATTCAATTAGTGAGATCTCTTTTTCTGCCTCTTCCTCTTTCCCTCCAAAAAATTCTGTATAAAATAATTCCGCTTTCTCAATTGAGTCAATTCTATGTCTCTGTTCTTGCCATGTGAACATTAAACCTCCTGGAATCAGCCATCTATAATTCACCTCTTTTTTAAGTAGCATTTTAGTCAGGAATCAGTATTCTCTTCTCATTTCTCTCACTCTTCTGGGTATTTGTTTCAAGACCACAATCTCCTTGTCTTTATATTTCAATGTTTTCTCTTTTGCCACTTGCAATATTTGTGTTTTAATGGCTTTCTTTGTAAATCTAATATGAACTTCTCTTGGTAAGCTATTTCTCATCGCATATCTTGTGAAAACTCGATAAACCTCATCTATTCCATCCATCATCTTCTCTTGAGTTATTTCCAAAGCTTCAGCCAGTATTTGTATCATTATCTCAGCTAAGTTTTGTCCTTTTTCTTCCTCTACGTTTTGGAATCTAAGATAGAATTCTGATCTATCCATCTCCCATCTCAACATACCACCTTTATCTTGTTCAACCACTGTTAATCTATTATCAATATCTCCAATCTTCTTGTCTCTTTGTTTATCTTCTTCTTCATTTTTTTGGAATCTCTCATCATACTTCAACATCATTTGTTGGATGTTCTCCACTTTTTCATCGGTTTTCCCTGTTCTTTGTTCAATGTTCTCTGTTCTTTGTTCAATGTTCTCTATTCTCTGATCTTGCTTGAATATTTTGAATTCCTTGCATAATCATCTGCAGAGTCACTTTTTCTTTTTCTTTTTCTTGCTTTAACATTGTCTGTATTGAATGTTGTCCTCCAGATGGTGGAGAGGAAGAAGTAGAAGTTGAAGAACCAGGGGCTGTAAATTTCCTACTCATTTTAAGCAATTCAAAATCTTCAGGTTCTTCTAAACCTTAATCCAATTGTGAAGTAACCAATTATAGTTCAAAATAAAAATAGTAGAAAAAAGAAGCCCAATAATAATGATAAGAAAAAAAAGGGGGGAGGACAAAATTTCTACAGGTTCTTGTATGCCTCAATCCAATCAGTAGTCAGATGAAGAAAAAGGCTTGAAAAAAAGGGGGGAAAAGGAAAAGGAAAAATTCTTCAGGTTCTTCAACACCTTAATCCAATTGAAGGGTCTCAAATAGAAAAGAGTGCATAAGAATAAACCAGAAAGGTAGATGAAAAAACAAAAATACCAGGAAAGGGGAAAAAAAAAAGCTATTCCCTTAAAAAAAAAAACCATGAATACTAAAGCTTTCCCTTTAAAATAAAAAGCAAACGTAGAGATTGGACTTCCAAAGAAAAAAAGAAAAACAAAGACAAGCTCCAACAAAGCCAAAAACCCAAATAGTTATTACAAGAAAAAAAAAGATAAAATGAAATACAATAAAGCTGGTGAGGAGGGATAGCACAACTTAGAAAAAGTAAAAAGAGCACACTGCACTTAATTATCCAAGGCTCTTATTATAGCTCTCTTCTCCAAAAACTTATCACCTTTTTTCCCCTAGGTTTCAACACCAGACTCCAGCTGTTGATAGAAACCCAGAAGAGCACCTGCAATAATACTCTCCCATGCTCTTCCCTCTATCTTAAATAGCAATGTCCTTGAAAAAGAGTCTCAGTTCTTTCTTTCTCAGCTTTGTCTGGTCACAGGGAAATAGTTGGCAGTGTTACAAAGTTTCTTTGCTCTCACTTTCCCCCTCCTTTTCCAAGCAAGATATAATAAGAATTAATAAAAAAAGAAAAAGATATTTTAAAAAAAGAAAGAACTAAAAGGGAGCCTATAGCCTAAAATATTACAAAATCAAAAAGGAGAAAAAAATAGATGTAAAAGAAAAAACCAGTCCAGTTTCAAAATATAAGATCGTGTATAGAAAATCCAGCAATGAGAAAAAAAACATTACTTTGACATTCCTGTTTAAGATCGCCGCTTAATCACTTCTGTCAAAACTTTTACAGATTCTTTCTTTTCCTTAGGGTGTCCTTTCAGATCTTAGAATAAAGAAAAAGTTCTCACCAAACCGGCACACTCTCTGTTCTCTTCCGTTTTGGAGCTGTCCCAACTTCAGCAGCTTTAATGGCTGCCTCTTTGCCGCTGGCAAGAAGAGCTTCTCCTGGATCTACCAGGGACTTTGCAGTATCCCTGGGATCGACAGGATGCGCTCTTCACTTTCACCGCCTCTTAGGGACAGTTTAGATCCGATAGGACTGTCCAGGAGCAAAGATATCGGCAGCGATCTCAGACCTCCAAGATCGCATGCCGTATCGTCGCGATGCCAGCTCTGCCCTCCACTCCAGACTGTGGTATTCTAATAAACTCATATCAAGCAAACATTCAGCTGGCATGTGATGGTTTTTAGGGTCGGTTTATACAACTGATTTTGAATTGGAAGACACTGGGTTATGTTAGTCCCACCACCACCAAATGCCTGTTTGATACTATGGCTTACTTCACACAGAATAATGATAAGCCTGATTTGCATATATGCTATACATGCCAAGGTGAACAATAATACTTAACAGAGTCACAGAAATTGAGCAATTTGAATTGGAAAGGAATATCTTAGGGACTCATTTTTTGCTTTCATAAAGAAAACAAGCTAAAAGATCACTGCATTTTCTATATCATAATCTTCCACTAAGAGGGTTATAGTTATGATAATGCCATAGGAGATATGAAATATCAATGGGCAGTTTCTATGTAGTATTAAGAAAATACTGCTACTCAAATCTGCTCCTTTGACAAATAACTATAGAGATTATCTGAGATTTTTCCAGAATATATATATTCCGTTTTAATGACTGCTGCTTCTAATCTCTGGCATTTAGTTACAAGAAACTGGTTGATAGAACCTGAAAAGCAAATCTGCCTCTGAAGCGCTTAGGACTAATTTGATATGAAGCTGTTTATCATATAACCTATACTGTTCACAAGATGTATTTTGAGTGTATGTATATTTAAACTTTGAATTGCCTCTATTGATGAAATGCAAGCAAAATTCTCAGAACTGTTTCTTGAAATGCAAAGCAATGGAAAAATATTGCTTTATTTTTTAAAGAATTGAATTTTAATTTCTACTAAGGCATTTTTGCCTGATTCTGTATTGTGCACTTGATTATTTTATCTAGTCATTCTCTTATTTATTTATTTATTTATTTATTTATTTTGGCAGAGTTACTGGTGTTGAATGGCACAGATCCTGTGGCTGAAGTAGCCATTCAACAGCTCAGTGAATCTGCAAAGCAAAAGCTCAAATCTCCCAGAAAAAAAAGCACCATCGTAATATCAGGGATTTCAAAGGTACAAAATAATCATGATTATTTTTTTACTTAATTAATTCAAAATCATTTTTTTTCCTACTAAATTCTTTTAAAAACTCCCCACTGGATTTATGCGCGATTTTGCAGTTGAATTTCTAGACTGCGGCATGGTTTCCCAGAGAAAAAAAGACATTTCTTCTGAATACTGCAAGCATCAGAAAGATTACACTAACTGTTGCTAAAGTTTTTCATGTCATGAAGTAAAAACAAAAACAATAATTTGTGGTTGTCTGTACTTAGGGTAAAAAACATAGTCATTAGAATCAGGTATAGATGTAATCAGTTAATTAATTAAAATTTATCTAGATCAGACCGTAGAAGCCTATGGTCTGACCTAAGCTTAGTACACAAAATTGTCTGCTACAACATCCTACCTGTCAATGACTACTTCAGCTTCAACCACGATAATACACAGGCAAACAATAGATACAAACTTAAAGTAAACCGCTCCAAACTCGATTGCAGAAAATATGACTTCAGCAACAGAGTGGTCAATGCCTGGAACTCACTACCTGACTCTGTTGTTACATCCTCAAACCTCCAAAACTTTAAACTTAAACTGTCTACCGTGGACCTCACTCCATTCCTAAGCGGTCTGTAAGGGTGTGCATAAGCACACCAGCGTGCCTACCGTCCCTGTTCTACTTTTCCCATTTATTCGTCTCATTTATTATGCATATACTTACACCAGTTTATATTTATATGTTTATATGTTTATACTTGTTTTCTCATACACGGTTGACAAACTAAACTAAACAAATAAAATAAATAAAGGAAACTCACTTTTTATTCCATAGTATGTCCAAGTGTGCATGGTAGAACATTGACACAAATATTTTAAGCATATCTAAAAATTCTTTTTGGTCCTAATTTTATTCCAAACTAATGATGTTTTGGTTGTGGTATTTGTTTTTCATGTTTCAGACTAATTTATCTCAGGACAGCAAAACTGCACTCATGATGGACTATGCAGCAGCCATGGATGGCTCCTGTAAACAAGATGATACTTTTAGTTTTGAAGGGTGTCTTGCACAATCCCCTTCAGATGAAAAAGTATCGCTAGCTGCCTCCCAAATGACATCTGCCCTTGAAGAACCCCAGGAACACAGCCATGGTGCCTGGACCTTAGACAGTCACCATCAATGGAGCAACAATGCACTACTAGACCAAGACTGTGATAAGATATCAGGGAGCTCTGTAAGCATCTCAGAATCTGAAATTGGGAAGAAATCCAAAGGTATGAATCTTTCCTATTAAAGAGGTATCAGTGGCATAGCTTTCTCCAGCCAGGTATTTTCTATGGAACTATGGGGAACTATGCCTTTTTTATGACTTATGGGCTTCAGCTGCCAGAATGCTGGCTCAGGAATTCTGGGAGTTGAAGTCCACAAGTCCTAAAAGGGGCCATAGTTCCCCACCTCTATTCTGGGTATCTTTAGAATTCCAGTCCAAAACTTTTTTAAGTGCCAGAAGTGGAGAGCTGTTCTAATTAGTCTTGTACTTAAATCAGAGAAGGCAATATTTTTGAGCCTTGGGCACACTTAGAAAATCACTGAGGTGGGGATGGAGTGTATGCCCCCACTGGGGTTGTGAATAGGGATTAGAGGAAAGCTGGTGGTATTTCTTGCCCCTTCCTCTTGTACTTTACTTTTTCCTGGTAGTAATTTGGAACAGTCTTCTTAACAGAACAACCATGTTGCTATTTTGTTTTACTTTCAGATTCTGTCTTTGAAGAAAAACATTTAAAAAGTTCAGAATTAAAAAGAAAAAAAACACATGGAAATTATGTGTGTATGTGTGTAACAAAATCCTCTCTATGGTTTTTCAATATTTATGTGTTATTCTAGAACAGGTGGGCAATTAATTTTCCCAAGGGGCCACATGAGAAACTGGGATTATTATGGAGAACCAAACATTAATAATAGGCTGAATATAATTCTGTTCAATATTAATTTTATCACTTTATAAAAAGCAGTAACTTGTATGGTTTTATTAATATGAAGGTGCATAAGCATGCATTCATGCATGTGCCTAAATTGAAAAAGCAGTCACCTTCAAAATAAGTTGTAATGCATGCATAGCGTACACTTATTTACATTTGATTTCTAATTTCCAAGTGATCTCACATGGGCCAGACAGGGACACCCAAAGGGTCAGAAGTGGCCTGGGATGGGGGCAGTAAAATATCCAGATTTGTTCTAGAATGAATGGTTCCTGTGAAAATCCATTTATCTGTCTTTTGAATATAAATATTTTTCCTTTTGATCTACGTAACAGATCAGAGTGTTGAATCATGAATCAGTGGTGGGATTCAAATTTTTTTACTACTGGTTCTGTGGGCGTGGCTTGGTGGGCATGGCAGTGGAAGGTTACTGCAAAATCCCATTGCCTCCCCACCCACTAACCTGCTTTCCAGCTCCGTTCTCCTGTGCAGGGCAACAAAAGAAGACGCAGCTGATCAGCTGGGACTTGGGAGGCAGAGAATAGACGGGGGTGGGGCCAGTCAGAAGTGGTATTTGCCATTTCTCCGAACTACTCAAAATTTCTGCTACCGGTTCTCCAGAACTGGTCAGAACCTGCCGAATACCACCTCTAGATTGAATGTGGTGATTGATGCAAACAAGCATCTTCTTGTTCTTTGCATTAAAGCTACAGAAAATTTCTGTTGAATATAAATAGCATGTACAAGGAGAATACCAGGAGTGTATGGTAACATTTGAGGATATTGTGCAGTTCTTTTGCTCAGGTTTAGAAGTAATTACAATTTCCTACAATATGGACAAGCAGTCTAGAAAATTCCTATGACACAATTGCAAGTGACAGTATGAAATTGTACAGCTATAGATGGGAAGAAGATCTAAACAAAAGCTGGGTAAAAAGACTCTTTTGTGGGTTCTTGGGATTTTGATGTAAGACAAGGCAGGCCAGGCACCACCTGTGGTTTTCTTTCTTTCTTTCTTTCTTTCTTTCTTTCTTTCTTTCTTTCTTTCTTTCTTTCTTTCTTTCTTTCTTTTTTTTTTTTTTTTTTTCTTTCTTTCTTTCTTTCCTTCTTTCTTTCTTCCTTCCTTCCTTCTTTCTTTCTTTCTTTCTTTCTTTCTTTCTTTCTTTCTTTCTTTCTTTCTTTCTTTCTTTCTCGCAGCGTAGCAGCACAAGCCTTTAGTTTTCATCCTAAGCAATATTTCTTTTTTCCTGCTCTTTGAGCTTCCTGGAATAGATAACATTAGCCATAAAATAATCAGCAGCAGCCTGAGTTAGAAGTGACTACTCAGCATACTGTACTCATAGCAAGTGAGTTCTCTCCTGGCAGAATAACATTCCCTGCATCTCGTAGTCTGCATTGATATGTATGCAGACTAGAAAGTTGCCTAAATATATTGTTTCTCCTATATTCTATCCCAACTTAAAAAACATAAGAGGTAATTGCACTGGTTGGCTTTTCTCTCTTGAGCTGGCCTTTTCTCTACAGATATCTCTTTTCTCTGTCTCTTCAGCTTTCTATGAAAGCTATCTATAATGCATAGATGTGTTTCACAGAATTCATTTTTTCCCTTCAATGGCTGTATGATCATTTCAAGAGTCTTGATCTAGGCTGTCCTGGAAAAATCAAACTTTCACAGCCTATGCAAATGAAATCCATTTCTGAATATAGTTTCTGATTTCCATGTATTCTTTTTGTTTCCTAGAAGTTTTGTTTGATGTCTCGTCCTTTCCTTAGTAGTAGCCCCACTTTCTGATGTGAAAATAAAGACACCTTATACTCAGTTTCTTCTTATCAACTAAAAATAATAACTTTTCAGCTGATGATAACATTCTAGAATAGCATGCGATTGGGGACCCTCTACCATCTGGCATCCTGTGGTTTAGTACTGTCCTAATGCCATATGGCAAAGCATCACAGACTAGTGTTATGGTGGGATTTTGTTGAAATGAGCTAGGACAGAGTCCAAGGATAGCAATGATTTTACTGCCTTGAACGTTTTGTCTTGAGTGCTCGACCAGACCCAGGTGCTTTTTTGTCCAGTATGCAGTAAGAAGGAGTGGTAAAAATTGAGCTGCTGGCAGGCCTGGGAGAGGTCTAGTTAAGCTAAGATTCCCCCCCCCCCCAAAGCGAGGTGAGGTTGTGACTTACCACTGGTACAGGATAAGCATGCTGCTGTAGTGCCTTGTTATGGTGCACTTGTAGTCTGTGCAGATGCAAGTATCGCCATTAGTCTTAACTGGGATCCTTTTGGGAGTCTCCCACTGGCTACAGTCCACAGATTGGAGCACTCTGTGCTGTACCAGCTTGTCTAGTTCCACATCAATTTTAGGCTTCAATCCAAAGGGAACCCTGCATGGTTTTAATCAGATTGGAGTTACTGCTGGATCGAGATTGAGTGAACTGGGTGCCCCTTTGTATTGTCCCAGCTCAGTGCTGAATATGTCAGCATATTATTGGCATTCTGCTGCTAGATTGGCTATCTGGGTTTGATGGTTGCCTGTCACCCTGATGCCCAGGGCCTTGAACCAGTCCAGACTTATGAAGCTGGTGCGCATCCTCTCTATGACCACTAAGCTGAAGGGACCCTTGAACTCTCTGAATTGTACTCCAATGGTAGCCTCACCCCTTACAGGAACATGGTGACTCTGGAAGTCCATTAGCACTAAGCTCGATGATTTGAGCAGGACCAGCCATTGGCTATGTTTCCAAATGTGGTTGAAAGTCATGGAGGAGATAATGGACAGGGCCAATCCAGTATTGAGCTCCATGGAGCATGGGGTCCCTTGCAGTTTTAGAGTTGTATTTTTTCTTTGATGGGGTGTTGGGCCCCTGTGCACTGGATGCTGTGCCTTCCCAAGCAGTATTCAACTCTCTTCTGTCCTGGGGGCCATTTCCCCTTGTGCGGCTGCATCGCAAGTTTCATTTCCCACTGACAAGATCTGCAAACTCTGGCAATGTGCCCTTGCTTTCCACAGGTACGGCATACTGCTGTGTGGAATCTGCACTCTGCTCTTTCATGCAGTCCCCCCAGCTTGCGCAGTTCTGTGGGGGAATTGCTTGCTCTGTGGAATGTGGCCGTCTGGGTGGCTCTCTCTGCAAGTGATCAATTTCTTTGCTCTCACTGACCTCACCTGAGTTTTCTGCGGTCTCTTGGTGGATCGCTGGGGGCTGGTGTGTGTTTTTGGTGGCTGGAGAGTCTTCACGTTCTGGGTGAGTAATAGTGAACTCGTTGAGCCATCCCAGTTTAGCCATTTTGAAAAGGCCCCTGTGGTACTGGTTAATACCTGTACTGCTGTGGTTGGAGCTGAGCTGCACTTAGGAGTTCTGGAGACGGATCCCACTGGTATGTCTGTGCTTCCAGTGTGTTTTACTGGCAGGCAGGGCAGGGAGCGTGATCCCACCAGGGCTCTTTACCCAGTCTGACACCCAGTGATTTCAGCGTGCCTCCAGTGTGGTTTACTGGTATGCAGGGGTGAAGACTAGTCCTGCTGGGGCTCATTAACCAGCCTATCACCCAGTGATTTCAGTCTGTTGGTTAGCAGCAGCTGTCTCCTCTGCAGCATCCCATCTTCATTGCTACTATTGTGTAGTGGGCTTCAGTAAGCAAGAAGCAGACCAACATAGCTACAACAACATTTATTGACTCAAAACTGGAACTGAAGAACAGCAGGCAAATGCCTGTAATTTATACTCTAGGCCCACAGGGCCTTAATCAATCATAATTAAGCCCACCCAAAATATGAATGTTCTAAGTTTCCCTCCAAAACAGTTGGGGTTAACAGTTAGGGTCATCTAAAGGTTAGTTTCACTTTAGCAGGGCTTAACACAACTATATATATTCAAAACATAACAGTGTATAACTAAAGGTCTTAAGGATACCACTATTTCAATCATAACTCCTGTTCTCTGAGATTAATTACCTTTTCATTACAGCCTGTTGTTTAGGGAACCCTGAAGGTCTGCAAGGTTAATGTGGGTTGTTCCTGGCATTTTGGTATTTAAAATATTTCTATTGGTACAATGTATACTGCATATCAGTTTTTCTCAATCTTGGCAGTTTGAAGAAGTGTGGACTTCAATTCCTAGAATTCCCCAGCCACCTATGCTAATTCTGGGAGTTGAAGTCCACACATCTTCAAACTGTCAAGATTGGGAAACACTGCTGTGTATTATGAATTTGTCATTTTAAGCTCAAAGTCTTTCCAGTTTCAGGTAGCAACCTAACATTCTGAGATTTGGGACATTTCTGTTTTTTTGTAACAAAAACACTTGAATTTAATTTGACAGTCCTACAGTACTGTTAAGAAAAGGTGTATGCCATGTCAACAGCTCCTGCCTTTTATGATGGTGCTCAGAAATATTAACTAATTATTTAGAGGGGAAAAAGTCATAATCCCTAGATTGAAGTCCACACCAATTCTGACCAGTATTTATGAAATTGATGGGATCCAGTACAGCTGTGGAGAACTCAATTGCCATAGTTTAGGGAACTTTAGGATTTCAGATAAAGTTGATTTTGTGAAGTTAACTGTCATGCCCCTGTCGGAATCTGATTCCGTGGGGGAGGCCAAGCAGTTGACAGGGAATGGGAGTGTGGCTCCGTTGGCTGTGGAAGAAACTGGGGAAGGGCAAAGTCCAGCTGGGCACAGCAGGGGAGAGGTACAGCAAGGCAGAGAGAATTCAGAGGAAGATCCAGGCCCACCCCCTCTTAACCCTAGGACACGCGGGGAGGAATGGAGAAGGGAGCAATGTGAGTTGTGTGGCTTATGGGTCCTGATTCCCTTCATTTGCTGCAGCTGGGAACACAGTGTTTAAAAAGGGAGATTGCGCACAGCAACTCATTGGAAGCAAATTGTGAGTTATCTGTTATTGTTGAGGCTTATCTGGGTTCCTGGCATCTTCCCAACTGTATTTTTTGTTGGCCTTTCAAGCCTGGAATTCCTTATCTTGTCCTGTCCAGTTAATTACTGCAGCGTGGTTTGTATGGATTTTTATTTAGTTTGTATGTACTTTGTTTTCGGACTGAATTTCCTCCACTTAAAGACTGTTCTTGGGAGAGTTTTTTTCTCCAGCCGAAGGTAACCTGGACATTGGGGGCAAAATTGGAGGTATTAAAGGGACTCTTCTTACTTATGTGACTGTGTTGCCTTTGTGCCACACCCCTGGTCATCACACTAACTATATATTTTCATTGTTACAGGTGGAATATTAAAAAAGAGTGCAAAGTTATTTTTTCTTCGAAGACACCATAAAAAAGACGCAGGAATGAGCCAATCACATAATGATCTCTCCTACCTACAGCAACCCAGATCTGATGGTACTCAAAAGAAAGGAGGAACCTTAACACGAATTCTAAACAAGAAAACAATTTTTAAGAGCAAAACCAAACTGAATGGCTCATCAGTTGGACCACATGCATAAATTCTAGAACCTGCCAAATTGTATCAGCTGCACGTGACTAATTGTTTACAGAAAAGTGAACTACCATATCCTTTATGAGGTTCACTAGCAAAGTGGTTAATGGAAGATTAGCAAAGCATAGCTAGGAATGATTGGAGTTAGAACTATGGTTACTAAACTGTAGAGAATAACTCATATTTAGTTGGAAATTAAGCTAATTTAATTCAGTAGGCCTTAGTCTAAAATATAATTTCTAGAAATTAGGTTTAAAATGCATTTTGCTTGAAATTCAAGTATAGCTGAGAGTTACAATGAAAAACTATTGCATTAATACATATCTGTAGTGGTTGCATTTTTAAAGAGCCACAATGCAAATTTTAAATGAGCTATTGTGCCTGTGGGAAAATGGAAAAAATGAAAATGAAAAAAAATGTGATAAAGGTTGAATGATTTAAGAAAATTGTAGGAGAGTTCTGTATTACTTTATGAGATCCAAAAATCATATGGAGTCTGGATTTACCTTTGCAGACTAATGCATATTAGTAATATGCATAAGCTTTCATGAACTTGATAAAGGCTGATGAAATAAACTGCAGCTCATGAAAGTGTATACCTTTTAATGAAATCTGAAAATATGCTACCATATTCCTTCAAATTTATGATCTGGGAAATATTTTACCGTGCAGCTGTATGTTTGTGCACACGTGTGTGCATGCACTTGTGTGTATGTGTATAGGAACAATTCTTGTTGTATGCATTGGAACTTAATCTCAGATAAAAATGCATAACATTTCAGCCTTAACATGTTTCTGGAGATAAAATAAAGTATGGAATTTGGAAATCTGATACAGTAGTTATTAAACATATGTAAAACTGTATTGCTTTTGATAGATGCTAGTAATACAAACTGGTAATTTATATAATTATTAATTAGGAATCTATTTTTTTTGTTCTGTAGATATCCTTTTAGTCTAAGATAAGAAACCACAGCTTATTGAAGTTTACTTTTCTTACTTCCACAATACTTAGAAACAACATTGCCAATATTGCAATGTGCCTTGGAAATCCTAAAATATAGTAATAATTTAATGGCAGCATACTGACATGTTCACTCTTTTTAAGCATAGAGCATGTTCACTCTTTTTAAGTTTCAGCTGTTATGTTTCTGTTTTGACACAGCTTGCTTATTTGAAAAGATATGGGGGATGGGTTCCCCATTTCTTTATATTGGATATTATAACTTGTTCATTAAAAAAAATAAATTTCTTAGTGATTCTGCCTATCTTACCAAACATTATGTATTCTGACTCAGTAGGGATTTGCTGTGGAATATATGGCTTGATTGTAGATCCTAGAATCAAGTTCTATTACATTTGTTCAGGGTAAATCTGGTGCCAGTTCCATCGCTGTAATTTAAATCAATAAACGAAAAAAATTCATTGAAATAAGGCTGTTCCTCCTGTAGATCAATGATTTGCATAAACTGCAATAATGATGTTAAAAATACAGCCTAATGAAGTCCAACATACAAAACATTATTGAAATGAAACAGCAATTTCTGGAAAGTTGTGGAAATTCCCATTTTTGTAATGGTGATATATTACAGACTAACTGCTACGGGGTTATTTATATGAAATACTTTATTTCTATAGTAAGTGCAGATAGTCCTTGCTTATCAACCCTAACTGGGACCAGAATTTTCATTCAGTGTCATCATAACTTCAGTCACTGAATAAATGGTTTTAAGCAAGGACTACCTATGCTATGATTACCTTAGACACATATCTTTGGATGTAAATTTGCTTCCATGTACCTGGAGTTAGAATTGGTTTGCATGACATTCCGTCTTGTCTTTTTAAAAAATTGTATAGCTTTATGTTGGCACATAAGCAGACTGAAATGCCAAATTAAAAACAAGAGGACTTGTTCTGTAACTCTTACAAATACTTGAACTCTTTTAAAACTGTTATTTGAATGACTCAAAATTATGTTGCTGGATTTTAAAGAAAAGTACCAAAGGTATGTCATGTGGTTTGTCATTTTTATCTTAAATCATTTGAATAGAAATGAGTAGCAATAACACTTAGACTTATATACCACTTCATAGTTCTTTATAGTACTCTCTATGCAGGTTAAAGAATCAACATATTGACCCCAACAATCTGGGTCCTCATTTTACCAACCTCAGATCCTCAGAAACCCAGGAATTCTCTGGATTTTGTGCCAGATTGGCACTTTTCCTTCTTGAGTTTTAGGCCTACTTTGCAGTAATGTTGATTACTACAAGGAGATGTTCCGCCAGGACTGCTGCTGAGTCCCCAGCAATCAGGACATCATCAAAGTATGGGCAGATACCGGGAATGTTCTTCAGTGTTTGTTCCATAATACTTTGGAATAACCCTGGTGCTATGCTTACTCCAAACTGCAAGTGGTGCACTCAGACTGCAACTCTTTGTTTGACTATTGTTTGTGCTTCTGCGGTAGTGTTGTCTACCAGTAGCTGCTTGCAGGCCTGGGCAAGGTCTAGCTTAGTGAAGATTCGGCCTCCCTGGAGTGAGGCAAGGATGTGGCTTACAACTGGTACAGAATAAGCATGCTGCTGAAGTGCCTTGTTTATGGTGCACTTGTAATCTGCACAGATGTGAACGTCCCCATTAGGCTTAACTGGGGTCACTATAGGAGTCTCCCACTGCCTACAGTCCACAGATTGGACTGTATTCTACAGCATTCCCTGCTGTACAAGCTTGTCTAGCTCCACATCAATTTAGGCTTCAATGAAAAGGGAACCCTGCATGGTTTTAATCGGATTGGAGTTACTGCTGGATTGAGGTTGAGTGAAATGAGTACTCCTTTGTATTGTTCCAGCTCAGTGCTGAATACATCAGCATACTGTTGGCATACCACTTCTAGATTGGCTATTTGGTTTTGATGGATGCCCGTTACCCTGATGCCCAGGGCCTTGAACCTGTCCAGTCCTTTGAAGCTGGTGTGTGGCCCTTCTATGACCATTAAGCTGAGGGGACCCTCAAACTCTCTGAATTGTTGAAGCTTGATGATTTGAGCTGTACCTGCTGTCGGTTATGTTTGCAAATTGGTCAAAAGTTGTAGAGGAGATAATGGACAGGGCCAATCCAGTATCGAGCTCCATGGAGCATGGGACCACTTGTAGTTTTAGTTGGAGTCATATTTTTTCTTTGATGGGACGTTGGGCCCCTGTGCATTGGATGTTATGCCTTCCCAAGCAGTATTCAACTGTGTTCTGTCCTGGGGGCCATCTCCCTTTGTGCTGCTGCATAACAGGTTTTGTTTCCCACTGACAACCTCTGCAAACACTGGCAATGTGCCCTTGCTTTCCACAGGCATGGCATACTGCTGTGTGGAATCTGCACTCTGTCTTTCATGCTGTTCCCTGCAGCTTGCGTGGCTCTGTGGGGGAGTTGCTTCGCTCTGTGAAATGTGGCCGTCTGGTGGCTCTCTCCACAAGCAATCAATTTCTTCGCTCTCACTGACCTCCCCCGAGTTTTCTGTGGTCTCTTGGTGGATTGCTGGGGGGCTGGTGTGTGTTTTTGGTGACTGGAGAGTCTTCATGGCCCCTCCAGCAGCCTCATCTGCCATGACTTCCTTCAATGCATCTTGGAAAGTCAGTTTCTCCATGGTGAATAGGTGCCACTGTTATTTACTATTAGGCAAGCTGCAAATGAGCCTGTCTCTGAGATGGTCTTTCAGATCAGGGAACTCGCATTGGCGCGAAGCTTGGCAGAGGGCTGCCACAAACTCTGCTGCAGATTTCCTGGATCTGTGTTCACGTTGCTTGAATGCATTGCGCCAGGTGATGACCAAGAGTTTATGCTCAAAATGTTCCCTTAATTTTTTCTTGAGGTCTGCGTAGATCACAGTCTCTACGCTTGCTATCAAGTTTTCAGTGATATCACGTGGCTTGTCCACAGATACATAGTAAGGTTGCCATCTTCAGGCCATCGTTCATGACCTTGTTAGCCTGGAGATAGTTTTCTACTCAGGAGACATATGAGCAATCATCAAGAAGATTTTTTTTGTCTAATATAATAATTTGATACAATTTGCTTGGATCTCATCTTCTGCAATAGCTTAAACTCAATTTATGGCCTAAAAGTTAAAGAACCTTTTTCCAACAGTGATAACAGTATGATTGATTTTTGTCTCAATTTATGTCCTTGCAAAGAGGATCTTAATGATGTGACTCCAAATTATAATTTTGAAATAGACAACTATGATCTCATAGCTGCCGACCTCGCATCTCTTGATTGGCACCATTTGTTCACAGGTTGTAATACTGCAGAAAACAATTATAACACTTTTTTGCTCGAAGTCAATAGAGTCATTAACCTATATGTTCCAAAAATAATCCTTAAAGCCAAAGAACAAAAACAAATTACCCATAACAATAAGAAAATTACAATCCAAAAAAATTATCTTTGGCGAGAAAATAAAATTGGCTATGTATGGTAGCTAACTTTAAAAACTGTTACAAAGCCTTATGCCACCAGATAAATGCAGAATGCACCAATTACCATTGCAAACAGGAGGAAGAATTGTTAAACTTGAAATCCACCTGAGCCTTCTATAATTTTGTAAATGCCAAACTTAAACCCTCAAAATCTATCCCACCCCTAAAAGGGCCTAACGGGAAAGACTGTAACAATGAAGCTGTTAAGGCCAACCTATTCAATATGTTCTTCAGCTCAGTCTTTGTTGACAACAATGGCTGCTGCCCCCCACTTCCTGGTCATATCATAACAAATTGTAACAATTTACTACATATTGATTTTATAGTAGGAATGTTGAAATGGCACTACGTAACCTAAAGCCATCTTTATCTGTTGGCCCTGATGGATTATGTGCCTACTTCTTGAAAAAGCTTGTCACTACCCTAGCCGGACCTCTATGCACAATCTATGAGGTATCTTTCTGAAATAGCTCCTTTCCCGACTTATGGTCATTAGCCACAGTCAAACCTATTTTTAAAAAGGGAGACCCTAGTCTAGTAGAAAATTACAGACCAATCTCACTGTATTGCATCACCTGTAAAGTCATGGAATAAATTATTAACCAATCCATCACCCTCCACTTAAAAATAAACAACCTACTTTCTAACAAGCAGTTTGGTTTCAGAAAAAAATTGTCCTGTAATCTGCAGAAACATTTGGACCACACATCTTGATCAGGGTAAAGCAATAGATGCAATTTGCATAGACTTCTACAAAGCCTTTGATTTAGTGGTGCATGACAAATTATTTTTGAAAGTAAATTCTTATGGCATCTCTGGATCCCTGCACCCAGTGGAAAGCCGTGTTCCTGTCAAACAGGCAATAAATAGTCAAAATAGGGAGGGCCCTATCAAATTGGGCACCAGTTAACAGCGGTGTCCCCCAAGGCAGCGTTTTAGGACCCACACTCTTTCTGCTTTACATCAATGACCTATGTGATCATATTAAAAGCAGCTACATCCTCTTTGCCAATGACGTATTTTTTTTAACACCACTGACAATGCTACTGCCCTACAAAGCGACCTTGACTATGTGTCAGAATGGTCGCATAATTGGCAACTTCAAATTTCAACTAATAAATGCTCTGCCCTACACATTGGCAATAAAAATCAGAACACCAAATAAAAGTTGGGCGGAAATGATCTCATAGACAACCCTCACTCTGTCAAGGACCTAGGAGTACTCATCTCAAACAATCTAAGCCCCAGAGCTCACTGTAACAGCATTGCAAAAAAGGCATTAAGAGTTGTTAACCTTGTTTTGCAAAGCTTCTTCTCTGGTAATATTGAATTGTTAACTAGGGCATACAAAACCTTTGCCAGACCAATTCTCGAATACAGCTCGTCCGCCTGGAACTTGCACTGTATATCAGACATTAACACAATTGAGCAGGTTCAGAGATATTTCTTGGGAAAAGTATTCCACTCCTCCATTCACAATATGCCTTGAAATTCTGGGCCTGGACAATCTGGAACTGCGCCTGATCTAAGCATAGTTCACAAAATAGTCTGCTATAACATCTTGCCTGTCAATAACTTCTTCAGCTTCAATCACAATAATACATGGGCAACAACCAATACAAACTCAAGGTAAACTGCTTCAAACTTGATTGCAGAAAATACGACTTCAGCAACAGAATGGTCAATGCCTGGAACGCCCTACCAGACTCCGTTGTTACAGCCTCAACCCCTCATAGCTTCAACTTCAAACTGTCTACCATGGACCTCACCCCATTCCTAAGAGGTCCTTAAAGGGGGCATGCATAAGCGCACCAGCATGCCTACCGTCCCTATTTTACTGTCTCCATTTATCTGCATTTACTTCCTTTGTTAAATAAAATAAATAAATAAATACATACATACATACATACATACATACATACATACATACAGGTAGTCCTTATCTACCAACCACTCACTCAGTGACCATTCAAAGTTGGGACACTAATGAAGGACTGGTACTTTTAACTAGTCCTCAAGTTCTGGCAATTGCAGGACCCTTGCAATGATCTGGGTGATTGGCAATTGGTTTCACTGATACTATTTACAATCTTCCCAGCCAGATTCCCACAAACAAAGGCAATGGGGAAGCCAGCAGGGAAGATCACATGTAGCTTTGATAAATCCCTCTCGACTTCTTGCACTCACACTGCACCATCCTTCCCTTGGGCTCCCTGCATATGCAGCCTCCACGAAGTCTCTCAAGCACTCCCCCAGCCTCCCCCACCTCATCCCTGCCCTATGCGGGTCCCCCCCAGAACCTCCCTACAATATCCCTCACTCTCACAAAATATCTTCATGACACTCCCTATCTGAGTGTATATTATTTAGAAATGGCAATCCCGTGTCTTAACCTGAGGACTATTTGTATAAGACGATAGAGAGAAAGTCAAGTTGCAGAGTTGGAGGTATTAAGTTGCAAGGACCATATCCGAACTGTTGGAGGAAAGATCCTTCCACCCATAAATATATAAAGTTCCACCAGGCTTCACAGCCACCTAGTTACTGTACTTCATGGGCCAGTACATGAGCACAGTTTGGACGGGCATTGGGAACACCACCAGAGACTAAAATGCCAGTTGCTCATAAATAGAGAAGTTGCCCAAGACTAAAGGTCTAGACCAGGGGTGTCAAACTCAAGGCCCAGGGGCCAAATCTGACTTGTGGGGCCCGGCCTGGAAATAGCAAAGGACCAGCCTGCATTGCCTCTGCCAGTGAAAAGAGCTCAGGGGAGCTATGCGTGGCCACCCTGGGCTCCATTTTCACTGGCAGAGGGCTATCAAAACAAACTAAAAATAAAACAAAAGGAGAAATGTTTCCCTTTTTGCATTTGAGCATGAAAGAAGGGACAGGAAAGATAAGGAAAGAGGGGAAAGAAGAAGGAGAATGAAGAGGGAAGGAAAAAGAAAAGGAAGGAAGGAAAGGAAGAAAGGAAGGAAGGAAGATTATAATGAGAATGAGGGAAGGTCTCAGGGAAGTCCTGCCTTAGCACTTGGCCACAACAGGTACCCCCAATACAAGTGTCATGTCATGCCCATCATGGCCACATCCACCATGGCCACACCCATGCCCGGCCATGCCAACCCCCGGCCCTCCAAGGTCAAACACAACCCTGATGCAGCCCTCAATAAAATCGAGTTTGACACCCCTGGTCTAGACAGACCAATTTGAGCACAGCCTGGATTGACTACAAGAAAGCTTACGACTCAATGATCTGTGAATGCTTAGAAGAATAAATGAGCTGGCCAAAGAACATAGAAGCCGCTGAAGCCCCTCATTATGTATGGAGGTTTTCACCTCAAGGCCAACACCCAGAGACTATACACTACTTCGAAAGAGGGTGGTTGGGGTGTAGTGAGTGTCAAAGCCATTGTCCTGGATGAAACTCAGACCACCCAGGAATACATCATTAAGATGGCACCCAAAACAAGCTGCCGAGAGAATGTTTGAGGCAAAAACAGACATGGGAGGAAAATCAAGCAGAGAAAGTGCTGTGACAAGACAAGACCCTGCATGGAATATACCATCGACAGATAGCTGAGATGGCAGATATTGGAAATCCTGCCAGTGGGAAGGGCTGGACTAAAAGGCTGGACTAAGAGAGCACTGAGGCACTGGTCATAGCAACACAAGTATAGCCACTAAGCACCAGATTCATAGAAGTATGAGTCTACCATACTAGACAAGATCCAAGCTGCGGACTATCCAGAGGGGTATCAGAGACAGTCCAATACATAGTGGCAGGGTGTAAGATGCAGGCAGGAACAGCATACATTGAATGGTCCAACCAAGTAGCTGGCATTACATACAGAAACATCAGCACACAGAATATGGGCTAGCCCCTCCTAAGTCCAGATGGGAGATCCCACAGAAGATCATGGAGACCAAGAAAGCTAAGATACTGTGGGACTTCCAGACCCACACAGAAAAGCAGGTACTAGTCAATCAACCAGATATGATAGTAGACAAGGATCAAAAGTCAGCAGTCGTGATAGATACAGCAGTGCCAAGTGACAGCAACATCAGGAAGAAACAATGTGAGAAGCTGGAGAAGTACCAGGGCCTGAAGGAGGAACTGAAGAGGATGTAGAAAGTAAAGACCAAAGTGATAGCCGCATTTTGGGGCTGTGGCTCCTAAGATGGAAGATCCCAGGAACCACAGGCCTTTCATGGAGAATTCATAGAGGAAGACACAGACCACCTATAAAGGTGAAAAGGGAATTTATAGAGATAGAGGTAGAGACAGAGATAGAGATAGAAAATGGAAACTGTTATTTACTTGCACATGCACAATCTAGGAAAACAATTGGAAAACAATCTAAATTGCTTTCTCTTTACTAATATAGAAATGCTGAAAATGAAACATTCTTTTCTGTCTTCTATGGAAGAATAGATTCCCACGCTCCCTTCAAAAGAAAATGAACTCCACTCACTCCCCAGGCTAGCCATATACCTATTTTATGCAAACAGCTACCAATGTATCAGTGAAAACAGAATAAGTGGTTTGGCTTAAGGAATAGGCAGAGGCCCCAATTAGCAGGGTTTGGTTGGGAATGTCAGGAGTTCTTATCCAGTGCATTAGCAGACCCAAGCTGGAAAAGATCACAATGAAATCTCTCCCAACAATTTTCCTCTGTTACAGCAACAGAACAGTTTGAAGATTTTTGTAAAGAGATAATTATTAGGCTGTACCAACTATGCAGCAGCAACCATATAGTTAACATTATCCTCTTGGGATGTTCCTACATCAAAGCCTACTCAGTGAGCCAGGTCAGCCTATTCAAAGATAGTCCAGGGTTCTTCCTCATGACTGCATTCATTCCTCCAGGACCTGAGTTGGCAGAAAAATTTGTCAGCATAATTTGATTTGCTCTGATGGGCATGCGCTAATCTGCCTCAGCAATGCAGCTTGTGGACGGTCCTATCTATACAGTTTTGCTGAGGGACAATTTAAGGGCAATAACTGATAGATTCTCCTGGCTTTATTTCTCCATCCGATTAGTGTCATCAGCAAGTGTGTGTGTGAGGATTGTTCTTCTTAAAGCATGTAACTTTAAAATCATAAGTCATGGGAATGCTCCATCTCAGGCCTGTCAAACTAGTGGCTGATCAGATATGTCACGCGCAGGCCACACCCACCTTGGTTCCACTAAAAAAAAAATCACAATACGTCATGATCCAGCCTGATACAATCAAGCTTTACACCCATGCTCCATATCATTAACCCGTTTTTTTAAAATATGGATATGAATATTCCACTAGTTTTTGACATATTGATGGAGCAAATAAGCTAGGAGAAAGCTGACAGGACACATTTTGAGAGCTACCTCTCATTTCATTCTAGCCAGTCTTCTACCCTATCACCCTCTCAGTTGGGCTATCTTTGGATAATTTTGGGCCTTCTTGGGCTAGCAGGAGAACTGGCAAAACTCTTTGACATTTTCAACCCAGATCCCAAATATACCAGATTGGTAAGCCCTGCAGGAAAGTAATGGTGCTGATAATGAATGGCCAGTCAGCAGCACCTAGAAAGAGCCCATATAATATTTAAAATGATGTTCTGCTTTCCAAAGTAATAAAGACAATGCAAAACACAGACACATAAAATTCTTTGTTGAAAGAACAACTTATTTCAGACAAAACCAATAGAGCTCTCTCTCTCTCCAGCTTAAATTTAACGAAAAGTCCTTTCTTAAACATTTATTTTTTGATAGAAGGTCCTAAGGTAGAAGTGCAGGTCAAATATTATGGGGCAGAATCCGGATGTTGTTTTTTTCTGCCAAGTTGAAATGGACACGGAAGTTGGACCTCAGTGACCAGAGAGCAGGTTCCTCTCCCCAGTAGCTTCAGTTGACCAGTTGGTACTACCAAATATGAGCTCCTGGCCATCAATACGAATTATATGCACTGTAGTAGTTGTTCATACATCAAGGCTTGTGTCAGGGGAAAATAGAAAAGTCTGATTTAAATGGGAACAACTGTAGACAAATTAAGGTTGCCTCCATAATGGACTGGGGATAAAAAGTTGTCTCACTGAGGATCTGTCCTCTAAAAATAGCGGGATGCCTTTGTACTATGGTTAACAGTGATGAAAAGGAGCCTTCAGTCTGGAAGTCAGACTGGTCATATTGAGACACACAACACATTCGTGAAATAACAGTTTAATTGGAATGTCTTTATTCATTCAATTTATATCCTAATTACAAAAATGAACGGAAAGCTATAGCTTTCAACTCCATTCTCAATGCCACTATATTCTCGTATTTTAAAATCGTCTCCAGTGACAGTTGACTTTCGCTAGTAACTTGAAGGAACTGCATTAACACAAACTAGCTTCATCACATTAGTCTGCTTGATCAAAAGTTGGATGCTATCAGCTTTTATTCGTTGTACTGCTTTTACCTAATCCACTTCTATTACCAAATCTGTACGTTCGCATTCTGTTAATGCCAGAATTTCTCCCGGACTTCGATATGGAATTGCTTGTAATTCCAGTGCTTAATGTCCCAACAGCAGCTACTAATTCACCCCTTTCCTTTCGGTGCTGCCAATCACCTTGGCTGACTGACAGTTGTCAGTTTTATCCTCTATCTAGTTCTCCCTGAACTACAATTCCCACGATGCTTTGCGACGTTACGCTTTAGTTTCCGGTGGCGCGTGGCTTCCGGCTCGGATAGGAACCTGGAGTCCGGACTCGATCCGGGTGTCAACATTCCAAAAGCAGGTAATGCCAAGCCCTTGCCTCGATCCGCGTCTCTCTTTTACTGCCGGGACCTGCTCCTTGCCCTGTACGCGGGACCCAGTGCCGGTGAGCCCCTTTCCACCCGGGGAGTTTCCCAGGGCGACGCGGCGGGGTCCCTTCTCCGCCCTGGCTGCCGCCTCCTCCTCCCTCCCCTCCGTCCCGCTCGCGTCCTCCACGCCGCCTGTTCTTTGTTACAGGCAGGAGCCGCCCGCGGCCGCGCGCACTGTGGAAGGGTGAGGCGGGTCCGAGGCAAAACCCGGCGGAGCCGCTCCCGGATCCCCGGCCCGGCCCGACCCAAGCAAGCCGCTGCCTCCCTGCGCGGAGGTGACGGGTTTGCCTGCTGCTGCCCCGGGCTGTCGAGGCTCCTCCGCCCTTCCCCCCCGCCAATCCCGCGCCAGAACCGGGTGGGATAACCTGAGGCACAAAACGAACCGTCCGGCGAGCGGCGGTGGGTATCCCTTGCCAGCCTAGTAAGGGCATGGGGTTTGGCGTGTGCAGGAGGAGGAGGACGGAGCCGCCTCGGATCCTTCCTTTCCTCCTCCTTTCGCCCGGATTTAAGACTCGAATCGTCGGCAAAGCAAAAGAAAAAAGCCAGGCGCTCTCTAGTCTGGCTGGGTCGGACACGACGTCCGTCCTCTCGTAGTGGCCAGAACAGAACCGCACCACATCTGGAATGCAGCGCTTTTACTGCTGCAAAACTCACCTGTTCAGTTCTGCGGCGGCATGTTCCAAAATCCACGAAGGGCTTTTCCTTAGCCACCAAGACGGGAAGGGACCACCTCTTTGTCCTTTTTATGCAAAAGTTTATTATTCTCGAACTTCATATGAAGGAATTTGACCCAGCGAACGTATCTCATTCTTTTAAGCGCAGTATGCAAAGTAACTCCAAGCACCAATTGCATGGATAAGCAAAACCATGGAAAGAATACTTGAAACCTTAAGCAAAGCACATATTTTTACCGTTTTTCCCCCTCTTATGACCACAGAGTAAGAAATGGAATACTGTACTAATCACTAGTGATTGGATAGTTCTTAAGGTGTGGATAATATTAAACATATGCAGACATCATCTTTTGCATCTCCTCTTCTTCCACAGTAGTAAACATTTCTTCCTCTATAATGGAGTTAGTGATTACAGATTTATCAGGGATATGGAGAAATGGTGACTGAATGGCATGTTAAGACAGCTTATGGTATTCAGTGGAACATCTACATGTGTACTGTATAGAATTCCACAATTGCCATTAAATATCACTAATTGTGTTTCAAAATCAAAATAATGAAAGATCAGCAGAAGTGTTTCCAAGGGACTGTACTGCTTGGACATTTTATATTACTTGCTTGCATTTAGGGCCGTATTTCACTGTTTTCTGAAAAAACTTAAATAAATATGCTGCATTACATGTACTTTGAAAGAACCAGAACAACGACATTTGGGCAGAGACACTTTTAATTACAGTTATATGATGTTTTAGCAAAACATATGTTTTTTATTGCAGACTGCTATTTTTCAGTTTAACTCTCTGGATTTGCAGTGATATGTTTTCATCTTAAAATGTATAAAATAATATTCTACATTCCCTAGAATTTTTCCTGTAGTTCATTTTATTTCAGCACTTTATTTCTATCTCATTTCTAAAGTACTAATAATTACTATTCTGTAAATGAACTAAATCAGAACTTAGAACTAAATTTGTTAACTGATTTACTTCCAGGTAAGTGAGTATAGTTTTAATTTTCTTTCTTCCAATCAGTTGCACTGATATATTCCACCTACTGTACTCTTGGTAATGGTTATAAATGGAATAACATTTTTATCACTGAAGCAATACTGTCAAAAGTGTAGTACATTTTTATTCGATATGAATGGGAAACACAATTTTAGTAACTCTCTCTGCAGCCAGTAGGGGTCAGTTGTGTCACATTCATACCAGCAACCAAGGCCTCTTTACATTTTAAAGGCATTGTTCAGGCTTAAAATTAAGGCAATCTTAAATACTGGGAGAGAGTACTGTAAGACATGAAGTGGATTTGGGCAGGAATCAATTCAAGTATGAATTCATATGTTAATCTGTCATCTCCCATCCACACTTCATCTTATTTTTTAATATAAATGAATTAAAAAATCTGTTGATTGGGCAAATAGTTTTATAGTATATGTTTATATTTTAAATCCTGCATTGTTCAGAATTGATGTTAAACAGTTTGTTCAGATGGCCATCTTTTTCCTCAACACTCACTTATGACATAATGATATGACTCTTCTGATTGTGTTCTTATAATTATTAGATTTTCAACTCATTTATCCTGAAGAATAATCTACCACTGAACAGTTTAGTGGAGATATTAACTATTTTTACCAGCTGATGTTATTTCTTCAGTTGGTGTCCCTATTCATATATACTGTTATTAAACAACTATCATTACTTTTTATAGCAAATTGGGATTTGGCCATTGGTCTCTGAAAATAGTATTTTAAAAGATAATGGAGAACCATTTTATTCATAGAGACGTAAGGGATATCCTACATTGTTTTTGTCATTTTGTTGGTGTGTGACTTTATAAGATTGAATAGTAGTTTTGTCCCCTTCATTGTCACAATGTCTGCTATGAAATAAGCAGAGCATTTTTGATCCCTTGCTTACCTGTCTTCCAAAGCTTATAGCAGAATGAGAATTAAGGAGTTTTGTTTTGAAACAGCAGTTCAACATTCTTTTTGCAATTCTACTGGTTGAAGCCTCCGATAAAGTTAACTCTACCATTGGAGTTTGAGATTTATTCCTGAGTATTCATGTATCATGGTTTATGCCACTCAGAGAGTGTTCATCTGACTATAAAACTAACTTTTAAAACTGTAAGAACTAAATAAGTTCTCATAGCTCTCAACCCCCATGTCCTTTCTCCGGTGAAAGCACATCATGATTACCAAAAGCTAGTGAAGATATAGCTATATAAAACAGCAAGAGAATATAGCTGTTACCCTAATATTTATAAGCAAGCGTCACTGAATTCACTGATTTTTTTTTCAATTGATGTGTGTAAAGGATTGCACTATGAAAATTCTAAAAATTACACAGTACAACCATACATATATTTTTTCAGAAAAAAATGCTCAGAGTTATATTTGTAATACTATAAAACGTGCCTGGGAATCAACCCTGCTGAAATAATAGAATCCTGTAGAGTAGGGGTGTCAAACTCACGTCACAGTGGCGCCATGTGATGTATCAGGATTTTTTCTCCCTTTGCTAACCGGGCGTGGGTGTGGCCAGCACATGATGCATTTGGTCCACGGGCTGGGAGTTTGACAGCCATGTTGTAGAGGTTTACAGTTTAAAAGAAAAAAATCATGTAAACTATACACTAAAAGGAAGGTAATATTCTCTGTTTTAGAATTAGATCCTAGATGCTTGAATCTCATAGAATCTCAT
The DNA here is from genome assembly GCF_049901735.1 of Notechis scutatus. Taxonomy (NCBI): domain Eukaryota; kingdom Metazoa; phylum Chordata; class Lepidosauria; order Squamata; family Elapidae; genus Notechis; species Notechis scutatus. The sequence continues at coordinate 55,187,601 of NC_142013.1, read as the reverse complement.
TCTTTTGTTAGGGATTAAAAATGGTTTCTGTTTTGCAGAATTGTTACTGGTGGATACAATTTCCCTCCAGCTGAACAGATTCTTGATATCTCACCCATCCAAACTAAATCTGTGGGTAGGAATGGTAGGAAGTAGTGTATTTTTGTAGCACATACAAAGAAGATTCTGGAAAGAGATTGACTACTGTCCCATTGTGTGACTATATTATGTAACTCATCTTCCAATGATAATTCCATAACAAGCAATCAAATTCATGGAATAAATGGGCAAAATCTAAACACTATAGCAAAAACAAAGAATTTTACATCCAACAACTCTTACATAGTATGTATACGGAATTGTCTGTTAACAGTAGCAGTATTATTTTGACAAAGAGCAAAATGTTTTTATGTTGGTTTAAAGATTAGACATTGGAGCAAAATGAACTAACTTCAAAGATCAGCACTATCAGATAATTTGCCAATTTTATTTTATAAATTTTCATGCCATCGAGTTAGTGACTATTCAGATAGATTTTTTCCATGAGAGTCTATCCCTATGTTAATGTTTTCAAGTCTTGAAATGATGTACCCATTGCCACTGTAAGTGAGTCCATCCATCTTGTTGCTTTCGTCCTCTTCTATTTGCTTCTGCTTTTCCCATCATTAAAGCCTTCTCTGGAGAATTAAGTCTTATGCAATGATCTATGTTTTCAGCCTGGGTTTTAGTAAACTAGTGTGAAATAGTTGAATAGTATTTAATATATCAATTGGGCATACATGCAATGGGAAACACGTCTACTGTCAGTTCCTGTTAAGAACAGTATTTTTCCAATGTTCTTTGGATTGCAAAAAATATACTTTGCAATTCATATAACAATTTAGCTCCCCTGGAATATGACTGGTGAACAGTTCTATTAACCAGTTGTTCCTTCTAGATTATTAAAATGAATGCTTTTTTATTTTATCAAGATCAGTAAATGTAGTAGAGTATTTAAAGAAGTTCGCATTTATTTCTAAAAGTAAATGAAATGTGGAACTTCCTTTTTGCAGCTGAAAAATGTGATATGTTTAAGGTGCTGGACTAGGAGGTGGTAGAGACCCATGTTGCAGTCCACTCACAGCTACAGAAGCTCACTGGGCAATATTGAGCAGGTCACTCCTTATCAATCAAACACCTCAGTTGTGTGGTGTACTGCAGTGATCCCCAACCTTTTTTACGCCGCGGCCCGGTATCCCCAACCTTTTTTATGGCGCGGCCCGGTACCGACATCAGCTGGGCGCCGCCATCTTGTTTTGATGAAAAAGTGCTTCGGTGAGCTCACCGGAAGCACTTTTCATCAAAACAAGATGGCGGCGCCTAGCTGCTCGGTGAGCTTTTCCAGGTAGAAATGGCTTTCTACCCAGAAAAGCTCACTGGAAGTGCTGGGTGCCGCCATCTTGTTTTGATGAAAAAGTGCTTCCGGTGAGCTTTCTACCCGGAAAAGCTCACCGGAAGCACTTTTTCATCAAAACAAGATGGCGGCGCCCAGCAAGCCAGCGGCCCGGTAGGACTTGTTCCACGGACCGGTGGTTGGGGACCCCTGGTGTACTGTATATATTGCCTTGAGCTCTTGTGCAAACGTGGTATATAAATCTAATAAAACAAGAAACATTTTACTACTACATTTTGCACTAGAGTTTTGTGATTTATTCCTTCTCTTATTTTCTGTGGAGTCTTGGTGCTCTCTGAGCCTGGTTGTTTTCTTAGTGCTAATAGCACTGATGATGTTACCTAGTTTGGGTAATGAAACATCTGCAAGAAAAGAAGCAAATTGAGAGAGCACCCCTCATTTCAACCCAGAGCTACAAATACTCTATTTTTATTTTCTGCATTAAATCATTTTTCTTCATATGAGGTTTTTTTTTTAAAATAAGTGTACATTTTATGTTTCTGAAAGGACTGGACTGCATACTTTGAATTGACCTGCACTGTAAAATAATGGTTTTTTGACCGGATGCAAATTTCTACCTATCTGGTGATTGCACCACTTGTCTGTTAAATAAATCTGGGAGGGTTTTTTTTTGTTTTTTTTTGAGAGGGTCACTTTAGGGATAGGTGTGGTTCATGGAGTATCCTTTTGTTGCAGCAGAGATAGATGTTACACCCAAGGCTTTGTTTTACACAATGTTGTGAAATATATTTCTTTCATTTTTTTAAAAAAAACATAGTTTTAAATATTATGAAATGTGGTTTTGGAAATGTTCTTGAAAGTTTATGGGGCGGAGAGAATGTGTTTTTCAGCCAGGTTCCCTGTTGACTTTTCCCTACACAAGAATATATTTCTCAAGAGAATTATCAAATGTTCCTACTTTTTCCAAAGTGAAAAGATGCTTCTCTAAACCTCAGTAAGGTTGTCAAATTTAACCCTTTTTCATGTGAACCTTTTTTGTAGTACCCTTACAGCAGTGTTTCTCAACCTTGGCAACTTGAAGAGGTTTGGATTTCAACTCCCAGAATTGAAGTTGCTGGCAGGGGAATTCTGGGAGTTGAAGTCCACTCTTCAAGTTGCTAAGGTTGAGAAACACTGCCACAGTCTATTTGAGAGGAAGGCAGTTAGACATACAGTAACAATTCTAGTCCATGACTAAAGCAACCCTTTTAAAAAGTGTTTCAATTTTAAAGTAATACTTTCCCTCTTCTTCAAACACAGCTTTTACCACAGATACAATCCAGCACAGTTCATCAACAATGTGATCAGGCCAAGTATTAGTTGAGCTGTTTTTCTCTACTTTAGGTTGCTGTGGATACACATTCTCCCTTCTAGTTACTGGACACTATTTTATCAGTAACATCTTGTTCTATGCAGTCCTCCATGCCTGCTAGCCCAACCGACTGATTTCAGTTACTGAAGAGGAGCATGAGTTGAAGTGGGAGGAAGTGCTTGTGATGGTCATAACCTCTTCTCTGTACACATGAAATGCTGTTTCTGAACATGGACTGAACACTTAAAGAGTGCTAAATCTGAATCTAAAAATAATCTACTGGCATTCCTCATCCCTTACTCTTTAGGCCTTTATTACTCAGTAATTAAGAGAACAAATGTCAGCATACTTTTCTGCCAGTTCAAGGATTGGTAGATTGCATCACAAGTGCTTAGAAATCTTGGGAATCAAGAAAAGGCATTGGAAGAGATTAGAAGTCTGAAATTTACATTGCTCCTTATTCATTCATTCATTCATTCATTCATTCATTTACTGATTTATTAAATTTATATACCACTGTTGAGTAATTCCTATACCCATAAGGAATTTCATAATATTGACTATATTGCAATATATTGCTTGTGTGTCTAATCACACTTGCCCAAATAAAGTATGCAATTCAATTCAAGATGTGATTTTTAACTCACATGGGTAATACGGCTGGTAAGTCATACATATGGAACTTAGTTTTGTATTATGGATAACATAGCATAAGCATTGGTACGTTGGTATACATAGTGATATACATGTTTCTTTTTGGAAACAGTATTTCTTTTGGAATTCTTAGTAATTCAGACAGTCCTTAATATAAGCCTGTAGATAATAGAAAATCAGATCAGAGATAGTGTATCATTGCAGATACTTAATTTTACTCATGTTGTGCATAGTTTTTAAGGCAGGAAAATTAGTGAGTTTTAAGATGGCTTAATTTTATGGAAGACATTCTAGAAATTCTAGTGATCTGATTGATATTTCTGTCCTTTTGGTTTTGGCAGATACCGGAAATGGCTGAAGAAGGTGGCGATTTTATATGTAAGTGCTCAAGAAGGAAGAATAAATCATTGCTATGACTTTTTGTGTCGTTAAAACTCAATTTGTCATTCTGTTCTTCTATATTACCGTGTTTCCCCCAAAATAAGACCTGGTCTTATTTTCTTTTGAGCTTGAAAATAAGCACTCGGACTTATTTTCAGGGAGGTCTTATTTTTTTTAAGTGCAGGAGGCAGTGAGCGTGGGGCCAAAGGGAGTGGGAGCGCAGCTGCCACTCGCCCCACCCTCTCCATCCCACTGCTTACCCATGGCTGCCATGGGCCAAGCTCTTGGCATGCCCCAGCCTCCACCTGCCTACTGGCCCAGCTGCTTCTGGGACACTTCTCAGCTGCTGTGAGCCTCATGTTGACTGCCATGCAGCTGCCCATGCTGCTGCTGGCCTTGGAGGGCTCTTTGCCCTCCTGGCAGAGCTGCTCTCGGCTGCCCAGCTGGGCTGCTCCTGCCTGGTATGGGATGAGTTGTCCCAGATTGAAAACCTCCGGTCCACCACTGGCCTGCCAGGGCCCCTTCACAAGTGTCCACAAGTGGATTCATGCCACTTGGGCTGCCTCGCCCATCACCTTTGGGCTGCTGAGTGCCAGCCTGCATGCTTATTCAGTGCTGCAGGCACTGGACTTACACCTACACTGAGCCCGGTGCCCTTCGGGCCCTGGTGGGCACTGCAGCTCTCTTGCCAGCTGTGTGAGTCAGGCATGGGGCTGCCCCTGGTCACCTTTGGCATCTGCCTCACTTTCAGCGGCTCTGCAGCCACCTCTCCTTCCGCCCGGCCCATACCACCACCAAGATAACAGATAATCAGAGTTGGAAGGGACCTTGTAGGTCATCTAGTCCAACACCCCGCCCAAGCGGGAGACCCTACACCACTTCTGACAAATGGCAGTCCAATTTCTTCTTGAAAGTCTCAAGTGATGGCGCTCCCACAGTTTCCAAGGGCAAGCTGTTCCATTAGTTGATTGTTCTCACTGTCAGAAAGTTTCTCCTTGTTTCCAGGTTAAATCTCTCTTTGTTCAGTTTCCATCCATTATTCCTTGTCTGGCCTACAGGCGTTTTAGAAAATAGCTTGACCCCTTCCTCCCTGTGGCAGCCCTCAAATATTGGAAGACCGCTATCATGTCTCCCCTTCTCTTTAATAGACTAGCCAAGCCCAGTTCCTGCAACCATTTGTTGTATGTTTTAGCCTCCAGTCCCCAAATCATCCTGGTTTTGAAAGATATGGTGCAGTGGTTCTGAGATGGCCTCTGCCAGCTCCTTTAAAACTCTGGGATGTAATCCATCAGGCCCCGGTGATTTGTTTTCATCAAGATCAGACAGGTGTTCTCTTACTATTTTTTTTGCTTATTTTAACTTTTATTTCTGGTCTGTCTTTTACAGTTATGTTTTTGGTGGGTTGAGCTATAGTTTCTTTTTGCATGTAGACGGATGCAAAGAATGAGTTAAGCAGTTCTGCTTTCTCTCTGTTGCCTGTTACTTCCTTGCCATCTTCTCTCTTTAGTGGACCGACTGTTTCCTTGATTTTTTTTTCTTGTTATTTATATGTTGGAAGAAACTTTTTTTATTATCTTTGACTTTTGTTGCAAGTCTTCGTTCATTCTGAGCCTTTGCTATCCTGACTTCGTCTTTGCAGATTCTGGCTATCTGCTGGTTGTTACATTTTGCCTATTAAATGGGCTATCATGGGCTATTAAATGCCACAATTGTTTGAAATAAAGACTCGAATATTCAGTATAGCTACTTGATAATATATGAGCAAAGGGTACCTTTCTTGTCTCTTCCAGGGTGTGAAGATTGCAATCAGTATCATGATTCAGAATGTCCAGACTTGGGTCCTGTGGTGACAGTCAAAGACTCCTTTGTGTTAAGTAGAGCAAGGTAACTTCTACAAAATTGCATTTTTGGAGTAAACCAAACCTATTTGGCAACATTTCAGAAGAGAAGCCTCTTTGTGAATTTGAATTTTGCTTTAGGTGTTGCATTTTAAATGGAGAATGTTCTAGGTCTTATGTTGATTTTAACTAATTCTAAATGTCAACTGAAATGAGCTAGTATGTGTAGTGATTAAAGAGTTGGAAATGGACTGGAGAAACACATGTATAAGCCTACCCTCAGTCATCAAAATTCACCAAATGGCTTTGGGCCAGCCACTTTCTTTTCAGCCTAGAGTTCCTAAAGGAAAGTAGTAGAATATAGTAGATAGTCGTCATGGTCATTATCTGTGTCTTCAGGTTAGCCTCTGGAGTTTTTTAATATCAAGAAGCCAAGTAGTGTAGCGAACTACTCAATTTCAACTAAGTGGAAATCCATGACCAATTACCTTTTTATAGGGTTAGAGAAGTATCCCAATCTGATGGCCTCAAAATGTGTTGTGGGCTACAGAACACAGCATGTATTATTCTTGAAGTTGTACCCTTTCATCCAGACGGTTATCAGGATAGGGGAGCCTCAGAGAGATGGCAACTTTCTAGGATTTACAGAAAAAGCAGAATGAGGGATTAATGAAAATTACACTATATTAGTAGCATAAAATGGGAGCAAAAGAAGCCATGTTTATATAAAGAATACAGGTAGTCCTTGTATAGGAGCTACCTTGGACAGTGATTGTTTGCATTTATGACATTGATGAAAAACTAACTTTGCAACCAATTATTGTATTTTCAGGTCTGTAAAGCAAAGGAAAGGTGAAGTAAGATTCTAAGCATAGCTGTAGTTTTCACTTAGTGACTTTCACTTAATGACCGAATTGACGGTCTCCAATTGTTGTCATTAAACAAGGACTAGCTATCCACATTTGTAAATCCTATTTTGAAAGGCCAATATGTTCCAAGAAGTGAAATCATGTTTTTATCTGTTTAGATAAAGACAAGCTAAAGTAAACATTACTAAGATTAGTTTTCTCTTGTCAGACATAGTAATGCTAAATTTTCAATAAACTTAACTTACAGTGGAGATTTGGTTTAATAAACCATATAGTCTGTGTGTATTTGAATTCTTACTACCAGATATAATTTGTAATGTGTCGGGAGTTTTTCAATTTTTGTTTTTGTGTTATAAATGTGCAACTCGAGTCACAACTGATTGAGCTATAGAGAAAGAGTAATGCAGAAAAAGCTGTGAAAATAAATAGTTCCCACAAATTTTTCAAGCCTTTCCCATAATTGTTTCCAATAACATGCTTTTTATAGAGCAACTTTGGCTATGGGATAGAAAATATTTTTTCTCACTTTCAGTCCCAGTTCATTTCAAATGACAAATGATCAAATAGCAGAAGATACATGGGACTCCTGTTCATTACAAAACAGTAAGGTCAAAGAGTATGGCTTTTCTTTTATATTAGTTATTGTTTTGCTATGTGACATTTTTGTAGAGCATCTATCCTTATCCGTGTTAAGATGCTGGGTTCATTCTATAAGGGTTGAATTCTTTCTTTCATAACTATTGCCAGATATGTTTTAGTATCACAATATTCAATGTTTAGATCATCCCTTCCTTCCAACTTGGAGATCAGACAACTTGAAGATGGGACTGAAGGTGTTTTTGCAATAACTCAACTTGTGAAGCGTACCCAGTTTGGTCCCTTTGAATCCAAGAGAGTTGCCAAACTAGAAAAGGAATTAACATTTCCACTGAAGGTACAGTGATTCCAAATTCAGGGTTATCAATTTATAAGGACTTTGAAAATATGGTTAGCTTTCCCTGATCTGATGTCTTCAAAACTGTAGATATAGAATTTCTAAGATGAGCATGGCTATGTTCATTGAGAATTACAGTCCAATGCTACTAGATGATCATTTGTTTATATATAACTTTCAGATAATATGGAGAATCAAGATGGCCTTGGACAAATTTTATTCTCATAATCAAGTTCAGAGGTGTCAAACTCAAAGGCCCGGGGGGGGGGCAGATCCAGCCTGCAGGGTGCTTTGATCTGGCTGGTGGTGCCACCCTGGAAACAGGGCCCGCGGTGCCTCTGCCAGCAAAAACGAAGCTCGGGAGAACTACCCACAGTTCCGTTTTTGCTGGCAGAAGGTTGCAGGAAGCCGTCACAGCCGAAAATGGAGCTTGGGAGCCCATTTTCGCTAGCACAGTGCTTGAGCCACACAGGCGCCCCCGACACGAGTGATGTCAAGCTGGCCATACTCACCTGGCCCTCCACGGTACAACACAACTCTGATGCAGGATTTAGTTTGACACCTCTGATCTAGATGGAAGTATTGAATTTAAAAGCCTTCGGGCAATGATTCAATGCTTTGATCATTGTAACAGGCATCCTCATATCTTGCTTTTGATTTTCCTAAGGGAATACTGAGCTAGATAGATTTTTCAATCAGATATAACAAAGCAGACCTTGCATTTGTATTGGGGACAATTAACATTTATTGTCAGATATGTGAAAGATAAAGGAAAAATTCTAGAAGATCTATGAAGAATGAAAAATACCGTATTTGCCGGCGTATAAGACGACTTTTTTGCCCCGAAAAACATGCCTCCAAGTGGGGGGTCGTTTATACGCCGGTATATCCACTGCCGGCTTTCGGATGCTTGTTGGGACGCAGCGAAGGCGCCTCTGGCTTCCTGGATCCCCTGCGTCGCTTCCTTCATCCCGCTCGCCTCGCTCCGCCCGAGGCTGCAGCCTTCCTGCTCTTCCCACGGCCCCTGGCACTCTGCCCTGCCGCTGCAGCCCGGGATTTCTGGAGGCGTTTCCGGTGGTGGTGGGGGGTCGTCTTATACGCCGGGTCGTCTTATACGCCGGCAAATACGGTAGAATAAGAAAGACATGTTAAAAACATGTTAAATAAATTAGTAAATGAATGGCAGCTACCAAACACAATTCAGATTGTTCAGACCAAGAATTGGAAAGAAAGCCCAGATGCTTTTAAGATAGGAAGAGTCAAGGCAATTCAGAACGTTGTTTTCCTAATCACTGGAGCACGAAATCGAGTTGTTTCTATGCCATTACAGTACTATCTGGACATAGGAAACCCATTGAAATCAGGTCATGTTTGGTTCTAGGGGTCCCCCAATTTGAGGGGGACCTTGGGCACATTTTGAATTTTTAAGAAATGTTACGGCATACAACTATAAAATAGTGTGATATATTTGAAATGGCCAGATGAAAAATGCTGAGGGTGCCTTGATCTTTCTTCTGGAGAAAATAGCTCTAGTTTAGTTTACTTTATTGTCATTGCACCTTGTACAACGAAATCAAACACCATCTTCAGTGCACATCATGACCATGAAAATAAATATGAACACACATCCTTCACCCTCCACACGTTGAACCGAAAACCCCTGACACCGCACCAATACAGCAGAATTCAAAAGAGCTACTGCCCTGGGATAAAAGCTGTTTTTCAGTCTATTTGTCCTTGTTTTTATTATTCTGTACCGTCTGCCAGATGGTAATAGTTGAAAAAAAAAAGTTTCCCAGGATGAGATGGATCTTTGAGAATGTTTTGAACTTTCTTAAGGCAGCAGGAGCTATAAAGCTCTTCCAAAGAGGGGAGAGGGCAACCAATGATCTTCTGGGCAATGACATTAACCCTCTGGAGTGCTTTCCTATCTGCCACTATGCAATTGGCAAACCATACAGAGGTGCAGTAAGTTAAGATATTCTCTATGGTGCAGTGGTAGAAGGTCACCAGCAGTTTTTCATTCAGTTGTTGTTTTCTGAGAAGCCTCAGGTAGTATAATCTCTGCTGGGCCCTTTTGACTAGTGCTGCAATGTGAGCACCCCAGGTCAGGTCCTCTTTTATGGTAACACCCTAAAACACCTAATAAAATAAGTGAGTCATTGTATAGTTTGTTACTTTATCAAAATGATCATTCGGAGCACATTTGTATTGAAGTTCTACGTGGGTTTTGTATAGGTCTTTCAGAAGGAGGGGTCTCCAGTCTATTTTGATACATCTAATGAAGATGACTGTAACTGGATGATGATGGTGAGACCTGCCAGTCTATATGAGCATCAAAACCTGACTGCTTTCCAACATGATAATGACATTTACTTCACTACTTCTCGGGACATCCCTCCGGGAACTGAGTTACGAGTATGGTATGCAGCTTTCTACGCCAAAAAAATGGAAAAACCCGTTCTAAAGCAATGCATTGTCAATGGTATGTTTGGTTGTTTGTGGGGAAGTCCTTTACTATCATATAGCGTTTTATCTGACTCAGTTATTGTGGATATTTTCCTGGGGTGAGGATATTCATGCAGGCATCTTCTCCACATCAAAATTGATACATTATTTTCTCTAATTCACATGTTATTTGAAGGTGAGGCTGCTAAATTGGATCCAAATATACATAAATAGAACTCTGCTTCCCATCTCCAAGCCTCTGATGAAGTTCAAGAGTCCCTGTGGAATGGAATGTGATAAGCACAAGGATTTCAATAGTTGGGAGAATGAAAATAATTTGATAGTAATTTTATTTGGTGCAGGCAAAAGTGTGTTTCTTTTCTTTCAAGATACATTTGCACCCAACCTATTATATGCAGCCAGTTTTATTCTGTTTGAAAGAGACTTAGGACACAGAAAAAAAGAATAATCAGAAGACTGAGATCAAAAGTTAATAAATCAGTGTCTCAGAGATGTTAATTGCTGAGAATTATCCACAGCCAATGTAAGTCAGCAACCACATCCAAGGAGCATGAAGCTAAAAACATGATCCATTAATGCTCCAGATACTGAGCATTAGCTGGGCTAAACAAACATGATTTCATTAACCATCTCAGATTCTGCTACTACTTTACATATTTTTCCTTCCCAGACTCATATCAATTTAATTGGTATTGTTTAGTATTCTATCTGTGTGGACTATGTTAAGTCTACCTATATACAGTAGTTACTAGGAATTGAAAATGACTTGATAGCACCTAATCAATCATTAGAATTCTGACTTCCAATCAGGTTGAAGTTGATGTTGATGTTGGAGTTGTTTTGGACTGATAGGCTATGGATTAGAGTCATAGTTTCAGATTTTATAGAGTGGAAGCTTCTTTAGCCTCCATCACTTATCTGAGCTCTAAAGAGGGTGAAAAAACCCAGAATCAATATTCCTTTTCCCTAGCACCTTCCCTTACTCCATGGAGGAGAAAAAAAAGGGTGGACATGATGCAGCCTTATGTACCATTCAACTGATTGTTTTAAAACACAAAGCTTCAAAGAATTGTGTAGAGAATGCATAGAGAATGGAGGAAGAAAATGCTGCTGTTTAAACCTTGTTTATATTCTGTTAAGAAAGAGAAAATACATACCATGCACATGTGATATACTCCAGACCTGGGCTTCTGTGCTATGTTTTTACATAATGCTAAGTCAGAATTCTTTAAAACTTTGTTTATCGAACAAACTTTATCTAATTGGTTCATAGTTAGCTCTATATATGAACAGTGACTATGTTAGAATGACATTTCTTAGTTACCTATAGTCCTGGCTTGTCTAATTTTTCTGTATGTGTGATGTAGTTACTGATTTACAACAGAAATTTCAAATATTCCACAACCCTTCAAAATAAATGATTATAACTGGTTCTCTTTTTCCATTTTCTTTCTATGCACACCTTGAAAAATATTGCTAAATTAGATTGAAAAAAATGTACACCTTGCCTTTAAATTTCTTGAATTTAATATTAATTTAATAATTTACATTTCAAGCATTTGTTAAAGTAATAAATGATAAATTACCAGAATGAAGATAGCTTTGGACATTAGTGAAGAACTGTTCATCAAGCTGTATGCTCTCTTAGCATTGATACAGACATTTGCTAAGTGGGAAAACAAACTAATAAAAACATGATCTCTTTAATATGTGTTTAGCTGTGGTGGAATGTGAACAACAACGAAATAAAAGCACTTATCCTGCTGCCTTTTCTTTTGAGAAACTCAAGAAATTAGCCAAGAATAATCAATCTTCCAGAACTGATCCTTCAGGTATCAACACATTTTCATCTCTAGTATATATGTACAATGTAAGTTTGGAATATTTTGTATTTGTGTATTATCCCACAAAGTAAAATTGCAACTATAATAACAAGAGTTATCAAATATAAATTGCTTTGTGGTGATTTTTTTTTAGTTCTGTTTTCTCTCTCAGCCATTTTTCTATGAGATTTCAGCAGATTATTTTGAGGCCAGTGTTTGACAACTTCATTAAGTTTCAAAGAGCTGGTGTATATAATGTAAAAGAAGATCATACAATATCCATCATGCCTTTAAAAAAATGCTTTGATAGTGAGGATTTGATGATTTCTATGATAGTAAGTTTATAACGTTTTGTATATTATGGTTGGAGGTGGTAGCATTCATGGTCTTGTATACCTTGGGTGGTATTGATATTGTCTCAGCTTTATGCAAAGGGTGAAAGTATAATACTGTTGACTTCAGATGGCGGTATTAAAATAATAGATTTTTAGTTGTTTCTAAAGTTCTACTGGGCCCCTTTCCCCTGTGGTGCAGACTCTTACCACTTTTTCCTTGTAGAACATGGGCCGGGTCATTTGGAGCAAGCTAAAACAGTTCCACAAAGCAATCAAAATGATGTTAATCTAGAGAAGGCTGTGGAAGTTACCCGTACTGATCAACCCACCACTCTCTGTGAAAGTGCCAATTCCCAAGTGGATATGAAGAAAAAATCTCGACGGGGCAGGAAAGCCAAAGGAACAGAAGTAGAAACTCCTCTTGTGATTGTGGGTGATAAAGATTCTACTGGTGAGATGAGGAAATTGTTAAAAGTAATCCCCATACTTCATATTTGATACAATGATAATGAAATAATTATTCTAGAATGGCAAGTGGGAAGTAAATGAGTGGGTATGGAGAGCTTAAATCTTCCACCTTATGATGTAATTGCATCAGGGAACTTGTGAGAAAGAAGAAGTACAGGTAGTCCTTGATTTAGGACAGAAATTTGCAGGACTGCATCACTTAGCAATAACAATCCCTGCAGACATAATTGCTGTTATTAACTGAATCTTATAGTCATCACATAAGGCAACTTCCTGCCAGCTTCTCACAACCAAAGTCAGTGGGGAATCCAACAAGCCCTCAGAGAGCTAAGGAGCTGCTATAGGGCAGGGGCAGGAAATGAGGCAATGCATGGAGGTGCAGGAGAGAGTCAAGAGATGCACTGGGGAGAGTGAGTGGTTGGGTCATCCCCCTAAAAGGGCTGGGGGAAGGTGTGTAGAAGAGGGAGAGCCATCCCAGCAGTTTGTGCTCTTCCCTGCTGGCTTCCACATGACCATGGGGCTCTTGGTAACAGTTGTCCAGTGGAACAATGTGTAACCTAATGGTTGTAGGTCAAGGACTCTCTGGATAAGCAAAACTTGTGCATAAATGCAGCTGGCTTAATGTGTGTCTGATAATTGCTCCACCTATCTCAGGATTATCTTTTCTAGTTGATTTTAGCTTTCTAGACTCTTGGTCAAAGCAGTTGTTTTTTTACCAAAACAGGCATGACACTGGCAATCTATCATTATGTATCCTGTCACTTTATTTTTCCCTTCAACATATGAAACAGGTATTATATGCAAGTTCCATAATTTGGTGTTTTTTTCTGACTTCAAAACTTTTTCAGGAATTCTGAAAATCATTTTAAGTGGTGTCAAGCGACAACCTTAAGTTACATTTCTCAAAACCTAAATTGTTTTCAAAACATATGACATTCCCAGCTTACTGAATTCCAGCTCTCAGGAATTCACTATAGCACGACTGGTAACAAAAGTTCTGGTCCAGCTATTATTAATTTTTATTATTTTAATTCTCTCACAGAATGGTTGACAATTTGTTCACCTTTTTTACTGTGCAATATCAAATTACAGAATGGATAACTTAACTAAACAGAAATAAATATCCTAAAAATAGCTTTGTGCTGTACCTTGTTGTTGCATATTTGCTATGCATGTTATAGTAATGGAATGTCAGTAATTAAAGGGCTATTATAATGTACAGCCAGATTAGACACCATTAAAAGCAGTCCTTACATCTCTATTTGAATAATGGTCTTATCTGTGTATCAGTTACAACATGAATTTAAACTGGTTAAATGCCTCTATGTACAATAGTCAAAATAGCATTAAGATTATAATCATGCTTATGCTTATTTTCTGAGTAAACAGATATGTGAATCAGCTCTGAATTAACTTGGGTACAGATGAACAAATTCAATCAGTTTTTTGTAAAACACTATCATTTATTTCTTGGTAGCAGTGGACCATGTGGCTGAAATTATCACTGAGGTCTCACCTGATGACACAGCGATTCCTCCAGCAACAGAAGATCAAATTATGGAGCTGATGTTAGCAAAGCTACCCAGTACTGCAAACAACATGAGTTCATTAACCAAGTAAGCAAAGAAACAAGTCCTGCTTTCTTATGATAACTCTGCTTAGATATCGATCACTTATGATGATCATGAGGTGGAGGGCATATGGAAAAAGCTTATTGGAAAAAAGATATCTTACCATATTAAATAGAGTGGAACATGGAAGTAAATAAATATCCTGTTACCTGTAATGACAATGAATAAATTGGCATACTTATACTGACAATGAATACCAGTCGTCCTTGACTTATGGCCACAATTTAGCCCAAAATTTCTGTTGCTAAGTAAGACATTTGTTAAATGAGTTTTACCCCATTTTATAACTTTTCTTGCCATAGTTATTAACATGAATGACTGCAGTTCTTAAGTTATCAACATGGTTGTTGGGTGAATTCCCATTGACTTTGCTTGCCAGAAGACCGCAAAAGATGATCACAAGACCAGGGACACTACAACTGTCATAAATGTGAGTCAGTTGCCAAGCGTCTGAATTTTGATCACGTGACCATGGGGATGCTAAAACAGTTGTAAGCGTGAAAGTCATAAGTCACTTTTTTCATTGTCATTACTTCAAACAGTCACTAAATGAACTGTTGTAAATCGAGGACTACTTATAAATTGGCAATCTGCTTATTTAGGTATATAAATAGCAACTTACATTAGAGATAAAGGGATATCCACAGTGAGATAGCTTTGCTAAGTATGGCATCCTGCAGATGTATTGAGAATGTACCGTATTTATCGGCGTATAACACGCACAGGCGTATAACACGCATCTTCATTTTAAGGGGGAAATTTCAGGAAAAAAATTTAAAAAATTCTGCCTGCCTGCCTTAGTTTCTGGTTGTTTGGGAGCAGCTTCGGCTGAGAATAATAACTATTCACCTCTTTTACTCAGCCGAAGCTGTTCGATTCAACCATTAACGAAGGCAGGCAGGCAGGCAGAACGGAGCACTGCGGGCGGGCGGGCGGGCGGGCGGACGGGGTGGGGGGTGGGGGAGAGGCGACAGGAAAAGCCCCCGCTTCTTTGAAGCAGTTTCTTCCTGTGCTGGTGGAGGAGCGAGAGAGCAACTGAGAGAGCTGACCCAGAGAGAAGGACAGGCTTCGGTTGCTTCCTCCCTCCCCTTCTTTCATTTGTGTCCTTGATCCCCGATCCCAGCAGCATTCACCGAAGGCTTCTTAACATTATATCGGCGTATAACACGCATACATCATTTGCCCCCTATTTTCAGGGGGAAAAAAGTGCGTGTTATACGCCGATAAATACGGTAAATCTTGAAAGTTCTAGTCAGCAATGAATGCCAATATGTGCTGATTTTGTTTTTACTTTTTTGCTCATTACTGCTTTCTTTCTAATCTGTTAGGTTTCCTCACCATCAGAGCTCTGTATCCCTTAAGAGAAGTTTAATCCTTTCCAGCCGACACGGGATTCGACGCAAGCTGATCAAGCAGCTTGGGGAACACAAGAGGGTGTATCAGTGTAGTATCTGCAGTAAAATGTTTCAAAATAGTAGCAATCTTAGCCGACACATCCGCTCTCACGGTAAATTTCAATTTAGCTGAATTCTTCTTTTACAAAGCAAATTATCAGTGGAAGATAAATCTTTAATCCAGCATACAAAAAGCAGAGAACACCTGGAAGCTAAAGCAATAATTAAATAGATCAACTGCATGCATTCATGGCTTAGGCTAAAAGGATGGTAAAATAATTTGTCAACTCCCAGGAGCAGCACTTGTTCGTTTCAGAGAAATTGGGCAAAGGAATTTGCATGGCCTGTATGGATTTTCTAATTTCAACATTCCTCAATTTCTGCTCCTTTAAGTAACTAGGAAATATACTAGTGATCAGATTTTTTAAAACAGTTTGAAAAAGCACAATCTGTTCATAATTAGTTTAGTATACTTTATTGTCATTGCACTTCGTACAATGAAATTAAATGCCATCTTCAATGTACATTATAACTATAAAAATAAAACACAAACACACCTCCTTCACATTCTATACAATTGAATTGAAAAGCTGATATTGCATTAATATTACAGTAGAATCCAATATAGTTACTGCCCTGGGATAGAAGATATTTTTCAGCCTATTTGTCCTTGTTTTTATTGTTCTGTACCATCTGCCAGATGGTAATAGTTCAAAAAAAGGTTTCCCAGGATGAGATGGATCTTTGAGAATGTTTTGAACTTTCTTAAGGCAGCGGGAGCTATAAAGCTCTTCCAAAGAGGGGAGAGGGCAACCAATGATATTCTGAACAATGACATTAACCCTCTGGAGTGCTTTCCTATCTGCCACTGTGCAATTGGCAAACCATACACAGCTGCAGTAAGTTAAAATACTCTCAATGGTGCAGCAGTAAAAGGTCACCAGCAGTTTTTCATTCAGTTGTTTCCTGAGAAATCTACCTGTTAGTATAATCTCTGCTGGGCCCTTTTGACCAGGGCTGCAATGTGGGGACCCTGGGTCAGGTCGTCTTTTATGATAACACCCAGAAACTTAAAACTGGTCACTTGCTCCACTCGGTCTCCATTGATAAGCAAGGGCTGGATGTCTGATCTATTCCTTCTAGAGTCCACTATCCTTGGTCTTATTGGTGTTAAGGACCAAGTTATTGTTTCCACACCACAAAAGCAACCGGTCCACCCCATCTCAATAGGCAGACTCAACCCCCTCCCCTCCCTCCCGGAGATGAGTTGTATCACATGCAAATTTAGTAATACTATTACTAGCATGGTGGGAATGCAGTCATGCACATAAAGAGTATAGAGTAAGAGACTCAACACACAACCCTGTGGTGTACCAGTGTTAAGAATAAGGGCTGAAGAGGTATGATTATTTCGTCTGACCCTCTGAGACCAGACAGACAAGAAATCCATAATCCAAAGGCAGATTGAATAAGAAAGTCCAAGATCCATAATTTTAGACACAAGTCTATATGTCTCTGTTAAATGCAGAGCTAAAATCTACAAAAAGCATCCTCACATAGCACACACACACCCCGGCTGCTGTTCCAAATGAGTCAGAGCGGTGTGAAGAGTGATGGCTATAGCATCTTCTGTAGATCTATTTCTTCTGTATGCAAACTGGTGTTTATCAAATATATGCGGAAGACCAGAAATGATGTGCCGGCAGACCAGTTTCTCAAATTGCTTCATGATGGTAGGAGTGAGTGCCACTGGACAAGGCTAAATATAGACTGCTAAATTTTGGAGGCCATGTGAGATCAAATTGATTTGCTTTACCTAGCCTAACCATTTAATAATTTTTGGTTTAAGCATTATTAACTTTTCCTAAATTTTCCAACTTTCTAAAAATAATGAGTGTTTTTAATTGGTCCTTTAGGTGACAAACTATTCAAATGTGAGGAATGTGCTAAGCTTTTTAGTCGAAAAGAGAGTTTGAAGCAACATGTTTCATACAAACACAGTAGGAATGAGGTTAGTATGGTACTTCTTCATTTATGGAACAGAAATAGATTATGCATAGACATTGGTCAGCTTCATACAAAGTCAAGGAGGAAGATAAATTTCAAAAAATAATCCCTTTCTATGCTCACAAGGCAGAAAGATCACAGTTCTTTTAAAACTATTTTTTTTCTTCTTCTTTTTTCAAACATTTTACAATAATGTTTCTTGTTGCTCTTAATGAAAGGGAAATAACATTTATTTATTTATTTTTCATATTCTTAATCACCCATCTCCCTCAGAAGGGCTCTGGGCAATGTGCAATATCATCAAAATCATCAATAATCAAAATCAGCCTTTAAAATTTTAGGATTACTTTTTTTTTCAAATTATAAAACATAAAAATTTCAAATTGTTAGTACAGATCGAGGGGCTTTCTCATGGGGCCAGCTACCCCGTGGTTATGTGGGCTCATGTGTCCCACACGCAGGGCTACATAGCCAGGTTTTGACCCCTTTGCTGAAGGCCAGAAGTTTGGGGCCTGTTCTTACCTCTGAGGGTAAGATGTTCCACAATTCAGGGACAGCAACAGATAAGGGCCTCTTCCTTGACCTCACCAGTTGAAATTATCTGACTGACGAGGTCTGTAGCATGCCCTTCCCTGCCTGAACAAGTGGGTTAGGGTGATGGGATGGGGTGAAGCTGGTTCTTAGGTAACCTGGCCCATGCCGTGTATGGCTTTATAAGTAATGACCAACACTTGGAATTGGACCCATAAGCAAACCAGCACCCAGTCCAATTTGCAGAGCAAGGGTGTTATATGTGCCCTTCTTTAGGCACCTGATATGGCTTGGGTGGCCAGACTCTGCACCTGCTGCAGCTTCCAGATACTTTTCAAGGATAATTTTATGTCGAGCACATTGCAATTGTCCAATCAGGAGATGACCAGGGCATGAGTGACTGACTGGAGCACCTCTTTCTTCTCTCTCTTAAGTCCTAGCAGTAGAGAAGCAACATACATAGGCATTCTCATTATTGTATGTGGGAGGCTTATATAGATGGCCCTTCCTCTCTGCTTTTCACTCTCACTCTCTTTTGACAGGGAATTCCATTTTATCGTCCAGCTGTGATATCCTGCAAGGGACCGTAGACTAGGGGTGTCAAACTTGATTTCATTGAGGGCTGCATCAGAGTTGTGTTTTACCTCAGGGGTGGGGGGAGGCAAGTGGGTGTGGCCGGGTGTGTGGGTGTGGCCAGCTTGACATTGTGCAGCCCTCTGCCAGCAAAAACGGATCCAGAGAGGGCCACACGCGGCTCTTCCAGGCTCCCTTTTTGGCTGTGATAGCCTCCAGCAGCCCTCTGCCAGAGAAAATGGAGCTCGTGAAGGCCACGTGCAGCCCTCTCGAGCTCTGTTTTCGCTGGCAGAGGCACCATGGGCCGGTCGTTCGCTGTTTCCAGGGCGACCCCGCGGGCCAGATCTTAGCACCCCACGAGTCAGATCTGGCCCCTGGGTCTTGAATTTGAGACCTCTGCCATAGACTATATTCTGTCATGCATGCCCCTGTTGGAATCTGATTCCGAGATGGAGGTCGAGCAGCTGACAGGGAGTGGGAGTGTGGTTCCAGTGGTTGTGGAAGAAACTGGGGAAGGGCACAGTCCGGCTGGACATTCAAAGGAAGACCCAGGCCCACCCCCTCTTCATTCTAGGACACTCACAGGGAGGTAGGGAGGAGGGAGCAACGTGAATTACATGGGTTGCGGGGGAGAAAAGGGCCCTGATTCCCTTCATTAGCTGCAGCTGGGAAAACAGGATTTAAAAAGGGCACAGCACCTTGCTGGAAGCAAAGCGTGAATTATCTTTGTCAGGTCTTATCTGGGTTCTGGCATCCTCCCAACTGTGTGTGTTTCGTTATCTTTTGAAGTCTGCAATTCCTTATCCTGCCCTGTCTTGATAATTATTGCAGCGTGGTTTGTGTTGGTTTTCAATGATAATTTATATGTACTTTGGGTTCGGACGGAATTTCTTCCCTATAAAAACTGTTCTTGGGAGAGTTTTCTTTTCTCCAGCCGAACTGGACATTGGGGGCCAAGTTGGTGGTATTAAAGGGACTTTACCTACTTTTGTGACTTTGTTGCTTTTGTGCCACGCTCCTTTGGGTCATCACAATATTCATAGTTATTTTGCCTCCATATAAATACGGTAAAGTAAATCCTTTGCTTTTACAAAAAATCCTCAAAAGTCTTAGTGCAAGGCTTCCCTCGGATTTAAAGGTGTCTGCTTTTCCTTGAGATTATTTTTAGGCAAAGTTCTATTATGGAAACAAATTAAAAACCAGGACAAGTAGTCCTTCACTTATGACAGTTCATTTAGTGACCGTTCAAAGTTACCACAGCATTGAAAAAAGTGACTTAGGACTGTTTTTCGTACTTATGACCTTTGCAGCATCCCCATGATCATGTGGTCAAAATTTAGATGCTTGTTAACTGGGTCATATTTATGACCCCCATTGCTGTGTCCCAAGGTCATGTCATCCTTTGCGACCTGACAAGCAAAGTCAATGGGGAGGCCAGATTCACTGAACAACCAGGTTACTAACTTATCAACTGCAGTGATTCACTTAACGCCTGTGGCAAGAAAGGTTGTCAAATGGGGCAAAACTCACTTAACAAAATGTTTCACCTAACAACATAAATTTGGGGTTCAATTGTGGTCGTAAGTCGAGGATTACCTGTAATTTAAAAGAATAAATTGTGACATATTTCTTGTGCCTCCTCTAGGTTAACAGTGAATATAGATACAGGTGTGCTACATGTGAGAAAGCTTTTCGGATAGAAAGCGCCTTGGAATTCCACAATTGCAGGACAGGTATGATAACAATCAGGTAACTCTGATTGATATGAAACGGTATTGGATTTTAATTCCCTGAAAAGAAAAGACAAATAAAATTGAAACGTTAGCATAGATAGTCCTTGAATTACAATGGCAATTGTCACTAAGCAATGTAGTCATAAGGTGCAGTGTCACGTGATTGCATTGCTTAGCGATGGTGATCCTCGCAATCCCTGTTATTATTAATGAGTGAGGATCATGGACCATTAAGTGAGCACCTCCTTATGCGGGGGGTTGCGGAGGGCAGGAGACTTACCAAGGCCACTTGCAACTTTCCTTTCTCACTTCCCTATTGACTTTGCTTGTAGGAAATCAGCAGGGAAGATTGAACTGTTGTAAGTGCAAGCTGGCTGCCAAGCACCCAGATTGCGATCATGTGACTGTGATTGTACTGGGATGGCTAGAACTTTGAGGCCCAACCATAACCGCCACTCATTCAATGCTGCATAAATTTCAGTGATTGTTGAACAAGTGTGCTGCCCCATTCACTCACACACACAACTAACTGTGGTTTAGGTGAGTTTATTAATGTTCCCCAGCAATTCCTTTCAAGATTCAACACTGTCCCAATTAAATCTAGCCATAAGCAGTATTAGTTCACAAAGCAATGGCCCAATAGTCCATAAAGCACTTGAAAGTTGCTCAAACAAATAACTCCACCAAACAAACTTAAATCCACCAGGCAAAACTTAAATCCACATAGGAGAGTTCACTTGGCAAGAAAAGTTCAGTCTCCAAGGCACAATTCCAAACACTGTGTCAATCCAGGGTGAAGCAGGAATCATGATGACCAAACAGACAACTAGAAAACCAACACATTGTTCCCAGCAACACCTCCCCGTATCTGTTGTGACAAATAGCCACCTTTCTAGTAGTCCATCAAGATGGGTGGGGCCTTCTCCTCTCAAGTAGTTTGGTTGATCTCCGTTGCTCCTACTTTTTCTCTGCCCTGTCTATTTTTGGATCAGGTGCAGAAGGTAGTTCCTCCTCCTCTTTGCTTGACAATCTGCCACTGCAAGCTTTCCCCAGCTGAAGCCTCCCCCCCATTCTCTTTCGGTTGCCGTTCAGAGACATTAATCAACTCAGTTCCTGATGTTCAAAGGAATGGGCTCATCCTCCCTTGAGCCGATCTCTGAAGAAGAATCTGTGGAATCATCCAAGGAAGACATCCCAAGTGTTTGTTAACCAAGGGCTACTTGTGTGTCTTAATTTACATTGCCAGCTAAAATGTGAATAATCTACAGATAATTTCATCCAATTTCAGATGATGTTTTATTGGTTATATCCTTGTTCTGTCTTTTTTTTTTAACTAGCTGAATTATATGTTGTGTTGTTGTTTTCTTTAATTTTAAAATTTTACAATATGATTAATCACTTTGAATCAGGTTATTTTATAGCATAAGGCAGAGAAAGCTGCTTCCTCTATTTTAGAAATTGATCCTGTAGATGTGTACAGGTAGCCCTCGACTTACAATAATTCATTTAATGACCATTCAAAGTTACAACGGCACTGAAAAGTGACTTATGGCCATTTTTCACATTTATGACCATTGCAGTATCCCCATGGCCACATGATCAAAAT
Organism: Notechis scutatus; assembly: GCF_049901735.1. NCBI lineage: Eukaryota > Metazoa > Chordata > Lepidosauria > Squamata > Elapidae > Notechis > Notechis scutatus. The sequence continues at coordinate 55,165,632 of NC_142013.1, read as the reverse complement.
TCAGATGCTTGGCAGATGACTCATACTTATGCCGGTTGAGTGTCCCAGCGTCATATTGTCTCCTTTTGCAACCTCCTGACAAGCAGAGTCAATGGGGAAGCCAGATTCACTTAGCAACTTTGTTATTAACTTAACAACTACAGTGATGCACTTAAAAAGTGTGGCAGGAAAGGTCATAAAATGAGGCAAATCTCACTTGACAAATGTCTCAATTGGCAACAGAAATGTTGGGCTCAATTGTCATAAGTTGAGGACTACCTGTGTGATTTTTTAAAATCATATAAATTCCTTAATCCCCTTTTCTTTCAGATGATAAGACATTTCAGTGTGAGATGTGTTTCAGGTTCTTTTCTACAAACAGTAATCTTTCAAAACATAAAAAGAAGCATGGGGACAAAAAATTTGCCTGTGAGATTTGCAATAAACTATTCTACCGAAAGGATGTGATGTTGGATCATCAGAGGCGTCATCTGGAAGGTAAGTACATTTGTGATTAATGCCTTCTTGGATCTTGTGCTTGAGTCTGTGATTGGGACCTTCTGTACTCAAGTTGTCAGTTGGGTTGACAACAACTACTCAAAAGGTTGATAGTTCTTGATGTAGTAATGATCTACTGTAAAAGATGATGAGACATCTGTGAACCATTTTCTAAAGTTCTTATCTAAGTTACTGATTTGTTGTTTGAGCTTAAAGATTGTTCACAAAATCTCTTTTGATGTTATAATTTATTACCTGTGATTGAGCTTATAAAGTTCTTTGAAAATTACTTTTTATTTTTGTTATGCTGGAAGCACCCAAACTTACTTTTGTTTGTAACCTACAGTATAATGTTTTCCCATTGCTTCTTCTAGCAACATCTGTAATAAGAATAGTGATGCTGAAATAAAATGTGCATATTCTCACCCAGAGGTTATTACACATTTGCATCATAACAGCTAATGTTATTGTTAAGTTTGGGAAATAATGGAGACCAGACATCTGACCAGTGACTTCAACTCTTTAATAATTGTAAATAGAACAGAACAGAGCAAGGCTATGGGCAACAGCAACCCTTTTATAGGGTTATCTGCTACCTTATTAACCAATGACATGTGCCATAAGTTCAAACTTATAACCAATGAGAAGTGTCCAAATAGTGGCCAATCAGGGACTACTTATGGACCAATCCCTAGTTGTTGTATAAGGGCCAATCAGGTGTGCAGGTTTCCAAACCCTGATTTGCATTTATGTTAGTAACTTTTATTGATTCACAACACCCCTCCCCTTGGGTTCCGTTTGAGGGAGCTGTAATAAAATCCTCAAGATAGACAGGCCGTTTGGTCTGTCTGGATGATTTCCGTGGCTCCACCGGTTTTGGTCTAAGGTCCGGTTCCGGTGGAGCGTTTGGATGATCTTTATTAAATTCAGTTTCGCTGCACGGTGATTCCGTGCTGCTTCCACTGTGGTTGTCTCTGCTACTCCGTGTTTCTTCGGGTTTTGCAGTTCGGTTTCCCCGTATTAAAGTTCCCTGAAAAATTCAACTCCCTCCCCGCTTCAAGTTCGGTGTTTGCTGGGCCGTAGGGTTTCCGTTGGCCCGCTATTTGTCATATCAAAGTCAATTTCCTCGATATTTCCTCCCCTTGAGTTGGTGAACCCGGGAGTCATGGGTGCTGGGTGGTAATCTCGATCGGAGTTGGTCTATGTGGCGTTTCCACACCCTCCCATCGTCCGTTAGCAGGCGGTAAGATCTAGGCCCGGTAAGGTGGGTAACGGTTGCGGGTATCCATAACGGTCGCCGGAAAAGTTTTTGGCAAAGATTAAATCGCCTACCTTAAATTCCCGGCATTTGCTGCTGGAGCCGAAGGGCTTTTCCGGTGCGAATGCGGGTGGAGCCGGTCAAGGTGCGATCGTAGTTTCCGCCCCATAAGAAGTTCAGCGGGCGTTTTGTTGGTCACGCTGTGGGGCGTGATGTGCTGCAACAAGAGAATTCGATTGATTTTCTCGTCGATGTTGCCAAATTCCATTTTGTGAAGGGTCTTTTTACAAATTGTACCATGCGTTCTGCACGTCCATTCGCCGCAGGGTGCGCTGGCGAGGTTAGCGCATGGCGGATGCCTCGATCAGCAAGAAATTGTTCAAAGGGTAATGCAGTAAACTGTGGGCCGTTGTCCGAGACCAACACGTCCGGAAACCCGTGTGTGGCAAATAGTCTGTTTAATTTATTGATGACTGAGTCCGTTGTAGTTGTATTCATTCAATGAATCTCGAGCCAGTTTGAATAGGCGTCGACAGTAATAAGGAAAGTGTGTCCTTTGGTAGGCCCCGCAAAGTCAATATGAATACGGGACCAAGGTCCCCTCGGAGTTTCCCATTCGGTTGGGCTTGCTTTAGGCGGGGCGTTGCTGACGTCCTGGCAACGTTGACAAGTAGCGACCCAGGCCTCGATTCTTTTGTCGATTCCCGGCCACCAAGCGTAGCTGCGTGCGAGTGCTTTCATCCGCACGATACCCGGATGTCCCTCTGGTAATATTCGTGTCTTCTGACTAAGGTTGGCACGGTGGGCGCGTAGTGAGCCCGTAGTAAGGGATCGAGGACGTCCCAGTCCATCTCTTTTACCTCTGCTGGCTTGGCAAGTGACTTTGCCATTTTAAACACGGTAGGCCCGCAGTGAGTTAGAAAGATAGCTCTTTTTTTCCCGGTTGTTGCATCTTTCAAATTGTTGGTCTCCAGAAACATCTGGAACCGGTCCATGTATGCCTCCCAGTCTTCGGTTTCTGGGTTGAATGGAGCGGGTGGTACGGCACCGCTGGCCATGTTGTCGTTGATGGTGCGTGTTCGACCACGTGCTCTGTTGGTTGCTCTGTAACTCAGTCAGCTCTTCGGTCTCCGCATCTCACCTTCGTCGCCAGTGTTAAGTTTGGGAAATAATGGAGACCAGACATCTGACCAGTGACTTCAACTCTTTAATAATCGTAAATAGAACAGAACAGAGCAAGGCTATGGGCAACAGCAACCCTTTTATAGGGTTATCTGCTACCTTTTAACCAATGACATGTGCCATAAGTTCAAACTTATAACCAATGAGAAGTGTACAAATAGTGGCCAATCAGGGACTACTTATGGACCAATCCCTAGTTGTTGTATAAGGGCCAATCAGGTGTGCAGGTTTCCAAACCCTGATTTGCATTTATGTTAGTAACTTTTATTGATTCACAACAGTTATCATGTGTGTTCCAATGTTTGTATGATAAAACCATACATATTTTCATCCCTGCAGACATATATAATTTCTTTTTTTTTCTTAAGGAGGGAAAGACACATTAGCTTCAAAGTGTCTTTTGATTTAGCACAAGGATTCGTCTGTTTTGAATCTCTTTCAAGGGAACTAGCCATGTTAGTAAAACAAGGATTTTATGGACTAGATTGCAGTCCAGTTCACAAAGGTTGTGCTGTGATAATTTCATAATTTAAAATTATTAGTCTTTAGGCAACTAAAAGACATCTTAGATGTCTGGAAACAACTTTTTTCTTTTCTTGTCATTAAAGCCAGAGTACAATAATTGGTTGAATGCTAACAAAAATGAGCAAAATGCTTATTACAAGGCACCACTTTGTTTCTGCTACACAAAAATTATTTCTGTAGCCATTTTGGGTGTGTCTTGGAGAATCACATCGTGTTCTCCCAAGCTTGAGTCATTGCAAGAGCCTGGAAAAGTCCCTATATTGTTTTTTGTATTGCTAAAATAGAACAAGCGACTGTGAAACTAATTTAGAAGGGAGCCATTTTTCTGTTGAAATCAGTGTTTCAAACTAATTAAAGTTGCACTTTAAAAGGATTTGATACGAACATAACCCTTGTTTACAACATATTCTTTACAATTTGTTTTCCTGGGTAAAAGCTTAGATTATTATCTTCTACTTACTCTGAAAGGTATAACCAGAAGGGAAAAACAGAAAATCTGATAATAAATTTTCAGAATGATTTAAGTGTATATTACAAATTTAGCTTCTATAATAACTGTATAATTCTGGCTTTAGCCAACAGTGTTTTTCAGGACATGTGTAAAGTAACTTCTTGCTCTAATATATCGAGTAATGACAGTGCAGATCAGGGTGGGCAATTGGTTCTCCAGCAAATGAAGAACTGCAGTTTGTAGCATTTCTTACCATTGGCTTCTATGGATAAAGCTTCTGGAAGTTGTGTTCAAATCAGGAAGCTAATAGCTTCTGTTGAACTAGGAAGTTCTACAGGAATTGAACCAATGCACTGCAATGAATAGTCAGAATTGTGTGTAACAGACAAAAATTAAACCATGTCATTTGAGCACATAGTCTTAGGTAATGCTTTATCTCTCAGTCCAGTCTGTGCACAGGCAAACAGCACAGCTAAATCAATTGTGTAGAGTGTGTTATTTTGTTACTGTTACATCTTTTATTGTTTGGATCACATTAGTAATATATACACTATTAAAGAGAAAAGTAGAAAACATGGTTCTGTGTTCTTCTCTTGGTGGGAATTAAGGAGTGAGACGTGTAAAAAGAGAGGAATTTGAGCACAATGCAGAGAATATGGTTCGCTACAAGAAAGAGCCTTCCAGATGCCCAGTGTGTGGAAAGGTAGGATTTCCCATTGACCATAATTAGTGGGGGCAGGGTGGTGGTGTAGATTTTAGAGATATGTTCATGCATTGGAGTACAACAGCTTTGTTGCACTGATTCAGTATTTATGGTCATTAAAAGCCATATGACAACTGGACAAATCTTGCTAAACAGCATAACCAATGAAGCTATGGATTTAGTGCATACTTCAGGCAACTTAGCTATTGTTTATTATCCTGCCTTTATTATTTTTTATAAATAACTCAAAGTGATGAATGCATACTCCTTCCTCCTATTTTTCCCACAACAGCCCTGTGAGGTCAGGTGAGGTGAGCTGAGAGAGAGCCATTAGGCCAGTTTCCATGCCTAAGGTGGAGCTAGAACTCATGGCCTCAAGAGTTTCTAGTCTGGTATTTTAAAAAACTAGAGCAAATTGTGTTACCATGGCCAGCTCCCTCAACTTGCTGTCCAGGAGATATTTGGAGAATATCTCCTATCTTCCATTCCAAAAACGTTTGTGCAGTAGTTAGAGGTGAAGTATAAAACATTTCAAGGGCAATAGGCTCGGAAAAGCTATTCTGGGATATCTGAAATGTCTGATTGCCAATTTTATACTGAGTAGGCTCCCTCAGATTTTTTGCCTTTTGAGAGTCATTGTCAAAATGATAGAACAGGCTTTGGGGAAGAGATCATCACTTTTCTCTCTTCTCCAAATGCCCTACTGAAGAGAAGGGCTTTCAGAAATTTAAAAATCATTCCAAAGAAGTGGTGCCATTACCCAGAAGATCTTTAAAGTGTTTTCTCTGCTTCATCTTATTGGACAGGCAGATTCTGTTCAGAGAAGTAGCTTGTGAATCTCCCAGGCACTGGGCTTTTAAAGGTTAAAACTTAAAATCTTGAACTGTACACAGAAGTTAATTGGCAACCATGCAGTTCCTATAGTTGAGGTGTCACATAGGTGAACCTCAGTTCGCCTTTTACTTCCTGGGCTGCCACATGCTGGAACAACTTTTAACTAATAAAGCAAGTTGCAGAAAACCAAACATGAGGTGCCAACTTACCATAAGCAAAACCTTTTCTTCCAGGATTGGTCACAACGGGTACACCAGATGTATTTGTGCAAAAATCTTTGGCCTTAGACTCTACTTACTATTCTAGTCTGAGCTATGAGTCCAAGAACTCCCAGATTGCGAACTATCTCCATCTGAGGGTTCTACCTCTTCCAGATCTAAGGTATAGATTTAGACTATCTCCAGCATTTTTTCCAAAGCCACTCCCATCTTTCTGAGGTTAATCTTAGCCTGTTTCTCCATCAGATCCCAACAACTTTTGAGCATCAAGGATTAGCTACCCCTCATCTAAGCCCAGGTTGGTGATGAACAGCAGAGTATCATCTGTTCATTCTTTGCTCCTAGTTGTCAGTTGTTGCATGTAGTGTTGCATAATAGCAGGGAAAGGAATAAGCTTTATGGTACCTCACAGCAGAGCACCCAAGGAATCTACCTTCCATTATCTCTTTGAGGTCACCTATAAAGACTGTCCAGAAACTACAGGTGATCCTGAGTGTAGTGGCCTCATTGCTAGTATCTGCAATGGTGGTAGTACCAATGTCACATCACTGTGGGTTATTTTGATAAAACCCACTACTATATGTTTTGATTTATTGGTATTTGTATTGTATTTAACATAAATAAGAAGGTAGTTTTTATAAAACAATTCTGCTGAATTTTGGGTAACAATTTATGAATGAAATCATTGAAGTGAGAAGGTGTGAATAATTGTTATCAATATTTTTTGTCTCCAGATTTTTTCGTGCAGGAGTAATATGAATAAACACCTTTTGACCCACGGAGATAAGAAATATACATGTGAGATTTGTGGCCGTAAATTTTTCAGAGTCGATGTTCTGAGAGATCATATTCATGTTCATTTTAAGGTACAATATTTAGCTGTGTGTAACAGTTTTATGCAAGGCTGAAGCTCAACAGGAGTAGGAAGAAGTTCCTCAGAAATACTGAGAAAATACTGAAAAGTGAGAATGCTTCAGTGACCATTGCCTAAATTGTTTTACGACAGATGAAATTGCAAATTGGGAGAAGGTTCCTCCCAAAAGTTGTTTTTAGAACCTTATACAAACCAACAAACAGGAAGGCAATCAGATCTCCACAGGAAAACTGTTATACAGTGATCACACTTCAACAGAAAAACTCTCTCCAATCCTACTGAAAGTATGACACTTGCAGTAGTTTTTCCCTGCTAGATATAATTGGTTGGGCTGAAGTGAGTTGGAGAAGGTCATCCTGAAGACCAGGGGTGGGATGCTACCGGTTCGGCTCGGTTCTATAGAACTGGTAGCTCTGAAGAACAGCAGACACCGGACTGGTTCGCTGCTCTGTTTGGCCCATCCACTTGCCCAGGCTCTTGGCTGTCCTTTATTTCTTGCTTTTTCAATCTCAGCTGCTTTGTGTGGCACAGGCTGAGGTTGAAAAAGCAGGAAAGAAGAGGAGTTTGAAACGCTGCACGCCCGCGTGCAGCGCTTGTCAGCTGTCTAGGCCAGGGGTCCCCAATCACCGGGCCGCGGACCGGTACCGGTCCGTGGATCACTTTGCACCGGGCCGCAAAGAAAATAAAAATAAAAAATAAAATAAAAATGGCGGCTTTCTTCGCCTTCGGTGAATGCTGCTGGGATCAGGGATCAAGGACACAAATGAAAGAAGGAGGAAGCAACCAAAGCCTGTGCTACTCTCTGGCTCAGTGGCTTCGGTTTCCTCCCGCCTCGTTCCTCTCTCAGTCGCTCTCTCGCTCCTCCACCAGCCCAGGAAGAAACTGCTTCAAAGAAGCCGGCAGGGTGGCTTTTCCTGTCGGCGCAGCTCCCCCGAAGCGCCCGTTCACCCCCACCCCGCCGCCAATCAATCCAGGTTCAATCCAGTGCTCCGTTCTGCCTGCCTGCCTGCCTTTGTTTCTGGTTGTTTCGGAGCAGCTTCGGCTGAGAATAATAACTATTTGCCTCTTTTACTCAGCCGAAGCTGCTCCGAAACAACCAGAAACGAAGGCAGGCAGGCAGGCAGGCAGAACGGAGCACTGGATTGAAGCGCGGGCGGCGGGGTGGGGGTGAACGGGTGCTTCGGAGGAGCTGCGCCAACAGGAAAAGCCACCCTGCTGGCTTCTTTGAAGCAGTTTCTTCCTGGGCTGGTGGAGGAGCGAGAGAGCGACTGAGAGAGGAACGAGGCAGACACCTGAGGGATGAGGCTGAGGGAGGGAGGGAGACACCTGAGGGATGGGGCTGAGGAAGGCAGGGCCAAGAGGCGGGGCTTCTCAGCCATCCTGCAGGGACTTGTCCTGAGCCGCGGAGACAGCCATGGGCCACCGCCCAGCGCTCAGTTTTGAAGGCGCTCCTCAGCCAGGCGCAGTTCCTGAATCTGCAGCTGAAACCCTCCGTTTTAAATGTCCCAATAGAAGAGAATATCTGTCGCTCAGGGTTGCAATGAGGAGGCATTGGCGCTCCCTGAACTTGGTGGTTTGCTGGCAGACGTTTTATTACCCGACTAGGTAACAACATCAGATGTTACCTAGTCAGGCAATGAAACGTCTGCAAGCAAACCACCAAACTCGGACTCCCCCCCACCGGTCCTTGAAAAAGTGTTTCTGCGTGAAACTGGTCCCTGGTACAAAAAAGGTTGGGGACCACTGGTCTAGGCAGCACGGCTGAGGTTTTTTGGAAATGGTCTACACACTCACACAAAATGCACTCTCACCAGGTGGGATTCTACCTGCCAGAGAACCGGCAAATCATGCCACTGGCTGGCCCCACCCCGCCCCACCCATTCACTCCTTACTTGGCATGCGCTCATCAAACTTGCCTGCTAAGTTGCTACTTTTCCTTCCCCCCGCCCGACCATCAGCTGTTCTGCTGTGCCAGGAGATTTAGATTAGCTAGAAAGCAGGAAATCGTTGCATTTCTTGCTTTCTAGCTAATCTAAGAGCAGAGCTGAACCTTCTTTAGGACAGAAGCTTCTATTTTTCAATGCAGACTCAGGTAGCCGATGGCAGATAGATAGATCTCTAAATGAATCTGTGAATCTGTGAGCAACAATCTGCTTTGCCTGATTTGGGGTAAAAGTTGCTGTTTTTTAAATAAAAAATTCAATATTTACATACATAGTATGTTGTGAGTTAATTTTGTGAGTTTGCTTGCAAGCAAATTTTATGTGACAGACTCAGGTAGCCAATGGTAGAAAGATAGATCTATGAATGAATCTGTGATTCTGTGAGCAACTCAATCTGCCTGGTTTGCCTGATTTTGAGTAAAAAGTTGCTCTTTTTAAATAAAAAAATCAATATTTACATCAATATTTATAATATTTACATACAAGCCATGGCCACCAAGCCACACCCACAGAACCGGTTGTTAAGAAATTTGAATCCCACCCCTGCTGAAGACACCCAATCAGGAGAAGGGCTTTATAGGTCAAAATCAGCACCTTCAGTTGGTAACCACAATGCAGAATCTGCAAAACTGGTGTTCTGTGCTCCTAATATGAAAGCATGTGGACTACTGCATTTTGAACCAGCTGCAACCTAAATAGAGCACACTACTATAGTCCAGCTGGAGACTAGGATGCTGATGTATCAGCAGAAATTCTAACTTGCCAGGGTTCAACTTCAGTCTGTTCTCTCCCCATCCAGACCCTGACAGCCTCCAAGCACCAGGAAAGAGAGAACATGATCTCCCCCATGGCCCAGGGTGAGGATGCACAGCTAAGTATCATCAACATATTGATGATACCACACTCCAAAAGATCGCATAATATGTCCCAGCAGCTTGATACAGATGTTTGTTTATTTATTTACCTATCCAATTTATGTGGAAAATCAAGGGAGATAAGACTGATCCTGCGGCATCCCACAAGTCAGAAACTACTAGGCCAATCTTTACTCCCCCACCAACATAAATTGGCCCAGAATCTCTCTCTAAAGAAAATAGCTTCAACTCCCAATCCTTACAGGTGATCCAAAAAGATACCATGGTCAATCAGTATAAAAATCAACAAGAGATCTAAGGATTATCTCATCCAGGTCCTGAGACAGGTCATCCAGGAGAATGACCAATGCTGTCTCCATCCCCAATCCAGGCCTAAACCATAACTGAAAAGGGCTCAGTTAATCTGCTTTCTCTAGGATAATTATATATTTAACATCAGAGAGAAGCTTAGCAACAGGAGAAAAATATATGAGGCATCAAAACATATGTTAGCTGTTTTTTCAGAGGTTTTATGAAAATATTAGAGAGTAATTAAGTAGCATCAGCTTCCTTTTGGGTTGAATAAGACGTTTCATTTGAACCATCCTTTGTACAGGACATAGCAATAATGGATGACCACCAGAGAGAAGAATTTATTGGTAAAATTGGAATCTCTTCAGAAGAAAATGATGACAACTCAGATGGAAGTGTGGATTCTGAGCCCCACAAGTATAGCTGCAAAAGGTGCCAGGTAGATTTACTCCATTCAACATTTTGGGGTGGGATTGGTTGAAAGTGCCATGAAAAGTGTTGAAGATGGTGAAAAAATATTCCAACATATTTCCTGATCCAGAGGTTTCTATGGTATGTTTTATTGAACACATAGATTTCTTGCACATGCAAGCTTTTACTTTTCAGTAAAGATAGGTCTTTGAATGCAAAAAAGGATTCATTTCGCCTCTATTGAAATGAAAAGATATACTGTAAACAAGAAGTCTTTATGCATGTATTGTCATCATTGAATTAAAATATCATTGGAATCTTTGTATCAGGTGGCAGAACAACAGATTTGACCAGTAAACACCCTTAGTGTAGATCATAAGTTCTCCAACAGAACTCTAAATTGTTTTTCAAACATAAATAGATTGTGAATAGTTTTAACTAAATGTCAACTATATTACTAAAACTTGGCAGAGCCGTCTCGGGAGCTCGGCGCGCCTCTCTGCCTCTTTTGTCAATTTGGCTCCAGCGATTGGATCTCCCCATGGCCTCCTTTCCTCCCTTTAAACATCGAAAATCCTTTGTTTCCCGGAAGAACGAAGTGGCTGCAATCCGGATTAGATTTCCTTATAAACTACCGGTGATTACTAAAACTGCATTATTTTAAAAAGGCATGTTTAAAAACCAACAGCAAATATAGTCTTCATTTAATGTCCTTAATTGGGACCAGAATTTCTGTCACTAAGCAAAGTGGTTGTTAGACAAAATATTGCACGATTGTATTGTCACTGCAACAGCCATGACTTTGAGGGCTGCCATTTGTTCAGGGCCATCATACCTTTCAATGGTCATCAAATAAATGGTCATTAAGCCAAGGCGACATGACATGTATATATTCCACTTCCATTTTTTTTCTGCTATATTTTTCATATATATTTTTGTTTTGCAACAACACAAAAAACAAACAAGTTAGACATGAGAATGGTTCTTTTTTTATCATAGTAGTTAATATCCGTAGCTGGTAATGATACCTGTCTCCTTCAGTGCTGTGCATTCACTGCTGTTTCATTTTTCAGTTAACATTTGGCCGAGGTAAAGAGTACTTGAAGCACATCATGGAAGTGCACAAAGAGAAGGGTTATGGTTGCAGCATCTGCAACAGGCGCTTTGCTTTGAAGGCAACTTACCACGCTCATATGGTCATACATCGGGAGAACCTACCAGACCCCAATGTGCAAAAGTAAGCAAAAAAAAAAAAAAGTCTAATAGAGCTAAATTAAGTGCACTCTGAACAGCTTTGCCTGGGGAAATGTTGCATGCCAGCAGTTTCATAAACTTAATGGTGAAACTTTAGCAAACTAAACTGAGGGGAACGATGGACTGTAAAACTGGCCTGGTTTTATTTTTACTTAAAGTTATTTATCTGTTGAAAATAATTTTGCACATGTACTGTCCTGGTAGCAATCAGTTTCCTTGTCAGAGGAGAGGATATTGTTTGAAAGGTAGTATAATCAACATGAGAGCCAGCGTGGTGTAGTAGTTAAGGCAACAGACCAAAAACCTAGTCCGTCTTTAAGCAGGAAGCCATCTGGCTGCCATTGAGCCAGCCACTCTCTCTCAGCCCTAGAAATCAGGCTTATGGCAAACCACTTCTGAAAGCTTGCCAAAAAAATTGCAGGGACTAATTCAGAGTCAACACTGACTAGAAGGCATTAAAAAAAAACCTGTCGTAACAATAGAAGCAAAACAAACTTGAAAATGTTTCTTCATTTGATTCTATCAAGACATTGTGACTAAAATATGCCTCAGAAATAGCCTCAGGAAACATCTCCATGTGCAAGGAAGGAGAAAAGAACGAGAAACAGCAGCAGACCCTTCCAAGGGCAGCCCTTTTGCTAGAGTGGGACTAGAACTCCCAAAGGACATAGGGTGGAAAATATTGGAATTGAGCTCCCTATAAATGAAGGCTGTGCTAATATAGCGAAATTTACTGAAATGTACAAGTAGGTATTTGTACAATTAGTTCCAAGTGCATGGTCTAGTTGTAATAAGCTCTTTCCAATATTTATTTTCAAATAAAAATTCATTTCTGAGACTATAGGAATTCAGTCTTACAAATTGTTCCTTATTTTCCATTTTAGATATATTCATCCATGTGAAATCTGTGGAAGGATATTTAACAGCATAGGAAATTTAGAACGACATAAACTTATTCATACAGGTAAACTCATTCTATTTCTTCTTTCTGAATAAGAAAGATTTTGCTCATCCTAATTCTATAAATAAATCCTATAGTTGGGAAAAGCCAATAAAAATTGATTTTATTTTAATTGAAGCTCTTCCAAATACCTACATTTTGCTGGTATGGATTAGAATCGTGATGGCGAACCTATGGCATGCATGCTGGAAGTGGCACGCAGAGCCATCTCCGCCAGCACGCGAGCCGTTGCCCGGAGCAGGTCCCCTGCGCCTGCACATATGTCGCCTGCCCTCCAGCTGATCGTCGGGTAGCTGCCGCGCATGTGCGGGGGGCAGGGTGTGTGTGGGAGATGCACGCGCATGTGGAGAAATGCAAGGGGCATATGGAGGGGTCGCATGTGGGGGCATGCGGGGACACACATGCATGCGCAGACGTACTGGGCGCACGGGTCAGGCATGCATGCGCATGGGTGTGGGGGGGCTTGCGTGCATTGCCTTATGGATGCTGGCACACATGCGTGTGCATGTATGCACGCACACTTTTGGCATGCGGGGACGGAAAGGTTAGCCATTACTGGATTAGATGGATTCTTATACATTAGACCAGTGGTAGTCAACCTGGTCCCTTCCGCCCACTATTGGGCGTTCCAGCTTTCATGGTGGGCGGTAGGGGTTTTGTCCCCTACATTATAAATCACCATTATTGTGGAACCGGTGGGCGGTTAGAGAAAATTTTACTACTAACAAAGATACAAAAGTGGGAGGTAGGTATAAAAAGGTTGACTATCCCTACATTAGACAAAGCTCGTGCAAATTATAACAGAGGGGCAATTCACTGTTTGCTGAATATTATGTTTTAAAGTGGTAATATTGTCCACATTTGTTGCTTTTGTTCTGTTCAAGTCATCTTTGCAAGGTGGAGTGTATGTGTGTGTGTGGGGGGGGGGTGTTTCACAACAGTCCAAAGTAAAAACTGCTATAGCTGGACAACTGAGAAGAATTGACTTTCCATTCTGTAACTCCTGTTTTAGTTGGATATTCCATCTGGATTCCATCCAGAATAGAAACCTGTTGTGGTCATTTTTCTGCCCTCCAACTTAGTATATTCAACATTTTAAAATATCTTATTTGCTTTGGTCATTCTGATACTGCATTTTTTAATCTCTCCTTCTTCCTCTCCCTCTCATAACAAGTATTCTTTTACTTTCACTTGTATCTTGCCACACCTTAAAATTCTTTCTTCTGTTCACTTCTGTAGCTCATAAAGGACTCTTAGATCTTCTTGTATTTGCCTCTGCCTTATTTCACATAATTTTTTTCAATTTTTTTCTTGAGAGAACAGGAAGGATTTTGCTCTTTTTTTATTTAAGGCGACATTTTTGTTGGCTTTCTTTTTATTATTAAAGAAATAAAAATATTATTTCTTTTGTGAAGGGGTGAAAAGTCATGCTTGTGAACAATGTGGCAAATCATTTGCAAGGAAAGACATGTTAAAAGAACATATGAGAGTCCATGATAACATCCGAGAATATCTATGTGCAGAATGTGGTAAAGGTATGGTATCTTATCTGTAAGGCATGAAAATATAGATTTCCGTGGCTATTTAAATTAAATTATTTTTTTCATAAAATACTAAAATTGAGCATTTAATTTTATATGAAAATGTGATCTTATAGTGTGATATCCTGCTTCATTTCTGTTGGCTTTGTATGTGGTGTCCTAAGCACATTCTTATTGCTTCTGAAATGGAATAAGATATTATAGCTGTTGATGTTGATGCATTCTTGGTTCAGGTCTTCTCTTCATGAAATCTCAGCCACAGAGTTGGCCTTAGCATTAGGCAGAGTTAGATGGTCACTTCAGAAAGCTGACATTAGGTATGTGACAGCTATTAATCATAACAATTAATGTTGTTGTAGACATACAAGAAAGGAAGCTGTTCCTGTTCCAGGAACAAACTCTCAAAATAGGAAGGGAATCGTAATATTCAGAAGACTGTCCCTTATGAAACTGGCAAATTTGCAGGCTATGATTATTATAGTTTTGGACATGTTCCCATTGACCTTTCTACTGCACATTGCAGATGGTTCCCTCTCCGGTTTCAGGATCGGATTCTTAGCAGAATCCACTTGTGTGTAATGATGCCAAATAAGGTAATTTAAATCCTGTGCTGGTGGTTAGTCCCAGTCAGTCTGGCACAGGAATGTCACTCAGGAGGACAGTTAAAGAATAGAAGATGGCCATAAATGCCAGTCTAACAGGATGGGCAGCTCACTTGCAAAAGAGGACTGGGCATGGAATATAGCCTCATTATGAGTCAGCATTGCTGGTCATCTAACTAGACTGAAGAGCAGTACCACTAATCCTAAAATCAGAGTTGGGCCAGGTGAAAAAGTACTGCCAGCTGGTGTAAAATGGCAAAATTATAACTAGAACCATTGAAATAGTTAGGATGAATCCAGTTGAAGGGCCTTTAGTGTTCATATCAGTGAAATATACAAAAGGCATTGCTTATCACATTTCCGGATTGACTAAATCATTGGCATCTGTCGCAGAATGGGTTATCCATCTGATTTTCATGAAATCTCAAGAAAAGATCAATGTCCTTCTCACCTTGGCCATGACAGTGAGCTCTTCTTAGTCCCCGAGCAAAAGGGGATTGTTATGTTTTTGGTGCTCTGGGCAAAAGAATGACTCTGGCCCATTCTCATCTTTTTCACTGTTCTCCACGGTACAATACAAATTAAACTGCTTGAGGCAATGTAATTATATTTATTTTGAATTCACTCCAGTGCAGTAGTATTTACTCCTCCTATTTTTCTTAGCAAATCTGATAATTGAGATTTTTAAAATCTATTTGTAAGGTATTATGTGTATTGTGCGTTATGCTATAAGCCACTTGGAATCATGTATTGAAGAGACATAAAAGCATGTGTCATGCTTACATACGTACTGTATAATGAGCTTACGTGAATCTTACAGTTTCAGCAGTCAAGGCCATCTTGAGTAACCAGTCACTTGGGTACACCTTTGAATGGTGCTACAAAAGGCAAGAAATTTGTGGCACTAACAGCAGAAGTCCTTAAGTGCCCCTCACACATTCTTTCCTAGAAATCATCCCTCTGAAAGTCCTAATTTACTACTCGACACTGGAAAAGTTGGGTTAACTCTCAGAGGGATATATGCATATCTTTACAAACAGAAAATTAGGAGAGTTGAAGTTCCCACTCAGCAATTTACAGGTAGGTTAGAAAATACATTATCACAGTCAGCAAAATGCCACATCCCATTTTTCTGTTTCATAGCATTTTCTGTAAGAAGGGCAACTGCATCAGGAGCCTTATTGGCAGATTACTGTTAATAAATGCTTATAGAATAACTGGGTTAAAATCACTCTTGTAAAACATTGTAAAATAGATTAGTTTGTATCTTCAGACTCAGATTTTGGCTGCATTGTGTCACAGAGTGCTATAAATTACATATATCCCATGAATATTGCTCTGAAGGTCTCTTTCTTGTCAGATCCATCTCCAATGAATGAAAACAGCAATTACATATATTATGGAGTACCTTTTTGGTCTTCAGAAGATCAGCAGTCCCACCCTATTTAGAAGGGGAAATAGATAAAGACCAGGTGGCCCAAGGATAGAGATAAGTCTAACTGCTGTTTCTCTTCCATGTTTTTGAATGAAGTGAGCCAGTATGGTATAATGGTTCAAGTGTTAGACCAGGAAAGGCTAGGGTCAAACCCATCCTCAACTGTAGCATCTCAGTAGATAACTTCAGGACAGTCACTCATTCTTAGCCTGACCTCCTTCCCAGGATTGTTCTGGGGAAAAAATGGAGGAGAGGGTGCTATGTATGCTACCCTTAGGTCTTGAAGGAAGGCAAGATATAATTGTAACAATAAATAAAATCTAATCAAATGAGCTTAATTTGGCTTGCCCGCCATGTTTTAGCATAGAATTTATTCCTTGCAGGAATGAAAACAAAGCATGCATTGCGACACCACATGAAGCTGCATAAAGGGATAAAGGAGTACGAATGTATGGAATGCCATCGGAAATTTGCACAGAAAGTCAACATGCTTAAACATTATAAAAGGCACACAGGTGAGTCCCATTGATAGGAGCTTCGTGGACTCTGCAGAGAGTGAATCACATTGCCCGGAAGTTGTTGGACTTTAAATTAAAATGATGTCAGCTCATTTTTATGGCAGTTATACTCCAGATATCTTCAGGAGTGAACAGTACACCTGTACACAGACAGTTGTTCCTGGGAAATGTCCAAAGAGTTTGAGCTGCTATATTGTTGTTATGGCTATACACACACATACACACATGGTGTAAAGATTATGGTTAGCATTCTTTAACCAAATATAATTTTACCTAACATATTTTATTTTTCTGGAAATAAATATTTTTACTTTCCACTATAACATCAGAGTAAAATGATGCACAGAAATATACATAATACATTTATACCAAAACCCAACAAATTACAAAAACAATAATAAAAGCCAAGTTTAAAGGAATACATTTTAGCGTATTTGCTAAACTCCAGAAAATAGACTGAAAGAAGTAAAAATGGAAGAACTGATTATAAAAAGCTGAAGAATATTTGTATTTTTGAAACATGTAAGAGAATTCTTCTTCCCTTTCCCCCTCAAGATTTGCTCCCCTGCCAACAAAACATTGCCAATTCTTTCTTTGCAGATAGAGACCCAGTCAAGAAAGACAAACTGCATATCTGCAGAAATAAATGCCCTATAAAATGGAAGTTTAGGTTTATTGTCCTTAATCATGCTAAATTCAACATTGCCAGTTCAGTCCTGAGACTTGTTTCTCATGAAATCAATGAACGAGCAAAAAGCAGGCTGTTATTGATATGGTATTGAGAGCAGCTTATCCCGGGTCCCAATCTTTTTTGCTAGAACTCTTGTTCCTATTGGATTATTTTAGTACTAAGGAAAGGCATATCATGTTACATACAATTTTATATTTGATATACAGCTCTATAAGAAACCATTGTTTTGGTACTTACCATGGTTTCTAATTAGCAGGGATCAAAGATTTCATGTGTGAACTCTGCGGAAAGACCTTTAGTGAGAGGAACACAATGGAAACCCATAAACTAATTCACACAGGTAAATGTTAGAATATTAATCCTAAAATAAAAATAAGTCTTCCTCATCTCTTACATTGTTCTGCCTTTTTTGATTCACTATTAATCAATTAATAAATGCCTGCTTCATGCATTATTATTGTAATGTATATTCTATAATGCCTTCTTTCTTCCCTGAACTTATGCTTCTGTGAAGTATTGTATTGCACTGTTCTGCTTTGCTATTGATTATTCTTTCTAGGATCCCTGCAAGTTTAGTCCCCAAACATCAGGCAAATGCCAAGTTGAGGAAGCTGTTCTGCTCCAAGAATGGAGAATCCAGTCTTCCAGATGGCGCTAAATTAATATTCCCAACGTAATTAATTAGTGCCATTCTAAGCTGAAGCTGCTAGAATTTATAATGCAGAATAGTTTACAGGGCCAGAGGTTTCCTGTTCCATTTTTTTCACCATAAACTCATTAAAAAGGGCTAAAATTGAAGTCCTCAGAAATTGAATATTAAGAAGTGTGATTGCATATTAATACAAAACGTTTTGTTTGACTACTAGTGGGAAAGCAGTGGACATGCTCAGTGTGTGATAAAAAGTATGTCACAGATTACATGCTTCAAAAGCATATCCAACTGACTCATGATAAAGTAGAAGCTCAGAATTGTCAACTCTGTGGGACAAAAGTTTCTACTAGAGCTTCAATGAGTCGTCATATGAGAAGAAAACATCCAGAGGTGAGTTAGTGGCAGATTAACAAGTAAGAATTTTTGTTGACTTTCTCTGAGACACATAAGAAATACAAATTCTTGTTCTGGGGCACTACTAGCAATCCAATAACCCAGGTCTCTTCAACCTTGGCAACTTTACCACTTGTGGACTTCAACTCCCAGAATTCCTCAGCCAGCATCAAGTCCCCAAGTGGTAAAGTTGCCAAGGTTGGAGAGCCCTGCAACAACTCATTTGTTTTTCTGTGGTGCTTATTAAGATGCTTCTCATCTCGATAAGGTTAATACATGATGCAGTGTTCTCTGCCCACAGTTAAAGACCACATGGATCTTGGTTTTTAATTTGGGAGAAATAGAAAGCACTAATGCCTAATATTAATAAGTTAAAATAGAAAGTCATATTTTCCTGATATACTGTAGTATTTAGGACTCCTTTGTCTAAATATTCTGACATTTTAAATGTTGTCTTGGATCACTTTTTAACAAGAAGAGAAATGTGGATGTTCAAAATATTTGATACCTATAAAAAGAACCAAATTAGAGCATTTTTTTTTATTTTGGGTTTTTACAACTTTAATCCATATGCTCTGAGACCAAACGATACAATATTTGGCATCTACTTATAGTTCTATAGCCAGCATGGATGAAAACAATTCGAAGAGGAAAAGATCTCAAAAAGATGTTAATCAGTGGAAAGACCCTTCCCTCTCTTTCTTTGCTACAGAATTATGGGATGGCTGTTAATGTTAGAACAAAGAAGAAATTGTGGCTATTGGTTTCAATTGAAAAACAGACTCAGTCCTTTTTTTCGTATCTTTTCTGTGTCTCCACAGCATTCTTTCCTACTGAGTGACTATCCTTTCTGCATAACTGCAAAATAATGTTGCTTTGGTTATTTCAGGTTCTTTCAGTTAGGATTGATGATTTGGAGCAGCTGTCAGAGACCACAACTGTTGATGCTTCATCTATAGGAATTGTGCAGGTAAAGTTCACATGTAGTCACATAAGATGCTGCATTCAATCACATGTTTTCATATTGTCTAATAAAGCCCATAGCTTGTAAAAAGAATTATCCAAGCATGCTTGCTTGGGGGTTCTCAGGAGCTTAATCAGGAAACCTTTTCAGAATACAGATTTTTATCCTATAGATAGAGATTTTGCAAATTCAATAGAAAAAATGAAATGTACTGCTTTTATACTAGGCATACATTTGGTGTCAAACATTTTACTATTTGTTGAATAAGAATACTTGTATGTTGATGCAGCATATGAACAATCATGTATTTAAATCAAGGACAATGGATCTGAAATTCCTAGAGATACGGACTCTCATATTTCTCCAGTTTTAGATGAGAGACATCTTAGGCACTTCTTTGATGAGATACATATGGAGTTCAGTCACAGGAAAACCACAAATCTGTTACACTTTTAAAAATCAACAGTGTTCTGTTACTTCATGGATTAGAGCATATTTACCATACGCATTAAATATTTCCCTTGGTTAGCAGCTACAACAAATGCTATTTTTCAAAAAAAAATCTAAACACTGGGGGCAGAAGAGTAGGAAATGCAAGAGGTATCATTTGTGATATTTTTATTTATTTCTTAGATTTATATTCCGCCTTCCCTTCAAGGCGGCAGTCATAACACTCCCTCCAAATTTTCCCCACAACCACCACCACTCTGGAAGGTAGGTTGGGCTGGAGAAATTGACCAGCCCAAAGTCACCCAGTGAGGCTCTGACTGTGACTGAGGATGGTCTTGAACCTGGGTCCTAATCCATCTCTTTAACTACTACATCATATCCTCTTTCTATTAAAGTTCTATAATTATGTTTAATAGCTATTTCTATTCAACCTCAAACATATATAAGATAACTGAACACTATGATAATTTATAGCCGAGGTAATTAACCAGAATACAATTTTAGTAGCTTTTTTATATATATAAATTTTATTTGGGTTTTCACAAAACATAATACAAATAAAACATCTTTTTTTTAAAAAATAGCATGATCCCGGGTTATCACTTCTCCATACAGACACAAACTCAATTTCATATTCATCTTTGTGTTCTATTCCATATCTTATTACTATTTTAACATTTTCTCCGTAATTTTTCCCCTCCCTTAGTTTTCTCAACTTTGTTTTTAATTATCTCATACCTATCTAAATTCAATTATATATCTTTTTCTAAGTTTCAATGTCTTTCTAATCATTATATTTATACTTTTGTCTGTCCTGTTTCAATTTCATATTTTCTTTTCTCATTAAACAAATTTTCCCACTGTTTTCCACAAATTTTCCACTGATTAGAGTATGATACCTTTGTATCTTTTAATTTTGTCCATTCAACTCTTATTTAAACTTCAATTTATGCCTTTACAATTATAACACATAACTTCTAATCAAATTCTGCTTGGTACATTCTTAAAATACACACTATGTTTTTTAAGAGAAGATATATATATAACAATAGTAAATAAAACACTTATTCTATTCCAGTTCAGCTCTATCATTAATGTTAGTTACATTCTTTAACATCTTTCACATTTCTTTTCAATTGAATATCATACTTCCTTAGGAACACTTATAATATTTCCATAATTTTTTTTCATATTTCTTTCATATTTCTCTTCACTTAAATTTTATAAATCATTAATAATAATTAAAATGTTCCCATCCTTTACTAATTTCATTCTCTCATTCTCTTTATTTCATTTATTTATTAACAAACATTACATTACATTACAATGAGTATTTTATCTATGATTTTAATCACACTTGTTTTTCAAATCTTAAACTTTTCACTCTCTTTCCCCCCTTTCCTTTTTTCCCCCCACATAAAATTACTTGATCATTAAAGATGGCTTCTTCTTTGTCCCACCCTTCTTGTTCTATAAGCATTTCTTGTTGTTTCTCATAGTTCCAGATCTCCATTTCTAAAAATTGAAATACAAAGCCAAAAAACCCTCTACCTTCTTGTGCATCTTCTTTCTGTTTTTTAAGTTCCATTTTCAGTTCTTCCAAGAGTGATGCCATTTTAAACACTTTTAAACAACTACCCGATTGATTTTAGTCATTTAAATCCAATAACCAAAGATCACCAAGTAATCCAAATAATCCAAAGCTGTTTCTTCTTGCTGCTTTTTTCCACTTTCTCTCCTTCGCCGCTTCAAAATCTTCTTTGGGAACAATGTTATTCTTTATAGTTCAAATTCCAGAGTACCTTATGTTATTGCTTTTTCAGTTCAACCCAGTCAACCAAAACTTTCTCTTCTTATCTTCCTCCTGCACATTCTTTTTCGGTCAAATTCTTCTTTGAGGTGGCCATTTCTGACCACTGCTGCAACTGCCTTCGGGAAAGGGAGTAATGGCCAGCTGGGGAGGAGAGATGCAGCTCTCCTTAACCCTACTGGTCGTCTCCCCCCTCTTCACCACCTCTACAGGGTGGCTTTGCCCCGAATCCAGCCAGCTCGGGGTGCTCCGGCGGCCAGCATGGATCAAAACCACGCACAATCGCAGATTTCAGTCCGTTGCCAAAGAAGCTCAAAGTGGAAGTCCTCAATTTTAGTAGCTTTTGTGCTGTTTTAGTATGGGCAATATCTTGGCTGAATCCTAAACAAGTAGAATCAGAGTTACTTATAATTTTATAATCTTCCCCTTTCAAATTAGAGTTTATCATGAGGTTCATTTATTGAAATAAAGTATTGTAAAATGGGAAAGGTAAAATTGAATTTTTTCAAAATGTTTTTCTATAGTCAGATCTAGCTCTGGAACAAAGTGAATTACCAGAAGGGAAGCATACAAAGGTTCATAAACGAGGTCATAAACAGAAGCACAAACCTGCCGAAGAAGAAGAAACACAACTTCCTGAAGATTCTGCCTTCACTGAATATACAGAAAAAGAAGTGGAATTTACAGGAAATGTAGGAGATGAAACTAATTCAGCAGTGCAAAGCCTTCAACAGGTGAATGCCACTTGCAAGCCAAAAAATGGGATAGAACTTTTAAAAATGTGACTTGTATCAAATATTTTAATGCGTAGTATTTACACAACAATGTTTAAGAATCTACAAATGGATTTGTAAAATGCTTCTAAGTAAAAGAAAGGAAGGGGAAATTATTAAAAATTAGGATTGTATAATGCCAAGCTTCCTCTCTAGTCAGAACAAATAATACATCTTTTGGGTGAAAAAAAAAGTTTGCCCTCTGCTGAAATAGTCACTCTCATATGTAGTAGGCCACATGCTGGAGTTGATATTATGCTCAACTAGTTACTTATGTATTGAAATGGAAGATTTCTGTAATTCTGTTGCCACAGACAATCTCTCACTAGTCAGTTTTAGACAGAAGTAAAGCTCTACAAGAGTGGAGTCTATTAAAAATGGTTCTGACCTGGTACCTGATAAGGTTTTATGAATGGACTTGGGAGTTTTCCACCTCATCTCTCATGATGCTGTTTAAATCCTGGGTAATGTTTCGGCTACAGAAATAAGCCAGGTGGTTGACACCATTGTTCCAAAATGAGCTCTTCCTTCTTTCAGAGTTTAGTGAACACTGATTTATTAGGTGATGGATAAGAGCAGCCAAGCATGGTTCTGTGCAGATAGAAGAACTCTTGTAACAAATTGAATCCAAATAGATTGAGGCTTTTTTAAAGACTTGTTTGAAATCTTATTCCATGGCAGTGGGTGCAGAGAAGCGGGCTTATTTCTCTATTTCCGTTGTGTCTGCATGGAAAAACTTAATGATGCTTATCCATAGTGTGAGGCATTCCTTCCATCGTGATTTTGGCGGAGGAGAGCCAGTATTGGGCTGAGTGTTAGGGAGACTTTTATTTTTATATATATTCTATCTACCTACCTACCTATCCACACATTTATACACACATACACATACACACATTTATACACACACACACACGTGTATGTGTTTGCGTGTGTGTGTGTGTGGTAGGTAGGTAGGTAGATTGTAGGTGGGTTTACTCATTGCTCTTAGGTCTGATTTATTGAATCGTGACTCGCTGAGTAAACCATTTAGGTAAGTTCACATAACTTACTAAACACTTTGTCATTGTCTGGAGGCCATTCCTGGACCAACAAACCCTGTTCGCAGTTACCTATGCCTAGTCACCTCCCATCTTGACTAATGCAAGGCACTCTACATGGAGCTGCCCTTGAAAAGTATCCAGAAGCTTTGATTGGTTTAAAATGTGGCGGCCTGTATGGTTCTGTGCAAGCCTAGATTTTCAAATGTATCCCCTCTGTTGCAGGAGTTGCATTGGCTGCCAATTTGCTTCTGTGTCCAATTCAAGGTGCTGATTTAAATCCCTATATGGCCCAGGACTAAGTTTTTTCAATCATATCTGACCGACCAGAGCAGGGAGGCAGGGAATGTTATGGGTCCTCTCTCTTAAGCAAGCCCATTTATTGGAATCAAGAAGAAGAGCCTTCTCCATGATGGCTCCCTCTCTGCAGAACACCATCCCTGCGGAAATAAGATTGGTCCTCACTTTCATACTCTTTTGAAAAGCCCTGAAGACATGATTCTGCTAACAAACCTAGAAATTCCAGGTTGATATGGAGCCTATCAAGTGGTTGGTCTGATTGTTACCATTGGAATTGGTTTATTGGCTTTTGAATCATGGTTTTATTTTTGTAAACTACCCAGAGTCACTGTGAGTAGGGCTATTATATAAATTTAAATTAATAAATAAATAAATAAATAAATAAATAATGGTGCTGGTTTTATAGAATAAAGGAATCCAAAATTAAACAAGTCACATTGAGGCTTTATGTGATGTGTTAGTAAATTCTCTACAGTTAATTAAAGCTAATGCCATATTGTCTTACGGCATAATTGTAATTTTATGTAATACTTATAAAATTACCTTGACCCAAAAATAATCAGATCATTTTGGGCGAGAAAATGTTTAAATTTCAGCTACAGACAGAAGAGAATTTGGGAAATAGGAAGAGAATCCTATTTCAATATATTAGCATTAGCATGAATTTTGCTTCACATTTTAATCAAAACCTGACTGAATCTATTTATGAATTGCTAACATGATGAATACTTCCCAAGGAAATTCATTTTAAATTTTCATTTTACTAGCATGAAGCATATTGAGTATTCAGTAATGCTTTTAGTGCTTAATGTAGTGATAAAGATAAATCATAATCACATTTATCCATTTTTTGGTTCAGCATTAGATTAAATTATTCCATTCTGTCATTTATATGGCTTGTATTTCCAATTCTAATAATCATATTGATAATTTCAGCCCTATCAGTGCTAATTTTCGTCACTCTTTTTTCAGGTGGTGGTGGCCCTCGGAGATCCAAATGTGTCAGCTCCTTCTAGCTCCGTTGGTTTGACCAATATTAGTGTTACTCCAATCACTACGGCTGCTGGAACCCAATTTACAAATCTACAGCCTGTGGCTGTAGGTCACCTTGCCACGCCTGAACGCCAATTGCAGCTAGACAATTCTATTCTCACAGTGACATTCGATACAGTTACTGGTTCTGCCATGTTGCACGGCAACCGCCAAAATGATATCCAGATACAGTCGCAGCCTGAGGCAACCAACCCGCCATCAGTAGCTCATTTTATAAACCTAACAACTCTGGTGAACTCCATTGCTCCACTAGGGAGCCAAATATCAGAACAGCATCCCTTAACATGGAGGGCAGTGCCTCAAACTGATGTCTTGCAGTCTCAGCCCCAGCCATCCCAACAGACAGGGCAACAGCAGGTTCAACCTGAACAACAGCAGCAAATGTACAGCTACTAACTTTTACTTGAAAGAAGACAACCAACCTCTGGATGGGTTTGCAGAAGCTCATTGGACACCAAACCTAAATCAGTTGCTGGATACCAAACATACAGGGAATAAAAGGCTTATACTATGAGGTGTATGCTGATGTTAACCTAGGAACTGGAAATGCCAAGCCCTTTAGAATTTCACACTCTTAGAGAAATCATTGCTACTTTAGCAGATTATGGTTACTGTTAATCAGCTGCAGGAAATAGGTGTGAGACAGATTTTAGGAGAGTTGAGATCAATGAAGAAAGAGGTGGGGGTAAAAAGTAGTAAATGCAAGTATACTGTTTTTAAAGAAGCAGAGGAAGAACGCTTCAATGTAAAGCTAGGATATGCCTGCCTGGAGTGCAAGAGCCTAACTGAGCAAAAAATAATTTTTTTTTAAGTTTTGCTTTTGCTTCCATAGACCAATTCATTGCATCTAATGGAACAAAGTGTGTGGAAGTCAGGTGGGGATAGTCTGTGTTGTGATATGTGCTTCGTTTCATGTATCATTTCCATTATAGTGATGGAGATACCACTCTACACATAAGACAACATGGGGTGTTACCTGAAATTAGATAGTCTAATGTTAAAGTAATATTTTATGGTCCTCTTACCTAGTAAAATTAAAAGCTGAATCCATCTCGTGATCTAAATGAGGTAATATATTTACAAAATTGCTTGCTAATTAAGTATAATGCTTATCTAATAGATGGAAAGCAGTTCTTCCCATTGAAATTGGTTTGCCAGTTATTAATTCACCAATTCGTCTGTTCTATCATGTCGTAAATATTTGGGTCCAGGTGGGTGAAAGGTCATTTTTCCGTAATACCCTTCATATTTCATTCTGTGTTCCTGGTAGATATTGAGGGACCCTTTCCAAACTGACATCATATATCCACTTGTATCATTTGTAGCAACTGATAGGAGGGTTCTGTTCTGGAAACAAAAATGCATAGCAGCTTACTCCCCGGATGCAAATTAGAGTATAATATCCATTGCAGGTGATACTGACCACAAAGAGGTAGACTGAACAAATGCTAAAGAAAAACATTTGTCCTAAGCAAAACATGGAAGGAAATTCATGTTATCCACTCAACCTAAAGGGAACATTTCTGAACTCTTACACGCCGTATCTGCTTGACGTTGCTAAATCCAAGTTCAGTCTATATCATCTGTATATGCTGATTAAATAAAAGAGAGTAGACCAATGGTTGATGGGGAAAAATTGAATAAATTTTGCCTTTGCATTTGTGAACAGTACTTTTTTCTAGGCAGGTAGTGAGGAACATATGTTTAAACTGTTGCCCAAAGTTGACCAATGATTTTCTTAAACCTGTTTCTGATAACAAATGGATCAACAAGGAATATTTTCTAACCTAGTATATTAAGTACTTGATTTATAAAAATTAAGAATCAGTTAATTCTAAGGAAATACAAATGAAACTGGCAACTAAATATTTATTTTGTGGAGGATCTCTTCAGAATACTATTTGGTTTGTTTGTTTTGTTTCCTGTACTGAGCAGAAGTTGGACTTGATCCATAAGTGACTCCTTCTCAATGATTAGGAAAACCATATATTACATTAATTTCTCAATGGAAACTATCACAGAGTTTTATGTAACACCTTTCCAAAAAGGCTGAAAAAGATGCAGTGAAGCATCCTGCATATGTATATAGTCCTAGGTCAGGGGATGTGGGCAATAGTATACTGGTTTGCAAGGTAGTCTCTATGTTAGAGGCCCTAGCTTGCATAAATTAGGATAAGCTTGAAAGCAGGGCTTTGGCTGCATTTATGGCATAGTGGACAAAATGTTGCGGAATTAACCAGCACAGTTCTTGGTGTTAAAAGGAAATATTGTGCGTGATACAAATAAAGATAGTAACCTAGGTTGCACCTTTTTTATCTTACTTTAAAAATGACACAAATGTTTTGATTGATCAATACTTAATGTATTAAGTAGTGAAACTGAATAGCATGATGGTATGTTTATGTACACATGTATGCTACAGTAAGGTTATAATGCTGGTAACAGAAACCAAAATACATGCCACAAGGACAGGACAGTGAAGGAGCATACATCCTTCACAGGACAGTGAAGGAGCATACATTGTAAGTTACAATTTTGTCACCAAGCAAACTTCAGCCAGATGCCATTTTAGAAGTCCTACATTTCACGAATGAGGGTTGTGGGAAGAAATATCCATCTGGTTAAGTTCCAACCTGGGAGAAAGGCATTGGTGACAAAATGGAGGCTGGAGGCTGATTGATTTATTGATGAAGCAGAACCACCAAGCGTGTGATTCTGCGCAGCTGATCACATGGAGCTGAGAGTGGGGGGAGGGTGTTATACCTTCTCTTGGGCTTTGCACTTGAACTTCCTGTTCCTGTGCAAGAACATGTATTCTATTGACTGTTATCAGGCTCCCAGGGGGCCATGTAGGGGTTATATAGGGGTCATAACTGGCTCTATAGCAAAGTACAAATCCTAGATTTTTGTCTAAGTTTGGTTGATGTCTGGAGTAATGCAATGAAGGGGGTTGTGTTCTTAAAGGATGTTGGGTAATTCCTATTGTGGCTTAATGGCTTTTTCCTGTGTTGGATCTTGGGTGAAGGTATTTGCTTATGAATAGAACTATCTATCTCTTTCTCTTAAGTGCTGACATCTGCTATGGGCTATTAAGGAAAGGTGGTGGCTGCTTTCTCCCTCTAAAAATGTTTCTCCATTTCTCATCCAGGGAAATATAATATTCTGACTTTTTAATATTTCTCAAAATATTTCATTCTTCTAGCAGAGGGATGGGTACTAATTTTCTACAGGATTCTGCAAGTTACACTAAATTGTGATTTCATAACTTTATGGAGAACAGCATCAAACTGACTCATCAAAAAAATAAATTTGGGCACTTTTCAATTTTCATTTCCATTATTTAAATAGCAATTTACTTAAGAAAATATTAAACCAAACTTATTTCAGCAACTATGGAGAGTGTACCAAAATTTGGAATGCAAGGTTGTATTCCATAATGCATAATGCATCTAATTTCCTGAAATTTATAGCCACTGAATATCAGAGAGCCATTCCTATATAGTATAAGAGAAAAATGATTCTCTCCATATTATTCATTTATAAAAATTCTGTCATAAAATAATTCCAAAGAATCTTTAATTCCCCAGAAAAAGATAATTCTCACAATAATGTCAAAAGTTTTATTGATACAATTTGGTAGATCACACAAGCTAAGGTCAGCTAGGTCTACCATCTAGCTACAGAAGGGAATCTTCAAGAATGGTTCCAGCTACAGCTGGCTTAGCAACCCAAGATTGACAAGGCAAGGAAGTTTGACATGCACAGAATTTTGATTCTGCAATTTTTCTCTCTGATAAGAATACGCAGAAAAAATGCACAGCATTATCAACTCCTGTTGAAACTACTTCTGTAAATTGTTCCATTGCCAGTAAATATATGCATTTGTTAACTCTAAATTTTGTGACAAACGATTAGGAGGTTTTGATAAAGCCACTACTGTCTCCCAAAGCATCTGGTAAATGACCCAATGCTGACAACCTGAATCAACAGAACTGATATTTTGTTTTTCAGATCAGCTTTCCATATATCTCCTTTTACCAGTGATGCAACTGGTGAAAACTAGGCAACATATTTCTCATTCCACAAAGGTTGTTAGAAATATCAATTTACTGGCTAGACCAATATCAGAAATGACCATTTGACTTGATTGGGCAAAGCACAGCCAGCCTCTTTGCTTATAGTCTCCTGTGTATTCTATATCAGTGGTCCCCAACCTTTTTTATGCCGCGGCCCGGTACGGCATCAGCGTGCATCAGCATCACGGCGCCGCCCGGGGCGCCGCCATCTTGTTTTGATGAAAAAGTGCTTCCGGTGAGCTTTCTACCCGGAAAAGCTCACCGGAAGCACTTTTTCATCAAAACAAGATGGCGGCGCCAGCAAACCAGTGGCCCGGTAGGATTTGTTCCACGGACCGGTACCGGTCTGCGGACCGGTGGTTGGGGATCCCTGTTCTATATAATCTGTCGTTTGAAAAAGAACAAATGAAAGAAGAAAAGGAAGGGAGGGGAAACCTAGCAAGGAGGATCTGTCTTAATAACATCTAAACAAGAAGCCTAGATGATCTCTTTTTAGTTGTATTCTCTGAACTCTGAACATGTACCAAGAATTTATCCAAGAAGTAGATAAATAACTACTTCATCTAGGGCTAACCTGGATTTCTGTATGTACAACTTTTGTCTTCCCTCATGCTTCCTTCTATTCACTCTTTCCCAATCAACTTATTTTTATATCTAGAGTTTGATTGTATTGATTTAATTCAAGAAAAACTATAGAATCACACAACTAGCCCTTGTGTTATGTGTAGGTACAACTTTGTTGTTTTATATTTTAAAGCTTTAGACAAGAAGAGATACCAGGGTATCCTATAGATAGCTTGCTGGGCTAGGTGCCTGGACTCTATAATCAATAACTTTGTATAATCGCTGTCATGAAAATCAAGTGTCTCTGAAGCTACAATGAAGGTAAAAAACTATTTTACTGAAAGAAAAATTCAACAAAATTTATACAATAAGAATATAACCAAATACAAAGAAAACATCTCTCCATTAGGTCTACTCAAGCAGAGGTTAAACAGCCGTCTTTTTGGGGTGCTTTGCCTTGGAACTCTGCACTGAGCAAGACCTGAACTTGATGGCATAAATGGCTCCTTATAACTTATGATTCTCTAATGCTGTGAATTATTTTGAATTATACCATAGTGGCGCAGTGGTTTAGAAAGCAGTATTGCAGGCAAACTCTGCCCACTGAGTGACAGGCTCAGAGTTGACTCAGCTTTTCATCCTTTCGAGGTCAGTAAAATGAGGTCCCATAGTTTGGGGGACAATTGCTGACACTGTAAACCACTTAGAGAGTGCTGTAAAATACTATGAAGCGGTATATAAATGTAAGTGCTATCGCTATTTTTATGGAGATCCCTTGGAAAAAGTATTCATTAATAGATACATTCTTCTAGCAGAAACAGCAAAAAGGAAATAGGAAAAATATAATGGGAAGGTTGGCAGCATTAGGAAGGAAAAGAGTGAAAGGAAAAAGAATATCGGTGATAAGGCAATGGAAAAAATTACCTAGGAAAATGAAAAAGAGAGAGAAAGCTTGTTTAAATGTTACAAAATGTTAAAAACACCAGCAAACAGTGCCTCTCAAAAGTACCTAAACTTCAGAAGGTGGAATACTTTATAGCCTTAGGCACCTGCTGTCAATTCCTTTGTTTTCAATCATTTCTTCTAATCTTAACAGCAAATGTAAAATAACACCCTCTACTATTTCAGGAAAAACATTCTTTCTGTCAAGAAAATATGGTGTATATTTATAAGAACTTTCTGTCATACAAGCCCGTTCTTCATTATGAAGCAATATAGCCCAAAGCAGGAATAGGCTAACAGACCTTCAGTTCCAATAAGCCCCACTCAGCTCGTTCAATTGTAAGGGATGGCTGGGGTATGGTTTAACATATCCAGAGATCTCCATGTTGCACACTATTTTTTCTTCCACTCCAACATGAGGCTTTAATTTCCATAATTTGGATTATGATCTCATATTGTGATTAGACTCACTTGGGAATAAGGTTCACTGAATTCAGGGAGTCTAAATCAAAATAGAACTGCAGAGGATTGAGCTGTTAGTCATAAACAGGGCAGGCACCCCAGCTGACTTTCCAGATACTGCCCAGAGTTTACCAAGCATATTGCAGCAAAATAGGATTGATATATCTGTCAGATCCTAGCTAATTTGTCAGCACATAAGTATTGTCATTTCAGCATATATACACAGACTATATCTAGACAAAGGTTGGAATCTAGGTAATCAAAGTCTGCTGTTGTTCTAAGAGCCAATTGCTAATAAAGAAAACAGGAACATGAAAGAAAATATGAATCATTCGTGAAACATTTATTTTTGTTGTTTTGCGGCATACAAAGTCAAAATCTGCTAATTTATTTCTAGCCCAGCAAACTTAAAAGAAAGGTTTGTCTGCATGAAGTAGATGGAATCAAGCCCAATGAGCAATGATAAGCTTGGATCTATATGTATGAAAGCAAGTTAAAACTACCTGCCGAACCAGAAGAAAGAATGGGAAACTTGTTCCTGGAGGCAAATATATCTAATCTTTTCTCCCTCTCCTCCCTCTTCTGCTATTTTCCCATGCTGTGCACACAGATCTCAACATGCTCAAAAATTTCCTGCAGGCATAACTACCCTTTGTGGTTATTTGAGTGAGAAAATAGGTTAAGAGACAGAAATTTTCCAGAAGCAAAAGCAAAGCAAAGTATAATGAATTGGCATATTCGTGGTATATCATAAATTGTTCTAATTCACTGGTAACAAAGGAAATATTTCTGAGCAACTGATAGACAATACAGGTTCGATTCTAATGTGCATTGAGCAACTAGCTTCTTATTTCAGCACAAGGAAAAACATATTCAGTTACTGGCACCTCCATACCAAATTTGTGCCCAATTTGGAACTGGCTCCAAACTGAGCACAACCCATTGTATGCTTTTGGGGGCTGGAACTGATTTTTTTCTGATCCTGTTGCAGGTTATTTGAAACCAAAGTAAAGCGGATAATTCCGCTGAATCATTGTTCTGCAAATGTGGGGAATTCATTTTCCCCCTGCTGGGAATTATTGTAATCCAGCTCCTGGGTGCCAGACAATATTTATTCTTCCCCACCAACACCCTACCACTGTTTACACAGAGATTTATTATCCTCTTTCTGATGTTCAACTGCCCAGAGTTGACCAAATAAATATGGTCAGTTGTTACACTTATAGGACTACAACATTGCATTTATGCTTTTAAATACACAGAGGAACAGCAGTAAGTAGATTTATATTATTTCTCAATTAACCTGTTTTCCCACAATTTCCCATTGCTACAGTTTCTTTAAAAAGATGAAACAAATGCAGATACACATAATGAAACACATGTAGGGTGGGTGCAAACAATTTTTGCATGTTGTTTGCATGTTGAATGGAGGGAAGTGTTTTTTTATTCTATGATCACTGGTAGCTCAGAGGTGGTATCCCAACTGGATGGCTTTCTTGGCACTTCCCCCTTAATTAGCTGGGGGATAACCATTGCACTTTCTCTGAAGCAGTTGGTCAGCAGAAGTGAAGAAGATAATGGACCAGGTTCAGACTGCTTTGTAAGGAATATGAATGAGTATGAGTGGAAGTACTCAGGGTGTACAAGTGTCCCATGAATATTATTAATAAGTATTAGAAAATAATGTGAAAGTGCTGTATCTTGAATAGCAGGCTCCTAGTGAGGATAGCGAAAATAACAGATTGTTGATAATTCTTTGAATAAACCATGAAGATTTCAGAGTACAACTTGTGCCATAATAGCAGCAACAAAATATCTTGTAAAATGTACCACTAAAAATAAGTTTAGGGGAAACCTGGGGTAAATCCAGCAGACTCCACCTCATGGATTTCTCAGCTCTAATGGTAGCCAAAATAGATCCCATATCCTAAAAGCCTGAAGTCTGTCCATCACTGCCTTTAATATATGAGAAAAAAGCATTTCAAGGAATCCATTTAACCGCACTCAACATGTATTTCTCAATGGAACTGTATCGACATAGAGGAAAGTATGCAGTGGAGCACCTCAAAATTCTGTCTTAGGGTCAATACTCTTCAATATCTTCATAAACGATTTAGATGAGGGGATAGAAGAGGAACAAGACCAAATTGGTGGGAATAGACAATATTCCAGAAGATAGGCTCAAAATACAGAAGGATCTTGACAAACTTTAACACTGGGCCCTATATAGCAAAATGAAATTCAATGGTGAGAAAAGTAACACTTTGCACTTAGGCAAGAAAAACCAAATGCACAGGTGTAGAATGGGAGGTATCTGGCTCAATAGCAGTAACTCAAGATGGATCTAGGAGTTATAGTGGACAACCATTTAAATATGAGCCAGCAGTATGCTGCAGTTGCCAAAAAAAGCCAACCAAAGTCCAAGACTACATTAACAGAGGGATAGATGCAATGTCTAATGTTAGTGTCAGTATCATTTTATAATGCCTTGGCAAGACCACACCTGGAGCACTGCATCCGATTTTGGTCACTACAATATAAAAAAGATGTTGATATTCTAAAAGAATCTCAAAGAAAAGGAACAAAGATGATTAGGGGACTGGAGGCTTAAACATGTGAAAAACAGTTGCAGAAATTCGGTATGTCTAGTTTAATTAAAAAAAGAATTAGGGGTTTCATGATAGCAGTGTTCCAATATTTAAGGGGCTTCCACAAAGAAGAGGAGTGGGACAACCTATTCTCCAAAGCACCTGAAGGCAGGACAAGAAGCAATGGATGGAAACTAATCAAGGAGAGAACTAATATAGAAATAAGGAGAAATTTGACAGAAAATTAATCCATGAAATGGCTTGCCTTTAGAAGTTGTGGGTTCTCGACTTCCGGTTGACATCACGGTGAGAACAACTTGGAAAATAGCAGGCTCAGCCGTGTCCCGCAAAATCCAGCTGGCAACTGCTGTCAGGAGACCCTACGGGGTCAAAGCCGCCTTGTAGGGGTGGCAAAGAAAGGAGAGGTGCTTCATAGAAGGAACTTGCAATTTCCTCATTAGGTCCAAAGCAAGCTCTCCTGAGTGGCAGCAGGGACTATGGCCATTTTTGGCAAGTCACAAGCTGGGACAACCAGGACCATAAGATTTGTGCTGGAGCGGTTCATAGACAGAGCATTGAAACTGGGTGAGATAACTTCCAACTCTTACACTAAAGACTTAAGTACAAGAATTTCAAAACATAAACTCCAAGTGCTAAGGAAGCGGCGATTAGACAAACAGAGAAGACTAAAGACTGGAAATTAAGAGGCTAAAATAATGCCCAAAGGAAGCTTTAAAATATAGAAAACCTGGAAAAAAGTTTAAAAAATCTGAAAGGTGGCTTTTGGGAGAAACTGTCTTTCCTATTTGTATTTTTAACCCCCCTGGACTTATGGAATAATTAGCTGTTTTTGACTTACTGTTTAATGTTGGAATTTGGAGCAGGAGAACCATCTACTGGAAGAAGAAGAGCACTACAGCATGAGAACTTTCAATGAATGTCTAATATACATAACAGAAGAAAGTAAACAACACCTGGAAGGCAGACTGACCTTGATTCTATTTTAAAAGACGACTTGGATATTTTGAAATATTTAGTGAGTTTCTTTTCTTTTTTGAAGATTTTTAAGATGAACTAAATTGCAAATAACTAAACTCTATTGAACGCAGTGGCTCAGTGGCTTGTCGATCAGAAAGGTCGGCAGTTCAGCGGTTCGAATCCCTAGCACCACATAACGGAGTGAGCTCCCATTACTTGCCCCAGCCTCTGCCAACCTAGCAGTTCGAAAGCATGTAAAAATGCAAGTAGAAAAATAGGGGCCACTTTGGTGGGCATTCTGTGCGCCTTCGGCATTTAGTCATGCCAGCCACATGACCACAGAGATGTCTTCAGACAGTGCTGGCTCTTCAGCTTTGTAATGGAGATGAGCACCGCCCCCTAGAGCCAGAATGACTAGCACATATGAATGAGGGGAACCTTTACCTTTACCTAAACTCTATTGAAACTGGTTATTGGATTGTGGATTTGAAAGATTGGAGGAAACCTAGTGGATTAATCTGGATTTGGATCATTAATGCTATTTGAGAGAACATTCTACGAGGCAAAAGAAGAAAGGTGATAGAAGAAAAAAGAAAAGAAGAAAAGTTAAACTTGTCTTGGACAATTGGCAAGACAAATAACTGCAAAATACTAAAGAATTTTAAAGATTATAAATTTAGGGGATTTGGAGGTATAACTATGGGATTGACTAAATTCTATCAATAATTGGCTCTGTTGGAGTTTTTAAATATTGAGATGGAATCATAGAGGTATATTGAGTATTTTTTATTAAATTGTTACAAAATGGATTATCAGGGGATAATATGAAGAAATACTGTTGATGCTCAAAAGCATGCATGAAACTATAAAGAACAATAAGAAGACAGGGGAATTGTTTAAAGATAAAGAAATGAGTGTATAAGCCTCTCAACAACTGGGGGGAAAAGATGAACATGATATTCAGAAAATAGATGAGAAATTAGAAGAAGCAGTGGAAGAGAAAAATCAAAATGAGATGCAAGAAGACAAAGATAATGAAGAGAAAGTAGGAATCAAATAGATAATTCCTTAAAAGTTTACAATGGAACAGAGAAAAAAGAAAGAAAAATTTCTTAAAAAAAAAAAGATTTAGAGAAAAAAATAAAAATCTCTTTTAAAAAAGGAAGACTTATGGATGGGTGCTCAAATGATACAGCAGAAAGAGACAAAGGGCAACTCAAAGGGGGTACTCAGTGGATATAAAAATATCAAAAAAGTTATAAGATTCCAAGAAAGAGGAATAAAAAGGTGATTAAAAAGTCAACAAATGATGGAACTCCAAAAAGATTAAGAGATGATGGATAGTGATAAAATATATTAATAAAATGAAAAAGTAGAACATATAAATAGGGAAAATAGTAGCATATATACTAACAGATAATGGAATTTATTACAATTACAAACAAATTAAGGGTAGAAGGTAGAAGTTTAGGATTAAGTAATCTAATTGTATTATTAATATTAACAGTGAGTTAAAATATATTGTGAACTTAAAAGTTTTAAGGATTAGAAATTGTGTGGACTTTGAGATATAATCCTGGGATTGATTAAAATTTGTTAATATTTGGCCTTATTAGTAGTTCTAGATATTTGGGATATTGAAATTGTGATGGAATAATGAGTAATTTTTTAAAATATTAAATATTAGTGACTTAGGAGATAACAAATATATGGTGCAAAGAAATATTATTTATGTTGAAATTAATTAATGGAAAAAATGATAAAGAATTATAAAGAGAGAATGGTATTGTTGAAGTTGGAAGATTAGGATTATGCATAATTATTATTATTGTTAGCATTGTTTAAAAAGGACATTGACCCAGTCAATACACTGTCCACAAAATATGTATGGTGTGAAAGGAAAACTGCAAATAAAACATGAATTAAAAAAAAGAAGTTGTTATGGGTTCTCCAACACTGGAGGAGTTTAAGAAGAAATTGGACAACCATTTATCTGAAATGGTATATAATCCCCTGCTTGAGTAGGAGACTGGGCTAGACGACCTCCAAGGTGCCTTTCAACTCTGTTATTCTGTTATCTTTATTTAGTCCTACATTTATGCCAGAATATTGCAGAAACAAAGGAATAGATTTCCACATCCACCCCTCTTAAGATAGTGGCAGAATGAACTGTATGGAAACACCTTCATGTTCAATTCAATGGGAAGATTTGAATATTTTTGTTCCCCTCTCCTGCCCTCAAATTCAGAGAGCTGGATGGACCAAAGATCTGACTCAGTATAAAACTATGTACCTTGTGTTATTGTATTGTTGGCACTGTAAACATGCCGACTGAGTCAGTCAATCCTTTTGTGAGAATATAAACCAGGGTCAAAACCAGCACCTGGTGTCCTTGCATAGCTGCCAGAACCTTGGCATTCTAGCAGAATCCAGAGCAACAGGAATGTCAACATGACTTTAGAGAGAGCTCCGATTGTCACGGAGAAATGTGTTTTCTTTTTCTCAGCAGCTATCAAGGCAGCAAGCATGATGGATCCTTCAAGCATGGATAGTAAAGGAAACAGCTAAAAGAAGTATGCCATATTAGAAAGATAAACTTACGTATATCCATTTTGTAACACTGAAGTCATGCCACATAATATTTTTCAATATTTGAATTAATCTTTTTTCAACAAAAGGTTCGTGGGTAAGGACTTTCAAGCAATCTGATCAACTTTTCTTATGGCATTTTGTCTATGATACAAACTCCCAAATTTGTTTGCTTTAAATGTTCTGTTTATAAGTTATGTTATTGTTAATTCATCTCATATGGTTTTTTTTAACACTGATACCACGATAGGTAGATGTGACATTTGTATCTTGTACATCAGCTTATTTACCATTATCACATTATCATTAGAATTTGTTTAGATTCTTAGCAAATGGAAGGAAAAATCAATGGAAATTCTTGGACAGAAGGCCAAATAGGAAGCCTTTTGGGGGCCAGAAAGGGGGGGGCAATAAAATAACCTTTTGTATTGTTGCCAAACAAACAATATGGACATGTCCATGAAGTCAGTAGCAGCTAAGTTCAATTTGACAGTTAGTTTGCCTTAACCCAGGGGTCTCCAACCTACACCACTTGAGGACTTGTGGACTTTAACTCCTAGAATTCCCCAGCCAGCATAGCACAGCTAGCAGGAAAATTCTGGGAGTTGAAGTCCACAAGTTTTCAAGCTGCCGAGGTTGGAGTCCCCTGCTTTAATCTACAAAAGGAGAAGAAAATTTTCTGCTGATAGCTGGCTGTTCCAGTAATAGCAGACACTTCATTAAATACATCCAATGCAGGGGTGTCAAACTGGTGGCCTGCACCGGATACGTCACATACAGGCCAGCTCCACAAAGGGAGAAAAATTGCAAAATGTCGTGTGACAGCAATATGACAGGGCAAGCTTGACACCCATGATCTAATGTCATTCCGGGCACTAAATAAATTAAAACAACATTGGGCACAAATCTTTACATCTCTCTGAAACACTGATTTTGTAGCCAGCTATTCCTGCAAAATCCTGTTGGACTGGAAGAGGGCCAGAAGAGGACATCTTCTCCATAATTCTTTAGGAGCAATTCTACTTTTACACTTACTGTTGTGTACTCCTCTTTTATGTAGAAAATAATTGGAGTTTAGAGCAGCTCCACAGTCATGGCCCCTCTTTCTCTAGGCCAGGGGTGTCCAACCTTGGCAACTTTAAGACTTGTGGACTTCAACTCCCAGAATTCCTCAGCCAGCAAAGGGAGTTGAAGTCCACAAGTCTTAAAGTTGCCAAGGTTGGACACCCCTGCTCTAGGCCCTGAAACGGCAGGCATTTGACTCTTGAAAAAGCAGATCCAAGGAAAAATGAAGCTGTTCAGCAGCTGAAAAATATGTGAAAAGGTTGTCACTGCCCAGAGCTACAGCTGATTTAAAACACAGCATTGTGAGCAAGTAGTTTGGTGAAAGAATACCTATTGTCTACTGAACAACTCAGTAATTTCTATAGGGTATTTGAGCATTTCCATGGAAACATACTGCAACCATCCTTCACACTGCTAATCTTGATGGACTGGTAAACACTGCTATCAGTGCTTGGATAACATATGAGGTCATGAAGTCTGATTCCTCTTGAGTAATAACTGAGCTTAAATCTAGGGAAGGTGTGCCTCAACTATAAAGTGTAAACAAAATCCAAGGAGCTAAGTAATTTTCACTGTACTGTTCTCCATAATACTTCTGTGGTTATTTTATGAAAAATAAAAATAACATGTGAAGTAATAACCACTTAAACTAACCTAGAAACTTAAATTCCATGAAGGAACCTTAGAGATATTTCATTCCAAACAGGAAAAACTTCTGACCCAAATCTTTTGATAAAAATCAAGCATTTCAGCTTGTAAAATATGAACTAAATTGCTTGATAATCTCAAATGCTTTAAGCAAGCCCAGACATTGATTTTTTTTTTCCTTCCTCTTCCCCCATGTTTTGATCTTGCTTTGGATATAAAAGAGGACAAACCCTTAGTAAAGGGAAGAGGGAATTTAGCAGATTTAACTTACAGGAGTAACTTTTAAGTTTATGCAGCACCTCAAAAGGAAATAAAAAGAATGCATGCAACTATTCACATAGCACGTTGGCAGTTTTTTAAAGCAGCTGCAGCAGGAAAAGATTCCAGGAAAAGATACAGCTGCTTTAAATAGTTACTAACAGGTGATGCAATGAGCATCCTATGTACTTTTCCCTTGAATGCAGCATGCTGCACATCCCTAATAGCCATTAGACAAATAGACTATGTACTTTTATCAGGCCACTTACAGTTGCATATTAGGGTGTGGACTTCCAAGTTCCCCATAATTTTTACATCAATCAAAAGAATAAATAAAGAGAGCGAGAGAGAAAGGTGTGGTGGCGGAATCCATATTTAGTTACACTCTTCAGATGGAATGTGAGAGGAGGCTGTAGACATTCAAATTAGGCTTCATTGAGCACTAAGGCCGTTTTGGGTTATACCTGAGATTTTTCTCAAGGGTTGCTGGGAAGAAATACTCAGATTCTTCAGTAGAAGGAAAATAGAATAGAGAAAATCATGATGTTATGTATTATTTATTTATAATTTCTCTCTCATATACATACATACATACTTATGTGTGTGTGTGTATATGTATATATATGAGAGAGAGAACATTCAAGCTAATTTTTAACATTATTTTTTTCTTTTCCTTTGTTAATTTGTTTGTTTTTAAAATCCTTTTTCTTTTCTCTCCTTTATTTTTTTTTTCATTACATTTACACATGATCCAATTTAATTGTGTGTGTGGAGGTTCTGTACAATCTTTTTTGTAATTATATATAAATAATATAAAGTTAAAATGCATTTATATCCAGTTATATATTTTTTTCCTCTCTCTCTCCCTCTCTCTCTCTCTGTGTATATATATATATATATATATATATATATATATATATATATATATATATATATATATATATATATATATATATATATATATATATATATGGTATTCAGCTTTGTTCAGGTATTTTCCCACGTCATTGTAGTTGTGTTTTTAAAGTTGTAGCAATGTTTGGCAGATCTCATCTGCCATCATCAGGCTTCTGTATTGTGTTCATCTGTGAGTCAGATGAACAAACACAATACAGAAGCCTGATGATGGCAGATGAGATTCTGCCGAAACGTTGAACTTTAGGTATTTTTGGAAAATACCTGAACAAAGCTGAATATATATATATATATATATATATATATATATATATATATATATATATATATATATATATATATATATATATATATATATATATATATGTGTGTGTGTGTGTGTGTGTGTGTGTGTGTGTATATATATGTGTCTGTGTGTGTGTGTGTGTGTACATATACATATATACATATATGTGTGTGTGCGTGTGTGTGTTTTCTTAAGTTTTTGTGGGTACTTACGTGTATGATATTCAGCTTTGTTCGGGTATTTTCCCACGTCATTGTAGTTGTGCTTTTAAAGTTGTAGCAACGTTTCGGCAGAATCTCATCTGCCATCATCAGGCTTCTGTATTGTGTTCATCTGTGAGTCAGACCTGAAAGCATGAATAGAAGAGATGATTCCACCAGACTGTCAATTATTTGGAAGCCTGCACTCACAAACAAAAAAATCTCCACACCACAAGCCAGGCAAACACCTGGGCACAAACAGATCCCCCCTGATACCTCCAGCTCAAACACACCCCAACCAGGCACCCAGACAAAACCTAGCTTCCTAATAAATGATAGCCGTCCATTTACTCGGAGCCAAGCTGCACTAAAAGCCTCCAATACAGGAACATAATGTTGCCAGCCAATCAAGACAAAAAAAGCCACAAAACAGACAGAAGATATTAGAAACACCAATCAAGCAGAACACAGCAAACTCCAAGACCAATAAACACAGACCAAGACTCCCAACCAATCAGGATGAAGAAAAAACCATTCTGGCACAGCAGTAGGCTAGCACCAAATTTAAAACAGAAACGGCTGTGAAAGTCTGACTCACAGACGAACAAAATACAGAAGCCTGATGATGGCAGATGAGATTCTGCCGAAACGTTGCTACAACTTTAAAAGCACAACTATAATGACGTGGGAAAATACCCGAACAAAGCTGAATACCAAACATGTAAGTACCCGCGAAAACACACACACACACACACACGTACAGTTGTGCTCATAAGTTTACATACCCTGGCAGAATGTATGATTTCTTGGCCATTTTTCAGAGAAGATGAATGATAAAGAATAAAGAATATGATGAAGGAGCCTCTGTGGTGCAGTGGTTAGAGTGCAGTATTGCAAGCTACATCTGTAGCCAGCTGCCTACAATTTGGCAGTTCAAATCCCACCAGGCTCAAGGTTGACTCAGCCTTCCATCCTTCTGAGGTGGGTAAAATGAGGACCCAGACTGTTGGGGGCAATAGGTTGACTCTGTAAACCGCTTAGAGAGGGCTGTAAAGCACTATAAAGCGGTCCATAAGTCTAAGTGCTATTGCTCTAACACAATAACTTTTCTATCACTCATGGTTAGTGGTTGGCTGAAGCCATTTATTATCAATCAACTGTGTTTACTCTTTTTAAATCATGATGACAACAGAAACTACCCAAATGACCCTGACCAAAAGTTTACATACCCCAGTTCTTAAGAGGGTGTATTGCCCCCTTTAACATCAATGACAGCTTGAAGTCTTTTGTGGTATGTGTGGATGAGGCTCTTTATCTTCTCAGATGGTAAAGCTGCCCATTCTTCCTGACAAAAAGCCTCCAGTTCCTATTGTTCTGTCGCGGGAAAGATCTGACTCGAGACCAGTGTGAATTCAGCTCTTTATTTGCTCTCAGTAACTTCAACAAAACTGGAGCCGCGGCAGCCTCTTTTATAGCAGCTGCTTGCGGCTCGCGGCCAATGTCAGCTTCTTAACTTCCCGTCGTCAGGCGGACCAATCAATAGGCGGCATTGGCGGACCAATCAGAACGCAGTATTACGAGTATGCAAATATATACAACACCTATAAAGAGAGAGAAAGAAACTATATAACTGCAATTAAAATGAGTATCAATAAACTCAATTCAGTTAAAAATTTGGTGAAATTAATGTGTTTTTGTCCTTTTCCCAACCTCTGGGATAGTGAGAATCAAGCACGCTTTTGTACAGAGAGGATTCCATAGCTATAGGAAGTGGTCAGAAAAGCGAAGACTGCTAATCTAAGTGGCTGGACAGGTCCATGGTGGGAAAAGTAGCCCCTTAGAAAGTGCTAAATCAGATCTGAACTACATACATAAATAAATATGGAGATAATCTTGATGCAATTTGATATTTTATAATTTATAATGCCATTAAATGCATGCACACTCACAAACAATCCGACATAATTTGGATACTTAATCCCAAGTAAGTGTATACTGGGATTGTGGTTAAGATATTTTTATAAGGAATTGAAACCAATGAACTTAAGAGGTGGGCTCCTCTTTGTTGGATGTTTTCAAACAGCACCTCAACAATGAGTGCCTAGGCTGCTTTGATTTGATTCATGTAATGAATATGGAGTGGAATCTGATGAATCTAGTATCTTCATATGAGCTGAAAGTATTTAACCACTGTTGCCCAACCTTGGCAACTTCAAGTTGTTGGGCAGGGAATTCTGGGAATTGAAGTCCACAGAGTTGCTCAGGTTGGGAAGCAGTGATTTAATCAATCTTTGGCTAGCTGCATATCATTCAGCTCTCCAAACTGTTTTACCATTAGCATT
The DNA here is from genome assembly GCF_049901735.1 of Notechis scutatus. NCBI lineage: Eukaryota > Metazoa > Chordata > Lepidosauria > Squamata > Elapidae > Notechis > Notechis scutatus. The sequence goes on along the minus strand of NC_142013.1, from coordinate 55,123,240 downwards.
AGGCAATGTATACATGTGCCAAAAACGGTGTGCTAGAAACTAAAACAATGCCTGTCTGGGTTAGGAGAAATCTTGGAAATATTTCCATTGAATCTAGCCCCATCACTCTTGGTTTCCTTTCTATTTCTCTTAGCACAATTTGCAAAATACAGCACTTATTCCTGAATCTGGGCTAATACACATGTCAGACTGAATTCACAACCAATAAAAAATAGCAAAAAAATGGGAATAATGCAGATTGTGTTACGAGTATTTGCTGTTGCTTTTGACTACAAAGAAATCAGATGCACATTTCTAAGCTTATAAGAGATCTATGCAATTCAACTATGTGCTGTCTGTCTTTGCCCATGGATAAAGAAGATTACATGAACTATTTGGAATCTTACCTCTAACATACCTTTAAATAATCCCAAACCCTTTTTAAATAGTGGGCAATAAATCAAATACTTAATGATTTTAAGTCATTCGAGGCATGCAAAGATTCCTTTGATCTCAGAAGAACCCCCCCCCTTTTTTTTTTTACTTATGCAGTCATTCAGATGCAGATTGTTTTCAGAATCTTTGAGCATATGCACAAAACATCACAAGAATATGATTTTAAAGTAAGGCTTTAAAGTAAGACCATAAAATGTGTAATGTATATTGGATATTTCAGAAAATGTTTAATAAAGGCTGGTTACAACTACTTTGTGGAGGGACAAACATTTCAGATAGTAGGACATTAAACGTCATGGTTGGAACTTATCCTATTGTCTCACACTTGATTGAAATTATTAAAATGATTTTAGGTTTATTTTTTCATGTGTATCTGTACTTCTTGGCTATTTCCTATCTGTTGTTGGAATCTATTAAGATATGAAGAGTACTGTATATTTTTCTAGCATGTAATTGATCATCATAAACTATTGAAAAAGTATTGTATATCTATATCTGATTAGCAATGGATTGTATTAATTGTTCTTAAAGGGGAAAAAAAGAAGAATTCTGAGCAGTAGGGTTGATTTATTTTGATGTTGTTCTGTTTAAAACATCGGTTTCATGGGTTTCTTTTTTTTAGCAGATAACTGAGAATTATTTAATATTTTTTCTACATCTCTATGTTGCAGGAGGAAACTCACTTATGTATTCATACCGTTTGACATGAATATTGTGGAACAAGATAGTACACACAGTGAGAAGCTACCATTTGAAGTGGATCTTCATTGTATACATTGCTGCCCAACATTTGGTGACATGGACAATATAAAAACACTGTAGATAAATAAATGCAATTTTAACTTTTAATGCAAATAGCGGAGAAAAGTCTGACCTGACCTTCCACTCTGAATTCTCATTTAAGCATCCAAGGAATCTTCCTGAGTGTATGACTTACAAACTGCAATTAAGCTTTAGAAAAGAAACACTGGGATTTTTCCTATCTAGTTTTTTTTAAAAAAGGGAAGCTTACTTTTTTAAGTCTCATGAACTTACTGTATAACTATTGGTGTAGGTTGTTGCATGGCATGTGGCATGGGAAGATGAAAGGCGTGAGTGCAGACCGATGAGGCTGGTTGTGTGGAGGAGGTTACTTCAAGCCTAACATTTAGAAACTATTATCACTGCTAATTGAGAGGTTCAGTAAAATAAGAAAATAATTCCCAGCCGAGCTTTAAATAACTTACCCGCCCTGTTTCGATTCCTCCTATATTATAAAGTAAGGGTAAAAAGTCAGTTAGGAGGCTGGCATACTTCATTCTGGATTGTTAAGAACAAAATGTTGTAGGTGGATTTCTATGAAAAGAGGTACTATATTGATAGAATGAGCTATAATTGACCACTGTGTGTGCATATCTATGCATGTATGCTGTGAAATGGGTACATTGTATTTTGTCAATGAAAATACATAGTGATATTATTTTTACCTTATATTTAGATACATAAGCAAAAAATTTTAGCATTACTGATTTCAGTAATGCTAAAGCAGTTTGATTTCTCTTCAGTGTGATGCTGTTAATATGATTGATTGTGCCAGTTGTGAGTCCATTTGTAACAGGCCCTCAAAATCCATGAAGTGCCAGTGCCAAGAAGCCCAAAACAGTTCGGAACACGTGTATCCTGAGGAATATGTGTAACACAACTGTTTAACATATAACAAAAGAACTGCAGAACTACAGAACAGACACACAGCTTGTCCCATAATTCAAAGCACCTGAAGGCAGGACAAGAAGCAATGGATGGAAACTAATCAAGGAGAGAAGCAACCTAGAACTAAGGAGACATTTCCTGACAGTTATTACAATTAATCAGTGGTGGGAATGACTTGTCTCCAGAAGTTGTGAATGGTCCAACACTGGAGGTTTTTAAGAAAAGATTGGACAATAATTTGTCTGAAATGATATAGGGTTGGACTAGTATACCTTCAAGACCCCTTCCAACTCTGCCACTCCATTCCAATCCAATCCAAACATTTGCTACTGATGCCAAGAGTCTTCTTTGCTTATATGCCACACTTCAGCTATACTTTGCTGGTAAATTAGCAAACTATTTTGGTAATATAAGGCCATGGTAGAAAATAACGAAAGTTTGACTAAAGCCTTTTGGAATATCTACTTGCTGATATTGCCATGCAGAAAAACAAATTCTGAAGATGCAAAAATAGAACTGTAGGGAGAACTTTGAACATAAGTATGAATATTGGGGGGGACGGACAGACGGGACATACTGACAGATTAAATGAATTCACTACACACTGACCCTTTAGGAATCAGCTAATCTCTCTGTGAATGCAAGATGGAAGGAAGAAGTAACAGGTCAAGCTCAGGAAAGTTTGCCTATAGATTCCTTGCAAATTTTCTTTTCTTTTTTCCCCTCCTTGAAGAGCACAGAGAATGGAGAGGAAAGGCTTGCAAAACAGAGGGAGTGGCAGGAAAGAAAAACAAGAAAAAATACTAAATGGTAATAACTCAGACATTCCTATTAAAGGTACTTTTTAACTTTGTTTTGATATGTTAAAGCAGTTTTTCTCAATCTTTGGCAACTCCCAGATTATGCCAGCTTGGGAATTCTGGGAGTTGAGTTCCACAGATCTTTAAAAAAATGTTTTAATTGTTGTGGTTCAACTGCCTAATGTTGTTTGGGGATTATTGGGACTATTTATTAATACCCAATTACCCTTTTCATCTAATACAAAATAATAGTACAATTAATCATAGTTGTCATTGTTGTCTTTCTCTCCATGGTTTACTCAAGTTTATAAAGCATTTAAAAACTATTAATGTTTAAGATGAATATTGTACATTTTTCTAATAAAAGATACATACTTCTTTCAATTGTATTGTAATTAATAATGTAATTACTATAAAGTTGTAAGGTTTTTTAGGCAATAGCCTTTGGAAAGGTTCAAGCCATTGAAATGACTCTTTCATGTACACTGGGGAAAGTATTTCTTTGGTTTATATTTATTTGTTTCTACTGTAATAAGTATTAGTCATTCTAAAGTGAGAATTCTTATATTGAAGTACAATAAAAACACCACTAAAACATGTCCCCAAAGCAAAGGAATCATTAAACTAACTACTGAACTAAACTAATAGGAAATACAAGTACCTAAAAACAGTGGAAATGAGAAGGAAAAATGAGAGATCTGGGAAATTAAGATCTTTGCTTAGAATAATAGAAAGGAAAGAGACCTTAATCTTCTAGTGCTAGTCCAACCCCTCTGTCCAAGGCAGGAATCCTTATACAATCCTGGACAAATAGTCATCCAGTCTTTCCTTGAAAAGCTCCAATGATGGAACACCTCCACTTCAGGGAGGCAAACTGTTCCATTAACTGTTCTCACTACCAGGAAATTCCTCCTTATTTCCATGTTGGATCTCCCTCTGATGAGGTTCCACCCACTGCTTTCACCCATTGTGCTGCCTTCAGTTACTATGGAAAGTAAATTGATACCCTCTTTCTCTCAGCCCTTCAAGTACTTCAAGACTGCTATCATGTCTCTCTAAGTCTCCTGTTTGTTAGGCTAAACATACCTAGTTCCCCTAACCCAGTGATGGCGAACCTTTTCGGCACTGAGTGCCCAAACTGGAATGTGCATTCATGTGTGTGCATGTGTGAGTGCCAGAACACTGGATACCCGAAGTCCAGCTGGCCAGTGTGCATGCCTATTTTTTGAGCATTTTTCAGGCCATTTTCAGGCCGTTTTGGGGCCAAAACCAGATAAAAAATGGCCTGAAAATGGCCCCAAAACAGCCTGAAAACAGCCTGGAAAACAGCCTGAAAACGGCCTGAAAACAGCCTGAAAACGGCCTGAAAAATGGCCCGTTGTTTGACCGATTTTCAGACCATTTTCCGGTGCTCCAGTGCCTGTGAAGACCAGCTGGCACCAGAAACCAGAAGAGCAGCTTGTGATGGTGCATGTGCCCACAGAGAGAGCTCTGCATGTCACCTCTGACATGTGTGCCGTAGGTTCATCATTGTATGATGTAGCCTCCAAACCCCTTATCATCTTTGTTGCTCTTCTCTGCACTCTTCTTAGGGCCACAGCATCTTTTTTGTATTGTGGTGACCAAAACTGAGGAGAAGAAAAAGAAGCTAATTGAGGTATTCAGTGACTGAGTAGGTAATTCAGGTAACTGAGCTGAAACTAGGTGAAGTTATTCCATACTGATGATACCTGGTCCTAAATAATTCCATGCAACATCTTAGCACGTGAAGATACCCAGACATTCAGTGAAAATTTCATACTTCTAGAACAACATGGGAAGTTGTGCTTGTTCAAATACTATGGATTTAGATAGTATTACTCTGTACACATGACTTTTAAAATTGTTGTCAACCATTTTCAAGAATGTAAGTACTATTCACTAGGAAACATGTAATCTATTTCAACTTTTCCAGCAATACTTGAGATATTTAAGCAACTAGGCCCTTTCTTAATAGGGGCTAATTTCTGCAAAGCAGAAATATATTGTTTTCTTTGCTGGGAGACTTATTTTATGCTTAATTCATGCCTGTCCTAGAAAATTAAAGGCAGTAAAAGTAAAATCTTAATTATCTGACCATTTGCTAGCATTTTAGACATTTAGACCTTCAGAGATCAATATTCAAATGCCAGATGAAAGGTGGAATCTTGTCCAAGGCCATTTATTATCTCTTTCCTTTGTTCCTTATCTGTTCTTTTGAAAATAGAATCTTGAAGTAAAAAGGATTAATGAGATAAGATGGGATCATTTTCAACACTTATCTGCTGTCACTTATTTATACTTTAATTGTCAATTTCTACTAAAACAACACTTTGATTTTAACAATTAAGGTCAGAACTTCAAAATGATTGTTTTTAAATAGTCTAAAATACAAACATATGGTTTTTAGGTCAATTGTTACAATTTCTGTGAATAAACCTGAAATAAAAATGATAATACTCAGAAAATACTGGAAGGATAATTAATCTCATGAAGTTGTTACTCTGGGAAAAACTGAACAACAGAGTTCTTGCATGATACCTTGAGTTCCCAAAAGAAAGGCAAGATATAAATCTAACAAACAGGAAGGGGGAATGGGATATTGAAATGTCAGCTATCATAGTAAATTGAATTAGTCTTCTTAGTTAAGACTTTCCACCAAGCATTGTATTAGTAGTTGGATAACATGTGTAAGCAAAGTTATATAAAAAGATTCCAGAAATGTTTGCCTGTAGGTCTTTATTTTATTTTATTCCTTCCTGTATGAGCATATCTTCAAACAGCTTACAATACCATTGTTAATAAAAATAATATATTAACAGTTCTGATAAAAGCAAAACATCCTCACAGGAGAAGACATGTAAGTGAAATGATCGGTCTTTGTCAGATATAAAGGAGGAGATATTTTGCCACTCTAGGTGGTTGCAGAGTTTATTGAGACTATTACAGCAGTGAATCCAGGAACAATGAAAATACATTCCATTTACAACAGATAACAGCCAGTTCCTACAGCCAGAAACCATACTCCAAACAAAGCCTCTGCTTGTCAGGATTTATTCATCCCATTGTTGTGTTTAGACATGCATAGCCTTTCCTGATGTAGAAGTTACCAGAAGTAAAGCTAAATCTAATTTAGCTAATTTTGCATAATGCTGATAATGCTAGCCCTCAAACGCTTGATGATTGATTCCAGTGGCTTTGTATGAATAATGGACAGGATTGGAGATTAAAAAAAAAGTTTTGAGGAATCCTTCAGTATAGCTGCTGGAGTGCAGAAGAAGAGGAAATAGGAATAGAACAGAAACATACAGTTTCCAATTCCCAGATAGTACAGGAAAACATGTTTGTCATGACATAGCTGCAGTGGTGGTATTCAAATTATTTTACTACAGGTTCTGTGGGCGTGGCTTGGTGGGCACGGCAGGGGAATGATACTGTAAAATCCCCATTTCCACCCCACTCCAGGGGAAGGATACTGCAAAATCTCCATTCCCTCCCCATCCACTAACCTGCTTTCCAGCTCTGTTCTCCTGTGCAGGGCAACAAAAGACCCAGCCAATCAGCTGGGACTCAGGAGGCAGAGAATAGATGGGGGCAGGGCCAGTCAGAGGTGGTATTTGCCGGTTCTCCGAACTACTGAAAATTTCTCCAGAACCCGTTAGAACTGGCTGAATACCACCTCTACACAGCTGTGATTATTCAAGGGAACACTTCTGTCTGGTTGTTTCTGGGCAAGATCTGGCAAAGAGGGTTGCTTCAAGTCCCATCAATTAAGCAGAGTCATTTTGTAGGACCCAAGTGTTGTGCCTGCTCTGCTTCAGGGCCTTCTTTCTGGAGTGATAGCCAGATATCATATCTGAAAAAATATGTTAGTGTGGTTTATATTATCCTCCAAGTTTATCTACATGAGAAGACATTGCAAAACACATTTCCTAGCTTATTTAGTTTTAGTTTTTGGCTTATTTTGCTTTGAAAAAAAAGATTCCCTTTTCTCTAATAGAAGCAAAGTTAACTTTTTAAATATATCCCAATACCTTCCATCTTTTATATGTATTATTTTTTCATTAGAACACTATCATAATGCTTTCTACCAGACATTTAATGATGGAGCTTCTGGATTTTCACAATATTGTGCTACAGCCAACCTTGTAACAACAATCGTGAAATGCAGTTATATTTTCAATTCTTTGAGTTACCAGTATTTCACTATATAACAGTAACCATATTTTCTACCTTTATTAAGTTTTCTGATATACATGGGCCTTTCCCAGTAATTTTATCAACTTAAATGGGGTATAATGAATCAGATATAAATAAATTCATATCATTACTTTAAATAATTTTCCTAATATTTGCTGATAGTGATCATAATGGGAGCTGTTCCAAAGTGTATCTGAGATATCAATTCTTAAATTTGATTCCCATGTCTCAAAGAAATTGAGATAATATTGAGAGATATTTATTCCACTGTAGTGATTTGTTTATATAAACAAAATAATAATATAGCATTATTTACTCCTTGTATTGACCCACTTTATAACAGAAGACATATGTTGTACATTTTTCCTAATCATAATAAGAGACAATATTTAAAATGACTAATTCAGGAGACATATTAATACAAGTACTATTTGGGTAGGAAATGCTAAAATATTGCTAATGAAGATCATTTTGATAGGGTAGCAATTTCATTTTCACATTAAATTATGATTAACTTTTGTGGATAATCAGATTCCTAGGAACAGAAACACATAATGTTTTCTTTTGTCACAGCTTTTCCCAAGCTTAATGCTTTCAAAAGTGTCAGAATGCAAACTATATTATCCCTAATCAACTGCAATGCCCAAACAAGAAATAAAGGTAAATTTCCATTGGAAGTCATGACATTAAAATAATATTTTTAATACTTTCTATATCTAGTCATGTCTGACTCTGGGGCCCGGGGCCCATCTCCATGTCTTGGTGGAGGGAGACAGCATTGTCCAAAAACATTTTCTGTGATCATGTGGCTAGTAGGGCTACATGCCAAAGGGGCACAGAACACTGTTAACTTCCCACCAAAGTGGCATCTAGTTTATCTACTCACATTTTCATGTTTTCAAACTGCTAGGTGGGCAGGAGCTGGATCTAGAAATGGGAGCTCACCCTGTTGTGTGGTGCTCAGGTCTCAAACCCAGGCCAACTGCACCAGAGCCATGGTGGCACAGTGGTTAGAATGCAGTACTGCAGGCTACTTCTGCTGCCTGCTGCCTACCAGCAAATTTGGCAGTTCAATTCTCATCGGCTCAAGGTTGACTCAGCCTTTCATCCTTCCAAGGTTGGTAAAATGATTGTTGGGCGCAATAGGCTGACTCTGTAAACCTTTTAGAGAGGGCTGTAAAACACTGTGAAGTGTATATAAGTTTAAGTGCTGTTGCTAGCGCTACTGGTATGCACACTATGAACATAACAAATGAATATAACTATATATAACTATACACACATACACACACAAATATAACATTACGCTATGAATATAATGCTATGAATATTATTAGCATTGACAAAATGACCATCAGTCAATTGTAAAAGGCAGCTTCACATGGAACAGTTTACATCCTACAATGGTACTTTTAATACCATCAAACAACATCTGCCTCTCTTGGGTCCTTGGGAAGAACTTGATAGGTGAATAAAAATGGCAAATCCAATCAAAATATGTGGCTGATGGTATGACTAACTATATGAATGGGGGATGTCAATTTTTCAACAGGACAGTTACAAGGAATCAAGTATAACTTAGAGGATTCTTTATTTTCCCCTCATCACATACAGAGAAGAGCCTAACTAATAGGCAGCTCACAGATGACCTGGGCTATTCCCCTCAAAACTAAACAATGCAGTTGACTGGGCTTTAAGATAGATTGGGAGTAAATAAATTCAGAAGAAAGTAATGGCAAATCAATTCATAGGTACAGTGTATCTTTAAAGTCATCAGTTCTGGATATTTTCGTCTTTCTACCTTTACTCACAAATGTGATGAAATTTTCAATCTTAGCTCTAGTTTAGAGGTTGCCAACGGAAGCCCCAAGACTACATTCAATTGCTAAAAATCTTAGACATGGCTATTAGCATGATATAATTTTTCATATGTTCAACACTTAACAAAGTTGTTATAGTTATAATAATATAAACTATATACTTCATTTTTAAAACTAAATGAAATAAAATCAATTTTAGATCTAATTCTGGCTTCACTCACTGCTTTTTGGGTTGACACTTACAGAATTTTCCAAGACCAAGGGTGGCCCTCCACTTAGAAAAAGTTGTTGGATCCCTGCTCTCCTTGGTACTTTTCTATGAGCAGGGTGGGGCAGTGTTCCTTTTTTAAAAATAAGGAAACCAACAATGTGTCTAGCCTGCATTGAGCATTAAATCTAGTTTGGTCTTCAGACAACAAACAAATTCTGACCTGATTTTATGGGTACCGTACTTTTCCATCTATATAATTGATCCCAAATAATCCTTTCCTACAGCTTGTATTCTGAAAGCTAGCATTCAGCAGTGTTGCTGCGTTTGAAGAGCCCCCTCCCCCCTTAAATTTCTATCTCCACATTCTTAGCATCTTGTAATTATCAAAGCCCCATAAGAACCAGTAGCCTTCAGGGAACAGCTGGTCTTCCTTTGCTTTTGTTTTAAGTACAAAAGCCATTTGTCTCCTCTTTCCTGTTCTGCAGTGTTAAGAGGTCTTGTAATCATCACAAACATGTTGAAACACATAGCAGTTTACCTTAAGACATTTGTGAGATAGAGAACTGTTTTCTTACTTCCTGGATCAGGCATACCTATAAGTAAAACAAAAGAACCTACAGCTTGGCATTAATAACCAAGTGAATTTAGCTTTGACAGATTATAAATGTACTGTATACATGCTTTTACAGACAATAAGTTATTGTGCATGAGTTTGAGCCTCAACAAAGCAAATATTCTGAAATTTCTGTGTATATTTTCTTATACTGTTGTTTGATCCCATTTGCAAATACCACTCATTTATTATAAAATTTTGTTTCTTACAAAGAAGTCATATACCAGTTAATTAAAAAACAAAACTAAGAATAAGCTCTGGTATTTTCTATATTGCCTGGCATTGCAAGGTTCATTCAAAACATATCTGGTCTCTTTAAAAGTAGAAGGAAAGAAATGACCTTTAGCAGTGTAATGTTTTGATAAAATAAGAGCCATAGAATTACTCATTATCAATTACTCTGCATTACCTCACACCTCTTATACTAACTCCAAGTTACAGGCATGGGGCAGGGATAAAGCAGCCAGAAACATTCTTAATATTCCTCACATCCCACCTTCTGATTCTCTGACTTTTCATCAGGATATTTTTGAGCGAGGGTTTTGTAGTCAAACATCAGGCAGGTTCCACATTGCTCAGCCACCATCTTCATGATAGTTCCTTTTTTGTATAATTTTTTGCATTGATGTCTGGTGTCTTCGGCATTTTGCACTTTCTGCTATGGTAATATCAGTAGGAATAACATCTTTATCATTAAAACATTTTTTCCTTCTGTGATGCCCCGTAGTCTCTCAAAATAACCCCAAACCCAAAACATACATTAAAGTCTGCCCCCTCTCTCGGGACCAGGCAGACGAGGACATTGAGGAAACTGAGCATGAAAGTCCTGGACCAAACGAGGAGCATAAACATCAGTGGCATCGACCCAGGTGAAGTCCTCTGGTCCATAACCTTTCCATGTCACCAAATACTGAAATCGGCCTCGCAACTGGCGTGAATCTTGGATGCTATCCACTTCATACTCCTCCTCTCCCAGAGGGGCTGTGATGGAGCCGGTCTATGCAGACTGTTGGCCGAGGCAGGGACTAACAGGGAATGATGAAAAACAGGATGGATACGCATGGTCCGTGGCAGGGTGAGATGATAAGCCACAGGATTGATCATTGCCTTGACTGGAAAAGGTCCTAAGTAACAGTGATCGAGCTTTTTTGATCGTCGCGTCATTGGTAAGTATCAAGTAGAGAGCCAAGCCCTATCACCTACCACTAAAGGTGGAACATCGCGACGATGTCAGTCTGCAAACCATTTATACTCCTCCTTGGCTCTCTCTACTTGATCGTGGACCATGTGGTGCATGGCTTTTAACTCCTGCGAGAACATGTCCACTGCCGGAACTGGGGAATCAGATTGGGCTAAAGGGAAAAGTTGTGGATGAAACCCATAGTTAGCAAAGAAAGGGGACACATGGGTGGATGCATGTGTGTTTTTTTTAATAAAGTTTTATTGAGTTTTAACAAAACAAATAAAACATCTTATCTGAGTACAGCATCGTTCCGGGTTATCACATTTCCATTCAGACACAATTTCATATGCATATTCATCTTATGTATTCAACTTCATATCTTATTACTCTTTTTCCAACTTCTCATTATTTCTCCCTTTACTTCTCTTAATTTTCTTTTATGGTTATCTCATTTTCTTCTTATTCAATTGTATTTCTTTTACCTAAATTGCTATATCTTTTTATTCATTGTACTTATACTTTTGTCTGTCTTGTTTACAATTTCATATGTACTCTTCCAACATTCTTAAGAAGTAAAATTCCCCCTATGATTGCCAATTGAAGTACAACACCTTTAAATCTTATTGTTATTATCATATGAAATATCATTAAACATTGAATTTGTGCATTCTAAAATTATAACATTCAAATTTCTAATATCTATTTTATATCATGTAGATCTCATCATTAAAGCAAAGAACAAGATCTCATCATTCAAGCAAAGAATAAGGACCATCTCACCTGACGCTGGTTCAATGTCCGAGCTGTACGTAGGTGTTCCAAATTGCAATGATCCCTCTGAACCTCGATTTGGTGATGAGCCCCCTCCAGGTGGTGCCGCCATGTCTCAAAAGCAACCTTAGCTGCCAATAGCTCCTTGTCCCAAATCGTATAGTTGCGCTCTGGAGCCGACAACTTCCGGGAATAATAAGCGCATGGGAACAAGATGCCTGCGGGAGCATAGGCCTGGAGGAGCACCACACCAACAGCCACATCAGAAGCATCTGTTTCCACCACAAATGGCTGGCCTGGATCAGGGTATTTGAGGATAGGCTCAGAAGCAAAGGCGACTTTCAATGCCTCGAAAGCTGCCTGATCCTCAGCACCCCAATGGAACTTCTCCCCCTTCTTGAGCAGATTAGAAAGGGGAGCAGTCAAGGCAGCAAAGCGGGGAATAAATATGCGGTAGTAGTTCACAAACTTCAACAGTCATTGCACATCCTTAACCCGCTGTGGAGGTTCCCACGCCTGCAACGATTGTAATTTTTCCGGGTCCATTTTCACCCCAGCAGGTGAAATACAATGTCCCAAGAAGTCAATCGTGGTTTGTGCAGACACTTCTCACGCTTAGCAAACAGGTCACACAAACGTTGCAACACCAGCCACACATGTTGCCAGTGTTCCTGCAGGGAGTCTGAGTAAATTGAAATGTCATCTAAATTGCGCCAACAAATTATGGAAAACATTGTGCATGAAATGCATGAATACAGCTGGGGCATTGGTTAATCCAAAAGGCATCACAGTATACTCAAAATGCCCGTACCTCGTCCGGAAAGCTGTTTTCCACTCGTCCCCTGCACGAATGCAAACCAGATTCTAGGCCCCATGTAAGTCCAACTTCATAAAGATCTTAGATTGATGAAGCCACTCAATCAGTTCAGGGATGAGGGGAAGCAGGTACCGATTCCTCACTGTGATTTCATTCAACTTGCGGTAATCATTGTTAAGCCTGGATTCCCCAATGGGTGTTAAGGAAAACAAACTAAACAGAACGTGCAGCGAAGTCAGATAGGAAGATAGGTAAATGTGTGAGATAAGTTTTCTAGTTAACACGCAGTAAAAATACAGATACGCTTGTGCTATCAAAAATATAGTTTATTCCATTTAAGAATTATAGCATAGTCATAATAAACGGTCCATTAATCATATATCAATTTCAGTCAAGTCTTGTCGGGGATACTCTATTTTGCAAAGTCCGTGTTGAATAGCCAATGTCAGTACACTTACAATAAATCAGTCCAATCTTTATCTTCTCTCCGTTGAGAAAAATCAACACTCCTTTTTCTCTCCCCGTTCCAGCAAGAACACAGTCATCAATCCATCCAGTAATTAGGGATCAGTAAGCCAGAGAGAGAGAGCTGCAATTGCCTCGCTTCTTATATAGTGCTTTTACAACCACACCCTTAATTACATTCTTGCTGTTAAAGTTACACACACTTTAACCAACAAACCATGATACCTTATTTATTATTTTTACCCAAACCAGTTAGGGTAAACAATGTTATCCCTAACATTCTCCCCTTTTGGGTAATAATAATAATATTACAATAATATAACCATTTACACCTTTAAATCATAATTGTCACAACTCTCTTTAAATTTTACAACACCTTGAGCTTTTGTAAACTGGTCTGCAATATTTTCTTCCGTCATGCAGTACTCTAGTTTAATTAGACCATTTTTAACAGATTCTCTAACATTTAAGTATCTTAAATCAGTATGCTTTGATCTAGTCTTTACAGCAATATTAGTAGCTAACTGTATAGCTGCCTGGTTGTCCTCGTATACAATAATATAATCTTTAACAGTTATACCCATGTCTAATAATAACTGTTTGTACAGAATTAAGTCAGTGCATAGTAATGACAGACATGAAAATTCTGCTTCCATCGTGGACAAGCTGATATGCTGTTGTCTGATTGACCTCCACCCTATTAGTGTCTTACCAAATAATATAGCCATCCCAGATGTTCATTTTCTAGTGTTTATGTCAGTTGCAAAACTTGCATCTGCATAGGCACTAAGATTCAAATCACCTTTTGGCTCTAGATACAATGCATGGTGCATTGTTCCTTTAAGATATCTTAAAATTCTCTTTAATGCTTGCCAATAACATTGATGTGGATCATTATTATATCGTGCCAGCTGATTAACACTATAAGCTATATCTGGCCTTGACCAATTGCTTATATATGATAAGCTACCAATCAAAGATTGATATATGGTCTTATCAAATTTGGGACTTTGAGCATCAATTTTGCAAATTTCCTGACTCATTGGAGTCTTTGCAGGCTTACAAAGTTCCATTTTATACAATTTAATTAATTGGCAAATTTTATCCTCTTGAGATATCTTAAATCCTTTTGTGGTTTTGTTAATTGTCAATCCTAGATACTTTTTAATTTCACCTAAATGCTTTAATTTTATCTTTTTGGCTAATAATGAAATAATCTCAGTAGCTACATTATTGGTCTTAGTAATCAAAGCAATATCATCTGTAAATAATAACAATAATGACACTGTTCCATTATTTTCTCTTTTAAACATACATGGATCTGCTAAACCAGATTTAAACCCTATATTGTTTAATTCTTTCACAATATATTGGTTCCATTCATAGCCAGATTGTTTCAATCCATATAAACTCTTTTTGAGTTTCCAACAATCATTGCTATTTACTTTATTATCATTTATACCAACTGGTTTTTTCAAATATATTGTATGCTGCAATGGTGCATGCAGATATGCAGTTTCTACGTCTAAATGGTTAACTATATAATTATTCTTAGCTGCCCACACTAAAGCTGCTCTTAAAGTTGTAGCCTTAAGATTTGGTGCAAATACTTCATCATAATCAAATGTATTTTGGTTAAATCCTTGTGCTACTAATCTAGCTTTATAAGTTACTTTCCCATTATTTCCAGTCTTTACTTTGAATATCCATTTGCACCCAATGGATTTTTCTCCTGGAGGTAATTTGGTTTCTTCATAAACCTTCATTTCCTTTAATGAATTTAACTCTTTTTCCATTGCTTTTTGCCAATTCTCCTGATCCTTTACAGGATACATCCTAAGTTCATCTATGCTAGAAGGAACTTTATTTACTTGGCAAACAATACTCGCCTGATATATTTCAGGTGGTCTGGTTATACGCGTTGTGCGTCTAGGTATAACAGGACTTACCTTTATTTCCTGTTCTTGACTATCTACCTCTTCTTGATCAATTATTTCCTCTTGATCTGATTCTATTTGCTCTTCATGGACTTCTTCTTTAATTGGACTTTTCTTATAACTAGTCTTTTCTTTCTGCCTCTTATAGGGTTCTATAATAACATCATTATCTGAATCTTGCTCTAATCTATTCCATCCTATATGTTCTAGGAATTGTGCACTAGCACTACAGTATACTCTAGATGTACCTGGTTCCCAGAATCTATAAGATCTATGGTTTGCTTGATATCGAACAAAAATTAATCTTTTAGCTCTACGTTGTCCTTTGTGCCTGAGTTCTGTAGGGATATGCACCCATGCTGGTGCACCAAATGTGTGAATATAACTCAAATCAGGTTTCCTACCATGCCACAGTGTGAATGGTAATTCACCTGTTGTTGAATTAACAACATTGTTTAATATGTGATTACCACACATTATAGCTTCTCCCCACAAATTGTCAGGTAATCCAGAATCAGATAACATTGTCCTTCCCATTGATTGCAGTGTTTGGCCTCGTCTCTCTATAAAGGCATTATGTTGAGGCCTATATGGTGCAGACTTTTTATGTTGAATACCTGCCATTCTAAGTCTATTCTGGAATTTATTATTTGTAAATTCCACACCATTATCTGTTATAAGAGTTACTAATTTCTTTTTAGTTTTCCTCTCTGCAAATTTTAACCAATTAAAGAAATTTGTATACGTTTCAGTTTTTCTCTTCATTAGAAAACAGAAACCATACCTAGAATAGTGGTCCATTATGCTTAATATGTATCTAGCACCACCTACACTTGGCTTTTTAGGACCTATTATATCGGCAAATACTACCTCTAAAGGTTCTTTGGTAGTAAATCCATCAACTCTATTTGCCGGTATATCTTTGCTTTTGTTTTGATTACAAGCAGAACATTGCAAATACTTATTACAAGGTTTCAAACTTATTCCTTTAGATAGTTGAACAGTTCTCTTAATCATTTTAAAATTTAAATGACCTAGCCGTCGGTGTAACAAGTGAATACATTCATCATGAGGTTTCTTATTATCATAAACCGTGTTAGCCACCTCTAAACCATTATCATTTAACACATATAGTTCACCTCTTAAAGACGCAGTAATTTTCTTACCTTCTTTTTCAATTAAACAAGTATCTCCCCTAAAGGTAATTATGTATCCTAATCTAACCAACATTCTAACTGAAAGCAAATTAAATTTAAGTTGAGGTACATATAACATTTTTATGTTCTCCTTTATACAAGAACAATGAGCAATACCTTCACCTTTTGCCTTCATTTTCCATCCGTTTGCCAATGAGATATGCTGTGAACTCATGGACATTTTTACAAATTTTTTGTTATCATTTGTAATACAGTGGGACGCACCACTGTCAACCACCCATAAATTATTTTTTACAACTCCATTACTATACATGGCTAACTCAAAATTCTTATTTCTTCTTTGATGGCTTACAGCATTCTGGCTTGCATTTTGGCTCTTTGCTTTCTTACAAAATCTTGCCAAATGTCCTCTCCCTCCACAATTAAAACACTTTTTAATTGCGTATGCAGTAGGAGATTCATTATTTTCCTTTTGAGGTTGCTCCCTCCTTAACTGATCTCTTTCAAGCCTTCTTCTGGCCTCTTCAATCAATCTGCCAGTGATATCAGTTAAAGTTAGGCTTTTTTAAGGCAATATTTCAAGGGAAGTTACGTAGTCATCAAAACTTTCGTCTAATGAAGATAAAATTATGTAGACCTGGTGTAGCTCAGAGAAAATTAACTCCTTCTCATGAAGTTCTTGAAAAATGCTTTTCATAGTATTCAAATGACTCAGCATATCACCATTCTTTTGGAGATACGTTCGGAAAAGCTTCCGTGTTAGATTTATGTGAGCACCAACGTTATCTCGAACATAAATCCTCCTCAGTTTTTGCCAACACCCAATAGCAGTTTGCTCTCCGCGTATATGAACAAGTTGCTGATCAGATAGTGTTAGTCCTATGATGCAAAGAGCTTGTTCATTTTTCTGTTTAAAGTCTTCTATCTTTTGACTATCTTCCTCATCTTCAGAATCCCATTCTTCTACGTTTGGTGGGTTTTCAATTATGTTCCACAGACCTTCTCTTCGTAGAAGTAGACTACATTTCATAGACCATGAAACATAGTTTGTTCCATCCAGCTTGGATATAAGGGACAAACTTTGTAGACTGACTTGTGCCATGTTTCACTATATGGATATAAAACTATAATTGATAAAACACAGCTGTCTGTTTACTGTAACGTGTAACAACACAAAAATCTCACTTTTTACATAAACCTGTTTTTTTATCCTAGTTAAACTGACTTTGCAGTCTCTGGGCCCATAACCAGTGTTAAGCCTGGATTCCCCAACGGGTGTTAAGGAAAACAAACTAAACAGAACGTGCAGCGAAGTCAGATAGGAAGACAGGTAAATGTGTGAGATAAGTTTTCTAGTTAACACGCAGTAAAAATATAGATACGCTTGTGCTATCAAAAATATAGTTTATTCCATTTAAGAATTATAGCATAGTCATAATAAACGGTCCATTAATCATATATCAATTTCAGTCAAGTCTTGTCGGGGATACTCTATTTTGCAAAGTCCGTGTTGAATAGCCAATGTCAGTACACTTACAATAAATCAGTCCAATCTTTATCTTCTCTCCGTTGAGAAAAATCAACACTCCTTTTTCTCTCCCTGTTCCAGCAAGAACGCAGTCATCAATCCATCCAGTAATTAGGGATCAGTAAGCCAGAGAGAGAGAGCTGCAATTGCCTCGCTTCTTATATAGTGCTTTTACAACCACACCCTTAATTACATTCTTGCTGTTAAAGTTACACACACTTTAACCAACAAACCATGATACCTTATTTATTATTTTTACCCAAACCAGTTAGGGTAAACAATGTTATCCCTAACAATCATAACACAAACGTAGCTCTCCTGATTTCTTTTTTACAAAAAGCACCGGTGCAGCCAATGGGGAGGTAGAAGGCCAGATAAATCCTTTCCAGAGGTTGTTGTCAATAAAATCCCGCAACGCGGCCAACTCCAGTTCCGACAGGGAATATATCCGACCCACCAGCAATTTTGCATCGGGCAACAAGTCAATTGGACAGTCATATGCCCGATGCGGAGGCAACTGATCCGCCTCCTTCTCCCCAAACACATCAGCAAAGTCCACCAACTTCGCAGGTAGATCCAGGTCCACGGGCGTAGCCACACTCCCTGCACGGGAGAGCAAGCAATGGTTGGCACACAAGGAACTGCACAGCTCCAGATGACCAGACAATCTGTGGATCATGGGCCTGTAACCACTCCAAACCCAGCACCACCAGAAAATGAGGCACTGCAGTAACGTAGAATATGGTTTTCTCCACATGCTGCCCAATATGCATACAAAGGGGTTTGGTTGCAGCAATCACAGGTCCCGGATGAAGGGGCCGACCATCAATCGTCTCTACCATTACTAGCGGGGACACCTGTTGCTGAGGAATGAACCACTGCCCTACAAAATGAGCATCCATGAAATTGGCTGTGGCCCCTGAATCAACCAAGGCTTGGATCTCCACCGCTCCCACACCAGGCACAAACACACTTACTGTCAGCACAAGATGCTTCACCAATAACAATTGTGGAGATGTCAAAGGTGGTGAAGATGGCAAGGTTGATGAAGATGGCAGGCCTAAGGACTTTACACCCCAACCTACAGACCCACGTAGGCCAAGCGATGCTCATTTCCTGCCACCACAGGCATCGCCGCTGTGGATATCTTAACAGGACACTTGGGCACAAAATGGCCTCGATTGCCACAATAGAGGCATAAACCATCATGACGTCATCTATTCTTTTCTACCTGAGTCAGGCGAGGGCGGCCAGCCCCCAACTCATGGGTTCCTTCAAAGGCATTTCCACCAAGGGCGCCGTCTTGCTGGAAACAAATACGGTCTCTGTCTGTTGTCGCACCCGTCGTTGCTGAAGTCTAGCATTGATACCAAGACACAAATGCATGAGCTCCTGAAGGGTGCGAGGGCATTCAGTGCGTGCCAACTCATCCAGGAGCTCCGACGACAAACCCTCCTGGAACTGGTCTAATAGTGCTGCCTCATTCCATTGTACATCCTGAGCAACCACCCGAAAACTAGCAATATAATCCATGAGTGAGCCACGCCCCTGCTTCAACTCTCTCAAATGTCTGTTTGCTGTTTGGCTTTGAACAGGGTTCTCAAACATGGCCTGAAACTGACGGCAAAACTCGGTGTAATTGTCCAACACCTGGTTGGGCTGGGTCAACAGAGGCATCACCCAACGTGCTGCAGAGCCTGACAACAAACTAATCAAAAACCCCACCTCATTTTCGGCATGGCTGGGCAGCTTGCATTTGTGCCACCTGTGCAGTCAAAAGAGCCACTTGCTGGGTTAACTGGGCAATCTCTGCTCTGAGCTGATCCATGGTCACCCCACAAAAAACAAAAATAAGTTGAAGGGATGGCTGGAGTCAAAATGTGATGACCCGTAGTCTCTCAAAATAACCCAAAACATACATTAAAGTCCGATAATGCCTTCAACTTAACTTCACTGTTTTATTAGGCACAGTTTAAAGTCACAAAAGTAAATAATGAGGCAAAAAGAAAACCAAAACAAAACGCATTGACGAGAGTTCCGAAGCAAGCCAAGATAATTAATCATACACTCCAGGAAGATAACAGGGAGAGTCCATGGGAAGAACGCCAGCAAAGATAAACCTCTTTCACGGGAAACATTAAACTTTGACTCCAGCAATTCTGACTACGCAGTTACAAACTTATATACATAGCTCCCAGCTGCAAGCCACGAGGAGGATCATGATAATCTCCTCCTGAGTAGACCTCACTTTTCCCTGATCCTCTCCTCCCTGCGTGACTTAGGATGGATAGGGGATGGGCCTGGATCCTCCTCTGATTGCTCAGCCGGCCTCTGCCCTTCCCCAGCCTCCTCCACCACCTCTGGAGCCACACTCCCACTCCTTGTTGGCTGTTCCTCCTCTTCCTCAGAGTCAGTCTCCACCAGGGGCATGACACCCTCTTTCTGACGTAAAAGGAAGGGAAGTGCCATCTTTGGAATTGATTGAAATTGCAAGAACAGAGATGCATTTATGGCAATATGGAATATAATTAAGCATGGTATTCCACTGTATTGAACTCATTTTAACCTGTCTGCTTTTCACTATTATCCTGGCAAATGCTGATATAGCAGCTACAACCGTGGATAACTACCCAACTAGTATCTTTGTGGTTCTATAATGAACAGAGATGGATTCTGAAAGACAGAAGTTTATTCGAATTGTCAGAATCTCAAACTATCAAACTCCATATACAGAGGTAATTGAAGTTATATGATATAAACATTATCAATGAAAATCACCTTCAACTTGATGAAGTGGAGATAACATGCATAAAAGTAAAGATGTGTTACTTCCCCTGCTTTTTCAATTCTAATAGTGCCAAATAGTGTGAAATCTTTTTTCATCTCTGCTTATAACATTTTTCTTGTTTTCCAAAATGTCCACTTTATCATTAATTTAACATCTCTAGCTAATTGTCCTACAGATTCTTAATTTTTTTCCTTTCATCTTTCATCTTTACAATTCTTTATTCCATTCTCTCTTCAAAAATTGCTGAATTAGCATTAATTCATTCAGAATTTCAGATGCCTTCTTTTCCAATTCTTCAAACAATTTCTGGGATAATTTCCATTTCTGTAGGTTTCTCTAATGATTTTCTCCTCCTGCTTTTTCCACTTTCCTGATTGTGTTATTCTAATATTATCCAAAAGTAAACATGCTTCAATTGCAAGGGAAAAAGTAAAAGACAGAATCCCGCCCCCGTTTTCCCCATTTCCCCCGATCTATTTCATACTTCATCTTCTTGTTTTATAAAATTCCTCAATTGTCTGTATTCTTTTAATGTGTTTAAACAGCGCTCCCACAAAAATCAGGTCTATTTATCTTTCTAGTGATAATATTTTCAAAAGCACTTTCACTCAAAAATATTTTTTGAAAATTACTGTCCCTTTATCCGTTTATACTTTCTTACATCAAATCCTTGTTAAGTCCTTTGCTAGTACCATAGTTTAAAATTCTTTAAAACATTTTCCTTGCATTTTTTTTCCATCCAGAAGGAAAGTTGACTCACCAAGTGATTTTTCCCTTTTCCTGCTGATTGGATAATCTCTTAAACTTTAAATGTCAGATAGTGATTAATAAATTGAGAGGTTTGCAAATCTTATGTTCATTACAGACTGGTTTGCAGTTATCTCCTGCTCTTTTGGGGATGTCTAGTTAGGCTTCATCTAGAAGACTGAAAAGTTTAAAGAAGAAAAGCAATGTATGAACCAATGCATAATATAGAGGCAGAAAGAGTAGCTTCCAAAGATAAATTGGTATAGAGATAAACCAAATGTTACTTGTATAAATGATTTAATTATATCATTCTCCATTTATCTTCATTGAATACTTCTTTTGAAATATTTTAAATAGTGCAATTTTGAAAAAATACCTAGAAAGTTAATTTTCCCCAAGTGAACATTTATCAGTTAAATTCCTTATGTGACTTCCTTGAGTCGTTATGGTTTTTTAAAATCATGGTTTAAAGATTAACATGTTATATGAATTCAGCCAATTCATTCTGCCGTAAATCATTGTTAAATACAACAGAAGATGGAAGAAGATGGAATTTCAGGATGATCTTGATGGAGAAATTGAATAAAACAGGTTAAAATGTAATAGAAACAAATGCTTCTTCACTGAATGCTTGAATATGAGATAGGACTAAGGGTCTGCACAATGTGCTGAGCATTAAAAGTTCCATGTCTACATGAGTCTGTGTGGTCTGTTTGCCAATTTGCATGTTTCCGGTCTTGTATTTTGGAAATGAAACAAAAGGGAGCTTTTTATTCTGATTCAGATCAAAATGTATTGATCATGGTACCACTGAGTAAAAAACTAAATTTAGGTGGTTTTCTTTGTGACAGTATGTGTGGATATCGGTAGGCAGAATTGCCTAAGGAGAAGGAAGGTGGGGGGAGACCTCTGAAGAGGATGAAAAGGGGAGAGTGTTGTTGGGATTTGTCACCTTGGGACATCAGCAGTGGCAGCTTCACAGAGGAAACAGAGGAAGGACCAAGTGGGGGAAAATATGGGTTCAATGGGGTGGTGAGATAAGAAAGGATTAGCTGGTGTCACGGCATTCCCCAGGGGACACCCAAGAGGGCTCTTTTCATTACCTGTTTTCATTTTCCCACTCAAGTGGTACCTATTTATCTACTTGTATTTGCATACTTTCGACCTGCTAGATGGGCAGGAGCTAGGGCAAATTGACTGGACTCGCTCTCCGGTTTTGAAGTGCCAAGCTCTCAACATCTCAATGGTCTTTTGACTCAGCATCCTAAGTACATGACCCACCGTGGCCCCATTAATAACATAATATTTCTCAGAGTCAGAATAGAGCTGGAAGGGTTTGGAGGTCTTCTAGCCCATCCTCCTGCTCAAGCAGGAGATCCCATACCATTTCAGACAAGTGACTGTCCAGGCTCTTCTTAAAATCCTCCAGTGATGGAGCACCCACAACGTCTGAAGGCAAGCTGTTTCACTGGTTGATTATCCTGTTAGGAAGTTTCTCAATTCCAGGTTGCTTCCCTCCTTAATTAGTTTCCATCCTTTCTTTTCCTGCCTTCTTGTGCTTTGGAAAATAAATCGATGCCCTCCTCTTTGTAGCAGCCTCTCAAATACTGGATTGCTACTATCATATCCTCCCTACTCCTCCTTTACTCTAGACTAGCCAAACCTAAATCATGCAGCTGTTCTTCTCATATGTTTTTGTATCTAGGCCTTTAATCATCTTAGTTGTTCTTCTTTGCTCTCTCCCAAAGTCTCAACATATCTTTTGTAATGTGGCGACCAAAAATGGATGCAGTATTCCAGGTGCTATCTTACTAAGGCTTTATAAAGCGGTATTAATACTTCACGTGATTTTGATTCTATGCCTGTTTATACAACCAAGGATTGTATTAGCTTTTTTGGCTGCTGCTGCTCACTGATGACTCACATTTAAGTGATCATCCACTAGGACTCCAAGGTCCCTCTCACAGTTACTGTTTTTGAGCCAGGTTTCATCTAAATCTGTACTCGTACCATTGGTTTTTCCTGCCCAAGTGCAAAACCTTACTTTTCTCGATATTAAATTTTATTTTGTTGGATAGGGCACATTGTTCAAATCTGTCAAGATCTTTTGGATCCTAAGCTTGTCTTCTGGGCTGTTGGTTATTCCTGCCAGCTTAGTGTCATCTGCAAATTTGATGAATTCCCCTTTTATTCCCTCGTCTAAATCACTTATGAATCACTTGGGTGTCTTCTACTCCAACCCTCTATTCAAGTTGGTGGTCTTCTACTCCAAACCCTATTCAAGCAGGAGACTCTATACCTGTGATGGCGAACCTATGGCATCTGTGCCACAGGTGGCAACGCAAAGCCATTTGTGCAAGCACACGAGCCCCAAACTTACCTGCACTGCACATGAGCATGCCTCCCAGCTGATTTTTGGCCCGTTTGAGGCCATTTTTGCCCTCCTGGAGGCTTGAGGGAAGCCTCTGCAGCCTCTGGAGGCTGAAAAACGGGCCTTCTGGAAATACTGGAAGTGCTGAAACAGGCCCATTTTCAACCTCCCAAGGCTCCAGAGGCTTCCTTCGATCCTCCAGGAGGGTGAAACGGCTTCAAATGGGCCGAAAATCAGCATGTGCAGTGCAGGTAAGGGGAGGTGAGGGTGGGAGTTGAACATGCATGCGCGGGGGGTGGGGCGCATTGAATTGTGGGTGCTGGCATGTGTATGCTATCGTGCACATGTGCGCTTTCGGCACACCACAACAAAAAGGGTTGCCGTCATTGCTCTATACCATTCAGACCTTTTTGAATAACACTGGGATAAAAAGAAATTTTCTAACAGTGAGAGCCACCAACCCACGGAACAGAAGTTGCCTTCAGAAGTTGTTGGAGCTTCATCACTGGATGCTTTCAAGAAGAGGCTGGTCTGCCAACTGTCAGAAATGGTGTAGAAATGGTCTCCTGCTTGGGTGGGGAAGGGGGGGGTTGGACTAGTCACTAGAAGACCTACAAGGTCCCTTCCAACTGTTAAATTTAATTTAACATTAAATTTAAATTTAATCTGTTAAATGAGAATAAAAAAGTGGTCGGTTTTTACACTGGAAACGAATATTTAACTGAAAAAGATTCTCAGTTCACTCTGTCTCACACCGTTTTCTTTTCCCCCCCTTTTGATAAAAAGAGAAGATAAAAAGCCATTTTCTCTAAAAGATGCCAAAAGTAATTCTGCCCCCGCGTTTCCGTGGAAAAAAACCGTCTTTTACTCCAGCAAGCGATTGTGCAACCGCTTTCTTGTTACAACAGCCACTTCAGCTCCCGGGACTCCTCAGATTACGCTGCAGACGAAGCGGCGAGCAGCGAACTCCCGGAAGTGACGTCAGAGTAGGTGCGTGAGTACACCTTGAGTCACCTGGAGAAAAGAGACAGTGGCGAGAAGCGAGGCGGGCAGTGGGTTCGGTGCCTGAGGAGAGAGTCCCGCTGCCGCGCTGGGGAGCGCTCCAAGGGCCCCATGGAAACGGAGGGTCGCTCCTCGTGGGCCATGGGGCTGCTGAAAACCTTCGACTCCAGCGAGTTCGTGAACTGGGAGAAGATCGGCTCCGGGGGCTTCGGGCAAGTTTACAAAGCCCGCCACGTCCAGTGGAAAACATGGCTCGCCATCAAGTGTTCGCCCAGCCTGCATGTGGATGAGAAGTAAGTGCCCGCTTTGCGTCCGAAGGAGGAGAGCCGAGTTGGTCGGCGCGCCCCTGGCACGCCAACGCGCCCCAAGCCTGCGCTGCAGGAAGCAGCACGAACCGAGCCCCCCCCCCCCAAAGGGCCAACCTGCCGGGGGCCGATGAATTTTGAGGACGCTGCAAGCGAGCCGAGACCGTAGGGGGCTAGGACACGCTTGAGATGCTTTGGTGACAGTTCGGTTAGGGGGCGGGAGGGCTTAGAAACTTACCCGGTGCAATGTTTGAAGAGGACAGAGAGACGCTCGCAGAGAAAAACGGATCGCTTAACTCTGGTGAAATTCTATAGGTGTCAGACTTTGCCATCGCAAAGTGCTTGTCGGTCTGTTTAACTTTGCAAAAGTTAAACCGCTTCGGAAGCAGAGACATTCACGGTCACATCACTGCAACGGTTTGGGGCCAGTTAGAGAATTCCTGTAACTAACTAACTAACTAACTAACTAACTAACTAACTAACTAACTAACTAACTAACTACTAACTTTCTTTCTTTCTTTCTTTCTTTCTTTCTTTCTTTCTTTCTTTCTTTCTTCCTTCCTTCCTTCCTTCCTTCCTTCCTTCCTGTTTTAATCTTCACTTGCAGAATTCGGAATATATGCTCTGAAAGCCTGCTTGCAATTAGGCTTAACGCACGGGTTTTCTCTGCTGATCTGCGGTCTTTTTACAAATGAGCTTGAGAAGGGTTCCTAGTCACTTAAAAAGGCGCTGCGCCCCCTTCTACGGCGGGCGGCCGTTCTCGTGTGCGCTACAAAGATTCATGTTGCCTTGCAAAGCAACCGTGAAGAAAGGCAGGGAAAGGAACGGAACGCGAGAAGTGCAGAAGACACCTGCCTCTCAACTCGATTTAAAGTGCCATTAATGTTACTTCGGGTTATTTAACCGTTTGGTTGTGTCCAACACCCGAGGTAGCTTCCCACGGTTTCTTTTTTTTTTGCAACTCCCACATTACTCGGTGCAGTTCTTGTGCCTCTGGATGTTGCTCCCCGAGTGCAAAACGATTATTTTCATTATACGGTGCCGTTTTACATCGGATTACAAAGGACGCGTTTATACACTGGGGCGGATTTGCCTCTAGATTTGCGCTTAATGGCTCCTTTGTAACGCACCCGATAAAAAGAGGCTGTACAAGCAGAGCGAGTTCAGAACCGCCTGGGACGCTGGAAGCGATCGACGAGTCGCTGCCTGTGCTGTTCTTGCCCTGCTCTTCCTTCGGGAGGGGTGTGTGCTTCAGAATTACGTGGAAAGGACTAGTTATTCCGCGAAAGGGAGAGGCCTGCGTGGTTTTCTGATACAAAGCTGGGTAGATGGTGGGATTGCGTTCATTGGCTTTACTAAAAGCTGCTCTTCAATTTCTGAGAAGAGGGCAGCTAACGCTGAATTGTGTTGTTGTTGTGGCTGGCTTGTGTTTGGTCTAACTTATCTGAACCCAGCTAGTGTGATTTGAAAGCTATGTATGATTCATACCTTAGCATAGTATGTGAACCTAGTCAATTATTGTTAACTCTAGTTAAACAATGTACTGCATGGTATACTGCAGAGTTTCTCAACCCTTAGTGACTTTACATTGACCTGACCAATGGCGTAGTGTGATGTGTGAACACAATCGGTGCCATCTTGGGCTGTCACGATGCCTTGGATTATTATAGCACTGTTCCATTATCTGCAAACTTTCTGCTCTGCCATTTGGAGGTTGCCAACCAGTACTTCTAAAAATATTTTGACAAAGAAGCATTGAATGTTTTTAATCCTTCACAAGGTGTCACTTGTTCCCTAGATTGCAATGTTAGATCATGTGTTTTGATTAAAAGGATCACAGAGCCGGTGCTAGAAAAATGTATACTCAGCCAGAGGACCTTGGAGAGAAACACATATAATATTAGACATTACTGTTAATGTCAAAACAGGTCTTAATATTAAACACCTGAGAAGAAGCCACATTATGATTTGCTTGTTTTATCTTGTTGACTTGGCCATGGTAGGTGGAACCACCCATTATGATTTAACATATATGAAAACTAGCTACTCTATAGTAGTTGTAGTTTTCTGGGTAGGTTATTTTTTAAAGCAATCTATTATATAGTTTTCTTTTTGAGCCCAATTCAATGTATTTTTTATCCCAAACTATAATTAAAAATCACCTTAATAAATGTACATGTCAGATTTCCCTGCATTCCAAGTCATTTTGGGAATCTGACGTAATTGCAGTATATAACAACTATATATGCATTACCCCCAAATGTAATGATATCAGTTTGGATGTTCTTGTCTTAAAAACATATATATATATATTTAATACTTATCAGATTTCTAGGTAGGGATAGCTATATAGAAAAAACAGATTAGGGCCATTAAAAACTACATCCCGCTCAGTGCAAGAATCCCCTACAACTTTCTCAAACTTGACAATTTTAAGATTGTGTGGACTTCAATTCCCAGAATTCCCTAGCCAGAAGTACTGCCCTAAAGCATCACCAGCAAATGTCTCTATAATCTTTGATTCACATATAGGTTGTAGGAAGCAGTTGCTGGGGCAGATAAACAAGAGAAGTGCCACTGTGCATATTTTCTGCTTATGGGCTTTTTCTTGGCATCTGATTGGGCACCGTGGGAACAGAATACTTAGCTAGATAATCATTTGGTTGATCCACCTCAGATTTGATGTTCTGTGTTGGCTTTTGTTTTACGGATCTATATGTACTTTGCTTTATAATTTGAGATTCTCCCTTCTGGGCCAGCTCATTCTCTTAGGGCATTTTTGTAGCCATCAAAAGTTTAACCTGATATCTTCATGCCTGTTTTCTGGGTCCAAGTCGACTGAACAAAGCAGTGACAATTTACATATAATCTTGCATGTGATGCATCTATTACCATATCTTTAATAAAATCTACAAATATACTCCTCTGCAGCCTGTAGGTGGCGAATAATATATGTATAGATTGCACTAGGTATGGCATACTGATCTTACATGTATATTTCTTGGTATTTTAGTTTGCAGACTTTTGAGATTTAATGTAATACTATTTATCCACATAGGAAATGTTAAAAGCTCTTGTAGAATCAATTTGTTTGTAAGGTATATGTTTTAAAATAATATTTGCTTATATATGTGAAAATATCAGGTGGTAAACATGGAGCTAAATTTCAGTAATGTGGATGTTTCTCAAATCTAGTTACAAGGTGCCCTGGTAGAATTTGGTTAATGACTATTTTGGGAGGCCCTTCATTCACTTTTCTGCTTATTTTAGGCTATCTGTTCACTGGTTTTTATAGCTGAGCCACGTAATCTAAATTGTGTGTCGTGCTGAGTGAAACTATAATTTGATACTGATTAAGATAGCTTCAAGAGTTAAACTGTATTGTTTATGAAAAAGAAAATGCAAAAATTGTTCATTTTATATGTAGAAATAATTTCCTAAATGAGATCAAATGACTCTACATTTTTGGGACATATATAACAAGACAGATAATGGCAGACACATTACCCAATACTGATAGTCCTCAACATTTGACCACAATTGAGCCCAAAATTTCTATTGCTAAGTGAGACAGTTATTAAATGATTTTTGCCCCATTTTACAATCATTCTTGCTACAGTTAAGTGAATCACTGCAGTTATTAAATTAGTAACATGGTTGTTAAGTGAATCTGGTTTCTGCATTGACTTTGCATGTCAGAAGATAACAAAACATGATCATGTGACCATGGGAATCTGCAATGGTCATTAGTGTGAAAACTGGTCATAAGTCTCTTTTTTCAGTACCATTGTAACTTCAAATGGTTACTAGATGAAGGGTTGTAAGTTGAGGATATGCATTTGTCTCCTGTTACACATTGTTTCTTGTAGTATCGTGTTTCTCATAAAATAAGGCCGGGTCTTATATTTTTTTGAGCCCCGAAAAAACGGCTAGGCCGTCTTTTCGGGGGTGACTTAATTCCCCCCTTGCATCCTCATCTAGAGCACCCCGCGGGCAGCCTCACCACCAGCCGCTCCTAACGGGTGATCATGGCGAAGTGCAGAGAGCTCCCTACTCCCACCAAACACCTTTGCTGCAGACCCAAGACCTTTGGCACTCGCCGCTGTTGCTTTCCCTTCTGCCCATTTCGCCGCCACATTTGGAGCTGCCGCTTCCGTGTTTGGAGTGCCGCTGCCATTTGGAGTGCCGCCGCCATTTGGAGCACCGCCGCCACGTTTGGAGCTGCTGCTTCTGTGTTTGGAGTGCCGCTGCCATTTGGAGTGCCGCTGCCATTTGGAGCACCGCCGTCATGTTTGGAGCTGCCACTTCCGCGTTTGGAGCTGCTGCCGTGTTTGGAGTGGTGGCGGCGCTCCAAATGGTGGTGGTGCTCCAAACAGCGGCAGTGCTCCAAACGCAGAAGCGGCAACTCCAAATGTGGACATGGCAACTCCAAACGGCGGCACTGCTCCAAACACCGGTGGGGTTCCAAACGCGGAAGTGGCAGCTCCAAACGCGGCGGCAGCTCCAAATGCAGAAGCGGCAGCTCCAAACAGCAACAGTGCTCCAAACAGCGGCAGTGCTCCAAACGTGGAAGCAGCAGCTCCAAACGCAGCGGTAGCTCCAAATGCAGAAGCGGCAGCTCCAAACGGCAGCGGTGCTCCAAACAGCAGTGGTGCTCCAAATGTGGAAGTGGCAGCTCCAAACACGGTGGTGGCATGGGCAGAAGGGAAATCAACAGCGGCAGGCGCTGAAGGTCTTGGGTCTGCCGCAAAGGTGCTTGGCAGGAGTAGGGAGTTCTCCGCGCTCTGCCATGATCACCCATTAGGAGCAGCTGGTGGTGAGGAATTGCTGCCCGTGGGGCGCTCCTAGCGGCAAGTCCCCCCGCCCTTCCCCCCATTTTGCATGTTTTAAAATAGGCCTAAATTTGGGGGGAGGGGCTTAATTTCATTTTATGCCTAGAAAACATGCTGGGTCTTCCTGTTGGGGGAGGTTGTATTATTGGAGAAACACGGTATGTTTGGTATAATATTCTATAGCAGGGGTGTCAAACTGGATTTCTTCGAGGGCCAGATCAGCATTGTACTTCTCTGTGGGTGGGGGGGAGGGGTAGCGAGGTAACAGTGTGGGGTGGGATGGATGCCTCCTGCAGCATCCTGCTGGTCAAAACGGGGCACATAGCCCATTTTGGGCCATTCTTCAGCCTGTTTTTGGTCTGTTTTCATGCTGTTTTGGGCCTGTTTTTCAGCCCACTTTGGGCCCATTTTTGGCCTGTTTTTTGGCCCATTTTCAGCCTGTTTTTCAGCCCATTTTTGGCTGGCTGAGTGCTACAGGAGGCCATGAAGGGTGAAAATGAGGCATGAGGGCCTGCACATGGCCCGTTTTAACCACCAGAGGCATTGTGGGCCGGTCCTTTGATATTTCTAGGCTAGCCCTGTGGATTTAAGCACCCCACGGGCCAGATCTGTCCCGTGGGCCTTGAATTTGACACCCTTGTTTTATAATATTCTAAGCAGCTTTTATCCAATCCAATAACTTGCAAAATAGTGGGAATTTTAACTATAATAGTTAGTCACATAAATTACTCTGAGGTGACATGTATAAACTTGGTTTGTAGGAAAACAATTGGTTGCTACTGTTTTGGTAGAAGTTCAAAAGCTAAAAAATATCCCAAAAACAGTTGTGGAGAAATTGTGTCACCCAGTTGAGTATAATATTGTTCAGAATTTATTATCAGTCTTATTTATGAGGTTTTTGATCTTGCGTACCACCCAGAGTCTTTTTAATGTGGTCAGAAATGTAAATAAATATAAAGCAAAAGCACTTGACACATTGAATGAAATAAGGGGGAACATTTTCTTTAGGTGAACAGAGTGCAAATGTGAAAAGAGGTACAGCACCTAGATCTCTATTTCAAGGCAAACATCTTCTGTTTTTTCTTGTATATATTCGGATGCTAAAGATTGTAGGATGGCATCAAAGTCAGGTCACTCCGTTAAGGTAGTTACGATATGTTTTTCCTGTACAGTTTTGTTTATACAGATCTGGGTGTTTTAAGTACTAAGTAAAAATAAGGAATTTGGGGGTAACTAGCTTTTTGGAATGTTATTGTTTCTGTAATAGCATTTGTACTTCTAAGCGGTACAATGGGTATTTTCTTTCTAAAATTATCTAGTTGCAGAGATAAGCTACCTTTGGATTGAAATGGAACAGTCTGTTTCAGTAATGAATAAACCAGTAAATAAAGCACTGCATCAGGGCTTCCTTGTCACATCAGATTGGCTGCTCTGTTGATCTTCAATGGTCTTTTGCCCAGGGCCAGAAAATATTTCCAATGAAGTAGATGGGGAAAGTTAAGCAGTCCTTCTTAACACTGTCAACTGGAGGCACTGAGGCAGGGCACCCCACTTTTCCATATCAATCTCCATCTCAGAATGGATTGTTCCAGTAATCGGAGTTGAGGCAACTATGTAAAACAGAACAGCTTTATGCAGCTCTGCCACAATGTGTCTGGACCTCAGCCATGATGAATAGAAATATCTACCTCATTCATAAACGATGACTATTGTTGTTAAACTTATTGTTTGCAACTAATGTCCTGTGCAATACCTAATGCAGAAAATAAATAAATAAGGGCAACTCCAATGGTATATTGCCCATTGCTTATCAAATACTGGGTGGGCCTGGTGCATTCCAGGCAACTATAAATTACCAGTTGCTTTGGTTAAATAGCATATCTTCCTGGCTGGGATCCATTCCCAACACATGATCAATTATGTGTTAGTTTGTGCTACTAATCAAACAGTGCCTGCTGCAGCTATAGAGGTCAAAATATGCAGCCCAGAAGCAGGAAATGGCCTTGTTTTGAAATTCAAATTAAAAAAAAAAACATATAAGGAAGTTCATCTTAGATCTGTTGTAATTAAAAAAAACCAATTTGTGTTATTTGAGGCCTGTACTAAAGCTTCAAGACTGGATATATTGGAGAAATATTTATAGACCTTATATGTCATGTTTTAAGACTGTTGGAATTGAGGTAAAATAACAGTTCCTGTACTTGTAGGAATACGCTAGGAAGAAAAAACTCAAATCATAATGCACTAATTAATCAATGCATTTATACATTAATTTACATGGCTAATATTCTAATCCAGGAGAGTCTTCAACTACTTTAAAAAACAACTGTTATATATACAGTATTAAAACTTCTACATAGTGTGAATTGATTTTCCACGGATAGTATTTTAATTCAAGTGTCTATAGATTCTGTTCCTAAGGCAGACCCTGTATCTCTTTCTTTCTGCTAAATTTACTGTTAAAAATGGAGAGACATAAATCAATGTGTAAAATATAACTCTTCTAAGAGTTCCTCTGTGTGTTGACAATCTGATGCAATTGGGAGTTCACATCCACATGCTAGAGATTTTTTTGTGATTAGTAAACTTTGACAGTAAAACACCAACTTTCCCTATTTCCTGATCTCCAAAATCAAGCCCCATCATTCCTAACCAGCCATATGATTAATAATGAATGGTTTACTAAGAAAATGCTTGATTATGAACCAAATTTTATCTTTGTATGTTCTTTGGAATCTGGAAAACTCAACACAATTCAAAGTATATTTCTTCCATCTTTCATTAAAATAGCTGGAGGTAATTGGTAGTTTGCAATTTATCTGGAGGTGACAGAAGTTTCAGGGAGGGTAGGAGAATCATATTACTGTAATTAGTATTTTTAAGAGTTCTTAATATTGGTAGTGCAGTATTATATCTGTGGTACTTATTCTTTGGCTTAGTGTTTTAGGCTGAGTTGTAAGGATTGTCTGGAGTCTGAATATTTGTATTTCTCTCAAAGTTATCTGCTTAATTCCAAAATACTTGGCTTAGATTGTGTAGTATGTGAACTGGAATTTTAGGTATCAACCCAGGGAACAAGGCTGCTCTTTGGGCTCCTTTACTAAGGAGTGGATAAGCACACATTTTCTACAAGTGAGTAATACAGCAAAGCACCTCGGGAGGTAATTATTGTGGCTATTCTCCCTTCCCAGTTGTATACTCCCAGACTTCATTACCTAGTGGAATTGTGGTGGGCAGTGAGAAAATAAAATCTAAGGTGGAACATTAAATTTTTCAACCAGGAAAGAGAAGATGGTGTTTAATTCCTAAGGAAGTGTTTTCCTTCACTCCCATTTTATTCTCTTGAGCTGCTCAAGGATGTCTTGTTGAATTCATACAATCTGTTTAGTATTGGACACCACTGGACAGGGAAACCTTTACCTTTAGTATGGCATACATTAGAAACTTTTATTCAGATATTTTTTTTTGCATTTACTGAAGTTAAGGTAATAAAAATGGGCTTAGCCCAACATAGAAAAATGGGAAAGCTCAGCCTCAACACTATGTGCCATAGAACTCCACCCACTTTGCCTTGTCTCACTCACGATAACCCTTGTTCCTTCACAAATATGAACCATAATATTATTCTGCCTTATCCAGAAGGTGTTGGCATTTCTTAAAGTGCCAGTAAATAGACTGCTCTATAGCACCCTTCACATAGTGGTCCAAACCCTTTGTAATATCTAATTATTTTACTTGTGATTTTGGAGAAGTATATTCACCAGGATGCATGCCAGTTTTTTTGTTCACTATGTGGTTTTATTTTTTTTAAAAAAAAATCATTTCTCCAGAGCAATTTTACCAGGTAGGTTAGAGGATGCTGTATACCATCTTATTTTTCTTCCTTTTGATCTCTTTGAGTCATAATCAAGAAAAGAGTACAAGCCACAAGCACAAACTTTAAGCAGTCCTATGATTTAGTGAATAGTTTGAATTTGTGTGGGATAAATAAAGTTTCTTCCTACTATGGTAATGTGGTCTGAAACAGGGCTCTCCAACCTTGTCAACTTTAAGACTTGTGGACTTTAACTACCAAAGTTCCTCAGCCAGCTTGCTGGTCTAAAATATAAATGAGTGAGTCTTTAACAAAAAAGATTATAACTATTTCTCCAAAGCATTTATCATGAGTTGGGGAAAATGCCATATACATTTACAAGTCTGTTTAACTATCACCTTGGGATTAGTGCTAACTGTTTACTTCAGTTATCAGAGCAAAGTTTATTCATGTTCAGATATTTTTATTCAAATAATTTAACCCTCTTCTTTCTCAGAAGTTTTGCATCACACAGTATGTTGTGCTCTGGCTTGTTGAACAACCCGGAATCCCTTGTGAAGTCAGCCAATATAAATTTATGGCTAATTGGCCAATTCCTAGATTTTCTCTCCTGTTTTTTAACTGGTTTTGTCTTGCATCTCTGTGCATTGGTTAGGAATTTGAACAGGACATAAAAATAAACTTCAAATAAACCAGGGAACCACACAACAAGTGCCTCTTTGCATCTTGTTTCAAGTGACAGTTGCAGTGAGAAGGCAGCAAGAAAACATTATTTCAGCAGTGGATTACTGCCCTAAAAGGAATCAGTGTATTCACAGTCTCCTTTCATTCATCACATAAGTCAGAAAATAAACCACACGATGGTTTTAATCAGATCATGAATGCAGTAATTGTATGTGGGTCTGAGTAACCCTAACTCTGAATATTTGGAAACAATACTTCGATGTTCATCTGAGCAATCCATGAAATGGAAATAACTATGGGGCCATTTGGGTGTTTGTTTTTAATAGTAGAGGAAGAATGTAAGGAATAATTAGATGATTCCTAATTGAACAGATATTAAATAGGGGTGACCATGATCTAAAAAAATAACTTTCTCTCTCTAAGGTAGCATGGATAAACAGCAAATTCTTTTAGGCAGTTTGCTTTGTCTTTATTAAACGCTAACTTTCAAATAACTATTTTGAAGATTAAAGTTTTTCTGACAAGGCAGTGCACGGCTAGCTTCTGAATCACAGTTCTGGTAATGTCCATATTTCTTAAGCTATATCTTTTTATGTGTTTGAACTTCTGCAGCTGAAAACAAATAGGTGGTGGCAGTTAAGTGTGGCAAGTAAATTTACCAAGAGAAGCCAGAATTCTACAGCAATGGGACCTATTCAGAAATACAGTACTTCCAGTGCATTTAATTCAAACATTATCCCTCTCCAGTGTCAAACTCTGAAGAAACTAGCTCTTGGCAGATGCC